>NC_037332.1:61812500-62437500 GCF_002263795.3 Bos taurus
TTTCAGAAATCTTGTGTGGGTTGCTCACAAAACATTCTCTGAGGTTTGAGAAAGATTAAAGTTACAAGTGCTAAACTAACAAACAGCTTTGGGATATTTGATAAACATGGGGAACGAAACTAGAATTTATTATTGGATAATCAGGCTTTACACCCCCAAAAATTGGAGGAGCAGAAATGATGTCTGGGGCAATGCATTTGTCTGGAGGAAACGCAAGATAAGCCTTGAATGTCCACCCACTCAGAAATAAAATGGTGTGTAAGTCTAACTCACTGAGCAGACTGAAGAAAGACCTGGGATTAAGAGGAGGCATCTCATTCTTCACTGGATTTTTTTTTTTTCGGATTTTTTTTTTTTCCTTGAAAGGAATTCACAGGTCAAATAAAAGAATTAGCCATTGCCTAACTTTTGCTGTTGTTTAGTCTCTAAGTTGTGTCCAACTCTGCGACCCCACTGACTGTAGCCCGCCAGGTTCCTCTGTCCATGGGATTTCCCAGGCAAGAATACCAGAGTGGGTTGCCATTTCCTCCTCCAAGGGATCTTCCCTACCCAGGGATTGAACTCGCGTCTCCTGCATTGGCAGGTGGATTCTTTATCACTGAGCCACCAAGGCTTTTATTTTCACAGTACCCATTTATTACAGGTCTTCATTTATCTTAATTGAGAAGACTTTTGTTTGATTTCCTGGTTAGAAATTTTTCTTGGGTGTTGAATGACTGTTATCTAACAAATGCTTTCAATCATAACTTATTGGAAGTCAAATATTGGATTAATAAAAAGAAAAGACCCTGATGCTGGGAAGAAGGCAGGAGGAGAAGGGGACAACAGAGGATGAGATGGTTGGATGGCATCACTGACTTGATCACATGAGTTTGAGCAAGCTCCAGGAGTTAGTGATGGACAGGGAAGCCTGGTGCTGCAGTCCATTAGGTTGCAAAGAGTCAGACACGACTAAGTGACTGAATTGAACTGAACTGAAAAAGAAGCACTGCCACTCTCAGTTCTAATATCTGATAGTCTTATAACTATAGATAAATTGATATATTTCTCAGCACAATTTAAAAAAATATCTCATGGTTGTGAAATTTTAAGTGAGGGTAATACCAACAAGACCCTTTTGTCACCTCTCTCTCCTTGCCTCTTTTCCCCAATTTTTTCAGATGTAGAATATAAAAGTACTTTTACTTTTCTATTATCAAGGGTGATAACATTTACATTTTGTTCCCCAATTATAATGGAACCTTTATTGCTTTACCTAAATGCTGAAAGCGTTTAAAAGCATTTCCATTATTATGACTGTGTAAATGTATTTTACTGCAGAGCCAATGTGTACTCATATGCCATCTCTATGTGTCTCTCTGCCACTTAAAAATACAATGTTTTCAGAACCAAGGTCAAAAGATTTCTTTATTCCTACACTTCATTAAAGCCTAATTTGTTTTATTTGGGGAACATAATATTCTTGTTTGTTTTCTGAGTTTTTGATCATCTCTTATCCTGAGGTGGGGAAATGTTATTGATGTAGTTCAGCTCTTAATCATTGCAAATAGTCTTTGAGATCCATTCCTTTCTACCTAAAGCCATGCTTATTGTATGGCAATAACTTTTTGTTCTATAATTAGCTTTTTTTTTTTTTTTTGTCCTGTTTTACAGCTGTCATCTTATCATGATTATCCCTGGACTTTTGGTTTAGCTCCTCTATCTTGTATATCCGACATCTTCATTTTCTTGTTCTTAATCTCTGTTTTGCCTGAGTACATCCTTAAAGAAGACTTTAAAATAAGGAGATAAACTTGAAGAGTTCTCATGTGTCTGAAAATGACTTGATTTTGCTCACATCTGATTACTAGCTTGATTAATTGTAGAATTCTAGAATCAATATAATGTTCTATGAATTTTGAAAGCTCTATTTTATTGTTTTCTAGCATTTATTACTGATGATGACCTACTTTTTGTTTTTTTATAGGTTATCTTTATTTCTCTTCGGTAACTTTTGAGATATCTGTTTTTGGTGTTCAGAAATTATAGAAATTATGCAATGGTTTTTGCTGTGGACTTTTTTGGCACTTGAAACACTATTTTGAAGGAAAGTTTCATCTTCTTTGCTGGAAATTTTTTTTCATTTTCTTTTATTAAAATTTTCTTATATATATAATCTACTTAGAGAGAAATGCACAAGTCATAAGAGTACACAGTGATTTTTTTACGAGCTGAAAACATCCTTGTAACTAGCACTAAGAATGAGAAATGGAAGGATTCCAGCACCCCAGAAGTCTTCCTTATGCCCTCTTCTAATCATTCTGCCAACATAACCACTATCCTAATGTCCAATGGCAATTTTCATTCTGCCTGTTTTACCTTTTATATAAATACACTCAACATATTACTTCTTTCCTAATTTCCTTCTACCAACTTTTCAATTCTTCTTCCAGAACTGCTAGTAGTCAGGTTTTGGACCTTTGGGATTGATACTTTGTATCTATTAGGTGTTCTCTTATATTTTACCTCTTTTTGCTCTTAGTAGTGAAACATGTTCTTAGCTTATCTTCTAATATTTTGCTTTTGGGCCACTTTTTTTCCTCTGGTACTTTTTCATATTATGTAGGCTATTGATGTAAATCTGGGCTGGTGTTACAGTAGGCCCCCAAATATAGTGACTTAAATAATATAGAAATTGATTTAAATAATATAGTGATTTAAATAATATAGAACTTTATTTCAGGCGCATGTAACTGACATGTGCAAGATAGATGGAAAGGCTATACTACCTGAAGACTTTCAGGAATCCAAGCCCCCTCCATCACGTCACTCTGGATGTACACGTGCATTAAAACATTAAATTTCCACATATGAATTTGAAAAAAGGACCTTACTCTCCTTCAAGAAACTGACATCTTTTTGTCTTCTCTTAGGTTTTTAGAGAACTATTACGCTAAGGGAAATCTTTCTGCTACCAGAGGTTTGAGGGTACCTAGTTTGGTTCTTGACTTCCCAGATGGCGCTAGTTATAAAGAATCGCCTGCCAATGTAGAAGTGGGTTCAGTCTCTGGGTCAGGAAGATTCCCTGGAGGAGGAAATGACAACCCACTCCAGTATTTTTGCCCGGAGAATCCCATGGACAGAGGAGGCTGGCAGGCTACCGTCCATAAGATCTCAAAGAGTTGGACACGACTGAGTGACTGAACACACACTCACATTTTGGTTCTTACCTTCTGTTCTTATATATATATATATATTGTATCTCATAATATTTACATGGTTTTTCCCCCTTGGAGTCATGTTATTTTCTTTTCTGAATTGGCTATGGATTTTTCCACTTATTTTGCACTGTTCTTGTTTCTTGTTTGCTTTTAAGAAAGTTGAAGAGAGAAAGTACAATAAGATGATCATAAGCAACATGTGCCCACCATCTTGAAACATTTTTTCTGGAAGGAATATCTGTAAGACATACTCAAGCCTTGAGAAATGATGTGATTCATATTAGATCCACTGGGTAAACATTATCACCATAAAAGAACCTAGATCTGTCCAACAGTGTTACTGGAATATAGCAGAGCAACAAGGCAAAGCTATATTCTTTTCATGTGTAGTTGAAAATGAAAGGAAAAAAAAATTATATCTTAATGTTTTTGAAATGTAGATCTTCTTTTTTGCCCTAAAAACAAAATTTCAAGAAAAATACTTGATCTGCTTGATTACTTATAAGTTTAGCAAAGATCCTAATTGGGCATAAACTTGGTGTGAATCATCAATGTTGTGCTATTATGAAAAGCTTCCATTATTCTGGGTCATGTTAAGTAAGTATGAGGTGCAAGAAATCAGAATCAATACTTCTAGTAGTCTTTGTCAGACCTTTATAAAAAAATATCTAGTTTTGTTCATAAATATTTATTATGTATCTTTTATCTATCCCAGGCTCTGTGCTGGGCATTGATGATGTAATGGGGAAAAGCTTTATCGCCCCACCTCCATGCTTTGAAGTTACCTGTACTGCGTGAGTCCCAATCACCAGAAGCACTTTTCTCAAAATTTCCCAGGGGAAATTGGGCCAGCCTCACTTAAGGGCCTGGGTACAATAAGAACCTGGTGGTGGATGATTCCCCAAATTATATTGGAGTGTTTTAACAAAGAAGGAAAATGAGCTGGACAGGAAAAACAAGCAAACAGCAACAAAATGAAACAACTCTCCCACACATGTATACATATATATGTCCTCACTATCGTTTACATACTCTTTAAAGTCAATGTTTACCAAGCTTCATACCTTAAGATTATGAATCCAGAGAAAAGCATTCCTAGACTTACTAAATTATACTCTGTGATCAGTTATGCTTTTGCCATCACGCTCCACAAACTTGTTTTGCTTCCATCCAGCACATTTTACAGTGAAAGCCAAGGCAGAATAAAACTAACTTCTTGGCTGTGGGTCACCCAATAAAATGTGTTCCCGTATATGCTCTGGACTGGCAGCACCTCTTGGCAAGAGAATAATGGAACTAGCTTCCTGCACCACGAGGGAGAAGAGCCATGCGTAGCTTATGTCTGGAATAAAAAACCCAGTGTACAACTTTCAAACAACAGATTGTCCCCAGCAGTAGTGAGCCATGGGCAGTGACAAATGAAGCCTTCCCAGGCTGTCCCCTGTACTTCAGTTGAGTCCTGAACTGAGCAGAGGCCCAAGCTGAGAGTGGTTGAGGCACTGTGCCCAGTTAATCCTTCGCGCTCATGCCAAGACTGCCAACAAAAGGTCTCATTGTCACGTCACAGGGGGGCTATGGTACCAATGCACTAGGAGCTGGATGGGTGCTACCAACTCATTGACTGAATGCTCTCTCCTACTCCCTTCCCCAAATGGAAATCAATGGTTGGCACTTAGCATTCATGAGCAGTCTGACAGCACCATTCTTGATGTGCTCATGCTTGTGAGGAAAAGGAAATGGATAAGCTAAAAGCGGCCTTCACTTCCAAACCTCCAAGGGGCTGCACACATCATTGAGAAAAATTGATTTAGCAAAATTATGACTGGCCCTGACTGCCTTTTTAATTGCATGCTGAGTTCGGTGATGCTGTGTCTGATTTTCCTCATGCATAACAAAAATAAAAGAAGGAACAGAAAGGAAAAACATTGAAATCAAGAGTCCCTGAAATTTCCTTTAAAATTTTCAGTCTCAGCACTTACTGTGCTGGCTTTTCCTCTTTATTCCTTACTAAAAATGATCTCACTTTCAGTGTTGGAGGTTATTCTCTTGAACCGTTTCAGACAGTTTTCTGTTATTACTTTAATTCTCAGTAAGCTGTTGGCAATTGCTATCAAATTGCTTCATGGATCAATTCTTCCCTCATAGCCTATTAAATGTTGCTTTCTCGTCCTGAGTAAGAAGTCACAAACACATTTGGTTACATTTGGTCAGTGGGCCATAAGCCCTTAACTCCTCTTTAGAACTAACTGTAATAGACTCCCATTAGAATTTCTGAATGCCCTATGTTCATGGGGCTTTACGTATTCAGCACCATATCTTGCTATTATGGAAAGGGCTGTTGAGATTCAGTGTTGTTTGCTTGGATATGTAATCAGGAAGGGGTGTGAGATACTGGATGTAGTTATTGGCTAAATCCCAATAGTCCTGCAGTTTGCAAAAATGGCCACAGATTAGCCCTTTCACTTTATCAAGGCCACTTGGCAATGTGACTTTGCAACTCCTTTTGCCAGTCAGTGTCTCTTTCCCCACCTCGCAAATAGGAGCTGGTCCTGTGACTTGCTTTGATCAACAGCTGTGGCAGGAGGCATCATGTGTTTGTTCCAGACTGTACTTCAAGAGGCTGTGCACGCTTCTGCTTCCTCTCCCGGAAGCCTGCCTCCCCCAGGGGAGCAGGCCCAGAAGAGCTTGCTGGCAGATGCGAAGCCACTGGGAGGAGACCCACGGAGTCCCGACCTGCAATAAACCAGACTTCAAGTGGCTCCAGACATGGCCCAAATGACAGACGACCCAGCTAAATTAATGGTTATTGTTTTAATCCATTGACCTTGTAGTTTATTATGCTATAAAAATAAATTGATAAAATCCTTATCTTAGTGGATTTAGTGGTCCTTGCCATTCGTAGCCTATAAATATCACCTTCTAGCTTCAGTCCTAAACTAAGAAATCCTTGCTGTATGCATAATGATGATAAGGATCTATGGCGATAACATTTTTATCTATGATGGTATCAGCCCTCTGCTAAAAGACTATGAACAGTTGGTTATTGCCTTTTGAATGATGTTTAAACCTATCAATCCAACATTAAGGCCCTTCATGATTTGGTTTTAGCTGGCCCTTTTAGCCTTGTATCTAAATCTGTTCCAAACGTGTGTGTGTGTTTTTATTTTTATTTTTTTTTGGTCTGGACTATCCAGAAAACTCTAATAAATCCCCCAAATTTTGATGCTTCCTCACCTCCTTCCCTTTCCTTGTTCCATTTCTACCACCTGGAATGCCCTTCTCCTCCTCTCTGTGCTGAAAAATTCTACATAGCTATCAAGTTCAGTTCAGTTCAGTTCAGTCGCTCGGTCCTGTCTGACTCTTTGTGACCCCATGAATTGCAGCACGCCAGGCCTCCCTGTCCACCACCAACTCCCGGGGTTCACTCAAACTCATGTCCATGGAGTCGGTGATGCCATCCAGCCATCTCATCCTCTGTCATCCCCTTCTCCTCCTGCCCCCAATCCCTCCCAGCATCAGAGTCTTTTCCAATGAGTCAACTCTTTGCATGAGGTGGCCAAAGAAATGGAGTTTCAGCTTTAGCATCAGTCTTTCCAAAGAATACCCAGGAATGATCTCCTTTAGAATGGGCTGGTTGGATCTCCTTGCAGTCCAAGGGACTCTCAAGAGTCTTCTCCAACACCACAGTTCAAAAGCATCAATTCTTCGGTGCTCAGCTTTCTTCACAGTCCAACTCTCACATCCATACATGACCACTGGAAAAACCATAGCCTTGACTAGATGGACCTTTGTTGGCAAAGTAATGTCTCTGCTTTTGAATATGCTATCTAGGTTGGTCAGAACTTTCCTTCCAAGGAGTAAGCGTCTTTCAATTTCATGGCTGCAGTCACCATCTGCAGTGATTTTGGAGGTCCTTTTCAAATGTTACCTCTTCTGTGGTGCTTTTCCAAAACATTCTGATCAGAAATGATCATTTATGACTCCCTTGGAATAATGAAAGGCCTTGGCTTCTAGCCCTTAAGAATCACCAAAGAGTTTGGGGTTCTTATTGCTTTAAGCCCTGTGTTGCCCTGGTACAGGACATCACCTCTACCATTGTCATCATTGAAACTACTCATCTGAAGCCAGACTCTCACATTTTATTAGTAGCTCATTTAGTGCTCTTAATTACCCTGTCCTGTAGTTCTATTGCTTTCAGTTCATATGTGATCAGAGTGAGGCTCAAAAACCTAAGCAACTGGTGCATGTGTTTGTGTGCATGCTTAGTTGTTCAGTTGTGTCCAATTCTTTGTGACCCTTTGGACTGTAGCCCGCCAGGCTCCTCTGTCCATGGCATTTCCCAGGCAAGAATACTGGAGTGGGTTTCCATTTCCTCCTCCAGGGGATCTTCCTGACCCAGAGATTGAACCCCTGTCTCCTGTGTCTCCTGCACTGCAGGTGGATTCTTTACCCGCTGAGCTATCAGGGATGCCCAAGTGATTGACTCAAAGAACAGCAACTTCTTGGGCGGCAGGTGGAGTATAAAGCCCAAGTTTTTACTCTGTCCTTTAGGTATCCCTCGCAGCCCCTTGTGCAAGGACACACAGCAGTTGCTAAGTCAACTGGAGAGAGTATAGCCAGAGCTTTGACCACATGTATTAAAAATGAACCTCTGTATGGAGTTTGAGAGTAAATGAAGGGAAGAAATTGCTGAAAAGAGTCAATGCAGGTAGCTGGTCAATAATACTGGGCTCTATCAAAACTTATTTCTTCAACTTCCTTTGGCTAACCTAGAATGTTCTGAAATGTTTTATGAGTAATTATTGCCAAACCGTGGCTTACCTCTACAGACAGTTAATAAGTTTCCTGTTGTTTGCTGCTAGGTGGGAACTAATAACTTCCCCAGCTCCACCCCTTCTGTTCATAATGAGTTTCTGTTTGTGGAGTCTAGCTTGTCTGTAAGGTGGCTACATGACACCCATGAGGTTGGCCCTGAAAGTGAAAGTCGCTCAGTCGTGTCCAACTTTGTGACCCCATGGACTATCAAGTCCATGGAGTTCTCCAGGCCAGAATACTGGAGTGGGTAGTCTTTCCCTTCTCCAAGGGATCTTCCCAACCCAAGGATCGAACCCAGGTCTCCCACATTGCAGGTGGATTCTTTACCAGCTAAGCCACGAAGGAAGCCCAAGAATATTGGAGTGGGTAGCCTATCCCTTCTCCAGGGGATCTTTCCAACCCAGGAATCGAACCAGGATCTCCTGAATTGCAGGCAGATGTTTTACCAACTGAGCTATCAGGGAAACCCAGTGGGTCAGGTTTCAATATGGCAGCTGCCTTTTGGTCCAAGTACTGGAAGCATGTCAACAGCTGAGATGCAAGATAAGAGATGGAAAGTTTGGTTTTGCCACTGTGGAGGTACAGCAAGCCTCTTTCCTTTTATGAGAATTTTACTGGGGCTTAGTTTGTTAGTTTGTTTGTTTGGATAGGCACAGATTACTCTCTCACACGCATCAGAAAAGTGGGACAATTTCCCTATACTTGTGAGTGATTTCTTGTTAAATCAGTTAAAAAAAAAAAAAGAAAGAAACTCAAAAGGCATCATGTTTGGGACTTCTCTGATGGTCCAGTGGCTAAACTCCACACTCCCAATGCAGGGGGCCTGGGTTCAATCCAAGGTCAGGGAACTAGGTCCCACATGCCACAATTACAAGTTCACAAGCTGCAACGAAGATCGAAAATCCCGAGTGACCTAGTAAACCCAAATATACAAATAAATCTTTTTTTTTTTTAAAGCATCCTGTTTTGGTTATGGAAAGGTGTTCTTGTAGACAGAAGCATCTGGATCCTTACTTTAAATGGCAGGAATGATCAGGCTGACTTCATGTCCTGCAGCCTAGCCATGGCCTTGGGCACAAAGACCAATTTGGGCAACTTTGGTTGGGTCAGGAGGTGGCATCTGCTTGGCAGGGGGAGCCACACCTGGAGTCCTACATTTGGAGAAGTTTGTCCTTGAACCTGGGTTCTATGGGAGGCAGGCTTCCTGACCAAATCTGTGCTCCCAGCAGGTAGTTTCCTGGGTCTCAGTCTGAAATGGTCCTCCCTCATCCCAGTACCTTGGGTGTGGCTGCCTCAGAACACAGCGAATGAGCCTTGAGGACTGCAGCTGGATTCCACGTCACGTGTGGAAACAGCCGCCCTCTGCAGAAGGCTCTGGCTATGCGTGGATTTTGTTACCATGCAAGCAGTGCCTAATTTGCAAGATGGCAATCTGTGCCAAGCTCCCTCCTTGGCTCCTGAAACGTCTCGACCACAGTGGAGCTGCAGCGGGCTGGTGCCAGAACTGATCTCAGTTCCATTTGATACAGCAAATATCTGTAGACACGAGGAAGGCCTGGCAGCATGCTCGGCCCAGTGGGGGAACTGACTTGGTGTCTAGTCTCCAAAATCCCTTCCAGGCTATGATATAAATACATGGCTTGGAGAGAAAATACAGACAGAATTTATAGTACAAACTGCGTCTTGTTGTGTTTTCCATGCTCTTACTCCATTGGGTTTCATTTGCTTCCTCATTCATGAAGTCACTTTCTCATATTCTCCAAACAGCAATGACAATAGCCGAGCCATGTTTCTTTAGCCTCTTCTTGCCAATTACTGTGCTTCACTCTGAATAACCTGCCATTTTCAAAAAGCCGTTGTTGGAGGTTCACGATCGGACTCTTGCACATAATCAGTGTGCAGAACATGCGTACTGAGTGGAAGCATTGCTCAGCAATCTAGGAAAGAGAGTCAAGTGGTTGGAGTGTCTGTTCTTTAATATTAATATGCCTGAGTTGGAAGTGTGGCCCTGCCACCACCTGCGGTGACACTGTGGGCAAACGTCTTTGTCTCTCCGAGTCTCTTAGTGTCTTTGTCAAATTGGGATAATAATAACCATACCTAATCTGAGGGTTGTTATAGGGTTGAAGCACTTAGTAAATATTATTATTATTGGTATGTTGATGATGATTTCTTTGCTAAACATTCCACAAAGTGTTTAATCTGCATTTTTTCACTAGATGTTCATAATGTACACTTTGAAACAGTGTATGTGTGTATGTATATATATATATATATATATATGTATATCCCAATGGAAAATCAAGGCTCAGAGACATAATTAACTTATCCAGAGCCAAAGATCTATTCTCTCAATCCCCTGCAGCCACAGAAGGTGAAGGTGTGAGAAAAGAAAGGTTCTTTATGAACTTAAAAAAAATTTTTTTAACACAATGTAAAGATTGTGGGGGGCTTATTTTTCCAGAACTGATGAAGGTTATTCTACACAGCTCTGTTGATTAATAAGTCTGGCTGCCCTTGAAGCAATATAATTCAGTTCAGAGCTAAGTTTTCTCTGAAATCTTTTGGCAGAATGCTGCCATTATTTCCCATCAAATAGAACACCTGGGCTCTCATTTCCTTTATTAGCGGAAACTTTTCTTTTTCAGGCCACTTTTTATACCAAGAATGTGCAGCCAGGTTATTGTTTAGCATCTCATCAACAGTTTCAGGTCCCATCCAAATTGGGTTTTCAGGAAAGAAAACTACCGACGAACATCCCAGACAGATCCAGGCATACATTCACTCACTGTGACTCTAGGGACCAGTGCAGCCTTTAGCAGGGTGGATGGAGCTTGAGCTTCTGCACAATAATATCTCTTCAGCATTCAAATTTGGAATTTGGTCCCTCCTGGTCAGTTATGACCTTGGAGCTCTCTGCAATAGCTTCTTTTCCTATAAAGCAGATTGATGGCAGCTCCCAACAGCAAGGTCTTCCAAGAACTACTACTTGTTCATAGACCTTCTGTGGGTGATAAAATGCCTGCCCTTGGGGAACTCCCATGTAGCCTGGGATTCCTGGAAGCAGCATCTGTCAGTGATAGCAGCTATTGGTTTCCTGTACTCATGGCCTGGACCATTCTGCTGGCAACTGCACTAACCTCCAAACCCTTCAGGTTCTCTGGGGTCTGAGAGCCCACCCTGAGCATCCTACCAGAAGGCAGCCTCCAGTTGGGCCTCTGCAGCGCCCTCTACTGGCAGCGGTGAGAAACAAACTCTCGAAAAACCACCTCAGCCTTCAGAACTATTCAAATAGTAACAATCACTACTACTAATGATAATAAGTTTATATTCACAATAGCTAGTAATACCATTGTTACACAGTTCCTGCATGCAGGCACTGTATTAATATATTTTATCTTCATCACAATTTTTTGAGGTAAATACCACAAAACTCATTTAAGACATGAGGAAATTGAGGACCAGAGAAGGTAAAGGACTTACTCAAGGTTACTAGTTGGCAGATGTCAGAGTCAGCATTTTGAACTCAGATTTGTCTGACTTAACAGCTTTTACTTTTGGCCTCAAAATTCCATTTGTCAAGTGACAGGTACCATTGTGAGAGCTGTATCCAGTGTTGCCTCACATGAAGAACGTGTGGGGACTTCCCTGGTGGTCCCAGGGTTAACACTCTGCCTTCCAATACAAGAGGTGCAGGTTCCACCCCTGGTGCCTCATGGCCAAAAAACCAAAGCATAAAGCAGAAACAGCATAGTAACAAATTCAAAAGACTTTAAAAATGGACCATATCAAATAAATCTTTAAAAAAAAAAAATGATGTGCAGGCAGTGGGTGCTGCACTCACCATCCATCCTTCTGAGATGGCCCAGGGACCCGTCAAGCTCAGGTGAGGCCCTCAGGATCCTGGGGAGGCATCCCTGCCCCCTGGAAGCAGAGTCACATCAGGACACTGCTCACTCAGTCGTGTCCGACTCTTTGCAACCCGATGGACTGTACCTTGCCAGGCTCCTCTCTCCATGGAATTTTACAAGCAAGAATACCGGACTGGGTTGCCATTTTCTACTCCAGGAGATCTTTCCAACCTAGGGATGAAACCCACATCACTTGCGTCTCCTGCATTGGCAGGTGGATTCTTTACCATTAGTGCCACCTGGGAATAGACTAAGGTATATTTATACAGTAGAGTATAACACAGCAGTTAAAAGTAATGACTCACAGCTACAAGATTAAATATCAAAACAAAGAACACTGAAAGAAACAAGTTGCAGAAGACAAAAAGAGTACGATACTCTTTGTATACATTGTGAAATTTGTCAGCAATATATTGTTTACATACATACATTCTATGTTCTAAAATGTGGATGGGAAAGATAGTAGCTTCCAAACAAAAATCATTTCTGGATAGGAGAGAGGTAAATGCGATTAGGGAGGAACATGTAGGTTGATTCAACTATAACTGTAATGTTTCGCATGTGAGCTCAGTTGTGTCCGACTCTTTGCAACCCAGTGGACTCCTCTGCCCAAGGGACTTTTCAGGAAAGAATACTGGAGTAGGTTGCCATTTGCTCCTCCAGGGGATCTTCCCAAACCAGGGATCAAACCCAAGTCTCCTGTATCTCCTGCATTGCAGGCAAACTTTTTACCACTGCACCACCTGGGACACTGGCCACAGCTGAAATTCATCGTAACTCTATCTTCTATCCTTGGAGAAGGCGATGGCACCCCAGTCCAGTACTCTTGCCTGGAAAATCCCAAGGACAGAGGAGCCTGGTAGGCTGCAGTCCATGGGGTCACTAAGAGTTGGACACGACTGAACAACTGCACTTTCATGCATTGGAGAAGGAAATGGCAATCCATTCCAGTGTTCTTGCCCGGAGAGTCCCAGGGACGGGGGAGCCTGGTGGGCTGCCGTCTATGTGGTCACACAGAGTCGGACACGACTGAAGCGACTTAGCAGTAGCAGTAGCAGCATCCTCTCCACCACCCCCTCTTGCTCCCACCCCTACAAAGCAAATCTCTAAGACATGCAAACCAGATTTCCAATTTTGGCTGATGTATGTTCCCTGATAATCAGTGGTAAAGAATGCATCATACATGAAATAAAGTGATTTGTGGGTCTCCCAGAAAGCAAGCTGAAGTCAAGTCTAATAACTAGCATACAACTGCAACTTTGATTATCCATGAGTGTAGTATTCATTGCAAATGTTTAATCCCATGAGGTTACATATGCGAAAGGGCTTTGAAAGGTATAAAATATTCTGCAAATGCCAAGTATGATTATTATTGCCAATGCCACACTCACCCTCCCAACAGGTATGTGCTGGGGGAATATACTTGCTGGAGCCAAGCATATTGAGAATGTCGAGAGTGTGACACAAGGGCCCAGTGATGTCAGGGTAAGAGCCCTCATATAATAGTCAGGAAACCTGGATCTGAACTCTGACCCTGCCATTAACAAGCGGGGAAACTTTGACAAGTCATTGGCCTTCTCTGATCTTCTATTCAGTAATAATTCAATAGCAATAATAATAACATTTATAAAACAGCAATTGCAACTATTATCATTTAAAGTTGTGTACTTGTCTAAGAGCTTTGCATACAGCAGTTTGGTTCTCATGACAGTCTGCTATACTGTTAACATCCCATTTTACAGATGCATAAACAGATGCTCAGAGATTTTAAATGATAAACTGGCTTCATAGCAAGTATGGAAGCGTATTTGGAGCTAAGCCAAATTCCATTTTGCTATTCATTGCAAAATCAAGTGATTGGGAGGTTATTTATGCTCTGTTTCTATTTCACTAATAGGAAAATTAGCTATGGTTAGATTCAGAATTTGTTAGAATTCCAGAGGGAGTATATAGGCTCCTAATAAATGAAACAGGCAAGTGATTGATTATGACATTTTCCTAATATGTGGGCTATGCCTGCTCTCTCTTTGGAAAATGCCTTTCAGACTGAGGGCATTGCTCCCACAAGAGGCTACCTTTCGAGAAAATAGAATATTGTACTTAACTCCTCATGTCGCAGCTATTGATTGAGCCTCCTCTCTTGCTGCTTCTGGGCTGTGAGTTTTGTTTTTTTTTTTATGGAAAGTGCTAGAACTTGTCTACATCCCCAGCACCTACCTCATTGCTTGTCACATGGTAGATGAATGTTCAATGGCAGGATGAATAGACATGTTTGAGGATGAAAGTGGAAGTGTTAGTTGCTCAGTCATGTCTGACTCTTTGCAACCCCATGGACTGTAGCCTGCCAGACTCCTCTGTCCATGGAATTCTCCAAGCAAGAATACTGAATTGGGTCACCATTCCCTTCTCCAGGGTATCTTCCCAACCCAGAGATCAAACCCGGGTCTCCTGTGTTGCAGGCAGATTCTTTACCATCTGCGTACCAGCAAAAGTGTAAATGAATGAATGTCTGACTCCTTGCCCTTGTGGTTCTTTGTTCTTTTCTAGAAAACCTAACTGACTTCTTACTAGAGCAAAATGACTAATCTTGTCCTTTGTCGCTTGAAGTCTAAGAAACCTACTTCAGAGGCTTATGTATTGGGTCAACCTTGGCCCTCCTGTTTCTCTGCTGTTGTAAGTCTCCGTCTGACTTATAAAAACATAGTGTACATTTGTTGTTTGTGAGTACCTCGAACCCATTTTATCTTCTTTCGGCAACACCTACTCCCTCTTGTTTTATATGACTGATTGGGCTGACACTGCTTCCTTCCCTCCACTCCTTCTTAGTGAGCCCAGGGTCCAGGTATGAAAAACTGAGCCCCGTGGTGGCTCAGTGGTAAATAATCCGCCTTCAATATAGGAGCTGCAGAAGATGAGGGTTCAATCCTTGGATCAGGAAGATCCCCTGGAGGAGGGCATGGCAACCCACTCCAGTATTCTTGCCTGGAGAATCCCATGGACAGAGGAGTCCATGGGGTCACAAAGAGTCAGACACGACTGAAGCAGCTTAACACACAGTACACATCTTCAGGCCAGAGTAATTGCTTGGCTTATAAAAAAGCACATCACTCGTGCTGCTCCAGTGAATCGCAGGACTTCTGCTGAGCCAATAAGGAAAAAGCATCTCTTTCCACTAGGGACAGTAGACTAGTTCGCCCAAGCCTGTAGCTGCTGGTGGCCGTCTTGCTGCCAGCAAGAGAATAGCCTGTGTGAGAATGCAGCCAAATTAGGAAGACTTATGTTAAGAGGTGAAGAAAGGTATTCTTGATGACACAGTGAATGCACTGTTTAAGAATTTATCCGCGCTTGGAATCAATTCTGCTAGTGAGTGAGTCCAAACAACCGGAAACATCAAAGTCTGGAGCAGAGGAAGGTTTACTAGAGGGCCAGGCAAGGAGATGAAGTGGCTCATGGCCTAAAAAAAACCTCCAGCTCCCAGAAGAGTTACAGCAAAGCATTTTTAAAGGTCAGGTGAAGCAGGCAAGAGTTGGGTCACAGGGTATGTGATCAGATTAAGCACAATTCTCTGATTGACTGATAGTGAGGGAACAGAGCAGTGTCACAGGGTTAACTTTATCAGTCCTTGGGGCTATGTGCTCAAGGTCATCAAGTAGTTAACTTCTTCCTTTTGGTGTGGAGTTTTTACACTGCAAAACAACCTGGGAAATTTGCATCAAATATTATCATCTAAGTACTTCAGAGACATGATAAAGCAGAGGATATAGGAGAAGGCCTGTCCTGGAAAGGCCCCATACAGACCTGCTTAGTTACACTGGTAGACTTTCAATTATGTAATCCAATAAACCCAGCCCCCTTGTGTGAGTGCTTGCGTGTGTGTGTGTGTGTGTGTGTGTGTGTGTGTGTATCTAAACACGAGCTTGGACTGCCATATACCATCATTGTTGAGTACTATGCTTTAAGGACCTAACCTAACTTATTCCCACTACAGAATATTCTTCCCGGGCGGCTCAGATGGTAAAGAATCTGCCTGCAGAGCAGGAGACCTGGGTTTAATCCCTGAGTTGGGAAGATCTCCCGGAGAAGGGAATGGTTACCCACTTCAGTATTCTTGCCTGGAGAATCCCCAGGGACAGAGAAGCCTGGTGGGTTGCAAAGAGTTGGACATGACGGAGCAACTAACATTTTTCTGACCAGTGTCTGCTGCAGGCTGGTGATTGTATGTAGTCTCTAAGTTCTTTAAATGTGGAACTGTTCTGTCACTGACAGAGGCCTGACGCTGCTCTTTTGACATGTTCCTGGGTAAAACTGGTGGTTTTCAGTTAAAGATACAGTAGCATGGCTTAATAAGTAAGGGCCTTCAGTCTCAGGTAAACAGAGTTCGAATTCCACTTTGTTCAGAAGCAATGTAACCTTAGAAAATTGCTTTATCTCCATGAAAGTAAGCTTTTTTGACCATAAAATGGGGATAAAAGTATCTTGACTGCAAGGAATTAAAGGAGTTATGTAAAGTGTCTAAAACTTGGCCATACATAGTAAATGATCTTTAAATAGTATCTATTACATTATTTTTTAAATAAGCCTTAAAGGTAATCTACCAAAAAAAAAATTATCTTTGGCACCCTTAAAGCTCTATACTGATTTAAAGCTGTAAATGTATGAAAAACAGATGCGTATGTACTTGGAAAGAAAAAAAGCTATCTTAAAGAATGATCATTATGGGACTTCCCTGGTGATACAGTGGATTGGAGTGTGCCTGCCAATGCAGGAGGCAGGGCTTCCATCCCTGGTCCAGGAGGATCCCTCATGCCCCAGGCAACTGAAGCCATGCTCTACAACTACTGAGCCCTGTGCCAACTACTGACTCTGTGTGCTGCAACTGCTGAAGCCCGAGTGACCTAGAGCCTGTGCTCAACAAGAGAAGGCACTGCAATAAGATGCCCACGCCCCTACTTGCCACAACTAGAGAAAGCCCACATACAGCCATGAAGACCCAGCACAACCAAAAATAAATGAAGTTAAAAGAGTTCAAAAAATGTTAAAAAAAAAAATTTAAAAAGAATGGCCACGATAACAGATTGTGTCATTCTAAAATCTTCCGAAACTGGAGGTGGTCAGACATAAGTAGTTGTGTTTTATGGTCTTTGGAAGGAAAACAAAGATTCTGAGGGTTTTTTTTTTTTTGTAATTGAGAGGTCTTGGGCAGAAAATAAAGATATTCCATGGGCAACAAATAACTTACATGAACACAAAAAATATGGAAAGTCATTTTAGATGTCATTAAAAAGGATTAGAGAAATATGGGTAGGACTTTTTGGTATGAGACCAGCTAAATCAAATATCACAAGTAAACAAATATGTGGAGGGGTTTATTACAATAATTTATTTATACATATGCCATATTATACTATGAAATTTTTAAAAGGCAGGAGAAGGAGACAAAAATAGTCTCTGTGCAATTTTTTTGAATGTAAAAAAGTGAAGATAAAATATGGCACTCCATGTTTTAAAAAGCAACATTATTGTGGCAGAAAAGAAGTATTAAGGAAAACATAATGATACATTGAGAGAGCAATATTTCTAAAGATGTGACTGTCCTTAGAAAAAGAATAATGTGTGGTTGGCCGAGGCAGTAAAATGTGATGTCCAGGAGGGGAAAATTTTCGCCTCTACCCCCCTGGAGTTCTTGCGGCTGAACTAATAACAAAATTGACACAAGACAGATTAACAGAAGAAAAAGAAACACATTTAATTCGTGTGCAAGAAGGTCTTGTAGAAATGGGATCTAAAGAAGTGGCCAAAGCAGGCAGCTTTTATACTTTTTAGACAAAGAAACAATGGATTTGAGAGGAATTGACAGCACAAAGAAACTTAAGCTTGGCTGCTTAATTAGTAAGGAATTTAAAGAAAGTTTGGGCCTGGGTAGTAAATTAGTAGAGAATAGCAAGGCTTCTTTTATACTGTCTTCTCAGTCTTGAATCCCTTGTCTCTGGTGCCAAGGATGTCTTTCTACCTCCTAGTACAAGGAAGACCATTTCACAGGGGAGATTTGCTTCCTGCTTTCAGGGAAACAGAGGAGGGTTGGAGCGTCCCTTTTGCAGTTGCTGTTTCTTATGTAACTTTTAATTCAAACTGATCAATGTGCCACTGGGGCATATTTTTTGCCTTCCCACATGGCTCATTGCTAAAGAATACATCTGCCAATGCAGGAGACTCGGGTTCAATCCCTGCGTCTGGAAGATCCCCTGGAGTAGGAAATGGCAACCCACTCCAGTATTCTTGCCTGTAAAATAGAGAAGCCTGGCAGGCTACGGTCCATGGGGTTGCAAAGAGCCGGACACAACGGAGTGATTGACCACAAACACACACACACACTTTTTTTTTTAATCGAAGTATAGCCGATTAACAATGTTGTGATTGTTTCAGGTGACTGAAAAGAAAAAGGGACTTAACCATACATGTACCATTGAGGCATATTTTGAGGCGACATGCCCTTGGCCTCCATGTTACCGAGCAAAGGACTCAGTGCCAGACAAGTATAAACTAGTCCTATGGCACCAGCTATTGAGCAAAGGAAGAATGCTGTTTTGAGGTCCCATAAATCCTAGCAAGGAGGCGGGAGGCTTGGCTCAAATCTGTTTCCTTGATTTGGTGTTCAGTTTTATGAGTTAGGGGAGGAGGATTGGTGTTCAGATGTACTGGGGGGGGAGTAAGTTTTGATTAAAAGAACTTATTTACAACACAGAAATAGACCCACAAACAGACAACAAATTTATGGTAACCAAAGAGGAAAGGGGAGGAGAGATAAATTAGGAGTTTAGCATTAACATATATATGTTTTATATATATATATATATATAACTCAGACAGTAAAGAATTTGCCCATAATGCAGAAGACCCAAGTTAGATCCCTGGACCAGGAAGATTCTCTGGAGAAGGGAATGGTTCCCACTCCAGTAGTCTCACCTGGAGAATTCCATGGACAGAGGAGTCTGGCAGGCTATAGTCCATTGAGTTGCAAAGAGTCGGACATAATTGAGTGACTAACACTTTCATATGTAAAAACATATATATGCTATATATAACATATGTATACTACTTTATATAATACATATATATGTTGCTGCTGCTGCTAAATCACTTCAGTCATGTTCGACTCTGTGCGACACCATAGACAGCAGCCCACCAGGCTCCCCCATCCCTGGGATTCTCCAGGCAAGAACACTGGAGTGGGTTGCCATTTCCTTCTCCAATGTATGAAAGTGAAAGTGAAGTCACTCAGTCATGTCTGACCCTCAGCGACTCCATGGACTGCAGCCTACCAGGCTCCTCTGCCCATGGGATTTTCCAAGCAAGAGTACTGGAGTGGGGTGCCATTGCCTTCTCCGAATGCGCATATATATATATGTGTGTGTGTGTGTGTGTGTATAAAATAGATAACCAACAAAGACCTGCTGTACAGCATGGGAAACTCTACTCAACACTTTGTAATAACCTATAAGGTAAAAGAATCTGAAAAATAATATATACATATTTCAGCCCAGCATTTATTTACCCTAGGAAGCACTTAAATGTATTAATAAATTTTAACTAATAGGTCTAAATTTATTCCATATACATATATATATATATATACATATTTATAACTGAATCATTTTGCTTTACACTTGAAACTAACACAATGTTTTAAATCATCTATATTTCAATTAAAAAAAGAACTTTGTTCACAGTAAGATCTGGAAAAGGGATGTCACCAAGTCTTCCTGGACTTGAGCCCTCCACTTCTGAAAGGATCCTGTCCTTCAGGTTCCTGTTCCTGTCCCTTGGTTTCATGGGGGGAGTGGAATTTTGGTTTCAGGTATTATTTGAGAACAAAATTTTCTCCTCTGCATGCACTTTGGCTACATGACTTGCAATTTTATTCTGTTGTCTCTGAAAACCAACTCAATATCTTGTTAGAACAGGATAGTGCCCACTTGGGGTTGGTTCTGAAACTACATTTCTATACACCATCCATACTGAGTTCTTTTCTTGTCAATACATTTCTACTTTTGTTCACTCCCCTCTACAGTTGGCATTTATGTATCCTAGGAAGAACTTAAAGGTATTAATAAACTTTAACTAATGGGTCCAAATTCAGACCTCATCCTTGACAAGCATCACCGACAAAAGCCCTCTTTCTAGTTTCTCAGAGCTGGCTCTTCCCCCCCAAATTGATTGTCTTGGGAAGAAGAGGAGTGAGATGTGGGTGCCCTCCTAGAAGGTCCTCTGATGAAGAGATGAGGGCTCTGCAACTGAAACCGATTTCCTTTTCGAAATGAAGCTGAATTCCATCTCTGTTGCCTTTGGGCCTCTCCATCGTCCCTTTAAATGTCACATCTGCCTGCATCACTCACTATGTTTTGCATAGGTCAGGATGCTTCCCCGTCTCAGCCAAGATGACGTCTTGGGCACCAAGGATTCATCATCTTTATAGATGTTGAATCTGCTCAGTGCTAGAAAGAAAAGCCACAGAGCAAGGCCTTTAGAGCAGGGTCAGTGAAATCCCTGAAAATCATTAATTTACTCGAAGGAAATATTTCAAATGTCATTCTGGGGCTTCTTGAGTGGCATAAGAGAAGAGCAAATCCTAATGGGTTGGTAAAAACCACTTGCTAATGGTTATGTGGCTTGTGTGTGGTTATTATTATCTTCTCATTCCTGAGTGTAAACACCCATCAGGGATGCACAGCCAATGCTGTGGATGTTGGCCACAGATCCATCCAGATTATTGGATGGGAGGTCCTGCCTCTTAGCCCCCTGATGAGTATTGCAGAATCCAGGTAATGCTCCATGTCTAGTATACATTGTTTCCTCAGCAAAGTTACCCTTGAATCTTTTCCTACTCCCCCACTGAAACTTGTAATTGGTGTATTGTGTTTAAATCATAGTCTAAGTTGTGTTTGCTGTTAACTCTCCCAGGATATCTATTTTAAACAGAATAGCAAGAATAGGAGGCAAGTGTTTTGCCTAGAGAATTAATCTAAGAACCCAAACAGAATCCTTTCCAGAGGCAAGAAAATTGACAGAAAATGATGGGTGAGACACAGCTTGCTGTCAGAGTAATCATCTTCAGTTGTGGGAAGTGGGGGTGGAGGGTGAGAATGATCACCATTAAATGAAACAGGTATCACGGAGGATGCGTTTCTGGGAGCACATTTTTGATGGAGATGCCTCATCAGCTGCCAAATCTCTCTGCAGCTCAGCCAGGATCATTCTGCAAATGGCCATTGCGGCCTGGATTTCATCGCTTCACATTTGCACCTTGCAGCTTTTAAGGGCCATTAGAAGCTAAATACTGCCCCATCAAAGCTCTATCTGAAAGGAGTTGTTGCTGGCAGCCAGACAGCCCATGGAATCTCAGCCTTCGACAGTTCTTAATAGGTAAATACCTTTGCTTATGAGACAGAATGATGATCTGGAAAGGGTGATGCTCTAAAACACAGACGGCATCCATGAGCAGTTGGAAATTTGACATCAACACCCATCACAGTCAGGCTCCTATCCCCGCTGCTCGGAGTGGGCTGGAATGTCAGAGATTTTGCCTTTTGAAAATGTTGCATAATGTGAGACATTAAAATTAAAGGTGATGTTTACTGTTCAGTTCTTATACAGATATTTCCAGATTCACAGTGGGATATTACTTCCCTTGAAAATGCTTTGTGTCTCCGCCAGTTACTGAATGCAATCAGATAGCTTTGCGTGGGCTGGCATACCAATTAGAGGCCTTGTCTGGGTTACGTGTGATGTCTTCCCTCTTAAACTCAATAGCACGTCTGCACATGAATAGATTCAGAGAGGAGAAAACCCAATTGCCAGAAAAATCTAAGGACTCTTTCTGTTCTTAACATTACATGTGTATGTACACAGTCACAAGGTGGAAGGCAAAACAGCCATAAAGTGTGGTGAATAAAAGAAGATTAATGAGGGAAAGAATCTGACAAAAATATTTAATTAGAATGCAATGGCTTGGCCCTATTATCTTGTATTATTATACATCTTGTCATTAACCAAATCTGTATCTAAACTGTGGGCATTTGTCTTCATTATGTAATAAAACGGTATAATGAGCAGGTTCCAAACAACCAATAGCTACCCTGAGAAGCTCACAAATGTGGGGAATGGTAAATGTTTCAATTTTGATTCCATGGCTTCTGGTAGCTAGAGCTCAGCCCTGCTTTGAGAGAGGAAGGAATGTTTTTGTGTTTAAAACTGTGGGTAGATAAATCAAATCAAGGTGTCTTTTAGCCTGACATCCAACCATCTTGGTGTCCAGAGGCCTCTCTCTGCTGGAAACTCACCAGGAGACTTTTTCTGGATTATAGTTTCCTTATCTGTCAGACATGATGGATCTGTATCTTCTCGGAGGTCCCTTCTGGTACTAATACTCTGTGTTCAAGAAAATGGTATGAATTGTTAATTCTCATTTGGGGTCTAGTTTAACTGATACTCAAGAAGCCATTCTTCATTCATTCATTTGTTCATTCACTAAACATTCGTTAGAATGTTAATAGAGTGCCAGCTGCTGCTTCATGTATGAATGGTCCAGAGATGAAATGTCTGCCCCTAAGCTAGTTCTGTGGTTTCCAGTCCTAACTGCACATTGGACAAACTGGGGAGGTACTTTAAAACCCCGATGCCTGGGCCCTAGCCCCAGAGATTCTAATAAATTGACTTGCAATAGGGTGCCTTTCTAAAGCATAATCTGGCTTGAGAAATTCTAAAAGAAGATGCAGAAATTGCGATATATTATACTGTAGTGTTGGGCTTCCCAGGTGGTGGTGCTAGTGTTAAAAAAACCTAACTGCCAATTCAAGAGACCTAAGAGACCTGGGTTCCATCTCAGGGTCAGGAAGATCCCCTGGAGGATGACATGGCAACCCATCTAATACTCTTGCCTGGAGAATCCCATGATCAGGGGAGCCTGGCTGGCTTACAGTCCATAGGGGTGCACAGAGTCGAACACGACTGAAGTAACTTAGCATACACAAATGCACATACTGTAGTATGTAGTATGTGTCTCTAAAAGACACACTTTGTGCTCACTGAGAGAACTCACAGGCTGCAGAGGGAGTTCTCCTGTAGGAATTAATGTCTAGGGTCAATTTTAGAAGATGAGCAAGAATGAAGCTGGTTGAGAGGTGTTGGGATTCAGGTGGGTGACCCCCAAATATATTAATACCACAATAACATATTGATTATTTTGAATTGAAGTTACTTATGACACGGCCAATGCAAGAGGGCCACTCTGACCCTCCTCTGTCTCTCAGAAAGCAGGAAATGAATCTTTCATGTGGAAGGTGCACTCCCAGCCTCTGGAGGTAGAAGGACACCATTATTGGCAGAGACAGGATACGCAGAGTGAGAAGCCTGTATAAACAAACCTGTCACTTCTTTAAAGCCCTGACTCAACAAATTCTTTGTTTGGTAAAACTTTTTATTTTGTATTGATGTATAGCTGATGAACAATGTTGTGATAGTTTTAGGGGAATAGCGAAGGGACTCAGCCATACATGTACATGTATCCCTTCTCCCCCAAACTCCCCTCCCATCCAGGCTGCCATGTAATATTGAGGCAAGTTCCATGTGCTATACAGTAGGTCCTTGTTGGTTATCCATTTCAAATAGGGCAGTGTGTTCATGTCCACCCCAAACTCCCTAACTATCCCTCCTCCTCTTCTTTCCCCTTCCACCTCTCCAAAAGTTCATTCTCTAAGTCTGTGACTCTCTTTCTGTTTTATAAGTTCATTTGTATCATTTCTTCTTCGATTCCACAAATAAGGGATATCATATGATATTTCTCCTTCTCTGTTGGACTTATTTCAGTGTGACAAACAAATTCTTTCTAATTGACCACCTGAAACCTATGTTTCTCTGTCCTGTCAATTCCTCACAAACGTATTGTTTTTTTGTCTAAAAATATAAACGCTACCTGCTTTGACCACTTCTTATGTCTTATTTCTATGAGACCTCCGAGCACAAGAATTAAAACTTATTTCTTTTCCTCCTGCTAATCTGTCTTGTGTATTAGTCTGGTCACATGAATTCAAGTTGGGGGGAATTTCTCCTCCCAACCAAGGAAAAACAAATGTGCTCCCAGAAGAGAGAGCTGCAGAGACATCCACTGGCCTAGAGATGCCTGTAATCACAAGAAGTTCAGTATAGCCAGAGCCAAAGGGGCAAGGCTGCCCAGATGAGGCTTAGGAATAAAGCACTTTGGTAGAAACTGCTGGTTATTCCCTGATAACCCTTCATTTTATGGGGCCCATAGCTACCTAATAAACAACCACATTCCCTAGCTCTCTGGAAACTAGGTATGACCACAGAACTAAGTGCTGGCCAGCAGGAATGTGAAAAGGAATCATGTGAATAACCTCTAGGTCTCATCCTCAGGAAAAAAAAAAAATATCTGCTTACCACCACGTCGTCTTTCTCTCTGTGCATGAGCTGAAACACAAAAATAGTGCTTCAAGCATGTCGGTCAATGACATCCAAGAGAATGAGAGAGGACAGATCGGAAGAAATTTTCTAAATGGTACTCAGATCATTCACTAGCTTGGACTTACACCCCAAGTGAGAAATAAAGCTTTTATTTTGCTTTACAGACTCTTTGATATTCTTCGTTTCAATAGTGTGTGTGTGTGTGTGTGTGTTAGTCACTTAGTCGTGTCCAATTCTTTGCAACCCCATGTACTATATAGCCCGCCAGGCTCCTCTGCCCATGGAATTTTCCAGGCAAGAATACTGGAGTGGGTTGCATGCCCTTCTCCAGGGATCTACCTGACCCAGGGATCAAATCTGGGTCTCCTGCATTACAGAAGAATTCTTTACTCTCTGAGCCACCAAAGAAACCCCACTCTTCTCTGATGTATATCCCGCCAGAAAGTTACTTTCTGGTGAGGAGACAAATCACTGCTTTCAGAGGGGTGGCTTTTCTAAACATCTACTTTTGTGAAGTTCTGTTGTAGAATGTGTATCACATACAGATTCTTTACAAAAGCCTAGTAAAGGAAGAAATTTCCTGAATCATAATTTTTCACAAAAATTGTAGTGTCTTTAATTTAGGCCAGTGTTTCTAAATCTCTCAAGATTGTAGATAAATACTCCTCATTTTCAAGATCAAATCTGTCTTTGGCTAATGAAGGCCCAGTCGTAATTCCAAAAGATTGTTAGAATGGGCCTGGAGCTGGCCTTTTGTTTCATATTCTGGAATACGATTTTTGTATACAATTCCCAGGCTTCAGGGTAGAACAAGCTCTCAGACACTTTATTGGGTTTTGATTGAGAATATTTGCAGGAGCAATTTCCAGGGGAACACTTAGGTGATCAGCCTCAGGAGCCTGCAATCTCAGGTCCCAAGGGGACAGAAATCACCAGTGGAAACATGACTATTACTGGGGAAATCGATCTTCTTGACAGAACATAAATCAGAAGCGCCGACCAGACATGGCAATGAAAATGCCCTCAGTCATCCTATCAGAGCAGAGGTGTTAACATTGGCAGGGCGGGAGAGCAAAGAAAACCAGTTTGAATGCCAGAGACTTCCCTCCTGCTTCACTCTGTGTGGTTCACAGACCTGCTTGCAAACGCTGGGCAGTTGGGGGAAGTCCAGTCCTGTGTGTCATGGGGCCTGTCCCCACAACTGGTGGTGGTTTCCACATTCATTCTCTGGGGCTGAGCGCCCTCATTCAGTCTTGCCCCTAAGCCTGTATCCAGGCTGCAGACCCTCACTCTGCCATCTCTGAGGCTCCATTTCTCCCTGTCTCTCTTGCTGCTGGCTTGGTTCGCGTTCCCATGGTCTTTCATCTGAGCTGCTGCTGCAATTGTCTCCTAGCAGCTCTTCTGTTCTCCCTCAGTCGTCTGCACACCAACTTCTCACTGTAGACACAGACCCTTCAAGAGCACAAATCCAACCATGCTACCTTCCCCTGCTCTGGCCCTCCCATGTCTTCCCTGTGCCCACGAGGTCCTTTCTTTGTTTCTTTCTTTGGCTTTATGGGGTCTCATCTGAGGCCCGTGGGATCTTCATTGCGGTGTGTGGTTTTCTATAGCTATGGTGTTTGGGCTCAGTATTTGCGGCTAGCGGGCTTACTTGCCCCACCGCATGTGGGATCTTAGTTTCTGGACCAGGGATTGAACCCATGTCCCTGCACTGGAAGGCAGATTCTTAACCACTGGACCACAGCCAAGTCTTGCCCACAAGTCGGCCAACTTCCTATAGCTCCCTCAGTCTTACTCCCCCTTTTTCTTCCCTAGATTGGCAGATGCATTGCTTCTCTTGCCTTTGGGAGGGGGTGATGCCATTTTCATTGCCTGGAGCCAGGGAGACACTCTGGCCCCTAAGAGCATCTCTGAGCCAGAGTTCTCTCTCTGCCTCTGTTTGTCTCAGCTCCTGGGGAGCAGCATTTCTGCATGGTGGGTGCCGCCAAAGAGTCCACTTGCTGTTAGCATGCCTGTAACTGGCTTCTCACTATTCGCAGTGCGTCTGCTCTCAGGAAAAGAGATCAGATCGGCTGTGGATGTTTCAATAATATAACTAGCAAGTGGTGGTAGATACTACCTTTATTTTTAAACTGAAGTATACTTTTTGGCAGCAAAAAAGTATACTTTTTTGGAGATTTAATGTTTATATAAATATTGTACTTTCCAGTTTACTGTGGTGCCCACCACCACATAAATTAAATTTTTTTAAATTTATTTTGAAGTAGAGTTGATTTCCAATGTTGTGTTAGTTTCAGATGTACAGCAAAGTGGTTCAGTTTTATATGTGTGTGTGTGTGTGCGCACACATACGCTAAGTCGCTTCAGTCATTTCTCTTTTCGACACTATGAACTGTAGCCCACCAGACTTCTTTGTCAGTGGGATTCTCCAGGCAAGAATACTGGAGTGGGTCGCTGTGTCTTTTTCCAGGGGATCTTCCCAATCCAAGGATCGAACGCATGTCTCTTATGTCTCCTGAATTGGCAAGTGGGTTCTTTACTACTATCCCCACCTGGGAATCTCATATATATATGTATATGTGTATATAAATACACATTTATTCTTTTTCAAACTCTTTTCCCTCATAGGTTACAAACTTAAGTAAATGCCACTTTCGCATGTAGTATGATTCTAAGGAAGAAGAATAAGTTTCCTCCCAATAGACACACACACACACCTCGTTCCTAGGAATCAAAACATTATTTAAAACACCTAGGGCAGCAATAGAGAAGAAGAGAATAGTAAATGGAGTGACAGGGTGTCAAGAAAAGAAGTTGAGAGAGACAGCCTTGAAAGGGGATTAAAGAGACCAATTTGGAAACCTTGAGCATTTCTACTTTTGTCAAGCGACACCCTTAGGTGCGGGCATTGTGGTTTAAAACCAGAATTGATTGGGTTTAGGTGGCCAGGGGATTGATGACTTCAGAGATGCCTAACATTTGTAATACCTATGCGAAAACCCTCTGAGGAGTTGGGATTCTGGGTTACTAGTCTTCTTTCTCTGACTCTCTTGAGAAACAAAGAAACAAGAGATTAAAATGCAAGAAACACAAGCACTGAGGATACGAAAGATTGGCTCTCTGTCCCAGCCTTCCCATTTACTAGCTAGGTGCCCTCAGATAAGTGGTTTAACCTCCCTGAGCCTCGGTTTATTTAATGGCATACACAGGAGCATGAACCCCTACTTACCAGCCTACTGTGTTGCAATGAGATAAGGATGTTCAGCGGCAGCACCGAAGCAGCACATAAAAGTGATCAACAGATAGTTTATATCATCTCTTTCGAGTATGAGTCCCATCTACGTCAAATGGTAAAAGGACTATTTGCCCTGTCTATCACAGCACTGTTAGGTTCTATCAGTAAATAATGCTCATTGAAAGTCCATTGTACATCCGATAGTTATTTTTGTTGATTTGTTAATTATTGTTATAATTTCTGTAGTGATTATTTATAGAGACTGGAAATTAATATTCTGTTTTTTAAAAGGTTAATGATTCTTAGTCTAAGAAACACAGATACCGGGCAATGCATGTCACTCTTGACAGTTGCCCACTCATACTGGAGAGAAGGAAGGAAACCAGTATCAGAGAAAGGCTTGACAGTGCCCTGGGAAGCAGAGTGAATGGAAACTTAGGCTGGGATCTGGTTTTTGTTTTCAGATGACATGAGAAAGCTTAGAATTGCTTTGATGAAGCAAGGTGATGGTGAAATTATGATATGGTGCAAATCTTATATGGTGGTCGTCACTATCGTGGTGAACTTCTACCCTACCTGAAAACTCCTCTCAGGCATCACTTACTTTGTATGGACTTGATTCCTTCTTCTTTCTGCTCTCAAGGCACCCTATACTCACCTCTATTCATGCAGCTATCATGCCACATTAAATGCTATCCATCCATCCCTCCTCCAATAAATATGTGTGTCTCTCATGGGCTGGACACTGTGCCAAGTACTTAAGTCATACAGGTGGTTCATTCACCTATTTCTTCCACTAGAGTGAGAGTTCTATGACCTTTTTTATTCATGCCTATGTTCTTGAGGCTTAATCCAGGGTTTGGTTCATAATAGACACTCAGGAGATGGTTCAGTGCGTGATTAAGAGCATGCCAAGTCCTGTGCAAGTTGCTTAAGTCTTAACCCTCATTTTCCTCATCTGTTATAATAATACCTACTTCTATGTTTACCCTAAGGATAAAAATAAGATACTCCCATAAAACACTTGGAAAGGTACTTAACATCTGGTAAGTGCTGTATAAATACTAGCCACAGTCATAATAACTGACTCCAGCTTACAGTCTCAGGCATAGGAGACCCACCTGTCACTCTGGATGAGGGCAGCTCACACCTCCTTGTCCCCCTTTCTTTCATCCCTCCCCTCCTGCCCCTCATTACCAATGCCCCTGTAACCACATACATATTCAGAAGCATCTTCTGCATCCCTCTTGTTCTTGGAAGCTCACCTGGGGTAAAGAATTTGCTAAGATCTCTGACAGCCCTTCCCAGTACCAGCTGCCGTCTGTCCAGTTTTTAGCAACTCTCTGCCTCTCTCTGTTCTCACATCAAGAAGCATCTCAAGGGGCAAAACTCATATCTGAGCACAAAACACTTTGCTTTAGAAGCAATACCGAAACTGTCTGGCCACGAACAATGTCCTTTCCCAGGATTAATGTTGCCTTTTCATAACTGCTGATCAAATTAAGACCACAATATGAGCAAAAGCAGAGGATGGCAGAAAGGAAACTACAGAACACAGAACTCTTTCCACTCACCCCCCACCCCCACCCCAACCCCCAGCCAATCACACAAGGCTCGAAGCTAAAATAAAATTAAAGGGAAAGAAAAAGAAACGGATCAAACTGATTAGGTGCTGGTATGCAGTTTAGAAAATCAGTTTAACTGAAGCTAAAAAAAAAAAAAAGTGCTGTGATGTTTCCTGTGATTGGATTTAAAAATTCATCTCCTCAGTTAAAATCTACTTTGTCACTACATTGCCATCTGTCCTGCCTCCCAGTCATCTGGATGTAGAGTCAATAGTCTCTGAATCGTGTTTCCTAGCTCCATGGCCAGTCACTAGGATGTTCAGCTAGTGATAGGCATCAGGAAGAATCTTAATCAAAACATGTGTCTGGGGTCAGTTTAAAGCTGGGCTTGTTTGCAGATCATGCTCTTTGAGCTTGTAGCTTTGAGAAAGTTTTTGAACTTCTCTGAGCATTTATTCTTGCCTGTAAAATGGGTGTAATTAACACCTACCTTCCAAGGTATCTATGATGATTGCATGTAAGTATACATTTTTCAGCATACTGGAGGTACTCCACAGTTTGGAGTTCCTTTCTTTTTGACACCTGGATATGTTACTTTTGTTTTTGTTTTGATCTCTTCTAAAAGGTAAATCTCCATTAACAGTGTAACTCTTTAGTTCAGTTCAGTTCAGTCGCTCAGTCCTGTCGGACTCTTTGCGACCCCATGAATCGCAGCATGCCAGGCCTCCCTGTCCATCACCAACTCCTGGAGTCTACCCAAACCCATGTTCATCGAGTCAGTGATGCCATCCAGCCATCTCATCCTCTGTCATCACCTTCTTTTCTTGCCCCCAATCCTTCCCAGGATCTTTCCCAATGAGTCAACTCTTCGCATGAGGTGACCAAAGTATTGGAGTTTCAGCTTCAACATCAGTCCTTCCAATGAACACCCAGGACTGATCTCCTTTAGGATGGACTTGTTGGATCTCCTTGCAGTCCAACGGACTCTCAAGAGTCTTCTCCAACACCACAGTTCAAAAGCATCAATTCTTCGGCACTCAACCCTCTTTGCCGTCCAACTCTCACATCCTTACCTGATTACTGGAAAAACCATAGCCTTAACTAGATGGACCTTTGTTGTCAAAGTAATGTCTCTGCTTTTAAATATGCTGTCTAGGTTGGTCATAACTTTCCTTGCAAGGAATAAATATCTTTGTAACTCTTTAAGGCATTATCAATTATTTGCTCCCAAATGGGTTTCAAATTATTATTATTATTATTATTATTTTCTGAATGCAGGTTGTTATAGAGGAGATGGATTGCAGACAGAATGTGATGGATACAGAGTAACCATGGAATTCCTGGGAGAAGACAAGGATTACAGAACTATTATACCCAAGACAACCACATGTGTGCCAGTTCAGTTCCTTCAGTCATGTTTGACTCTTTGCAACACTGTGGACTATAGCCTGCCAGGCTCCTCTATCCAGGAGATTCTCCAGGCAAGAATAGTGGAGTAGGTTGCCATTTCCTTCTCCAGAGGATCTTTCCGACCCAAGGACTGAACTTGTATCTCCTACATTGACAGGCAGATTCTTCACCAGTGCACCACCTGCAAAGCCTCAAGACAATCATACCTCCTTTGCTGCTGCTGCTGCTAAGTCGCTTCAGTCATGTCTGACTGTGCGAACCCATAGACCGCAGCCCACCAGGCCCCGCCGACCCTGGGATTCTCCAGGCAAGAACTCTGGAGTGGGTTGCCATTTCCTCCTCCAATGCATGAAAGTGAAAAGTGAAAGTGAAGTCGCTCAGTCGTATCCGATTCTTAGTGACCCCATGGACTGCAGCCCACCAGGCTCCTCCATCCATGGGATTTTCCAGGCAAGAGTACTGGAGTGGGGTGCCATTGCCTTCTTCCTCATACTTCATTTAAGACCTACCTATTTCCTCCCTTCTTCTTTCCTTCCTTCCATCTACCTTCGTTCCTTCTCTTCTTTTTAAATTCTGATGCAAATCACAGTGGTCACTTTGTACAAGGAAGTGAATGAGAAGTCCAAAAAGTGATCTATTTCCTAAACTAAGGATTGAAAGTGTCTTCACATTCACAAAATCACCAGATTTTGTAGCTGTGGGCAGAGCCATGACTTGAAGCCTTGGCTATTTCTCTGTTTCTTGTCTCTTTAGGCAACTTTCATGTCCTAAACAGAGACACACACATATACACACACACACATGCATGCAACATGATTTATTAAATTTTTACCATACACCACATATTAAGTGTCTTATGGAAATTATAATTTAAGTCCCCAAACTCATGTATAAATTAAGTTTATTTTAATTAAGATTTTTGGAAATCCAATTCAAGCAACCCAATACAAAAGGAAAATTTATTGACTTACAGAACCCGCAAGTCTAGAGCTACAGCAGAACCCAAGGACTTAGCTCTGTCTTTCTCCATCTCCCATCTCTGACTGTCTCTGCCAGGTTCTTGCTTGGATGGGCTTTTCCAAGACTTTCAGTAGCTTCTGATCTAATTTCTACTGGCTTAGTTATTCCAGCACCCAGAGATCCTTTGTCTAATAATCCCCTAAAATATCTTCACTGGGAGTCTCATTGTCCCCACTGTGTTGCTGTAGCAGAAGCTAACTGAGGCACCCCATCATGTTAGCCCTTACCCAGCCCTGTTCTCTCCACCCATTTAACCGAAAGATGTTTGTCCTCCTCTTTCTTGCTCAATTGCACTCTGAATATGATTGCCTTCTAGCTATACCTGATGTTTACCCCTCCAAGACAAGATTCCTAGTACTCCTTTACTCTGGGAGCATTCTTTACTCCAGAAAGAATACCTAAGGAAGACGACCTGGAAAACCAGCAGAAGCTGTCCTGTAATCTTGGTCTCAATGCCCCCAGGAGGAGGAGAAGAATGCAGGACCATATCAGCTCTAATCCTTAGCTTTAACCCCATTTTCCATCTTAAAACTATAAGGCCTCTTCAGGGAGAGGGTCACAGTCTTGAAAGCATTAGCTTGTTGTGATCCTCTTTTGCCTGGCAAAGCAATAAAACTACTCCTTTCTACTCTGTCTCTGTTTATATCTGTCATTGGTGAACAGAGGCTGGTTTTGCAGCAACAGTGTCGCATGCATGAACTTGAAACTGCCCATCGGGCCAGTGGCCATAGTGCTCATAAAGGCCAGTCTACTGTCCTCCCCAGAGCCAGAGGCGGGGCCATCCTCTTGAGAGTGCCTGAGAGTGGAATGCGCGCTCTTGCAGTGATAGCGAGACTCCTGTTCCTGAAAGCATAGGAATAGTGAGAACTTGTCTTTGGTTTACAGATAATGAGGAACCTGCTCAAGAGCTGGCAAATGATGGGGAGCTGGATCTTGAGGTGACATGGGCCCATTTCGGGGTTTTTACCCTTATCTGGGGCTGTGTGAAATAAATTAGGTTGACACTGAGTGAAGCAATTAAGTCATAAATGGTCCCTAGATTGAGAAAACTCTTTAAAAAAAAAATCAATATATCATGAGTGTTCCCTTCCCTTTTCACTGGGTTCAACCTCTCTCTCGCTTCTTACCCTGGACACATAATGGCTCTCCCTGTATACACTTCCACTCAGGCAGAGCCTCTGTGAAAATGAGTTCTTATTAGTAAATCTGGGGGCATATCTAATCTGCATCCAGCATTTTTTTTAAAAAAAGGAAACAAGAAGTTCCCAGCAATGTCAGCCTTGTCAAGTTGAAATGTGTAGAAATCTAAGTGTGGCAGCCAGGGGGTCCATGGTGAGGATAGATTTTTTTTTAAAAAATTTATTTCTACATTTGTGTTAAGGTCAGTGTATTCATTTCACAGTAGGGAGGGATGAATTTTGACATTTTTATAAGGGTGATTGATTGGTTTGTGTCCATTTGTGAGACTCAACATGGCAAAAGGCCATGGCTAATGGAGGAGGAGGGGGGAAAACTCAAAAACAACTAGTTTTGTCAGAAATCGGCCTATCACCATATTGGAAGCTGCCCAGAAACGTGGACACAGATCTGAGCAGAATATAGAAAAGTGTTCAACACACATTTATTAAAGTGCAAATGGAAGGTTATTGACAAGGACTTCATTTGAAATATGTGTCCCAGCTGCTGTGAGAGAGTCGCCTGCTTTTTACTGACAAGTATCTTGTGTCCCTCACCCGGAAGACTTATGGAAGAATGTCATTTTCACAAAAGTGACCTTTTGTCTGGAACCCTCTTGCCCACATTTCATGGTCTCCATTGAAGGTCCAGCTTATATGGGCCTTTCTTGGGGGTGTTGGAGGCTTCCTCAGCCCCCAACTAACTCTATATAGCCTGACCTTTGACCTCCACATTGTGAAATGAAAATATCTCCTACCATATCAATAATCAAGAAATGTCACAGCCATCATCAATTTCCGGCCTCCAAACATGAATAAAGTGAAAGTCGCTCAGTTGTGTCCGTGTCCAACTCTCTGCAACTCCATGGGTTGTAGACTCCCAGGCTCCTCTATCCATGGAATTCTCCAGGCCAGAATACTGGAGTGAGTAGCCATTCTCTTCTCTCGGGGATCTTCCCAACCCAAGAATTGAACCCAGGTCTCCCACATTACAGGCAGATTCTTTACCATCTAAGCCACCAGAGCAGCCCAGGGCTCCGAAAACTGAGATCCAACTGATGCTGCCACCCACCCAGCGGTGGCTGCTAAGGAGCTGGGGGAATACAAGAAGCAAACATCTGCCACTCCTTAAGGTGGACAAGGAAACACTATTGGTTTCCTGTTTCCTTAGCTGAAAGTGAAAGTGAAGTCGTTCAGTCGTGTCCGATTCTTCGGGACCCCCATGGACTGTAGCCTACCAGGCTCTGAGGAGCCTCTCAGTCCAAGGAATTTTCTGCATATGAAAGGAATGAATTCAATGAGCCCAGAGGCTTATATCTTCCCATACATAGAGTGCTAAATTCCTTAACTTGATACCTGATCTTTGAAGTTCAGATTACCTGCTTCCTTTGTTGCAAACTTGTATATAGGCTGATTTCCCCTCCTCCCTTCTTGGAGAAGTTTTCTCAGAGTCACTGAGATGCTGTCTTCCGGGCTCTGAGTTCTAAACATTTCCACCAATCAAAACAACTCTCTGCTTTAAGATTGTGACTTAGCAGCAGCAGCAGCAGCATTTTTTAGTCGACAACATGATTATAATCAGAGCACCTTTAACTCCTCCCTCAATCATTGTCTCCCGGTTAGACTGAGTTTCATGCGTTGATGAGACATGTGTGCCTGCTCCTCGTTGTATCTCAAGTGCAAAGAGGAGGGCATAAAGTTTGTAGTAGGCATTACCAAATATTTGTTGAATGAATGAATGGCTTTTAAACCATTTCAATCTCCACCTTTTGAGCTGTAGCACAGAGTCATGCTCTCATTTGAGGGAGATATGCCCTGGTTGATATTACTCAACCACATTCTGGAACCGTGGACAGAGAAGTGGACCTTTATCAAGCAGATTTAAATTTTGGAGAGCTATGAGTAAGTGGTAACGTGAGTGCTTCTTATCTGCCTAGATCATTGGTAAAGAATAGCAGAAGTAATGAGGCTGCCAACGTATATTGTTTTAGTTACTGCTTTAAACACTGATTCCTTTCCTTCTCAGCAAGGATGAGACTAAAGCTTCATCTAAATTGTTATGCTTATAGGTGATTGACAGGGAGTCATGAGTATTTACCTGGAAAACATTTCTCTATAAAAACAGAATACCATTCCTTGGTGATTCATCACCTTCTTCTAAGATGACCTCACTGTTTAAACACACTGAAGCTTCCATATTAACCCAGGACTGCTTATTCTTGTGATCTCATGTACATTAGGAATTTTTTTTAGAACATCTGAGGTCGGAGACCCCTGTGTGAATGTCAGTGCCAGTTATTCCAGAGTCCTACAGCTAATTCTTCCAATGGTGATGGCCCCAGATTTGAGCAACCACAATACTAGGGATATTTCCACAGGATCTGGAGGTGGAAGTCACGTGGTTCTGTTGACTACAGACAGTTCCCCAAATAGTTCATAAGTTACACTGTTCAGGGATTCCCTGGAGTCAATAGTACCTAGAAGAGTAACCTCAAAGGTTCCATTTTCTGTTTTGGTATTTCATTTACCTCCTATCATAAAGGGATGAAATTATTCACTCCTGGATGTTCCCCACCTGTCCCCTTTCCTCTCTTTTTCCTAAAAGAGTTGTGGTTTTATGGTCAGTTATTTCTCCTCCTCTGTTCTAAAAAATTGCCAGGGCGGTTCTTTGGACTTTCACATTGCAGAATCTGAAGGGTAGGGGAGAGTATAGCTATTGTTTAGACGCCAAGCCATGCCCTGCTCTTTGCAACCCCATGGACAGTAGCACAACAGGCTCCTCTGTCCATGGGATTCTCTAGGCAAGAATACTGGAGTGGGTTGCCATTTCCTTCTCCATGGGATCTGCCTGACCCAGGGATTGTACCCATGTCTCCTGCATTGGCAGGCAGATTCTTTACCCTGAGCCACCATGGAAGCACAGGGGAGAGTAGAAAACAACTAATCCAGGAGGGCAGCAGAATGTGCCTGATCAAAGAGCACTCCTCAGAGGCCATGGAATAAGTTGAAGAGGAATGAGCATAATGCATAGGGAGCACGTTCGTGCTTTCACACCTGCCTTACAGCCTGAGATGGAAGTACAAAGAGAGATCAAATAGTATGATAAGGAAGTGAGTTGGAAACTCCCAGATATTGCAAGATACTAGAAAAATAGATGATGACTAAGGTCACTAATAACAGTTTATATGAACTATGTACAGCAGCCTGCTATATGATTTTCAGGAGACTTGAGGATGATTGGAAATTCTATTTTGACCACCTTTTTTTGCTAAGACCACTACAAGTAGGTCAGGACTCAAATGAATAGACAGGGCCCAAAGCATTTCTGCAAGTTTCCATGTGTCATCAAAATAAATGGGCTTCCTCCACAACTTGTCTCAGGCCCCTTCCTAAGGATCCTTCCCCTGTTTTATTACTCTCTGATTCAAGTCCCTTCACATCTGAACCAACCTTGGGATTCACTTCCAGACTAAGCTGACTGTGGAACCTATGTTGGGGGTGAGTGTCCACCTGTGAACACTGTCTTATTCCTCCTTAGGGTATAATTAAGGACATGGAAACCCAGGTTTATCACACAGGGTCAGGCTGCTGCTCATTGGCCAAGGGATCTGTATCTGACATGGCCCTCAGAATTGAGTTGAAAAAGTGCATGGATCCTGTCCCTGATGGTTGCTTCAAATTAACCCTGTGAAGTGGCCTCAATAACCATTTCCCTGTGCTGTCTCCTCTAACATAATGTAAACTTCTGAGGCTGTGGTCTATACTGCATCCTAAATCATCACTTAGAACAAAGTGTGTTCCCAATGTACAACACATCTTGTGCCTTTTTCTAAATTTTCCCATTTCAAAATTCAAAGGATAGCTAGCCACACACATACTTTTCAAATGTTTAGCCAGCCACACTCTTGTCTTCTTCAATAGCACAGCTCTTCCCTCTTCCCCAAATCCTATTTATCCCTTCATTTTTTCACCCATAAATTTGGAATCTACCGTTCCACCTTCTTCCAAGAAGCACTGCTCTGGGCACAAGGAGAGCAAAACCACTGAGAAGTTTCTCTTTCTAAGGTTCAGCAACTAGCTTAGTATTTGAGACAGAGTTGATGCCCAGTAATAGTCACTGCATGGATGGCTCTGCTTCAGAAATACCTGGGACTGTGCTGTCAAAGTGTCAGGAAGAGTGTAGAGTCAAGTTATCTAATTAACCTAATCATTCATTAATGATCATTAATCTAATCATTCAGTAGCATTGCATAAGGTTTTATTCATTCAAAGAACTCATCTGCATAGGCTGAAGGGCAACATCTGGGGCCATGGTCTGGTCTTTTTCTACCTTTTCAGATGGATAATGAACTCGAGTTTGGTTACATCAAAGATTTTGATTCAAATCTGGTTTAATCACATTCTACTTGTGTGAACTGAGGTAAGTGATTCCACCTCACTAGCTCTCTTCTTGCCTGTCTGAAAAGTGGGGATGATAATGTCTTCTTCACAGAAGAGAAAGAGATAAGAAAGCCTGGCACATGGTGAATATTCAATAAATGGCCCCTGATAGTATTGAATGATCCACTGAAGAGGCTACTCTAGAAAATTAGAAGTTTTGAGTAGGTAAGTTAGCATGGATTCACTTGAAGGAGAAACAAAAATTGATTTTTATTTTTATCATAAAACGTTGCTCCATTCTCCCTCTGCAACTCATCTATTCTGTATCAAAAAAGTCTCACTATTAGAAAATTCAAGCTCACCTTACCTAGGCAATGGGCTACTTTCCTCCATAGAGCATAATTTCTCATAATCCTGGGCATAATAACTCTTCTCACTTCTCGTCTGCATAGGGGCCATTAGTCGACATAAAGCTCCACAAAGTAAAATTTTCATTTAATTGAACGTGTTTGTTGTTTTCCCAGGCATAATGGAGACAGGTCTATGGTCACAAGCCCTGCATCCTGGGCCATTGCCCGGAGAGGAAAACTATCACTAATTAGCACCTTTGTGGGGCCTGTGGAAGGGCTGCTTTTTTATTCTCCCGCTTTCATCCCTTTTGGCAAACATCCCTGGAAAGCTAGCCACAAATGCTAATGAAATCGCAATTTCTGTTGGAAAATGTGATCCCAGAACATTTGAAAGCTCAAAACCTCACTTAACTGTGTGGTGCATTGTATGTACATTATATTCTTTTGAGACCTGCTTGTTTATACAATGTAATATCTATTTAAAGAGCATTTGTCCAGAAGTGAGGCACTGGCTTATGAAGCTTCCCACCTCGCCACCATCAGCAGGGAGGGCTCATCCTAGTCACCTGGTGTGGATAAAATACATCCTCTCTCTCCTTTGAGTTTCAAGGTAATTTGATGATAAGAACTACATAACTACGTAAGTGGGTGGGTAGATACAAACTGTCAGTCTCTCAAGAGGGATATACATATGAATCCCTAAAGAATATGAAATGACTTTTTCAAGTGATGTGCTTTGTGAGAGCTCTGGCTTTGCCAGTATGTAGCACCCATCAAAAGCAGAAAACTAGATGCCAGGAACCATCAGCAACGGAACAGCAACATATTGCATTTCCTCTTCTTGCTAAGCAAGGTAACCTACTTTCCGATCCTAGCAATAGTCTCATGGTATTAGCCCTAAAGGGGCTTCCCAGGTGGCCCTAAGAGATAAAGAACCTGCCTGCCAATGCAGGAGACATAAGAGAGGCAGGTTCAATCCCTGGGTAGGGAATATGCTCTGGAGGAGGCCACGACAATCCCCTCCAAGATTCCTGCCTGGAGAATCCCATGGGCAGAGGAGCATGGAGGGCTACAGTCCATAGGGTCACAAAGAGTCAGACATGACTGAAGCAACTTAGCAAGTAGGCAAGCATTAGCCCTAAAATCTAGGCACCCACCTTAGGACATACAAGGACACACAGAGGAGAAAAGAAATATACACCCTAGTTAATAAATGACTTAAACATTGACTAAGCACGCTCTGGAGAGTGACCTGGTATTGGGTCCTCTGCTATCACTTTTTTTCCCAGTCTCCTGGTCTATTTTAATTTCCTTGTTGCTGTTCTTGCCTCACAGCCCTGTTCGCTGGCTTTATCTGCGATTACACACTGGTGTCTGGTGCTTCACTATAGAGTTTTGGGTCTTGACAGTGTTTCCCATCACAGTGTGAGAATTTTCTATTTTCCCAGGCCCTAGAGATCAACTCTGTCTTTTGTGAGAAGGAGGCTTTCAAAAGACAGCTGAAGTGGATAAGAGCGACGTCTGGGCTCGCCAAGGAGGAGGCCGCGCATGAGCTGCCAACCGCGGCGTTAGCCCTGCTCCAGCTCAGCCCTGGAATGGCTTGTTTTGAGGGGGTTGGCTTAAGCCTATGGAAATAAAAAGACTTTTCAATTTTACCTGTTCCCTGGGAAGGCTCAGAGTTATCATTCAGAAAACACAGCAGCCCCGGCCTAGAGGAAAGCCAACCAAACTTTTTTTAATTGAGCAGCGAAGTCCCACAGCATAAAGGCTCTTACAAGGTCAAATACAGCTTTTGCTTTCCTGGCCTCGGCTGTTTCCTTGTTCATGTATATATTCAACACCTCCATCAGTGGGAAGATGAACTATTCCCTCCTCCAATCTGCAATGCCAGGAGTAGGCGTCTGAGCAAGAGCTTTGACAGATCAGTCAACAAGATTGTTGTGCAGGTTAAGTACAGAGAATGTTGTCATGTGTGTAATACAAGAGAAAACCATTATGCAAAATCAATATCTCCTTAAACACAAATTACTCTCATTAGGTTGGGACAATGGAGGGACTGATCTGTGAAGAAGTGAATAGGCTTATTGCGATAATTATTTATTCTTTCAAAATAATCTTTCATCAGGTGAGTCAAGACATTTGGAAGCTCTTCCTTACACCCCAGAGCTGACTATCCTTGACTCCTCTGCTTTTTTGAGCTGCAAAAAAAGACTAATGTATCATATAAAGACTATTAGAGGTGGCCTAAGAATTGGAAGCAGGCATTAATGTGAACTGGGACTGGCCCTTAACATAGGCTATAAGATGCAATTATTGTATGGTTCTGTGGGAAGCAATGCATGGAAAGAACATTAGTATTATTTTGGGCTTAGGTTTCAGTAAAATTAATTTTCATTTCATTGTGCTGAAAACAACAAGCAAACAGAAATGCTGCTATTAAAAACATTACTTTCTAGCACAATAACATCTTAGAAGAAAATCTTGGTTTTGGAGGAGATATAATTTCACATACAGAATTTCTGAACTCTTTGCCATGAGTAATAAACAATCTGGTACATATAATTAAAAAGCAAAAAGATTCAGATAATAGCAGACAGTTACTATCTAGATTGGGATCCCCTGGTGGCTCAGCAGTAAAGAATCTGCCTGTAATACAGGAGACTTCCTGCAATGCAGGAGACATAGATTCATTCCCTGGGTCGGGAAGATCCCCTGGAGAAGGAAATGGCAACCCGCTCCAGTATTCTTGCCTGGGAAATCCCATGGACAGAGAGCTTGGCGGGCTACAGCCCATGTGGTTGCAGGAATTGGACACGACTTAAAGACTAAACCACCACCACCACTACGTAGATCACCAAGAAAAACCTAATGAGAATGATATTAATGTTCAAGCCTGTATCTTAGCAGTGTTTGCAATTCTGTTCTTCAGTGGGAACAATAAATGTGCTTTTATCAGGAGCTGTATTATAGTCAAACATTTAATGTTCTCCAAAATCTAAAGGAAAATAATGCACGACAGCTCCTTGGCATGATGGTTTGGCTGATGGAATGAAATGTTAGCCTGACTATAGCTTGTGGAAGCAGAAGAGGTTTCAGCATGGATGTTAAAGTGCCATATTTATACTTAAATGCTGGGCTTCCCAGGTAGTGCTAGTGGTAAAGAACCCACTTGCCAATGCAGGAGACATAAGAGACATGAGTTCAATCTCTGGGTTGGGAAGATCCCCTGGAAAAGGACTCAGCAACCCATTCCAAAATTCTTGCCTGGAGAATTCCATGGACAGAGGAGCCTGGTGGGCTGCAGACCATGTGTTCACAGAGTCAGATATAACGACCATGTAGGCAGTTTCTGAAATGGCCCTTAATTGTGCCTACCTCCAGGTTTTCATACCTTGGGTAATCTCCTCCCCTTAAGTACAGTGACTTAATTATGACTAGAACATGGCAGAAAGGATGGAATGGAACTTCCAAGATTAGTTTCCAAAGAGATAGGGACATCTCTCTTATTCATATGCTCTTTCTGGTACTGCTTGCTTGTTTGCTCTGGTGAAGCTAGCTTCCTTGTTGGGAATTTCTCTTTGGAGAGGCTCAAGTGACAGGGTACTGAGAATGAGCTCCAGCCAACAGGGCAGAGGAACTGAGGCCATCAGTCCGGCAACCAGCGAGAAACTGGATCCTTCCAACAACCAAGCCTGCTTGGAAGCAGGTCCTTCCCCAGCAGAGCCTTGGGATGACTACAGCTCAGGCTGACACCTCTGATTACTGCCAGTGAGAGAGCCTGAGCCAGAGGAACAGTTAAGATGCACCTGGTTTCCTGACTCAAAGACTCTGCAAAATACATGCCATTTTAAGTCACTGAGTTTGGAGGTAATTTTCTACACAGCAATCGATAATGAATGTAGTAGGAAACTGAAAGTTTTATCAAGTTTATCAAATCAGGCACCACTTCTGGAATGATTCAAGCCTCATTATTCCTCTTTTCAAAGGATTCAAAACAATAATCTTGTCTATGGCTTTTCCTCTTTTTCTAGCCACTCTCAAAATACTCTACTTGGTCAGGGTCTGGTTCTAGTTACTGTGATGCTGGATTTGATTCCTCAGACCCTCTGATTTGAGGATTTGATGGCTTTCTGATGACTGATAGGGTCAGTGATCATATGGGTTATGATGATGGAAACAGTTGCCATAGATGGAAAAGCGTCTTACTCCCAAAGTTCTCCAGAAGTTGACTGCAGTTTCAAGTGATAAGGGCATTAGGCCTGCTCCATGGAGCTCTATAGGGCTGCACCAGGGCTTCCCTGGTGGCTCAAATGGTAAAGAATCTGCCTGCAATGTGGGAGACTTGGGTTCGATCCCTAGGTTGAGAAGGTCCCCTGGAGAAGGGAATGGCTACCCACTCCACTGTTCTTAGCTGGAGAATTCCATGGACAGAGGAACCTGACAGGCTATAGTCCATGGGCTCACGAGTTGGACACGACTGAGCAGCTAACACTTTCATGGAGCTCAACAGTTTTCACCTCCTGCATTATCTCGTTGACAGCTGTGTATCCTGTGCATGGAAAGAACCATGCTAGGTCTCTGAGGAATGCCAAAATAAAGGAAACAGTTCCTGCCCTCTTAGAATGCCCAGTGTAATGATGGAGAGAGACATATCTGTAAGTAACCCTAAAAAGCAGGTGAGCAAACATTCGAGTGAAGTCCTCTCTGGCTGCTGCTGCTGCTGCTAAGTCGCTTCAGTCATGTCCAACTCTGTGCGACCCCATAGACAGCAGCTCACCAGGCTCCTCTGTCCCTGGGATTCTCCAGGCAAGAATACTGGAGTGGGTTGCCATTTCCTCTGGCTATTTCAATGTAAATGACTAAGAGAAGGGGAAGCCTGGGGAAGTTACTTTCTTCAGGACTCTGTTAACCTGAAACAATTGAAAGAGATGTTTTTCGTTGATCAAACTTTTAAGTATCCTGAGGGAAGATGAAGTGAAAGTCGTTTGAACTTGAGATATTTTCTTATTGCTGACACAGTATGGTTTGGGCCATGCTATCATACTGATCACTATGTGACCTCCAGAAAACCTGGTTAAAATCCAAGCTGGTGGGTGGTGAGTATAGCTGGACTTGGGAACTAGAATGGGAATTACGTATTGCCCTGGATATAGTGGGATCTTAGGGCTGACTTAATTAACATCCTCTTTCTTCTACTTTTGACAACTTGTGAGAGCAACACCCAACTTCCCAGATATTACATTGATTTTCTTCTCCAAAGCAGTCAGGACTCTCATGGACAATAGGCTCTAAAGACAATTTTTATTTATTTATTATTTACTTTTGGCCGCACTTAGTTGCAGCATGTGGGATCTTAGTTCCCTGACCAAGAGTTGAACTCACATCCCTGCATTGGAAGGTGGATTCTTAACCACTGGACCACCAGCAAAATCCCTGGACAACAGGCTTTGTCTATAAATTCCCACAGGGTAACAGGATAAAAAGATGGAGAGGAGAGGAGCAAGAGTAAAACATTTGCCCTTTTCCAAGGCTGTGTGTCCACCCGTCTTTAATTCTCTCTTAAAAAAAGACTACTGATCGTATTGGTAGACTCATAGGATGCTGATTAGAATCCATGTACTAGATGGTAGGTTTGTCTTATCGAGCATGCACCTCAGCCTCTTCTTCCACCTTTAGCTATGTGGCTGAGGGTTAGGTGGGGAGAGGTTTGGGCCAAGATCTGCCACAAGGAATCTCCACTGTCTTTGCTGCTGTACTTCCATCTCATGACCTACTTGGGACTCCTACTGAGACCTAGTGAACAAAAGCCCTCCTTGGGTTCGGGGACTAAGCCACAAGTTCCTACGTAGTATTATAGCAGCTCTGAACTGGGAGCATAAGGTTTTGGCCTGATATGTGACAGGCACCTTCTTTCCTATTTGGCTGTTGGTCTCCATGTAAAAATGCATATTCCTTCAGGTTTTCAGATTTACTATCATAAATATGCACAATGCTGTGGTGCTTTTAGGAATAAAAAAATTAATTTTGATGAAAGCAATCTAGGAAAACTTTATGAAGATATGAAGTGATTCTTGAGGAATGGGTATGAATTTAGTTAAGTGGACAGGAAAGATCAGGTCATTCCAACCTGTTCCAAGCTTAGGAAGCTAGCTCTGCTGGTCCTGTGAGTAATGCCTTAATGTTAGAGGCACTGAGAGGCATTGAGAGACAGCAGTTGCTTTGAATGAAGCTTACAAGATCCTATAAAGAATAATACTCTCTAGAGAGTGTGGTGCCATCAGAAAAGGCATGGAATGGGTCATTTTTTAATAGAGGACATCTTAAAAAACATCCCAGTCAAACTTGTAATTTTTTTAAGTTTTGCTTTGGGTTTTTTTTTTTTTTTTTGGAAATAATTGCTTTACAGAATTTTGTGGTTTTCTGCCAAACCTCAACATGAATCAGCCATAGGTATACTAGATAGATCTTAGGGGACTTCCCTGGTGGTCCAGTGTTTGGGAGTCTGTCTGCTGGTGCAGAGGACTTAGTCCCCTGGTCCAGGAAGATTACACATGCCATGGGGCAGCTGGGCCTGTGAGCCACAATTACTGAGCCCATGTGCCCTAGAGACCATGCTTGGCAACAAGGGAAGCCACCACAGTGAGAAGTCTGTGCACTGCAACTGGAGAGTAGCCTTTGCTCACCACAACTAGAGAAAGCCTGCATGCAGCAACGAAGATCCAGTGCAGTCATAAATAAAGAAATATAATTTTTTTAAATGATGTAAGGAAAGGAAAAGAAATGGTTTTTAAAAAGGTATATCCTAAGCTAGAACATGAACTATGTTTAAAGCATTATATCAGGCAAAGAAGTGTGATAAAAAGGAAACAAAATGCTTGGGATCCTTCTTTGTGCAGACTTGTAAATAATCTATTTTTACAGAAAATACCAAGATATTTGAAACGATTGAAAAACACTTCTGAAAAATTTGCCCTTTAAGTGCAAATAGATGTTATTCCTCCATCGCCAATTTCGAATTGTGAAGAATGGTGCTGAATAGAGATGGAGAGGTGAGGATACCTGAGGATGAAAGAGATGCGATGCCTGAACATGTTTAAAGATGTACAAGAGTACATTGAATCTGTGAGCGTTATTTATTTTCATCCCTGGGCATTGTGCTTGCTTGTGAAGATTCAAAGCTATATAATAAATGATTCTGACTATAAGGTCTTCCATCAAGTGTATGTCATCTTGAAAAGTAAGTTCTCAACAGCTATAAGGAGAATAGGTGCATCTGTTGATGGAAAGAAATAGGCTGCTCATCCCAGTTAGGAGAAGAGAATTGTTAAGTGGAGGGATGTAGAAGTGATTTAGGACCTTCCCTTGGTAGGAGAAGCCAATGGGCTTCCCCTATGGCTCAGCAGACAAAGAATCTGCCTGCAATGCAGGAGACTCAGGGGACATGAGTTCTTGAGTCGGGAAGATACTCTGGAGGAGGACATGGCAATCCACTTCAGTATTCTTGTCTGCAGAGTCCCATGGACAGAGAAGCCTGGCGGTCTATATTCTGTAGGGTTATAAAGAGTTGGACATGACTAAAGCAACTGAACACAGAAGGAGATGAAATCTGGAAAAAAGTAGAGGTGGGATTTGAGCAGCTTTGATCGCCAGCTGAATGTATTAGTAGAAGTCTTGCTGATGGATAGTTTTCCAATAAAATCTGAAGGATGAGAAGAAGACTCGAACTAAGAGCATTCTCTTTGAAATGGACTCTTATTTTGCATAGGCAATAAACTCAAAGCACAACTACCTTAGAAAAGCTAACATATTAAGCTGATTTTCCATCATTCACAGTATATTCTTTGTGCCAAAGAATGCTCAAACTACCGCACAATTGCACTCATCTCACACGCTAACAAAGTAATGCTCAAAATTCTCCAAACCAACATGTTTGGTTCAACACTACATGAACTGTGAGCTTCCAGATGTTAAAGCTGGATTTAGAAAAGGCAGAGGAATCAGAGATCAAATTGCCAACATCTGCTGGATCATCAAAAAAGCAAGAGAGTTCCAGAAAAACATCTATTTCTGCTTTATTGACTATGCCAAAGTCTTTGTGTGGATCACAACAAACTGTGGAAAATTCTGAAAGAGATGGGAATACCAGACCACCTGACCTGTCTTTTGAGAAACCTGTATACAGGTCAGGAAGCAACACTTAGAATTGAACATGGAACAACAGACTGGTTCCAAATAGGAAAAAGAGTACATCAAGGCTGTATATTGTCACCCTGCTTATTTAGCTTATATGCAGAGTACATCATGAGAAACACTGGGCTGGAGGAAGCACAAGCTGGAATCAAGATTGCCAGGAGAAATATCAATAACCTCAGATATGCAGATGACACCACCCTTATGGCAGAAAGTGAAGAAGAACTGAAGAGCTTCTTGATGAAAGTGAAAGAGGAGAGTGAAAAAGTTGGCTTAAAACTCAACATTCAGAAAACTAAGATCATGGCATCCAATCCCATCACTTCATGGCAAATAGATGGGGAAACAATGGAAACAATGACAGACTTTATTTTTGGTGGGCTCCAAAATCACTGCAGATGGTGACTGCAGCCATGAAATTAAAAGGTGCTTGCTCCTTGGAAGGAAGGTTATGACCAACCTAGACAGCATATTCAAAAACAGAGACCTTACTTTGCCAACAAAGGTCCATCTAGTCAAAGCTATGGTTTTTCCAGTAGTCATGTATGGATGTTAGAGTTGGACTATAAAGAAAGATGAGCACTGAAGAATTGATAATTTTGAACTGTGGTGTTGGAGAATACTCTTGAGAGTCCCTTGGACTGCAAGGAGATCCAACCAGTCCATCCTAAAGGAAATCAGTCCTGAAAAATTATTGGAAGGACTGATGCTGAAGCTGAAACTCCACCTGATGTGAAGAACTGACTCATTGGAAAAGACCCTGATATTGGGAAAGATTGAAGGGGGGAGGAGAAAGGGAGGACAGAGGATGAGATGGTTGGATTGCATCACTGACTCAATGGACATAAGTTTGAGTAAACTCTGGGAGTTGGTGATGGACAGGGAGGCCTGGCATGCTGCAGTCCATGGGGTCTCAAGAGTTGGACACGACTGAGCAACTGAACTGAACTGAACTGACACTTATATTGATAATTTAAATAATACAATGTTTTCTTCTGAAATCAATTTATCCTAAGTTAAAAGTTTTCAGAAACAAGGAAAGGACTCAGAAGACATTTAGAAGACTTGTGTATTGCCCAAGAGGGACATCTCAAGTTAAGTATCTCAGGAGGGTGTATTCTTAAAGAGAGAACAGACTAATGAGACTAATGAGACTGGACAGAGATGGATTAGAAAGTTACAGAAAGAGGGAAGTAGGAGCTAGACAAAAGTTTGCAGAAAATTCTCTGCAATAGCCGAGATGCCTCTCTTCTTTGAATCATGGTCCTGAAAAAAGATCAACATAGGTGTTCTAATTGGCCTTTGCCACTTGGTAATCCATGATAAGTTGTTATCTTAGGATAGGGCAGGCCAAGAGAGTTGTTGATAGTCTTAGGTCTGGCTGGAAGGTCAGGATAGAGAATGCAGAAATATAACAAAATGCCACATCTGGGGCTTCTGTTAGTATAGTACAGTGGTCAGCAAAGTTTTACTTTAAAATTCCATATATTAAATAGTTTAAGTTCTGTGGGCAGATGATACATTCTGCCATGATAGTGTGAAAGCAACCACAGACAACAGAAAAATGAATGAGCATGCCTGTATTCCAATAAAATTTAATTTACAAAAATAAGCTACAGGCCAGATTTGCCCTAGGCCATAGTTCGCTCACACTGTATAAAACAAATGTACTGCTGGTACAATGACTTTTTAAAAAATGGAACCAAGGCTAGATTCAGCATATCTCAGCCAGTAAGTAGCTATAGGTAAGGTCCAGAGTTGGGATCTAGGAATCAGGATTGAGCAGGATGGCCCAGACTGCTACCATGTCTATCTCTTGGTAAAACTCCTTGTTCAGAGTTCAGACAGGCCAAGAGAAGATGGGTCAGGGTTAGGGGGAGAAAAAGATGTTAATTCTTACTCTGGCTCTCTAGTAAGAATCTGATGAATCAACATATGCAAAAGTGTATTGTAAAACTCTGTAAGAAGCGTAGGTATTACTATTCACCAAGCATTTATTTTATTCTTAGTGTATATCAAGAATTGTGCAATAGATGAGGGTATAAAAATGAACAAGACTAGTCTCTTCTCTCCAAATAAAAACTATATCAAATGGGTAATTACAACAGGCAGCAATTTCATGGTATTTACTATGTTTTAAGCACTCTGTGTATGCTTAATTTAACCTTTACGGTATAAGTACAGTTATTATTTCCATTTTAAGATAAGACTATTAAAAGAGAGTTCACTTAACAAAGAAAGGTTAAGTAATTTGCCCAAGGTCACACAGCTTGTAAGTGGTTGAGCCAGAATTTCAATGTTGTATGTTTGAGTCCACTATGCTTGTGCTTCATCATCATGACGTATTGAATATTAGGACTATAACTACTTAACTGAAGGTGATTAGAAAGGCATTAGTGATTTTAGAAAGCAAATAATTAGGAAGAAATAAAAGTAGAGATGGCCAGAAGAAAAACAATATGTTAAAAACTAATGTTAGAAAAACTAATATATTAAACTAATATATTTCTCTAAATGTTTTCCATGAAACCTAAGTCCCATAGATGCTCTGTGCAAAAAAGGATTTTGTAATCAAATATTCTGGAAATATCTTGACTTTCCTCAGAGGCTTAATGTATAGTAACCTGCTAAAGTTTTGCTTAAAAGTCCAGCAGAAAAGATCACTGTCTCCTTTTGGTGGGTCCAGTGTTTCTTAAAAAGATTCGTGCTTAGGATCCTTTTTCACTAATATAGTTAAATGATTTCTTTTGAATATTGTGTCTCCCTGAGACAGTAGCATTGAACTTACCTTAGAAGAAACTTGACATGGAGTAGGGTAGTGATCTAAAACAGCTAACTGAGAATGAGAAAGCCACTGAACAGGCGCAAAGGAAAGATCTGCTAAAGAGCTCGTGAGTGCAGCTGTCTTGAAAAGCCATCATGGGTGATCGTGACAACTGGTGTAGTTATGGAGTTATCTCCAGCTGCACGCAGTAGTTGTGGGATGTGTGCATGCATGCTTAGTTCAGTCATGTCAGACTCTTTGTGACTCTGTGGGTTGTGGAGTAGGGGCAGAGAAAGTGGAAGTTAGAATCGGTCTAGGATAAAAGATCTGCTGCAAGGCCGATGAAATAGAAGATAAGACGGGAGGAACTGAATTTGCTATATTTTAAAAGACAAGGCAAAAACAATCTTGTGTTTCTTGTACATTGTACAATCTTACAATTTTAATAGACCTAGAGCCTTCAGAAATGTCACTATATGAGTAACAACAAAAAAACAAAAAACGGAGAAACATGCTTTCATTATTTTGAGGGAAAGAGAACTCTCTCCCAAAGTTAATTTAACATTGCTTACTCATTCCTATTGGACCCCCACTGGTGGTTCATATGGTAAAGAATCTGCCTGCAATGCAAGAGACCTAGGTTCACTCTCTGGGTTGGGATGATCTCCTGGAGAAGGAAATGGTGACCCACTCCAGTATTCTTGCCTGGAGAATTCCATAAACAGAGGAGCCTGGTGGGCTACCCTTGGGGTCTCAGAGAGTTGGACATGACTGAGCAAGTAACAACACACGTTCACTCATTCCTACTAGGGTGTTCTGATAAAGACTTTCAGAGCTCAAACACCTCTGCCATTATTCCCAGTACTTATAGTAAATTCAGAAGTCTCTGAGGCAAATGCATATCTTGATATGGAAAGGTTCTAGCCTATGGTGGTTAACTTAGATGCTGGTTGCTGGATAAATGGTCTTGCTCACTGTGACTAATGCCATGCTGCTGCTGCTGCTAAGTCGCTTCAGTCGTGTCTGACTCTGTGCGACCCCATAGACAGCAGCACACCAGGCTCCCCCATCCATGGGATTTTCCAGTCAAGAGTACCGGAGTGGGGTGCCATTGCCTTCTCTGGACTAATGCCATAGAAGCTGGCTAAGGAAGGCAACTCACATGGCAATGAAGAGTGTTGGAGGGTAGATTTCTTGAAAGAGAAAGACAGGGTAGGGCTCAGAAAACAATAAGAAAGGTTAGGTTCTCTCAGTTGTTCTTCCAGAAATAGTGCCATCTTGCAGCAAATCTCAGTTGAGTTAGTAAGCACATCACTCTCTTGGGCAGTGGTAAATAAACGTTTTAAGTCTTCAAGACTTTACTCCTTTACATTCTTTTTTTATTTTATTTTATTTTTAAACTTTACAATATTCTATTGGTTTTGCCAAATATCAAAATGAATCCGCCACAGGTATACATGTGGTCCCCATCCTGAACCCTCCTCCCTCCTCCCTCCCCATACCATCCCTCTGGGTCATCCCAGTGCACCAGCCCCAAGCATCCAGTATCGTGCATCAAACCTGGACTGGCGACTGATTCCATATATGATATTATACGTATTTCAATGCCATTCTCCCAAATCATCCCACCCTCGCCCTCTCCCACAGAGTCCAAAAGACTGTTCTATACATCAGTGTCTCTTTTGCTGTCTCGTATACAGGGTTATTGTTACCAACTTTCTAAATTCCATATATATGCGTTAGTATACTGTATTGGTGTTTTTCTTTCTGGCTTACTTCACTCTGTATAATAGGCTCCAGTTTCATCCACCTCATTAGAACTGATTCAAATGTATTCTTTTTAATGGCTGAGTAATACTCCATTGTGTGTATGTACCACAGCTTTCTTATCCATTCATCTGTTGATGGACATCTAGGTTGCTTCCATGTCCTGGCTATTATAAACAGTGCTGCAATGAACATTGGGGTACACGTGTCTCTTTCAATTCTGATTTCCTCAGTGTGTATGCCCAGCAGTGGGATTGCTGGATCATAAGACAGTTCTATTTCCAGTTTTTTAAGGAATCTCCACACTGTTCTCCATAGTGGCTGTACTAGTTTGCATTCCCACCAACAGTGTAAGAGGGTTCCCTTTTCTCCACACCCTCTCCAGCATTTATTGCTTGTAGACTTTTGGATCGCAGCCATTCTGACTGGTGTGAAATGGTACCTCATTGTGGTTTTGATTTGCATTTCTCTGATAATGAGTGATGTTGAGCATCTTTTCATGTGTTTGTTAGCCATCTGTATGTCTTCTTTGGAGAAATGTCTATTTAGTTCTTTGGCCCATTTTTTGATTGGGTCATTTATTTTTCTGGAGTTGAGCTGTAGGAGTTGCTTGTATATTTTTGAGATTAGTTGTTTGTCAGTTGTTTCATTTGCTATTATTTTCTCCCATTCTGAAGGTTGTCTTTTCACCTTGCTTATAGTTTCCTTTGCTGTGCAGAAGCTTTTAAGTTTAATTAGGTCCCATTTGTTTATTTTTGCTTTTATTTCCAATATTCTGGGAGGTGGGTCATAGAGGATCCTACTGTGATGTACGTTGGAGAGTGTTTTGCCTATGTTCTCCTCTAGGAGTTTTGTAGTTTCTGGTCCTACGTTTAGATCTTTAATCCATTTTGAGTTTATTTTTGTGTATGGTGTTAGAAAGTGCTCTAGTTTCATTCTTTTACAAGTGGTTTACCAGTTTTCCCAGCACCACTTGTTAAAGAGATTGTCTTTAATTCATTGTATATTCTTGCCTCCTTTGTCAAAGATAAGGTGTCCATATGTGTGTGGATTTATCTCTGGGATTTCTATTTTGTTCCATTGATCTATATTTCTGTCTTTGTGCCAGTACCATACTGTCTTGATGACGATGGCTTTGTAGTAGAGCCTGAAGTCAGGCAGGTTGATTCCTCCAGTTCCATTCTTCTTTCTCAAGATAGCTTTGGCTATTTGAGGTTTTTTGTATTTCCATACAAATTGTGAAATTATTTGTTCTAGCTCTGTGAAGAATACTGTTGGTAGCTTGATAGGGATTGCATTGAATCTATACATTGCTTTGGGTAGTATACTCATTTTCACTATATTGATTCTTCCAATCCATGAACATGGTATATTTCTCCATCTATTAGTGTCCTCTTTGATTTCTTTCACCAGTGTTTTATAGTTTTCTATATATAGGTCTTTTGTTTCTTTAGGTAGATATATTCCTAAGTATTTTACTATTTCCGTTGCAATGGTGAATGGAATTGTGTCCTTAATTTCTCTTTCTGTTTTCTCATTGTTAGTGTATAGGAATGCAAGGGATTTCTGTGTGTTGATTTTATATCCTGCAACTTTACTATAATCATTGATTAGTTCTAGTAATTTTCTGGTGGAGTCTTTAGGGTTTTCTATGTAGAGGATCATGTCATCTGCAAACAGTGAGAGTTTTACTTCTTCTTTTCCAATTTGGATTCCTTTTATTTCTTTTTCTGCTCTGATTGCTGTGGCCAAAACTTCTAAAACTATGTTGAATAGTAATGGTGAAAGTGGGCACCCTTATCTTGTTCCTGACTTTAGAGGAAATGTTTTCAATTTTTCACCATTGAGGATAATGTTTGCTGTGGGTTTGTCATACATAGCTTTTATTATGTTGAGGTATGTTCCTTCTATTCCTGCTTTCTGGAGAGTTTTTATCATAAATGGGTGTTGAATTTTGTCAAAGGCTTTCTCTGAATCTATTGAGATAATCATATGGTTTTTATTTTTCAATTTGTTAATGTGGTGTATTACATTGCTTGATTTGTGGATATTGAAAAATCCTTGCATCCCTGGGATAAAGCCCACTTGGTCATGGTGTATGATCTTTTTAATATGTTGTTGGATTCTGATTGCTAGAATTTTGTTAAGGATTTTTGCATCTATGTTCATCAGTGACATTGGCCTGTAGTTTTCTTTTTTTGTGGGATCTTTGCCGGGTTTTGGTATTAGGGTGATGGTGGCCTCATAGAATGAGTTTGGAAGTTTACCTTCCTCTGCAATTTTCTGGAAGAGTTTGAATAGGATAGGTGTTAGCTCTTCTCTAAATTTTTGGTAGAATTCAGCTGTGAAGCCGTCTGGACCTGGGCTTTTGTTTGCTGGACGATTTCTGATTACAGTTTCAATTTCCATGCTTGTGATGGGTCTGTTAAGATTTTCTATTTCTTCCTGGTCCAGTTTTGGAAAGTTGTACTTTTCTAAGAATTTGTCCATTTCTTCCACGTTGTCCATTTTATTGGCATATAATTGTTGATAGTAGTCTCTTATGATCCTTTGTATTTCTGGTTATCTGTTGTGATCTCTCCATTTTCATTTCTAATTTTATTGATTTGATTTTTCTCCCTTTGTTTCTTGATGAGTCTGGCTAATGGTTTGTCAATTTTATTTATCCTTTCAAAGAACCAGCTTTTGGCTTTGTTGATTTTTGCTATGGTCTCTTTTGTTTCTTTTGCATTTATTTCTGCCCTAATTTTTAAGATTTCTTTCCTTCTACTCACCCTGGGGTTCTTCATTTCTTCCTTTTCTAGTTGCTTTAGGTGTAGAGTTAGGTTATTTATTTGACTTTTTTCTTGTTTCTTGAGATATGCCTGTATTGCTATGAACTTTCCCCTTAAGACTGCTTTTACAGTGTCCCACAGGTTTTGGGTTGTTGTATTTTCATTTTCATTCATTTCTATGCAAATTTTGATTTCTTTTTTGATTTCTTCTGTGATTTGTTGGTTATTTAGCAGCGTGTTGTTCAGCCTCCATATGTTGGAATTTTTAATAGTTTTTCTCCTGTAATTGAGATCTAATCTTACAGCATTGTGGTCAGAAAAGATGCTTGGAGTGATTTCAATTTTTTTGAATTTACCAAGGCTAGATTTATGGCCCAGGATGTGATCTATCCTGGAGAAGGTTCCATGTGCACTTGAGGAAAAGGTGCAATTCATTGTTTTGGGATGAAATATCTTTAAGTCCTATAGATATCAATTAGGTCTAACCGGTCTATTGTATCGTTTAAAGTTTGTGTTTCCTTGTTAATTTTCTGTTTAGTTGATCTATCCATAGGTGTGAGTGGGGTATTAAAGTCTCCCACTATTATTGTGTTATTGTCAATTTCTCCTTTCATATTTGTTAGCATTTGTCTTACATATTGCGGTGCTCCCGTGTTGGGTGCATATATATTTGTAATTGTTATATCTTCTTGGATTGATCCTTTGATCATTATGTAGTGACCATCTTTGTCTCTTTTCACAGCCTTTGTTTTAAAGTCTATTTTATCTGATATGAGTATTGCTACTCCTGCTTTCTTTTATTCCCTATTTGCATGGAAAATCTTTTTCCAGCCCTTCACTTCCAGTCTGTATGTGTTCCCTGTTTTGAGGTGGGTCTCTTGTAGACAGCATTTGTAGGGGTCTTGTTTTTGTATCCATTCAGCCAGTCTTTGTCTTTTGGTTGGGGCATTCAACCCGTTTAAGGTAATTATTGATAAGTATGATCCCGTTGCCATTTACTTTATTGTTTTGGGTTTGAATTTATACACCTTTTTTGTGTTTCCTGTCTAGAGAATATCCTTTAGTATTTGTTGGAGAGCTGGTTTGGTGGTGCTGAATTCTCTCAGCTTTTGCTTGTCTGTAAAGCTTTTGATTTCTCCTTCATATTTGAATGAGGTCCTTGCTGGGTACAATAATCTAGGCTGTAGGTTATTTTCTTTCATCACTTTAAGTATGTCTTGCCATTCCCTCCTGGCTTGAAGAGTTTCTATTAAGAGATCAGCTGTTATCCTTATGGGAATTCCCTTGTGTGTTATTTGTTGTTTTTCCCTTGCTGCTTTTAATATTTGTTCTTTATGTTTGATCTTTGTTAATCTGATTAATATGTGTCTTGGGATGATTCGCCTTGGGTTTATCCTGTTTGGGATTCTCTGGGTTTCTTGGACTTGAGTGATTATTTCCTTCCCCATTTTAGGGAAGTTTTCAACTATTATCTTAAGTATTTTCTCATGGTCTTTCTTTTTGTCTTCTTCTTCTGGGACCCCTATGATTCGAATGTTGTAGCATTTAATATTGTCCTGGAGGTCTCTGAGATTGTCCTCATTTCTTTTAATTCGTTTTTCTTTTTCCCTCTTGATTCATTTATTTCTACCATTCTATCTTCTAATTCACTAATCCTATCTTCTGCCTCTGTTATTCTACTATTTGCTGCCTCCAGAGTGTTTTTTATTTCATTTATTGCATTATTCATTATATTTTGACTCTTTTTTATTTCTTCTAGGTCCTTGTTAAACCTTTCTTGCATCTTCTCAATCCTTGTCTCCAGGCTATTTATCTGTGATTCCATTTTGATTTCAAGATTTTGGATCAATTTCACTATCATTATTCGGAATTCTTTATCAGGTAGATTCCCTTTCTCTTCCTCTTTTGTTTGGTTTGGTGGGCATTTATCCTGTTCCTTTATCTGCTGGGTATTCCTCTGTCTCTTCATCTTGTTTAAATTGCTGAGTTTGGGGTGTCCTTTCTGTATTCTGGCAGTTTGTGGAGTTCTCTTTATTGTGGCATTTCCTCACTGTGTGTGGGTTTGTACAGGTGGCTTGTCAAGGTTTCTTGGTTAGGAAAGCTTGTGTTGGTGTTCTGGTGGGTGGAGCTGTATTTCTTCTCTCTGGAGTGCACTGAAGTGTCCAGTAATGAGTTATGAATGTCTATGGTTTTGGGGTGACTTTGGGCGGCCTGTATCTTGGAGCTAAGGGCTGTGTTCCTGTGTTGCTGGAGAATTTGCTTGGTATGTCTTGCCCTGGAACTTGTTGGCCCTTGTGTGGTGCTTGGTTTCAGTGTCAGTATGGAGGCGTTTGATGAGCTCCTGTCAATTAATGATCCCTGGAGTCAGGAGTTCCCTGGAGTCAGGGTTTGGACTTAAGCCTCCTGCTTCCAGTTATCGGTCTTATTTTTACAGTAGTTTCAAAACTTCTCCTTCTATACAGCACCATTGATAAAACATCTACGTTAAAGATGAAAAGTTTCTCCACCATGAGGGTCACCCAGAGAGGTTCACAGCGTTACATGGAGAAGAGAAGAGGGAGGAGGGAGTTAGAGGTGACCTGAATGAGAGGAGAGAGTGGGTTAGCCAGTAATCACTTCCTTATGTGACTCCACAACTGGACCACTCAGAGATGTTCATGGAGTTATACAGAGAAGAGAAGAAGGAGGAAGGAGACAGAGGTGGTCAGGAGGATAAAAGGGGGAAATGAAAAGGAGGGAGACAGATCCAGCCAGTAATCAGTTCCCTAAGTGTTCTCCACCATCTGGAACACACAGAAATTCACAGTTGGATAGAATAGAGAGGGGTTAGGGAGGAGACACAGGCGACCCGGTGGAGAAAAAGGAGAGTCCAAAGGGAGAGAGGACAGTCAAGCCAGTAATCTCGCTCCCTAGTGAAAAATGGGTACTGAAGATTGGGTTCTTAAAGGTACAAAATTGGTAACAAATACATAAAAGCAAATATTAAAAATCTAGAGTAGAGTTGGGAATTTCAAAAATAAAAAGAAGGAAAAGAAAGAGAAAACAAACAAAGTCACAAAAATTATAAAGAAAATATAGGTACAAAATTGATAACAAATACCAAAAAGCAAAAGTTAAACATCTAGAGTAGAGTTTGGAATTTCAAAAATACAATGTTAAAAAAAAGAAGAAGAAAAAGAAAAAAAAAAAACAAACAAAAACAAAGTCACAAAAATTATAAAGAAAATATCGTACAAAACTGATAACAAATACCAAAAAGCATAAATTAAAAATCTAGAGTAGAGATTGGAATTTCAAAAATACAATGTTAAAGAAAAGAAGAAAAGAAAAAAAAAAAAACAAGGTCACAAAAATTATAAAAAATATATATATGGAGTTTGCTTTAAAAAAAATAGGGTCTTTTTTTTGCAAAGTAATAGTAGGTTATAAAAGTGAAAATTAAAGAAATAATAGAGGACTTAAAATTTTTTTAAAAATTAAAAAAGAAAGAAAGAATGATCATAAAAATAGTAAAAATATATCTAGGACTTTCTCTGGTTTTGTTGTGAATATTGTGGGGTCAGTTCATTTTCGACTAGTTCCTTGGTCCGACTTATATTTCTCAAGATCTATAGGCCCCTTCCTATGTAGTCAGTACTGACCACAGGGTTTAATCTATTGCCTGTAGCTTCAAAGCCGGTTCCCTCTGTTATATCTTCTTCTGTTTGCTGGTCTCTTCAGTGTCTGGTTTCCGCCCTGACACAAAAGGGACGGTGGTGGACACTTTTTTTTTTTTTTTTTTAGGCTCACTTGTTTAGTCGTGCTGTAGGGAGGGAGAGAGGGATGCTGCAAACAAATAACACTGGCGTGTGCTCTCAGTGCCACAGCCACACTGGGCCTGCCCCCACTCACGGCGCATGTAGCCTCCCTGCCCACACTGCTCAGGCTCTAGGCTGCTCCACCGGGAACCATCTGTGGCCGGCCCTGGGCTGCCTGCCCCTCCCAGGTCCAAGCCGCTCAGGTTCAGGCACTTGGGTAGTCCTCAGAGGTGCAGACTCGGTTGGGCCTGTGCTTTGTGCCCTTCCCAGGTCCGAGCAGCTCAGGTGAGGTGTTTAGCGAGCGCGATTGCTGCGACTTTATCACCTCCCCGCCACTCGGTTATCTAGGTGTACAACCGGCGCACCTTCTTAGGCAGATGTTGACCGTCCAGACCCCCAAGAAGTTTTAGTTAGCAAAAAAGCCTGCTTACAGTTTTATAGATATTATCTCTCTGGGGCTGTGATTGCCCCCTTCCGGCTCTGGCTGCCTGTCACCGGAGAGGGATGGTCTGCAGCCGGCTATCTCTGTTCAGTTCTTTGTTCCGTGAACGGGCCTGGCGGTGTCTTAGGTTAGGGCTGGCTTTTCGCGTGGTAGATATCCCACAGTCTGGTTTGCTAGCCCAAATTTTTTCGCTCAGATAGCGCTCAGGGTATTAGGCCAGATCCTTACTCTAAGCGATGCAGCCCGCGCTGCACCTCCCTGCCCAGCCCCCGCTTGCTAGTGGCGTGTGCAGGCGTCTGGGCTGCTTCTCCGCTGGGGGAGTTACCGTAGGGCTCGCAATCTGCAGGTTTTGTTTATTTATTTTTCCTCTCTGTTATGTTGCCCTCTGTGCTTCCAAGGCTCGGCACAGATTCGGCAGTGAGAAGGTTTCCTGGTGTTTGGAAACTTCTCTCTTTTTAAGACTCCCTTCCGGGGACGGAACTCCATCCCTCCCTCTTTTGTCTCTTTTTTTGTCTTTTATATTTTTTCCTACCTCCTTTCGAAGACTTGGGTTGCTTTTCTGGGTGCTTGATGTCCTCTGCTGGCATTCAGAAGTTGTTTTGTGGAATTTACTCGGCGTTTAAATGTTCTTTTGATGAATTTGTGGGGCAGAAAGTGTTCTCCCCGTCCTACTCCTCCGCCATCTTAGCTCGTCCTCTACATTCTTAAAATTTATTAACGTCCCCAGAACTTTTGCTTCTGTGGGTTATATCTATCATTATATTTTATACTTGAACTCAAAATAGAAACATTTAAATATTTATCAATTTATTTAAATATAGAAAAAATATAGGACTTTCCTGGAGGTCCAGTGGTTAAGACTTTACCTTCAAATGCAGAGGATGCAGGTTCAACTCCTGGTCAGGGATCTAATATCTCACATGCCTTGTGGCCAAAATCCAAAACATAAAACAGAAGTAATATTGCAAAAAATTCAATGAAGACTAAACAAAGCCCCAAAAAATCTTAAAAAAAAAACACAAATAAAAATAAAAAAACTACATGTTAACATAAGTAAAATAAAATTTCCTAAGAAGAGTGTCATTGATTTGCATTTTTACAGATCTCTTTAATGGTGGGCTTAATAGGAGACAGAATCTCCTATCTGTTTTTCCAATCAGTCTGTCGTGATCTGTTGCCCATATACATGTAATTGGAAAAGAGGGAAGCATTTAATTGTTTTTCCAGATAATTGTGAACATTCTTTGTTGTTGTTACTCAGTTGTTATAAGTAAAAGTTGTAGTTTCATAATGGTTAGTTGCAATGTAGAAGCGAAATCATATTAATGAACTCCTGATACTCTGTTATATTAAAATTCATTGATCCATCTCAGACTTATACAGATGTTTTATCCATGCAGGGCTTTTTAACATCATGCATACACTATTTGGAAAATATTGGTTCACTAAGATATGCAGATCTTCAAATGTTGATATATTTCATGAAACAATATAAAATATTTCATTTATTATCATCACCTTCATCTAATCAGAAAAGTCTTTAAATTTTGGAAAGCTGACAAGCTCTTGGTTGCCAATACAAGATTTCCAAAATACAAATTTATGCTCAAAAGCTCAAATTTTGTCATTTGCAACAAAATCTGTCAATGTTTTCTTTGAAATGACAGGTTTACTTAGGGTGCCCAACCATCCTGCTTTGCCCAAGATTGAGGGGCTCCTGGAAGAGTACTAAGGTTTCAGCACTAAACCCAGAGAAGTCTCTGGCAAACCTGGATGAGGCAACTTAGGTTCATTCACTTTTGAGAAAATATTCATCAAAAACTCAAGTCAGAGTAACTATAGCTTGTCTGTCTGTCATTCTTTCCAGCAAAAGGTGGAGTTCCAAACCAAACACAACTAGTTCAGTTTTTAAATCAACTAACCATGCAAGTGCCTTTTCCTCAGATAATCATAATTCTTTAGTATGCAGTGGATATGCTTTGTGGCTATTTCCCATTTTGTCATCCAGAATATTAACAACATATGGAAGCAATTTAAATGTCCATGGACAGAGGAATGGATAAAGAAAAGGTGGTACATATATACAGTGGAATATATCTCAGTCATTAAAAATGAAATAATGCTCTTTGTAGCAACATGAAGGGACCTAGAGATTGCCATACTGAGTGAAGTAAGTCAGAGACAGAAGAAGAAATATTGTATGACATCCCTTATATGTGGAATCTAAAAAGAAGTGATACAAATGATTTTGCTTATAAAACAGAAGCAGTCTCACAGATTTAGAGAATGAACTTTTTATTGATGTAGGGGCAGGGGATGATGAGGGGAAGGGATAGTTAGGGAGTTTGGGTTGGACACGTATATACTGCTATGTTTAAAGTGGATAACTGGCAAGGAGCTACTGTATAGCACAGGGAACTCTGCTCAATGTTATGTGGCAGCCTGGATGGGAAGGGAGTTTGGGGGAGAATATATACATGTATATGTTTGGCTGAGTCACTCTGCTGTGCACCTTCAACTATCACAACATTGTCACCTACACAAAATAAAAATTAAAACCAAAATAAAATCAAAGTAAAAATTTAAAAAAAATTAAAAACTACTCAAGGGTCAACATTTAATAAAGATATTAATTTCTACTGCTTCATTATAGGCATTCTTAAATGCAACTAGCATTTTTTTAATGTGGGCTTGTGGCTGTGAAGTATGCCATAAGTACAGTAGTTTGGTGACCCTGCCTTAGCTCACGCTTAGATAACAGCAGTTTGTCCCACCATGGCTTCTGCGACATGTGAATACCAGGTCAACAGAGAAAATAAAAAAGTAAATAATGTCATACTATATCATGAAAAGAGCTTTGATTTCATGGACTATCTTCAAGAGTCTAAAAACCGTCCTTTGAGAAACCCTGTCCTGGGGCATAAGCCTTGCCAGGGGCTCTGTGTAAGAACTGGTGTAAGCATCTGCCCCTTGGTGAACCCAGAATTACCATCCTCTTTTCCTCCACTCCAAGGATCTTCCCAGGGTTTGGGGAGGTTTTCCTTTTAAGTTTTTAAAGCACATAAGCTTTGAATACACCTTCTTTTTGATAATATTCAATAGAATTCTGACCCTAAGCTTACACTTCTGAATAAACTTACTTTCAGCGATTCAAAAGTGCTCTATCTTCATCCTTCTAAGAGAATCCACCTTCTATGATCCCAACATGTTTCTCTAGCCCCATCCAAATAAAGAGTGAATACAAAACAAAAATTAAATCTCCATTAAATTGTCATGGAGAGGTTAAATGATTACAAATGGGTCACGAAGTACACTTGAGTACTCTGTTAGTCATAATAATTGCCAACATTTCCTGGATCATAAGAATTGCCAACATTCGCTGGATCGTAGAGTAAGCACAGGAATTCTGGAAAAACATCTACCTCTGTTTCATCGACTATACTAAAGCCTTTGACTGTGTGTATCATAACAAACTGTGGAAAGCTCTTAAAGAGATGGAAATGCCAGACCATCTTATTTGTCTCCTGAGAAACCTGTATGTGGGTCAAGAAGCAACAGTTAGAACCCTGTATGGAACAATTGATTAGTGCAGGATTGAAAAAGGAATATGACAGGGCTGTCTGTTGTCACCCTGTTTATTTAACTTACAAGCTAGCACATCATGAGAAATGTTGGGCTGGATGAGTTACAAGCAGGAATCAAGATTGGCGGGAGAAGAATCAACAACCTCAGATATGCAGATGATACCATTCTAATGGCAGAAAGTGAAAGAGAATGAAGGAACCTCTTAATGAAGGTGAAGAATCAGAGTGAAAAAACTGGCTTAAAACTAAATGTCAGAAAATACTAAGGTCATGGACTCCAGCCCCATTACTTCATGGCAAAGAGAAGGGGAAAGGTAGAAGCAGTGACAGGTTTCCTCTTCTTGATCTCTAAAATCACTGCAGATAGTGACTGCAGCCATGAAATCAGAAGACGATTGCTTCTTGGCAGGAAAGCTATGATAAAACTAGACAGTGTATTGAAAAGCAGAGACATCACTCTGCCAACAAAGGTCCATATAATCAAGGCTCTGGTCTTCCCAGTGGTCATGTACTGTTGTGAGAACTTGATTGTAAAAAAGGCAGAGCACCAAAGAATTGATGCCTTTGAACTGTGGTGCTGGAGAAGACTCCTGGGAGTCCCTTGGCCAGCAAGGAAATCAAACTAGTAAATCTTAAAGGAAATCAAACCTGAATACTCATTGGAAGGATTGATGCTGAAGCTGAACTCTAGCATTTTGGTCAACTGATGCAAATAGCTGACTCATTGGAAAAGTCCCTGATGCTGGAAAAAATTGAAGGCAGAAGAGGAGGGCAGCAGAGGATGAGACGGCTGGATGACATCAGTAATGCAATGGACATAAACTTGGGCAAATTTCGGGAGATGGTACGCAGGGAGGCCTGGCGCGCTGCAGTGCATGGGGTCACATAGAGTCAGACCCAACTGGGTGACTGAACAATAGTCATAATCAAGGTAGAAGACTAGCATTGAAAAAAGAGGAATGGGATGGTTTTCAAATTAATGTGCTACTTTTTATTTTTTATTACACGTATTCTTAGATTTTATTTGGGGCTGAGACATGTACTTAGAACTCTACTTCTTTTTAACTTAATTTTTGGCTACAATGCACAGCATGCAGCATCTTAGTTCCCCTCAGATCAGATCAGATCAGTCGCTGAGTCGTGTCCGACTCCTTGCCATCCCATGAATCGCAGCACGCCAGGCCTCTCTGTCCATCACCAACTCCCGGAGTTCACCCAGACTCACGTCCATCGAGTCAGTGACGCCATGCAGCCATTTCATCCTCTGTCGTCCCCTTCTCCTCTTGCCCACAATCCCTCCCAGCATCAGAGTCTTTTCCAATGAGTCAGCTCTTCGCATGAGGTGGCCAAAGTACTGGAGTTTCAGCTTTAGCATCATTTCCTCCCAAGAAATCCCAGGGCTGATCTCCTTCAGAATGGACTGGTTGGATCTCCTTGCAGTCCAAGGGACTCTCAAGAGTCTTCTCCAACACCACAGTTCAAAAGCATCAATGCTTCGGCACTCAGCCTTCTTCACAGTCCAAATCTCACATCCATAAACGACCACAGGAAAAACCATAGCCTTGACTAGACGGGCCTTTGTTGGCAAAGTAATGTCTCTGTTTTTGAATATGCTATCTAGGTTGGTCAGAACTTTCCTTCCAAGGAGTAAGCGTCTTTCAATTTCATGGATGCAGTCACCATCTGCAGTGATTTTGGAGCCCCCCAAAATAAAGTCTGACACTGTTTCCTCTATTTCCCCATCTATTTCCCATGAAGTGATGGGACCGGATGCCATGATCTTCGTTTCTGAATGTTGAGCTTTAAGCCAACTTTTTCACTCTCCACTTTCACTTTCATCAAGAGGCCTTTTAGTTCCTCTTCACTTTCTGCCATAAGGGTGGTGTCATCTGCATATCTGAGGTGATTGATATTTCTCCCGGCAATCTTGATTCCAGCTTGTGTTTCTTCCAGTCCAGCGTTTCTCATGATGTACTCTGCCTAGAAGTTAAATAAACAGGGTGACAATATACAGCCTTGACATACTCCTTTTCCTATTTGGAACCAGTCTGTTGTTCCATGTCCAGTTCTAACTGTTGCTTCCTGACCTGCATACAAATTTCTCAAGAGGCAGATCAGGTGGTCTGATATTCCCATCTCTTTCAGGATTTTCCACAGTATATTGTGATCCACACAGTCAAAGGCTTTGGCATAGTCAATAAAGCAGAAATAGATGTTTTTCTGAAATTCTCTTGCTTTTTCTATGATCCAGCGGATGTTGGCAATTTGATCTCTGGTTCCTCTTCCTTTTCTAAAACCAGCTTGAACATCAGGAAGTTCACGTACCATAGATTAAACCTGCACCCCTGCAGTGTGGAAGCATGGAGTTTTAACCACTGGACTGCCAGAGAAGTCCTGGCTATAATGTACACTTAAGATTTGAGTTTTCTATTGCCAGTAAGAAACCTCAGTTGAATTTATAAAAATAAAAGTGATATCCTGTAACCTTGAGGCCTCTGCATAAAAACAAGACTTTGTAATAGAAAGTAGACTCTAAGCCACTTTTCCTCAAGTCTTAGAGTTGTCCAAGGTTCTCATTATCTGTCAGAACATTTGCCATAGGATGATGAAGAATGAAATAAATGTAGTACAGTGGTGACATTTTGCTACATATAGGGTTTGAAATAGCTTTTTATTTTTTTATAAAATAAAAAAAAAGACCGATGAAGAGAAGTTCAAGATAAGATTGACAGGTAGATATATTCCCTGAAGATGCACACTGCTACTCTTTGGAGTCAGAAACATAAGCCAGAATTAATTTAACTACATAATTCTTCTTTCATTTTATGTGGCATTAAACAGTTTATTGAACATTTAACATGCACTATCTTATTCCTCTTCACAGTAATCATATAGTAGGTATATGCTGCTGCTGCTGCTAAGTCGCTTCAGTCGTGTCTGACTCTGTGCGATCCCAGAGATGGCAGCCTACCAGGCTCTTCTGTCCCTGGGATTCTCCAGGCAAGAACACTGGAGTGGGTTGCCATTTCCTTCTCCAATACATGAGAGTGAAAAGTGAAAGTGAAGTTGCTTAGTCGTGTCCGACTCTTCGAGATCCCATGGACTGCAGCCCACCAGGCTCCTCTGTCCATGGGATTTTCCAAGCAAGAGTACTGGAGTGGGGTGCCATTGCTTTCTCTGAAAGTAGGTATATACTTTTTCCATTTAACTAGAGGAAGCCAAGGCTGATTGGTTTGCCTAAGACACACCAAAATAAGTATCCTACCTATGTCTGTGGACCCAAAGAGCAATGTTCATCCAGTGGACAGCAGTGGCTTTATGGAAACCTTGATGGTGGAGAGGAAAAAGTAGGGGCTTAGAAGTTAAATATATCAGACTGAAGTTACTTGTTGATCTCTGCTAGCTTTGCTATACCACTGGGAACATAGCATCATTACCCTCTGCCTCTCCCTAGGAAACACATTTCCTGCACCCCTTGTCAGAGCGTTTCCAGATTAGGTGGAAGGCGGAAGAGAACTGTTGTTGTTCGGTTGCTAAGTCATGTCTGACTCTTTGCAACCCCATGGACTGCAGCATGCCAGGCTTCCCCATCCTTCACTACCTCCCAGAGTTTGCTCAAAGTCATGTCCATTGAGTTGATGATACCATCCAATCATCATTCTCTGTTGTCCTCTTCGTTTTCTGCCCTCAATCTTTCCCAGAATCAGGGTCTTTTCCAGTGAGTTGGCTCTTCACATCAAGTGGTCAAAGTGTTGGAGCTTCAGCCTCAGTCCTTCCAAAGAATATTCAGGGTTGATTTCCTTTAGGATTGACTGGTTTGATTTCCTTGCTCAAGAGAACCCCATGAATAGTATGAGGAGAAGAGAGACAGATGTAATTTTATTGGTGCTTTAGCAGGAGTGTGTGGAGATGTAGCCTCAATGTATCTGAGGTTTACTGTTGCCTCCTGGTGGTTTGTAGCCCAAACTCAAGGTTGTAAACATCAGTGATCACTATAGGTTGTTTCTCATGATTTCTGCAGCTTCCTGACTTTCCAAAAGCTAGCAGTGACCTGCAAACAAGCAAAGGCTTTGATTGCTTGACCTTTGAAACACTAATTCTTTCTAAACATCTATATTCCCTAAATTAAATTCCTGCCTGCTTGAAATACCTGAGAAGCTTATTATTTTCTGAAAAATGCCAGCTCAACCCCACAAAAATGACAGTAAGATTTTTTAAAAAAAGAAGTATAAACCTTTAAGGACAATGAGAATGTGAGTTAGAACAACACAGAGATATCAATAGTTTTTGGGTGATAGAATTGAGATGAGTAGGTAGTAACTGACATATCAGAGAGGAGAAAACTAAAACTCAACTACAAAAAAGAAAAAAAACAAAAACAAAAAAAAAAAACAACTCAACTACACGTAGTGTTGAAATGTTGATAAGGAGTAAGCAGATGTATGCTGTATTATTGATTCCTGGAAAGTTTCAGGTAATTTTGATGGCACTGGATGAGTTTGAAATAGGTGGATTAATTGAAAGTCTGTGTTAGTATAGTTTGCTACTGCTGCTAAGTTGCTTCAGTCGTGTCCGACTCTGTGCGACCCCATAGATGGCAGCCCACCAGGCTCCCCCATCCCTGGGATTCTCCAGGCAAGAACACTGGAGTGGGCTGCCATTTCCCTCTCCAATGCGTGAAAGTGAAAAGTGAAAGGGAAGTCGCTCAGTCCTGTCCGACCCTCAGCAACCCCATGGACTGTGGCCTTCCAGGCTCCTCCATCCATGGGATTTTCCAGGCAAGAGTACTGGAGTGGGGTGCCATTGTTTAGGAGCTGGAAACCTTTTTCTGTAAAGGGCCAGATAGTAAATCTCTTATGCTTATATCTCAGAATTTATCTTTATGCCTCATATGGTCTCTGCCAAAATTATTTAACTCTGCAGCTGCAGTGCAAAAGCAACCATAGACAAGACTTAAACAGTTGACACAACATGTTCCATTTTATTAACAAAAACAAGCTGCAGGTCAAATTTGGTGAATGAACCATAGTTTGCTGACAGAATCTTCCATTGGTTTGCGTAGTTTTCCCCAATCTGGATAATATAAGAAGTTTACTCTCAGGAAAAGCTGAAATAAAGAAAGTCTATAGTTGGGGAAACTAGACACAGAGACATGTGGATATGGATTGAAGAATCATACAGAAGATAGAGGAACTACCTGCAAGCCTTCAAACTGATCCATGGAAACCATAGAGACCTTACCTCCTAGCCTCATTCCTAAAAAGCATTTTTTTTTTTTTTTTGAAAAGTGGAAGTTAAATAAAAAGGGAAAATTGAAAGTGGTTGCCTAAAGGGAATGAGATTCAGGTATGAGGTGTTCTTTCACTTTATAGTTATCATAGTGATTATTTGACCTTTAAAAACATAACATATATTATTTAAACAAATTCAAAATTAAATTTAAAAATTAAAGTAGAAGAATTCAAGGTACTGTATGTATGTTTCATGACCCATGGAGTAGGCAGGACAGGTATTCTGATTTTCCAAGTAAAGAGGCTGAGGGATTAAATTCTGAAGCTGAATAACATAGAGGGAAAGCTATTACACTGGAGAAAAGAAATATGTTGGGCTTAGCTGGTGAAAGTAGAATAAATTATCAGTAAATTAATGGGAGGTATTGGTAGAAATGCACAAATGTAGAAAGCACTACAGAGTGTTTAGGCTGTTGTGATAACAAGTGTGAGCCAAGAACATCGTTGGACACCAACAGCTCCAACTGAGTGGAGAATCTTGGCTAAGGCTGAGCAATGTTGGCATCACTCCTGGTTGTCCCAGCTATGCGTACCCTCCTCATGTTAAGGATATAATGAAAAAAATGCAAATGAAGTAAACAATAATTAGGTGTAGCACAGCAAATGGCCCAGTTAACTCCATCTTGGAGGAAGTACTGGAATGGGATTTGCAGGGCTGAGGTGTAGACAAACGATGAGCTTGTGAGGAGATGGACTTGGGTTATAAGCAAATGTGAGTGGAGATTCTCTTGATTGATGCTGACCTGTTCCGTCTCTTTCTGACACTGAAGTAGGTGTATGTCGAGTTTTCGATCCCTCACCCTCTGTTCCACTTAGAGCCCTCACTTGAGAGAAGGAGACTACAGGGCAAGTAGATGACAGAGTTCATAATCCACATGAGCTTTGGAAATTTACTTGGAAGTATCACAACTGGTTTCCCAACTGGCTTCCCCAGTGATAGTGGCATTTTCTGCCACTATCAAGACAGGAAAAAAACCAAAAACTACTTAAACAAAAACTTCCTTGGTGGCTCAGAGGGTAAAGCATCTGCCTACAATGTGGGAGACCCGGGTTCAATCCCTGGGTCGGGAAGATCCCCTGGAGAAGGAAATGACAACCCACTCCAGTACTCTTGCCTGGAGAGTCCCATGCAGGGAGGAGCCTGGTAGGCTACAGTCCATGGGGTCGCAAAGAGTCGGACATGACTGAGCGACTGAACTGAACCGAGGCGGGAGGAGTCCACAGGAAACTACGTTTTAGCAACCAATTCTTAGAATCATATCTTCCTCATATATCCCGGATGACATAAGGCAAATTCCATAGAACCTCAACTTCCTCTTAACAAATACTTGAAGGATTGTGATGGTTAATTGTATATGTCAACTTTGCTGGGTTGTGAGGTACCCAGATATTTGGTTGAACATTGCTCTGGGTGTTTCTGCATGAGGACAACATTTGAATTGGTAGATGAATAAAGCAGATTGCCCTCCCTAAAATGGGTGGTCCTCATGTGATCTGGTGAAAGCCTGAATAGAACGAAAAAGCTGAATAAAAAAAGAATTTGCTCCCTCTCTCCCTGTCTTCAGGCTGGGACATTATTCTCCTGCCTTTAGACTTGGACTGGAACTTACACCATTGGCTCTGCTGTGTCTCCTGTGACTGAAGGTCTTGGGACTTCTCAGCCTCTATAATCATGTGAGCCAATTATATATATATGCTTCCCTGGTGGCTCAGATGGTAAAGAATCCCCTTGCAATACAGGAGACACAGGTTTGATCCCTAGGTTGGGAAGATTCCTCTGGAGAAGGAAATGGCAACCCACTCCAGTATTCTTGCATGGTGAAGCCCATGGACAAAGGACCCTGCCAGGCTACAGTCCATGGGGTTGCAAAAGTCAGACACAACTGAGCAACTAACACACAAACACACATATGAAAGTGAAGTGAAAGTCATTCAGCCATGTCTGACTCTTTGTGACCCCATGGACTATACAGTCCAAGGAGTTCTTCAGAATACTGGAGTATTCTGAACCTGTTCCCTTCACGGGACTTTCCCAACCCAAGGATTGAATCCAGGTCTCTCACATTGAAGGCAGATTCTTTACCAGCTGAGCCACCAGGGAAGCCTCCCACCCCCCAACACACACACACACACACACACACATATATGTATATATACATATGTGTATATATATATATATCCTATTGGTTCTGATTCTCTGGAGAACCAGACACAAAGATAATAATACCTTACCTTTCTCATTTTCTGAGAAGTTTTATTTTGCACCAGTATGTGATCAATTGTAAGTATATGCACACTCACAGAAAAATAGGTCTTATTATTATAACAATCTTCTTGGGAAAAAAACTAAAGAAAAATCTAGAGGTGTATATATTTGTTGATTAGTCTTTGAGAACATACAGTAGAGGTAGTAGATTAGAATATGGATTTTGGGGTTAGATAGAAACCCTCCTGCCACATATTTATTATAGGATTTTGGACCAATTACCTACCTTTACATCATCTCAGTATATTCTGCTATAGAATGAAGTCAATAACAGTTGCTTTCTCCTGATTAGTCTGTTTTGAGGATAAACTGTGATAACATAGATACTATCTCTTATGCAGTGCATGGTGGCTGATATTGTTAAAGGTTAAATGATTATCAAGATCACCTGAGTAATAAAGATGAGGCCCCATCCCTGGCTTCTCAGTCCCAGGACCTCCCCTTTATCAGCATTGTTATGGTTAGAGAGCCATCCTCTGATTTTTCTGGGTGAAAAAGAATTCCTCTGGTGTTGCTTGAAAGTGAATGGACACTTTCTACATGACCTTTCTTAACTATGCACATTTAATGAAAGAAGGGAACCTTCATCTGGCATGAACTGTTCCTTTTTTTCCTCTGCTAAGTGCTGAAGTTGGGCTGTCCCCTAAATAGAGCCTGTGATCTCAAGTCTTGGGCTCCTTATGATCAAACTATGAATAGCTAATGAGCAGCCTGCCAAGAGTGGCAGTGGGGTGAGAGGCCAGATCCAAGGAAGTCCATAAGGAATAATACTTGTGGTTGTACAGACTCTTGAATACCAGGCATCTAAGATCATTATTCATAATTGCTCAAAATGATTTCTTAGACTTGGCACATGTGTATCAGGCACACATCCACCAAATGCCCTCATCCATCTGAGGCAGCAATGGGGCACTTCCTTTTCAAATGGGAAATGCCTTTAAGGGCTGCATAACTGAAGACACTTGAATTCTGCAGGTCAGCAACAAATAATGATAATTCGTTTCTGGATAACATCCTGAGTCTGTCATCTTGTTCAGAGTATTGTACAATTCCTGGGAAGTAGGACACAGCTTATCACAGTCCTGAGCAGTTTTCAAGAGTGTGGATTGGATATCCTGATACAGTGAGGGGCAACTCAGGATACTATTGCACTTCTGATACCAAGAGTCCCCTGAAGGCCTTGCCTGCAGGTAGGTGAGTGCTTTGAAAACTGTAGAAGCATTTAAAAAGTTTTTATCTTTCCTCATTTTGTATTTATTTTATGAAAATTAATCCATCTTGTATAATACAACAAACTATCTAGATCTGTGGTTCTTTTAAAAAATGTCTTTACTATTTTTGGCTGTGCTGGGTCTTTGTTTCAGCTTTCTCTAGTTGCTGCAAGCAGGGGCTACTCTTTCTTGCTGTGCACGGGCTTCCCATTGCAGTGGCTTCTCTTGTTGCGGAGCACAGGCTCTAGGCTTGTGAGCTTCAGTAGTTGCAGCACATGGGTTCAGTAGTTGAGGCTCGAGGACCCTAGAGGGCATGGGCTCAACAGCAGCAGTGCAAGGACTTAGTTGCTCCAGGGTATGTGGGATTTCCTGGGCCAGGGATCAAACATGTGTCCCCTGCATTGGCCAGTGCAACAGCAGGGAAGTCCCTGGATCTGTGGTTCTTAATTCCTTTAGGAGGTTGGAGGAAGCAGAACTCACAGACTTCTTGGACTCTCTATCCACACAGATACCTACACACATAGACACACACACACACACACACACACACACACACAATTTCACACTGGATTTTACGGAATTTGTGTTCTATGAACCATTGATTAGGAGAAGGGATGAAAACTGATCAAGGAATACAGTAAGTTCTCCACACACTTTTGAAGAGTGCATTCATAAGTCCAATCATTTCTTAAGTCCAACAAAGTTAGCCTAGTCCAACTAATACAATTGGTTATATAGTACTATACTGTAATGAATTATAGTACTTTTCACACAAATAATACATAAAAAACAAACACACACAAAAGAAAATATTTTAAATCTTACAGTACAGTATCTTGAAAAGCACAGTAGTATAGTACAACAGCTGGCATACAGGGGCTGACATTGAGTGAACAGACAAGAATTAATGACTGAGAGATGGTACTGTACTTCTTTATACAGTACTGTACAGTAAAGTAAACAAAAGCACAACCACTTGTAGATGATGCACGCACGTGACGATGTACTCCAGACATGTGACAATGTACTCCAGGCGTATGAACTAACTTACGTGACTGAACATGCAAATGTGTGTTTGCATCTTTGAGTTTGCAATTCGAAGGTTTGTATGTAGGGGACTTACTGTGGTGCATTCAAGGGCATAGGAGGAGGATTCTGGGGAAGCGGCCCAGATCCTGGTATGCACTTTCATGAGTCAGCTTCTTGAAGAGCTCGTTAAAAGGGTTTAGGTCCTAGAAGGAGAAAAGAAGGAAGGGAAACCGGATAGAAAGAAGAGAGGTGGGAGGGAGAGCGAGAGACATGGAGGGTGAAGAAGGCAGGTGGGCAGAGACAATCAGAGATGTTCAACCAATGCAACTGATTGTCTCCTCTACACTAGGTACAGTCCCAGAAACAGGCTGGGTAGATGCACATGAATGCTGTTTTGTCTGGAAGGGGTTCTTAGAACAGAAGGGAACAAATATGCCATCATTTAGCTCTGTAGAGAGGTACACACAGTACCTGGAGAGGCCAGAGTGGGACACTCATGGAAAGGCTTCAAGACAGAGAAGGGATTTGAGCTGGGCCTGAAATCTAACATGATTTCAGCAGGACACATCAGTTCAAATATTTTTAGACCTCTGGAATGCCTGAGAAATTATACTGGCAGCATGACTAATCTCATTGTTTGGAACTCTTATTTCAGCTGGACTCATTCAACAAGTATGGGTGAGGCATCTGCTCTGAGGCATGGACTGAGGGAGAAAGAGAAGCAGCATCAGTATGAAGAAGCATGGCCTGCAGTATGCAGAACTTAGGTTCCAGACGAGTGAAGGATGCTGGTGAACACAGACTAGGGGGAGGCCAGGGGAGGCAGAGACCAGGAGGCTGGGGCGAGGCAGTCAGGACAGCCCGAAGCATGAAGATTCTTCTGGGTTCAAAGCACCAAGTGCAGGAACTGACAGCTGAACCCAGAGAAGCGGGTTCTCCTGGCTCTGTCGTGTCTAACTCTCTGCAGCCCCATGGACTGTAGCCAACCAGGCTCCTCTGTTCATGGCAATCTCCAGGCTAGAACACTGGAGTGGGTATTCCTCCTCCAGGGGATCTTCCCGACCTGGGGATTGAACCCATGTCTCTTGTGTCTCCTGTGCTGGAGGCAGATTCTTGACCACTAGCACCACCTGGGAAGCCAAACCCCACCTCCACCGCCTCACGAGCAAGGAGAACCTGCATTAATTAGATATTGAGGACATGAGTTTGAAGTAGGCTCCGGGAGTTGGTGATGGACAGGGAAGCCTGGAGTGCTGCAGTCTATGGGTTGCAAAGAGTCAGACATGACTGAGTGAGTGAACTGAACTGAGAATTTTCTCTTCTGCCTCTTCCTCCCATTTTCTCAGCAATGTCATTTTGTGAATGATAATTTTTAAAAGGTTATTCCTGTTTGTCTGTCTTTGTTTTTATATAATTCCTCGAAAACATAGGTATGCTCATCTGAAATAAGAAGATCCTAGGAGCCCAGACTGTTGGCGGCTAGGCTTATAGACAAAATAGCAAGTATTTTAAAAATATAATTGTGGTGGTTTTCCATTTTTAAAAATCTCTTTCAGCTGTGCAGGGGAGGTAAACTGTCTGTTCCTTCTACCCTTCTGCGTTCTCAGCTGGGGCTCTGTAACAAAAGACAGATTAACAAGAGACAAGTATACAAACTTATTTCATATCTATATTTTTGTGACTGAGCCACCATGAGGAGTGAAGAGCCTAAGTGGTGGTTGACTCAGAAAGCCTCTCCAGCACCTGCGATTTCTCAAATTCCTTCAGCTTAAAACACTCAATATTCCAAAGCGCCCTATTTGGAGGTGCTGTGTCTTGAATCCCATCCCCTGCTCTCCCTATCTTCTAACAGATTTTATTATACCTCATCTGATTCCCTATTCTTCTTAGTTCTTGGCTTAACTTCCTTAAACGAGAAGGAAGTAAATTCCATGTCATTAGAAGGGCAGCTAAGGAAGATGGAATAAGACATATCTGCCCCCCTCAGAGACTGTTTGAGTGTCTAGGAATATAGACACTCAATTTGTCACTGATTCGTCATTACAAACATATTTATCCTGAGCCTACAGTATACTCGCCACAGTCCCAGGAGCTGAGGACAGAGCAAAGGAGGAAAAATAAGTAAAAATACCTCCCCTCCTAGATATTACATTTGCCCAGGAGAGAGGCACTAAAAACAGGCCATTAAAACATATAATATGTCAACTTGATAAAGACAAATAAATGAATTAAAGCAAGGAAGGGACATGGGAATGCTAAGGGAAAGGAGGGTGGCAGGTTAAAAAGAGGTCAGGAAAAACCCTACTGAGGGCAGCATCTAAGCCAGTGGCAAAGACTTCCATGAGTCCATGAAGCCCTGTTTTGCCTCAAGAGAAGTATTTTTTTGGAAAGGTCTTTTTTTTGGTGGTAAAATAAGTATAATAAAAAATTTACCTTTTTTTTTATTTTAAAACTTTTTTAAAATTTTATTTTACTTAACTTTATAATATTGTATTGGTTTTGCCATATATCAAAATGAATCTTCCACAGGTATACATGTGGTCCCCATCCTGAACCCTCCTCCCTCCTCCCTCCCCATACCATCCCTCTGGGTCATCCCAGTGCACCAGCCCCAAGCATCCAGTATCGTGCATCGAACCTGGACTGGTGACTCGTTTCATATATGATATTATACATATTTCAATGCCATTCTCCCAAATCATCCCACCCTCGCCCTCTCCCACAGAGTCCAAAAGACTGTTCTATACATCAGTGTCTCTTTTGCTGTCTCGTATACAGGGTTATTGTTACCATCTTTCTAAATTCCATATATATGCGTTAGTATACTGTATTGGTGTTTTTCTTTCTGGCTTACTTCACTCTGTATAATAGGCTCCAGTTTCATCCACCTCATTAGAACTGATTCAAATGTATTCTTTTTAATGGCTGAGTAATACTCCATTGTGTGTATGTACCACAGCTTTCTATCCATTCATCTGCTGATGGACATCTAGGTTGCTTCCATGTCCTGGCTATTCTAAACAGTGCTGCGATGAACATTGGGGTACACGTGTCTCTTTCGATTCTGGTTTCCTTGGTGTGTATGCCCAGCAGTGGGATTGCTGGATCATAAGGCAGTTCTATTTCCAGTTTTTTAAGGAATCTCCACACTGTTCTCCATAGTGGCTGTACTAGTTTGCATTCCCACCAACAGTGTAAGAGGGTTCCCTTTTCTCCACACCCTCTCCAGCATTTATTGCTTGTAGACTTTTGGATCGCAGCCATTCTGACTGGTGTGAAATGGTACCTCATAGTGGTTTTGATTTGCATTTCTCTGATAATGAGTGATGTTGAGCATCTTTTCATGTGTTTGTTAGCCATCTGTATGTCTTCTTTGGAGAAATGTCCTTTTTAAACTATTTTAAATCTACAACTAAGGGCATTAAATACATTCACTATGTCGTGCAATCACCATCACTAATTGCAAAACTGTTATTTCAAATGGGAACTCTGAAAACCATTAAATGATTAAGCAATAACTCCTCATTCCTCTTCCCCCCAGAGACCCTGGTAACTTTTAATCTACTTTCTGTCTCTATGGATTTGGCTATTCTAGATACTTCATGTAAGTGGAATCCCACAATATTCATTCTTTTATGTCTGGCTTATGTCATTTAGCATAATGGTTTCAAAGTTCATACATGTTCTAGAATGTGCCATAATTTTCTTGATTTTATGGATAAGTAATATCCCATATGCTACATTTTGTTATCCATTAATCTGTTGACAGGCATTTCATTTGTTTCCACATTTTGACTATTGTGGATAATGTTCCAGTGAACACTGGCATGTAAGTATCTATTCAAGTCACTGTCTTCAGTTCTTCTGGACTTCTACTAAAAATGAAATTGTTGGATCATACGATATTTCTATGTTTAGCTTTTTAAGGAAGACACTAAAGTATTTTCCATATGGTTTCACCTTGTATATTCCCACCAGCAATGTAAAAGGATTCTGATTTTTCCACATCATTGCCAATATATTTTGGTTTTTTGTGTGTTTTTTCTTTTGTTTTAATATTATACCTGCCTTAATAGGAGAAAGTGTTAAGTGAAAGTGTTAGTTGCTCAGCCATGTCTGACTCTTTGTGACCCCATGGACTGTGGCCCTGCCAGGCTCCTCTGTCCATGGGATTCTCCAGGCAGGAATGGGGATCTTCCTGACCCAGGGATCAACCCCAGATCTCCCTCATTGCAGGCAGATTCTTTCCCGTTGGAGCTACTATGAAGAAGTATCTCATATTTACTTATTGTGGTATCAATTTGCATTTGCCTAATGACTAATTATGTCACCCATCTTTCATGCACTTATTGGCCAATTATATATTTTCTTTAGAAAATGTATATCTAAGTCCATTGCCCATTTTAAAATCATGTTGCTTTGCCTTTTTGTTGTTGAGTGTTAGGAATTATTTATATGATTTGGATATTAAATCTGTCTTAGATGACTGAAAAACATTTTCTGTTTGGAGAGATCTTTTAAATAAAAATCATATTGTGTGTGTGTTAGTCACTCAGGCGTGCCTGACTCTATGTGACCCCATGGACAGTAGCCTACCAGGCTGCTCTGTCCATGGGATTCTTCAGGCAAGAATACTGGTGTGGGTAGTCATTCCCTTATCCAGGGGATCTTCCTGACCCAAGGATCAAACTAGGGTCTCCTGTATTTCAGGAAGAATCTTGACTGTCTGAGCCATCATGAAGCCCTAAAATCATATTACAAAAGGTTAAGGAATGTGGCGAAATAAAGAAGTGAAGGAAGCAGAGAGTAGACTACTCTTTGGGAATGAAGTGGTACAGAGAAGGAGATAATTAGGGAAAATGTGTGATAAAGCTGAGGGATAGTTAAATATAATAGAAGATAGAAAGGAAAGCAGAAACAGTGAAAAATGATGGCTCTAAAGAGACGACAGTTGATGGGGAAGATGGCAGGGATTCCAGAGATGGGGGTGGATGTGTTGTGCACTGTACTCAGTCGCTCAGTTGTGTCCAACTCTTTGTGACCCCATGGTCTGTAGCCCGCAAGGCTCCTCTGTCCGTGGGGATTTTCCAGGCAAGGATACTGGAGTGGGTTGCCATGTCCTCTTCCAGGGGACCTTTCCAACCCAGGGATCAAACCCAGGTCTCCCACATTGCAGGCAGATTCTTTACCATCTCAGCCACCAGGGAAGCCCATGAACACTGGAGTGGGTAGCTTATCCCTTCTCCAGGGAATCCTCCTGTCTTGGGAATAGAACTGGGGTATCCTGCATTGCAGGCAGATTCTTTACTAGCTGAGCTACCCGGGAAGCCCCAGTGGGTGGATAGAATGCTCTAGAAATATGGAAGGAAATATGAGTCTGGCAAAGGACTGACAGTAAAGAATGACCTCTTTTTCCTGATTTAAGAACAAAAGTGACAAACGAGGGCTCCATGTCCTCCCTGCTGTCTTCATGGATGTGAGAAGTCAAATTAAAAGTAAATCGGGTCAGTATCACTTAGAATTTATAATTTCTCCCTCATAGCTTCAATAAGTTTCATGAACAGTTACTCATCAAAAAAGCCTCCAAGGTAAGCATAAAACCTATACCTGTATGTGACAAACACAAGCTCAAGTGTCTTTCAAAAGCCCTACATCTTCTGGGGCCCCCAATTTCCAGGCCAAAATGTTTTGTGAAGACCTGCCTCCCATGTCATTATTAATGGTAGTGATGAGGGAACTCTTTATTTTGATCAGTCCATGCCTGTAATTAAGAGCCTTGACCAGTTGTTCCTGCAAACCAGCTTGGTATCGCCTCTGCTCTTGAAGTGGTCCTCACCATACTAAAAGATCTGCGTGTGTGTGTGTGCTCAGTTTTGTCCAACTCTTTGCGACTCCATGGACTGTAGCCCACCAGACTCCTCTTGTCCATGGGATTTTCCAGGCAAGAATACTGGAGTGGGTTGCTTTTTCCTTCTCCAAGTGATCTTCCTGACACAGAGATTGAACCCGTGTCTCTTGTATCTCCTGCATTGGCAGGCGGATTCTTTATCTGAGAAGAAATCAATCCAAATTCGTTAAACCAGATTTTAAAAGACTCATTCAAATAGGAAGCATTGCATTTTATGTTAGCAACTATTTGCCTCCCAAGGACCGAAATTCTAGAAAATACACTTTGGGAAATGTTGACCCAGATGGACAATTCCTTTCCTGGAATATTCTGCCTCTCCTTAGTTTTATCTTACGAATCTCAGAAGAAAACCTGCTTCATCTCCACCAGTGTTTTTCTTTCCTCTTCTGTAGTTTCTTTGATCGTTGCTTTTCTCTAGGAAGCATTAAAAATGTCAGTGAATGACATACTGCAGAACTGAGTCTCATAATGAAAGCTGAAATATAATTAAATATATATATATATAGTAGTAATGTTAATCACTCAGTTGTATCCAACCCTTTGCGACCCCATGGACTGTAGCCTGCCAGGCTTCTCTGTCCATGGAATTCTCCAGGCAGGAATACTGGAGTGGGTTGCCATTTCCTTCTCCAGGGGATTTTCCTGACTCAGGAATCAAACTGGTGTCCCCTGCACTGAAGACAGATTCTTTACTGTCTGAGCCACCCGGGAAGCCCATATATACATATATGCATTCAAAGTACAAAACCATCTATATTATTGTTGTTATTATTATTGGTTCAAATTCTTTCTACTGTTCTAATCTTTGACACCCCTATGGCAGTTTTATGGGCAATGGACCATCACATGGAATTTTTTAGCAGAGATATTAATAACTCAGTAGGGGTGTGGAAATGTGCCCATGGATATTGTGAAGACTGAAAATTGAGCCCCGTCTGAACACACAGTCTAACAGCAAGGTGGTGTGGCAGCTCACGACCATCATGCCCATTGGTACTTAGAAAGGGGCAGTTGGTTCATAATGAGCTGGTTCAACAAGCCTATAGCTTCTTTCCTGCTGCTGTGATCGTGAGCCCGTACTGTAATTATAACAAGTGATTCCATAAACATTATGACCATGTATTAAACATATGTGATAGCATCAGAGAGACACCATAATAACAGCAGAATGTTAACAAGCAAAAATGTGTTCGTGTTTGACAAAGCATAACACGAAACTTCCTTAAGCAGTGCTTTTCCTTTTAAAGAATGCCAGCAAATTTGGAACATAAGATTTACATCAGCTAAACAACCAAACCAGCAACAGTACACTGGGGAAAAGAAACCCTACAAAATATGAATCCCAATTCAAAAGTTTCAGAAAACATATTGAGTTTCTTATCCTCAGCCTAGACTTAGAATGACAATGTTATTTAGGAATAAAAACTTGAAATTTAGTATAAGAAGGAAGTACACTTGTTGGGTAAATAAGTTTTAATTGAGATATTTAGAGAACAAAAAGATATAGGACCAAATGCAGGTCAAGACGAAAGACAGGCATCTATTAGAGCAGGGTCCCCAAACTCCGGGGTCTAATGCTTGATGATATGAGATGGAGCTGATGTAATGATAACAGAAATAAAGTGCACATTAAATGTCATGAGCTTGAATCATCCTGAAACCATCCCCTCTTTCTGGTCCAGGGAAAAACTGTCTTCTGTGAAACTGGTCCCTGGTGCCAAAATGTTTGGGGACTAGTGTGTTATAGGACATGGGTCACATTATAATGATTGCAATGATGGTGGACCTCCCTGAGGGTTAAGACAAACGAAAAAGCATGAAGAGTGTAATCTCAGTATGATAGCTACATATAGAATTCAGAGACATGTGCATCTGTGAAAAATACAGAACTGGTGGGAAATCAAATAATCAGAATCTGAGATGCCTGTTTTTGAGAATACCTTTTAACTCATTGTGTTGGAAAGTGGGAAAAACATGTACTGAACATTAGGAGAACATGTACTCAGACATTAGTTTGAACTCCCCCAGGAAAGCTAACTCCTGTAACAAACATCTCCCAAATAACACATGTTTATTTCTCACACATTTCACAGAGCCATGTTGTCCAGCAGTGGGTTCTGCATCACCAAGGCATTCAGGGATCCGAGGTGCCTCTATTGGCGCCACGATTCCTAGGGCTTCACAGTCTTTCAGACCATGTCTGATCAGGAGAAGAAGAAAGAGAGTAAGAGGGCTGGGTGAAAAGCTTGGTATGCTTGGAACCTGAAAGGTGCAGGTATCACCCCCACCCAAAGTCCTCTGGCCGCAACTCCACCATGTGGTCCCACCTATTTTCTGGGAAATGTAGTCTCCCTAGAGTCAAGGAGGAAAATGAAAGGGATTAATCTCTGCCACATGAACTACAAGTGACAATTTTTTGTTTCACTTTTCTTATCAGTTGTCAGTCCTCAAATCAGACAGAACTGAGTTCAGTGACAGGTTGCCCCATTTATCAATTATATATACGGCCTTGGACAAGCTACACAAACTTTTGGAGTCTCATTCTTCTTCACTCTTAAATTGAGTAGAAAGTGAAAGTATTCATCGTTCAGTTATGTCTGATTCTCTGCAATTCCATGGACTGTAGCCTGACGGGCTCCTCTATCCATGGAATTCTCCAGGTAAGAATACTGGCATGGGTAGCCATTTCCTTCTCTAGGGAATCTTCCCAACCCAGGGATCAAACGTGGGTCTCCTATGTTGCAGGAAGATTCTTTACCATCTGAGGCACCATTGGATAATAATAGTATATTTACCATAGAGAATCCATGAGGTTTAAGCAATATGAATTATATAAAGAAGCTAGCATAGTTTCTGGCATAAATAAACATTCATGAAAGGTTAATTTACTGCAAGATTCATATCAGGTCTAAAGTTTGAGATTTTGTTTTTCTTATACTGGTTAATGACAAGTCAGCTCATAGCTCATAGTCATCAAAGAAGGAAACGTTTCCAGGGTTGGAAAACATTTGACATCTGTGTCACTGCTGTCCTCTTTCATATAGATAGATAGATAGATAGATAGATAGATAGATAGATTGTGTGTGTGTGTGTGTATGTGTGTGTGTGTGTGTTCAGTCACTCAGTCATTCCTAATTGATAGCCACCTTTTTCCCCCTTTAAGTTTAACATGTCCTCAGAGTCCTTATAAACTCAGCATCAGAGCTGGCATGAGTGATGCAACCTATCTGCCACCATGAATTTAAATTTTATCCTAATAAAAAGTGAGATCAAATGCTCTGGGACCAGTTGTACCATACAGGTAACAGGTTTGATTGCATGAAAGATCTCGATTTCAAAGTTGAATTTAGCATGACTCAGAGAGGAGAAGAATATAAAGTAACATCCAGGTATATGAAGTCTAGCTGGGGAGCATGTGAGCCAGAAAAGAGAATAAGGATAACTGAAGCTGATAAAGAATTTTAATGACCAATTGAATCCCCAAATCAGAAGAAAATTAAATAAAGTCAGGGCTGATGAAAACCTATTTGATTTGAGCACAATAAGAGGTTTTCAGTGGGCCTCTGGATGCTATTTGGGTGCTGTGAGGAGCACAGGACTACAGGTGGAGGACTACAGCTGTAATTGTTTGTGTCTGCAGATAAAACAGGTTGAGCTCCTTTCTCAAGCAACATGGCCAAAAATACAAGGGAAGAAATTGGTTCATGCTTAGGCAGGATTTGATGATCGAGCAAGGATTTTTTAATAATAGGAATCACAAAAATATGCTTAAAACTGTATGGAAAGAACCCCAGAGACCAAAGTTCTCTTTCATAATCACAGCAGAAAAAAAAAAAAATGGAAAAACCCCAAAGAGAAAACCTGTAGGAACACAGCCGAGTGACAAGAAGCCAGAGGAAATTAGTAAGAGGCCAGACACAGCCCTCACAAACCAAGGACTCCAAGTGGCAGGAGGAAAAATGGCAAACTGCAAATTAGGAATGGTACCGAGAACCTGGGAAAACCAGGGCAAATGGATCTAAACTGAACGTTTCAAAGTAGGAACATAAATTCCATTTTAGATTAGGACAGGGCTGTAGCTGAGGAGTCTGTGAGTCATGGGGTGGGACTGCCCACATATAGTGGCTTTGCCAGGCCATGCTTTCATCTCGAGTTCCTCCTTTAGCCCTAAAATCGTCTTTCCTCTCTGACAGTCCCTCATGAACTGCCATCCTGTCTTCCCATGTGACTCAAGCAGGGGAGAGGAACACAGTGGAATAAACCAGTGCACAGTAAATAGCCTAGGGTCCAAATCCTAACTTTGTGAAAGTCACTCAATCGTGTCAGACTCTTTGAGACCCCATGGACTGTAGCCTGCCTGTGAGGCTCCTCCTGTCCATGGAATTCTCCCCACAAGCATGCTGATGTGGGTAGTTTTTCCCTTCTCCATGGATCTTCCCAACACAGGGATTGAACCCAGGTCTCCTGCATTGCAGGGGGATTCTTTACTGTCTGAGCCACCAGGGAAGCCCAAGAATACTGGAGTGGGTAGCCTATCCCTTCTCCAGGGGATCTTTCTGATCAGGAATCACACTGGGGTCTCCCGCATTGCAGGGGAATTCTTTACCAGCTGAGCTACCAGGGGAGCACTCAGTGCTTACAACCACTATTTTCCTCACTTGTTAGATGAGAAAATATTAATAATACATCTTTTAAAAGACTGTTACAAGAATAAAATAAGAAAAGACATATAAGACATCTAGCACTGTTCCTCATGTTAATAGATTCTCAATAATGACTGGCTATAATTATTTAAAAGCAGGAGAATTCCACGCTATGGTTCTTCTATAGTTTGGTACCCTAATTATTTTATTTGATTGCTTTGGACAGCATTAAAAAAATAAATGGAATAACTTCTGTTTCTGGCCATGAAAGTCTCATAGGATCCAGACTCATCCTCCCACCATAAATAACTAGAAAACTGGACAAAAATATGCAAAAAGCTGTTTTCAGACACTGAACCAGTAGTAGAGGACAATGGACTTTGATAAATAAGGGAAAACAACAGAGGTAAGCCCTGTGATAGCCTTGGCTTTTTTCTTAAAGGCAATTTATGGATTAATATGCAGAAAGGAGAACTCAAAACGAAGCCCTGCAGTCTCTCAGAGTTGAGGAAATTGAGATTGTACATTGGGAAGGAGAGGGATCTAAAAATTTCAGGGAGAGTGTCAGAACAATGCAGCCGTAAGCAAAAGAGTTTCTGAAAGCTATGTAGGGGTCACTTCTAGTCTTTGGTGAATACTAATAGGTATGCAGTATGGCTGAATGCCTTAAGTAAGGTAAAACTTCCTAAAATCAAACGAAGAAAAACTTCCAAGGAAAGAACAATTCTGAGAACTTATAAGCTAAAGTTCCCAGAGCTCATGCAGAGCTAGAACTCTTTATGTTTCCAAAAGGCAGAGTGGAAAGACCAACCTGAATACATGGGCATTCAGTAGAGACTTCAGAACACTCACAGCTTCCTAGTGGGACTAAAGTGGACCTATACTTACTATAAATAAAGCTTAAAATCAAGTCTCAAAAGGATCAAAGTGATCCACAAGTAACTTCATGGCCACCAACGCTTTCTAAAGAAAAAGGAAAAGCAAAAAAAAAAAAAAAAGAGCACTCAACATTATAAAATTCACAAAATTCATTTAATTAACTCCTTAAAATGTGTGTGTAAGTTTAAGCCACATCAAGTAGTTGTGGAAGATGTGTAGAAATCACAATTCTTTTAAGTATCAACTTAAACATTTTTTCTAAATAGTAATTAGGATAAAAAAATTTTTCCATCTAAAATAATCACTGCAATCACTGCTAGATATGCAAGGAAGTAGGAAGATGAGTCCTATAAACAAAAGAGAAATCAATCAACCAATCAATCAATATAAGCAGATCCAGTCATGACAGGGAAAATAAAATTTCCAGACAAGGATGTTAAACATGCTCAGTGTGCTCAAAAATTTGAAGGAAGGTATAATGTAACAAGGATAAGAATAGAAGATATAAACAAGAACCAAATGAAATTGAAATGAAAAATAAAACATATGAAATAAAAATTTTACCAGACAGGATTTATAACAATTAGACACTACAAAAAAATTCAGTTAAGTTGAAAAACCAATAAAAGAAGCCACTCAAAACTTAAGCACATAGAATAAGAAACACTTAAAAAAATAACTAAGAAGAATCTCAAAGAAAATATCAAGTGGTCTAACAAATACATATCATCAGAGTCCAAGAAAAAGAGTTGGTGGACAGAACAGAAAATATACTTAAAAGAAAGAAAGGCCAAAAAATTTCCAATTTTGATAAAAATAATAAATCTATAGATCTAAGAAAGAAACAGAATGCAGTGGGAAAAAATCAAGATTCACTACAATTGAATTATTAAAAAACAGAGATAAAGAGAAAATCTTAAACATGGCAAAGGAAAAAAGTTGAATAGGTATAGAAGAAGAATAATCACCTCAGACTTCATGGGAATTATGTAAACCAGAGGCAACAAAATGATGGATTTAAAGAGTGGAAAGAAAAATAGCATTATCACTTTAAAATCTTAACATTCATCTTAAAATACCTTCCAAAATTAAAGTGAAAACAAAAACTTTTTTAGACACACCAAAGCCGACAGAATTTATTGCTAGTAGACCTGAGCTAGAAGAAATATCAACTTGAGTCAAAGAGAACAGGATTTTTTTTCCTTAGACACATAGAAGATCCAAAGGAATGTATTAAAGCATAGTAGAACGAGTAAGTCATTTTAGCAAAATTGCTAAAATACACAGGTCAAAATACTGAAGTATGTGTTGCTCCATACTAGAAATAAGCAATTGGAATATTAAATATCAAAACATCATACTATTTGGAATCTCATTATGAAATTTCTTATCAGTTGTATTTATAGCAGTAAAAATGGGAAATAATACATAGGTACATGGAAAGATGAATAGACTTTTTAAAATGTGGCATATTTATACAATGGAAAACTACTCAGGAGAAAAAAAGTAAAAAACATGTATGAATCTCAAAAACATATACGCTAAATAAAGGAGCTGGAGACAGAACAGTCCCTAGTGCTCATTTCAATTTTTATGAAACTTTAGATAAGATAAATCAATATATAGTGAAGAAAAGTTGATCAGTTGCTACCTGGGGTTTGAGGATGAGGAGGATATTGGATGAAAAATGGAATGATTAAATCTTTTGTGCTGGTAAAATATTCATCATGATTTTGTTAGGAATTATAGCTATTTATCAAAACTTGAACTGTATTCTTTATTCCTTTAAGTAGACAATTGGCAATTTTTTTTATTTTTTATCATATATTTTATATTAAAAAAATTTTTTTTGTATTGGGGTATAGCCAATTGACAATGTTGTAATAGTTTCAGGTGAGCAGTGAAGGGCCTCAGGCATACATATACATGTATCCATTCTCCCCCAAACTCCCCTCCCATCCAAGCTGCCACATAACATCCAGCAGAGTTCCATGTGCTCTACAGTAGGTCCTTGCTGGTTATCTGTATACTTTAAATTATTGTATTTTGTGCATGCATGCATGCTAAATTGTTTCAGTCAAGACCAACTTTTTGCAACATTATGGACTGTAGCCCACCAGGCTCCTCTGTTCATGGGATTTCCAGGCAAGAATACTGGAGTGGGTTGCCATGCCCGCCTCCGGGAGATTTTCCTGATCCAGGGACCCACCCCAAGAGTCTTATGTCTCCTGCATTTGCAGGCGGGCTCTTTACCACTAGTGCCACCTGGGAAGCCCATTGTATTTTATTTTATGTTATGTAAATAATGTCACAATAAAGTAGTTAAAAAAATAAGGAGTCTGCCATTCTTTCTCCATTAGGACCAGTCCCTAGGACTCCCTACTGCCTCGCGCCAAGCCCACTACATCCTATGAGAAGGACAAGAGCAAACTGAGGCAAGTAAAGAAAGCAGAAGGCAAGATTTAAGAATGCTCTCACTCTCAGGGTCATGCGCAGCCCTGTTCTTTTGCGTAAATTGACTTGCTCTGCAGCCAGGTTTCCCATCTCGCCATTCTTTTAAAGTTCACCAAAACAACAGATTTTCTGTGCTTCTACTGCTGTCCATACAACTTTGAGCAATGTTTCCAAACCTAATCATCTGGAAATCTTTTATCCTTATTAGCTCCCAATTATAGGTATGCTCTGGCTTTCCATATACTCCTCATTAGCCTGTCCATCCAGTGCTGTGGTGGCAATTATTCTGCTCTTCAAAGGGCCTCTATATCATCCTTTGAGCTTTGCTGTCTATCCTGAGCTCCAGATCTGAATTTTCTCCAGTCACTGTACAGTAACACAGGAAGTCTCATATTTATTTTACAATTCAACAGATATATATAAAATCATCAACTTGGCTCCAAATTACCTTCTGACTTCCTTCTTCAGAAGTTCTCCCATCACACTGCTTCTTTCCATTGCCACATCCTGTCAACTCCATCTCTTATAAATGTTATTGCTTTCCTTATTGCTTCTACCACCTACCTCCCCTCAAACTTACAATTCAGTATCTTTTACAAGTGCTGCCTGAAGACTAGCTGCTGTATGCCTCTCAGTTTCTCCTATTCTAATCCACCTGACCCAATTCCTGAAAGTACATCTAACAATTTACTCTTGTTTTTCAAAATTCATTTTTTTAAAAATTGGAGTATGCCAAAGAAGGCTCAAACTACCACACAATTGCACTCATCTCACACGCTAGTAAAGTAATGCTCAAAATTCTCCAAGCCAGCCTTCAGCAATATGTGAACCGTGAACTTCCAGATGTTCAAGCTGGTTTTAGAAAAGGCTGGTTTTAGAAAAGGTTTTAGAAAAGGAACCAGAGATCAAATTGCCAACATCCGCTGGATCATCGAAAAAGCAAGAGAGTTCCAGAAAAACATCTATTTCTGCTTTATTGACTATGCCAAAGCCTTTGACTGTGTGGATCACAATAAACTGTGGGAAATTCTGAAAGAGATGGGAATACCAGACCACCCGACCTGCCTCTTGAGAAATTTGTATGCAGGTCAGAAAGCAACAGTTAGAACTGGACATGGAAAAACAGACTAGTTCCAAATAGGAAAAGGAGTACATCAAGGCTGTATATTGTCACCCTGTTTGTTTAACTTCTATGCAGAGTATATCATGAGAAATGCTGGGCTGGAAGAAGCACAAGCTGGAATCAAGATTGCAGGGAGAAATATCAATCACCTCAGATATGCAGATGACACCACCCTTATGGCAGAAAGTGAAGAGAAACTAAAAAGCCTCTTGATGAAGGTGAAACAGAAGAGTGAAAAAGTTGGCTTAAAGCTCAACGTTCAGAAAATGAAGATCATGGCATCCGGTCCCATCACTTCATGGGAAATAGATGGGGAAACAGTGGAAAACAGTGTCAGACTTTATTTTTTGGGTTCCAAAATCACTGCAGATGGTGACTGCAGCCATGAAATTAAAGGACGCTTACTCCTTGGAAGAAAAGTTATGACCAACCTAGATAGCATATTCAAAAGCAGAGACATTACTTTGCCAACAAAGGTCCGTCTAGTCAAGGCTATGGTTTCTCCTGTGGTCATGTATGGATGTGAGAGTTGGACTGTGAAGAAAGCTGAGTGCCAAAGAATTGATGCTTTTGAACTGTGGTGTTGGAGAAGACTCTTGAGAGTCCCTTGGACTGCAAGGAGATCCAACCAGTCCATTCTGAAGAAGATCAGCCCTGGGATTTCTTTGGAAGGAATGATGCTAAAGCTGAAACTCCAGTACTTTGGCCACCTCATGCAAAGAGTTGACTCAATGGAAAAGACTCTGATGCTGGGAGGGATTGTGGGCAGGAGGAGAAGGGGATGGCAGAGGATGAGATGGCTGGATGGCATCACTGACTCGATGGATGTGGATCTGAGTGAACTCCAGGAGTTGGTGATGGACAGGGAGGCCTGGCGTGCTGCGATTCATGGGGTTGCAAAGAGTTGGACACGACTGAGAGACTGAACTGAACTGAACTGATAATTGATTTATAATGTTGTGCTAGTTTCTGCTGTATAACAAAGTGAGTCAGCTATATGCATACATATATCCCCTCCCTCCCACCCCATCTTATTCCTCTAGGTCATCACAGAGCACTGAGCTGAGCTCCCTTTGCTGTACAATGGGTTTCCACTAGCTATCTATTTCATACGTGGTAGTGTATTCATGTCAAATTCAATCTCCAAAATCACCACACCCTATCCTCCTCCCTCCCGTGTCCACACATCCATTTTCTATGTCTGTATCTCTATACCTACCCTGGAACTAGGTTCATCTGTACCATTTTCTAGGTTATATATATTTATTGAAATTGAAAGTTGCTCAGTTGTGTCTGATTCTTTATGGCCCCATGGACTGTACAGTTCATGGAATTCTCCAGGCCAGAATACTGGAGTGGGTAGCCTTTCCCTTCTCCAGGGGATCTTCCCAACCCAGGGGTTGAATCCGTGTCTCCCTCATTGCAAGTGGATTCTTTACCAACTGAGCCACAAGGAAAGCCCAAGAATACTGGAGTGGGTAACCTATCCCTATTCCAGGTCATCTTCCTGACCTAAGAATCAAACCAGGGTTTGCTGCATTGCAGGCAGATTCTTAACCAACTGAGCTATCATGGAAGCCAATATATAGAAGCCTGAAACAAAGAATCCTGCTGATACTTTGATTCCAGTCTTCTAGCCTCCGGAGTGGTGAGGAAATAAATTTCTGTTTTTTAAGACTCTCGATCTGTGGTGCTTTGCTGTGGCAGTCCTAGCAAACCAATATGATCACCAGCAACAAAGGTTAGACATGTAGTAGGTGGTATATTCAGGGAAAGTGCAATTGTCCTCTAAGATGATTTGAGTAGAGGAATAATGAGAGATAAGTGTGAAAGACCTAGAATTTGTCATACACGGTGAAGTAAGTCAGAAAGAGAAAAACAAATATCACTTCATATGTACTGAAGTTCACCCTGTAGGACAAACTCTAGGTCCATCCACAACTCTAAAAATGACCCGATTTCATTCCTTTTTATGGTTGAGTAATATTCCATTGCATGTATGTACCACATCTTTATCCATTCATCTGTCAATGAACACTTAGGTTTTTCCCACTTCCTGACTATTGTAAATAGTGCTGTAATAAACACTGGAGTGCATTGTCTTTTTGAATTATGGTTTTATCAGGGTACATGCCCTGTACTGACCCTCCTTCACATACTGAACAACAGATCCCTAGTTTATGTTCAAGGTTCTCTATTCTTTATCTTAAACACCCCTCCTTCACACTTATCTCTCATTACTCCTCTACTCAAATCATCTTAGAGGAGAATTGCACTTTCCCTGAGTATACCACCTACTACATGTCTAACCTTTGTTGCTGGTGATCATATTGGTGTGCTAAGACTGCCATAGCAAAGCAACACCAAGATTGAGTGTCTTAAAAAACAGAAATTTATTTCCTCACCACTCCGGAGGCTAGAAGCCTGAAATCAAAGTATCAGCACGATTGGTTTATTTTGAGAACTTTCTCCTTAGCTTATATATGGCCATCTTCTCCCTGTGTCTTCATATGGTCCTGCCTCTGCATGTGTCTTGGTTATAATTTTCTTTTATAAGGACATTAGTCATATTGGAATAAGGCCCATCCATGTGACCTTATATTAACTTAATTACCTCTTTAAAGACCCTATCTCCCAATAAGGCCATATTTTGAGGTATTTGGGGTTAGACTTTAACTTAACAAATTTTGAGGGAGACACAATTTAGCCCCAAGCAATGACCGTTGGTTTAGTGTGTCCTTGTTCTTTGTTACAACCCATCCAGTCTCTATCCGGCCTCAAACATCAGATCAGATATTACCTTCATCTTGAAGTTTTTCCATATGGGCAAACCAGACAGGCCCACTTACTATTCTGAGCCCTGGGAACATTTGGTTTGTACATCTGTCAGTATATGAATCATAGTTACTATGCATTAGAGCTACTAGTAAAATATTCTTCTCTCTTCTATGATGTAAATTCTGTGTAGCCAGAGAAGGTGTTGTTTTCATTATTTTGACATTGTTCTGGCACAAACAAATATTTGTGATTGAATATGGTACTCCAAGATAAGTAAGCCTTCAAGACAGGACTTTGGGAACGAAGAAAGTTTGCTTCTTTTTTTTTTTTTTTGCCTCCCTTTTCCTCACATCCTGATATACTTCATTAGTTCACTTATGGCACTGGCAATTGATTGTAGATGAAGTACAATATCTTGATAAGTGAAATGATATTTTAGGCTTTTAGAGTAGATGTTCATGGCGAGAAAGCATGAAAACTATTGAGAGTTGGGCAAAGGAACAAGGTAAAAAAGGGGTATAAACATTTATTGAGGATTTACTACCAGATAGGACTGTTAATCCCAGTATTTTGATCACCTGATGTAAACTGCTGACTCACTGAAAAAGTCCCTGACGCTGGGAAAGATTGAGGGCAGAAGGAGAAGAGGGCATCAGAGGATGAGATGGCTGGATGGCATCACCGACTCAATGGATATGAACTTGGGCAAACTTTGGGAGGTAGTGAGGGACAGGGAGGCCTGGTGTGCTGCAGTCTATGGGGTCACAAAAAGTCTGACATGACTGGGTGACTGAACAACAGCAGACTTTTAGAAACTTTTTGCTCATTTAATCCTTATGACAATGCTATGGAGATAGGCTGTAGTTTTTCACATTTTACAAAAGAGAAACCTGAGGCTCAGAGAAGCTAAGTGACATGTAGTTCATAGCTATTGCTACTTCAGGGCACAACCAGAATTCCAATGCAGGTCCAGTGTGTTTCCATTACTTGACCTCAACCTCTTCCTACCAAGTCCCACTCAATTGTAGCTCAGGCAGTTCTGAGAGTAACACAGGACATGGTATTTCTTGGGTGGGAGACACTGATTCAAGTGTCTTAGATACAGTTGCTGTTGTTGCTGTTTAGTCAGAGTCCTATCCAATTCTTTGCGACCCCAAAGACTATAGCCCACCAGGCTCCTCTGTCCATGGGATTTCCCAGGCAAAAATACTGGAGTGGGTTGTAATTTTCTTCTCCAGGGGATCTTCCTGACCCAGGGATCAAACCCATGTCTTCTGCATTGACAGGTTGATTCCTTACCACTGAGCCACCTGGGAAGCCCACTTAGATATAGTAATTCATTTCATTTTTAAAACTCAGTGAGGGAGGCCCTATATTATCACCATTTTACATAGGCAGAAACTGTGGCACAGAGATGTGAAGTAACTCCCCCTAGTAATAATAAGTAGAAGGTCCGAGGTCTGACCTAAGCTAACTAAATGCAGAGCTGCAGCCCTGAACTACCGCCTCTCTTCATAAGAGGCCAACTTCCTGTAGTCACCCTAGACTCATGCTCCCACTCGGAATCTCTGCTCATCAGCTGTCTGATGAAAAGCTATCTGGAGGCCAGCCAGACATAGACACACGAGGCAGTTCAGCCTTTTTCCCGTTTATTTCTTTCTCGGACTTTTTGTAGTGCAGTAACTACTGAAATAATAGGTACTAGACATTCACTTTTCACCCTCTGGGAAACATGCTTCCTAGTCCACATTCCAGCACGCATACCACCCAGCCCAAGCTGGGAGGTGAATTGTTTGTTTGTTTTAGGAAAAGTGCATTTCTCACATTTAGTTGATCTCCATGGGTTGCTCTTTTGTTTTGGCTTTATTTTTACTTTTTAAAGAGGAATGTATAAAGTGGGAAGTTGTCCAAAAGTATATCAATTATTTACACACAGCATTGTATGTGCAGGCACTGTATTTGTGCAGACACCGTCCCCAGCTGCTGCTAAAAGGCAAGAAGGCATTTTGCTAAAGGTTTTACCTGTAGCAACTTGCTTCTATTTGTTGCCTTTGAAGAAGGAAATTGGATTTTACCAAGAAGTAATGTGAGATGTGTTCTGAACATTGCGTCTCTCCTTCTGGTTTCCATGATGAGGGGGAGGACTCTTTCAGCTCCTTTCCTCACTTTGCCCCTATGGGGATGAAATAATTGATCTCACTGGTAAATATGGGGAGAATGGCTGGATAAAATGCTGTTCCTCTTTTACATTGCCTTGAACTGCTTTCATGGCTAAGAGAGGTAATTCACCTTAAATTTGCAAGGCAGCTTCATCCTGCAAAAGACACCCCACAGGAATTCAAACTGACTTTAGATTTAATCATTACATTAAAAAGTAGAAGGCTTCTTGGGAAGAAGTTCTCTCAGGTCTGAGCAATTCCAAGATGAGAATCAGTGTCAGCGTATACGGCAGCATACAATCAAAACACTCATAAAATTTGGTGGAGACCAAAATACTGAATAGATTTCACAGTGTCTGGACCTGCCACCATTCAAATTTTGAAACATTGCTAGAAGGTAGGAAGCTCTCTAGGGACCTTCTGTGAGAATGAAGCCAATATGGAGACAAATGCTTTGTCTCTTATACATGGTAAATGCAGCGTGCCAAAATTAAGCTCTTGCGGGAACATTTCTGTCAACAGTGTTTAAGTTCATAGATTGTGACTTTGGAACAACTGGCACTACTAGATTTTATATATATATATCAGTCCTTCATTAATCATAACATTATTATTCTACCTTCTCAACCCCGCAAAGTCCCTTTTACAACAGGTAGTTTTGTTCTGTTTTTTACATCTTTTTACAATATTTTTATTGGTGAGTAGATAAGATAAAATAAGCTATAACTTTTTAAAAAATATAATTGATATGGCGGGCTTAACTTCAGTGGAGTGTGTCTGTAGAGCTGTGGAACAGTGACTCTAGTTTCTCTCCCACTGGAATGATGGGTCAGTGACAGATATGACCATTAGCTGATGTCCCACCTAGACGCCTCAACCGTCACACATGACACCTGCCACAGGATTTGCTAAACTGATTTGCCAGCATTGAAAAGGTTACCAATTTGATTGCTTAAATATTATTCCTAAGTCAGTTCTTTTCAGGCAAGCTGCATCACCGTGGCTTGGGGAGGAGAATGCATGAAAGTTTGAATTTCAGAAAGCATGCCAATTTTTCTTGAATCGTGAAAGACTCTGAAAGGTTTTTTTTTTAATTTTTTTTGCAAGACATTAACTCTCAGTAAATGTTTACCTTTAATTTTAACTTGAAACTAAGTTTGAGAAATTCCAGTCCACATGGATTTTGTTTTCACAAAACTCATCAAGAAGGCTTATAGAAGACTGCCTCTGATAAAAGATGATGAAACTGCTGCTTCACCTCCAAGAGAATCTAGAGTATTTTATTTATTATGACCTCATTTACAGACAAAGTTCCAATTGGTTGAAATCTAATTTATTTATTTATTTTTATGTTGATAGAAGTAGACTTTATTTTTTATTTATTTATTTATTTTTTTGGTGCTATTGCTTATAACAAATCACAGTATGGACAGTATTTATTCCCAACAAATGTAAAATGGGTATAATCGTCATGATACTTTTTTTTTTACAATATTATATTGGTTTTGCCATACATCAACATGCATCCACCACGGGTGTACACATGTTCCCGATCCTGAACTCCCCTTCCACCTCCCTCCCCGTACCATCCCTCTGGGTCATCCCAGTGCACCAGCCCCAAGCTTCCTGTATCCTGCATCGAATCTGGACTGGCGATTTGTTTCTTATATGATATTATACATGTTTTAATGCCATTCTCCCAAATCATCCCCCGCTCCCTCTCCCACAGAGTCCAAAAGACTGTTCTATATATCCGTGTCTCTTTTGCTGTCTCGCATACAGGGTTGTCGTTACCATCTTTCTAAATTCCATATATATGCGTTAGTATACTGTATTGGTGTTTTTCTTTCTGACTTACTTCACTCTGTATAATAGGCTCCAGTTTCATCCACCTCATTAGAACTGATTCAAATGTATTCTTTTTAATGGCTGAGTAATACTCCATTGTGTATATGTACCACCGCTTTCTTATCCACTCATCTGCTGATGGACATCTAGGTTGCTTCCATGTCCTGGCTATTCTAAACAGTGCTGCGATGAACATTGGGGTACACGTGTCTCTTTCGATTCTGGTTTCCTCGGTGTGTATGCCCAGCAGTGGGATTGCTGGGTCATATGGCAGTTCTATTTCCACTTTTTTAAGGAATCTCCACACTGTTCTCCATAGTGGCTGTACTAGTTTGCATTCCCACCAACAGTGTAAGAGGGTTCCCTTTTCTCCACACCCTCTCCAGCATTTATTGCTTGTAGACTTTTGGATCACAGCCATTCTGACTAGCGTGAAATGGTACCTCATTGTGGTTTTGATTTGCATTTCTCTGATAATAAGTGATGTTGAGCATCTTTTCATGTGTTTGTTAGCCATCTGTATGTCTTCTTTGGAGAAATGTCTATTTAGTTCTTTGGCCCATTTTTTGATTGGGTGGTTTATTTTTCTAGAATTGAGCTGCAGGAGTTGCTTGTATATTTTTGAGATTAGTTGTTTGTCAGTTGCTTCATTTGCTATTATTTTCTCCCATTCCGAAGACTGTCTTTTCACCTTCCTTATAGTTTCTTTTGTTGTGCAGAAGCTTTTAATTTTAATTAGATCCCATTTGTTTATTTTTGCTTTTATTTCCAATATTCTGGGAGGTGGGTCATAGAGGATCCTGCTGTGATGTATGTCGTAGAGTGGTTTGCCTATGTTCTCCTCTAAGATTTTTATAGTTTCTGGCCTTATGTTTAGATCTTTAATCCATTTTGAGTTTATTTTTGTGTATGGTGTTAGAAAGTGTTCTAGTTTCATTCTTTTACAAGTGGTTGACCAGTTTTCCCAGCACCACTTGTCAAAGAGATTGTCTTTTCTCCATTGTATATTCTTGCCTCCTTTGTCATGAAATCTAATTTAAATATCAGAAGTTTTTGTATTTCCCAAACCAAGTAGGGGGGTGGGGGAGAGAAACAAAGAAAGGAAGGAAGGGAAGAAAGGAAAGAGAGGGAAAGAAGAGGGGAGGGATAAGAGATTGAGAGAGGTGAGAGGGAAAGGGAAAAAAAGAGTGTTACAGGAGGCTGGGTTGCAAACACACCACTGTAGATAAGAGAGATGACCCATGGGGACCTACTCTACAGCACAGGGAACTCTATCCAATACTCTGCGATAACCTGCATGAGAAAAGAATCTAAAAAGAGTGATTATATGTCTCTGTATACCTGAATCACTTTGCTGTACACCTAACACAATATTATAAATCAACTATACTCCAATAACATTGAAATATTTTTTAAAAAGAAGATTGCTGCAGAGCTTCACTGACTTTCTGAACTGCATTCAAAACAGGCAATAAGAACAGGAAGGGCACTGAGTGGAGTCCTTAATATATGTCCAGAAGAAACTTCTCGATAAGGGCTCACTCAGAACACCACTGCTAACCACCTCCGTGCTTTCTCTCCACCTCTCCTCATTCCGTTCTGAACCCGAGCTTCCGTCCTGCTTCACCCTGGATGGAAATGTGCCCCGCTGCTGAGAACAAATACAAACCATGCTTTCCAGTGTCTACCTACACTTCAGGTCCCCTGAAGGAGGGCATGGCAACCCACTCCAGTATTCCTGCAGGTAAAATCCCAAGGACAGAGGAACCTGGTGGGTTATAGTCCATAGAGTCTCGAAGAGTCAGACATAACTGAAGCGATTTAGCACACATGCATGCAGGTATAATAGGCTGTGCCCAAAGTCAGTGGCTCTCAGCCTTCATGAACACTGGCATCACCTGGGAGAGCTTTAAAAGTTACTGATGCTTAGATTCTACCTGTGGAGAGTCTTCTTTAATTGTTCCAGGGTGCACTCTGGCATGAGAATCTTCACAGTCTCCTCAGGTTTATTAGTCCCCTTGGGCTGCTGTAACAAATTATTGTAAATCGGGTGGTTTAGAGCAACAGAAATGTATTCTCTCAGAATTCTGAGCCCTGAAGTCTGACATTAAGTTATTGGAAGCTCTGGGGGGTGCCTGTCCACATTCCTTGGCATTTGACTGGCCACATGCCTCCAATCTCTGCCTCCCTCTCTCTGTGCGTCAGTTCCCATCTGTGTATCTCTTACAAGGACACTCTCCATTGGATTTAGGGCCCCCTTGGATAATCCAACATGATCTTCTTGCAAGACTTCAACTTAATTATATCCACAAGGATCTTTTTTTCCAAATAAGGTCACGTTCACAGATTCTGGGAATGAGAACATGCACCTATCTTTTGGGGAGCCTGTGTTCAACCCCAAACACCAGAGAGTTCTGATCTATAGCCTCCCTCTAAGTAATGTGCACATGTTTGTCAGTGGGCTGTCACATCAGTGCCCAGGCTTGTGTGGGAGAATGGTCACTTCTCCTGCCAAGTGAGAAGGGTCATTTTGGAGCATTCCTTATCCTGACAAAAGAGGAATAGAAGGTTAAGGATGAATGGTGAGGATATGCCAAGCTAGTGAGACAGAGGGGATTCAAAGCATGGATTTAATAATCAACTTCCCTGTTCTTTGTTCTTCCCTATGCTCTCCATCAGAATTATTTTTCCCTCTATAAAGGAATCTGAACTATCCAGACTTTTCTTTTATTTTCTTTCCGCTTTCTCATTTGAAAAATTCCGTCTTAGACTGAATAGCTACAATCTTATCATCTCATCTTGTTTCAAAGACAACCATGCCCTTACTGTGATCAGACTTGTATACAAAATTGTGGGCAGGTTTTTTGTATGTTTCTTTGAGTAACTGAGACATTCATAGTTATGATAAAGGAAATCCTGCTCTTCTTTCAGACTAATTGAGGATGGAAAGTCAGATGTGCCCCTACATTTCAGTGAACCCAGAGCTGCTGTCTCACACTGAATCTGAATCCTTTGAAAACTGAAAAAAAAAAAAAAAGGAAAATAAATGAAATGGGTAATTCTCATGAAATTAGGACTCCTTCTTGCTTCTCTGTTTGCTGTTTAACTTTGGAAAGTCATTTTAGTTTTCATCAGAACCAAGTTTGAATACCTAACAGTGATGATTATATTCTGAAAGGAGGTCATGGGATTGGAGATGGAATGCTCGGCTGCTTTTAGGTTTTTCCTCTTTGCCATCTTTAGGGAACCAAACATCATTAGAAGTTCCAACAATTGCAGTACAAACAGTACTTTCATGACAGTCCTTCAGCAACCTCCTTCATAGGAAGTATCTAATCTTTATTTATAATAACACAATAACGTGATTTTGAAAGAAGCAGCATGAGTATGGATTTTTTTTTTTTTGGGGGGGTGAAAGAAGAGAGGCAGCATTTTTTTTAAATGGAGGAATGGGAGGCTGTTGGATGCTATTTAGATAAGAAGTAGCAGGAGGAGTGTACTCAGTGATGCATTCTATTACCGGGCATGTGAGCTAATTCCAACTGCTGGCATCAACTTGCCTCTGCCATTTTGTTAGAGAGAAAAGAAAAAAAAAAAAAAAAAGAAGAAGAAGAAAATACCATTCTGCCTGTTTTCACTTTATTGTCTCATTCTTATTCTAATCCTCTAATAAAGAGGGCAAAGTCCTTTCTGCTGATTCAAGACTTTTTGCAATTTGGAGGAAAATCCTATTTTTTTTTTTCTCCTCTCAATTTTGATGAGATGATGAGCTATCCTGGTAGGCTAATTTAGGTAACTTTTCAGGTATTCTCAACTGAAGTGAGAATTGCCAAAAAAATGCGAAAAATGCTAGCACTTATCAGAAATGCAAATGTGGCATTTGTTCAGTTTAATGTGAATAGCCCAGCCCAGGCAACAACAGAAGAGACAATTAGAATGCAGTCATGGTTCCCCAAATTCACTCTTTCTTCCAGCTAATATGACAGTCTTTCAAAAAGAAAAGAAAGAGAAAGAAAAAAAAAGAGGAATGTGGTTTTGCTTCAGTTACCAAAACGAAAAAATGCCAATTTGGTACGAGTTTTATTTTAACTAAGAAAATCTGTTATTGTGCAAGTGTTGTCAGAACAAAGTAGCAATAAAGGAATTTTATGTCTGTGCTGCATTCATTATGGCTGGGTTTTAAGAGCAACGGAACTCAGGTCAACCAATGTTAGGAGCGACGGTGGGTGTTATTTGCCACTGAGGACTGTGGCGGAATAGCCATGTTTATTGCCCATCATTTTTCAATGATTTTATGCCATCATTTGGGAGATGAATGAAATAACTCTGTAGCAGGCATGCATGTAAATAAATTAAGCATTAAGAACCAGCCAGTTGTAATCATCTTTCTTTGAGAATGTACTAAATAGTTGCAATCAGTGAAATGGACGAGAAATTGCATTAAATTGCAGTTCCAGTTACACAGCATAGCAGCAAAAACAAGACTCTGGTTCGAGAGGATGTCTGCAGGGAGGGAAGAATGCAGTTGTCTTCTGGGTGTGTTTTAGACTACAAAACCACACTGGGCAAATAAGGCATGGGTCACTTAGCCTTCCTAAGTGAGATTATCTATTATTGATGAACAAACAGCAATGAATGAACTCTTTAGCTGCATATTACCATTTCCCTCATTTAACCATCAAGCCTTCAAGGCCTGAGAACCATGGCAAATATAAAACCAACTGTCCCCTTGTATCATAATGCCTCTTCCACAATGCCCATTTTGATTATTCAGAGGATGCTTTTAAACATTAAGATTGATTGGGAATGAGAAGAGAGAGCTTGATGAAGAAATGTGGATTTTTTTTTTTTCCCATTTCTTTTGGAAGAAAAATGAGAACTGTGTACAGGGACACACTTTCTTCACTTTTACTGAGTTAATGGTTGGACTTTAAGGGTACAAATTTTCTAGCATCTTCTCCAAAGTAAAAAAAAAAAAAAAAAAGGTGCCCTCCCAACTTTTTCTGATTTTCAGTTGAATAGAGGTACATTTGGCCACTTTGAATACGTGCTTTATTTGTTTGTGGTTTTTCTGTTTTTTTTTTTTTTTTTTTGCTTTTGGTTGTGCCATGTGGCATGGTGGATCTTAGTTCCCTGACCAGGGATTGAACCCAAGCTCCCTATATGGAAGCTTGGAATTTTAACCACTGGAATAATCAGGGAAGTCCCCTCGGATACATGCTTTAGTCAGGAGATATCTTTGGCCTAATACCTTGATTTGTGATGAATATGAGCCAGTTTATCTGGAGAAAATCTCAGTGCAGAAGAAAAAGTATACGTTCAGCCATCAGAGTTGTTCAGTCGTGCCCCACTTTTTGTAACCCCATGACCTGCAGCACGACAGGCTTCCCTGTCCCTCGCCATTTCCCAGAGTTTGCTCAAAATCATATCCATTGAGTTGGTGACGCCATCCAACCATCTCATTCTCTGTCCTCCCCTTCTCCGCCTGCCTTCAATCTTGCCCAGCATCAGGATCTTTTCCAATGAGTCAGCTCTTCACACCAGGTAGCCAGAGTATTGGAACTTCAGCATCAGTCCTTTCAGTGAGTATTCAGGGTGGATTTCCTTTAAGAGTGACTAGTTTGATCTCCTTTCTGTCCAAGGAACTCTCAAGAGTCTTCTCAAGCACCACAATTGGAAAGTGTCAATTCTTCGGCACTCAGCTTTCTTTATGGTCCAACTCTCACATCCATACATGACTGCTGGGAAAATCATCACTTTGACTCCATGGACCTTTGTCAGCAAAGCGTCACCAGAGACTGATTCAAATCCTGATTCTGTCACTTACAAAATGTTTGTCCTTCTGTTAAGTTTCTGACAAACTATTTGCCTTTTGTTGAGTTTCTTTGCCTGTCTGAGCCTTTTTTTCCTCATAGATAAAATAGACATCTTATGTTCACATTATATTAACCTCCTGGTACAATGTTTGGTCCAGTATTTGCACAATTGGTAGAGGCCGAAACTTAGTCTTACAACTCAGAAAACTTGCAAGTCTAAATTGTTCTTAGAACAGTGCAGCTGACAGACAGCTAATGTTTACTGAGCTCCTAAGATACACCAGGAAGTCTAATAGATACTCTCATGTATGTCATCTCATTTATTTATGACACTCAAGGTATTTTGCATAATTCCCATTTTGCTATGGGACAGAACAAAGCTCAGGGAGTGGTGGCCTGCTCACAGACTACTCAAGTACTAGAAGCTAGGGTTGGATTTAGATCTGAGTAGTCGAATTCCAGGTTAAGGCCTCTCTCTCTCCAGTGTTCCCTAAACCACGTGTGCCAGTAGACTTAGGGGGTCAGAACTCAATGTTTGAAAACTAAAGCCTTTATCTATGGCTACATTATTACTCCCGACTCAGCAATTTGTTTATATTCATCAGAATCCACTGTCACAAATAAGTAAAATCTAAGTTTTAGTGGATTATGAAAAAGGAGAATTTATTGACTCAAATGATGGAAAAGTTCAGGAGCAGTCACAGGTGGATCCAGGGACCCAACCAAGTTCAATGACTCTTCGTTCCTCCTGACTCAGGTACATCTCAGTGGAATCTTCCCCTCCTTTGATATGATTGCCAGCATTTCCTTGCAAATAGTTGCAGAGTGGAAATAAAAATCCTCTCTTCCCCAAAAGAAAAGTCTTCAAAGTGATTTTTTGTTTGTTTTTGGCAACTTGGAGACACATGCCCATTTCTTTACCACTCATTCTGACTAGGAGAGCTGGCCAAAACTGAGTCATATATACTCAATTCTGGAATCAGGAGTAAAGTTCCATCAGCTGAAAAAACATAAACAAAGATGCAAGAGGGGTGTCCCACGAGAAGTGTCTGGAATGAGTGTGAGTGAACCAAGTTACAATCGCTGCTCTGGACAGAAAACTGAGAACCAAGTCTCTCGTCTCCACTCTGTGTGACCTTGAGCCAATCAAGGTGCCAGACAGACCAGATGAATTCTGGCTCTATCACTGCTCAGCTATGTGACACTGAGCAGGATTCACCATCTCTCTGTTCCTCAGTTTCCTCATCTACAAAATGTCACAACTCATAGAGTTTTGGAGGAAGACTAAATAGTTTAAAATATACACATACATATGGCTAGAAAATGCTTGGCATACAGTAAATGTTCATTCATAGTTGCTAGCTAACATTTAAAAAATGATTATGCCTCCATTTCCTTGAATTTAACACAGGATTTTGCCTTCCTTGCTTAACACACAGAATATAAGTGAGAACACATACATGATGGCACATTGAAGAATAAAAGACGTTCTAAAATGGTTTTGTGGGAGACTACCCTGGTGGTCCAGGGGTTAAGAGCACACTGAACAGGGATGCAGGTTTGATCCCTGGTCAGGGAAATAGGATCCCACGTGACACAGAGCAATTAAGCCCCAGAACCACAACTTCTGAGCCTGTGTGCTCAGAACAACTAGAGAGTCTGAAAGCCTCAACGAAAGATCCTGCATGCTGCAAATAAGACCCAATGCAGCCTAAATAAATAAATAAGTATTTTAAGTGCCATTGTAATGGCATTGTGACTGCACTCACAGGGATCAGATGCCCTTCCACTCCTCAGATGAAATTTGTCTGACCAGTCCTGTGCAGTGATGTTGCTGGAGTCCTACAGCACTTGACATTTTCCAGTGAGCCACTCCAGCACAACTTTGTGGATGAGTCCCTGGCTTTTGTCTGAATGAAAAAAAAGGGGAGTTGTTGATGGTATTTGGCTGATCAGCTCTCTCCTCTGCTCAAACCTTCCAGTGGCTTCAAATCTTACTCAGAATTAAATGCAAGGTGCTCACTATGGTCTAAGAACTCTGCAGAATCTGTCCTCCTAACTTCTTTCTCTATCACCTTAGCATTTCACATTCCCCTCTTCTTTCACTGGCTTTATCCACACTGGCCTCCTTGATCTTTCTAAAATGTGAACATAGTAGGTTTGGTGCAGTCTCAGGGCCTTGACACATACTTGTAATTATTCCTTACCTATCTTCTCACTTCAGTTAAGTATCTGGACAAATGTCAGCCTTATCTGTGAAATCTTTTATAATCCACCCATCACAGAATATAGCCCTCAGTCTACCTTACCCTGGAGAAGGAAATGGCAACCCACTCCAGTGTTCTTGCCTGGAGAATCCCAGGGACGGCGGAGCCTGGTGGACTGCCATCTATGGGATCACACAGAGTCAGACACGACCGAAGCGACTTAACAGCTACCTTACCCTGCCATACTTTTATAAACACTCAGGTTTACTTGCCATTTTACACATTTATTTATTAATTTGTTTATGATATGTTTCCCCTAACTAGAATAAAAGCTCCTTACAGGAAGGATTGTCATGGCTGTTGTTCATGGCTGTATCTCCAGAGCCTAGAAGAGTCTGGCCATAGTACTAGAGCTTCAATATTAACACATATTGGTGGAATGAATGAATAAATACAGGATGTAAAAGTACCTTGGTGAAAAGTTTAGAACATAATCAATATTCATTAAGTCTTGGTTTAAACATATTTTTTTAGCTAATCCCTCAGTGAGATTTTCAGCTTCCCTGGTGGCTCAGATTGTAAAGAATCTGCCTGCAATAGAGGAGATCTGGGCTTGACCCCTGGGTCAGGAAGCTCCCTGGAGAAGGAAATGGCAACCCACTCCAATTCTTACCTGGACAATCCCATGGACAGAGGAACCTGGGGCTACAGTCTTTGGAGTCCCTCAGAGTCGGACACAACTGAGTGACTAACACTAACACTACAGTGAGATTTAGTTGGTACTTAATGAGTTATTGGAGATACTATCCAGCAGTTGCACTCCTACATATTTACTCAAGTGATTTGAAAATTATGTTTGTATGAAAATCTGCAAGTGAATATTTATAACAACTATATTCATAATGGCCAAAATTTGGAAGCAACCATAATGTCTTTCATTAAATAAGTGAATGGATAAGCAAATTGTGGCACATCTAGACAATGAAATATTGCCCAGCAATAAAAAGAAATGAGCTGTCAATCCACAAAAAGACACAGATGGATGTAAAATTCATATAACCAAGTGAAAGAAGCCAGTTTAATAAAACTATACACTATATGATTCTAATTACATGGCATCTGGAAAAGGAAAAAATCTAGTAATGGTAACAAAAATATCAGTGATTGCAGGGAATTCAGGGGAAAGAGGTGTGTGTATGTATGCTCAGTGGCTAAGTCATGCCCAGCTCTTTGCGACCCCCCACCAAGCTCCTCTATCCTTGGGGTTTCCCAGGCAAGAATACTGGAGTGGGTTACCATTTCCTAGGGGAAAGAGGAGGAAGGGTTAAATAAGTGAAGCATGGGAAATTTTTTAGGGTGATGAAACTACTCTGTATTTATGGATACAAAACCTTACATATTTATCAAGTGAATTTTACAGCACAAAGAGTGAGCCTTAATTTTTCTAAATTATTTCAAAAATCATTTTAGAAGGTCTAGTAGTCATGGGATACAAAGCAGACCGTCACAAAGTAATCTGTGTTGCAAATGTTTAAAACAACCTCACTGGTAAGGATGGGAGAAAAGTGCTTTGGGAATGAATAGAATATAAAATTAAAGGCAAAAGAAGTTGCAGATAAGCACTGTATTCTAGCTGATAAGGCCATATGCCACAAGGGTATCAGTTAATAATTCTGATATTGCTATACGTGTGGACTGGAATTGAACAATTAAGTTAATGGATGGTGGATGGTGGGTGGTGGAAGCCAAGCTTATCACTGCTGGAGTGGAAGTTTACAGATATACACAGGGTAGAGGCTAGAGTTATCCTTGTTGCAAAGTATCAGAATTTGAGACATCAGTATGAAATCATGTTTAGCTTAACACAGATAGAAATGGGTCCATATTAAAAATATGTATAGATATACATGTATCTGTAAATCAAGACACACATATACGTCCTTGCTGTCTCAGCTGAGATAGCCTAGAAGCAAAATGAGCACACCTAGTAGGCAGCCCTTGGTTTTCAAGACCACTCCTCAGCAAAAGGAACAAAAATTCCTTGAAGCCAGTCAGAATGGCTGCGATCCAAAAGTCTACAAGCAATAAATGCTGGAGAGGGTGTGGAGAAAAGGGAACCCTCTTACACTGTTGGTGGGAATGCAAACTAGTACAGTCGCTATGGAGAACAGTGTGGAGATTCCTTAAAATACTGGAAATAGAACTGCCTTATGATCCAGCAATCCCACTGCTGGGCATACACACTGAGGAAACCAGAAGGGAAAGAGACACGTGTACCCCAATGTTCATCGCAGCACTGTTTAGAATAGCCAGGACATGGAAGCAACCTAGATGTCCATCAGCAGATGAGTGGATAAGAAAGCGGTGGTACATATACACAATGGAGTATTACTCAGCCATTAAAAAGAAAACATTTGAATCAGTTCTAATGAGGTGGATGAAACTGGAGCCTATTATAGAGAGTGAAGTAAGCCAGAAAGAAAAACACCAATACAGTATACTAACGCATATATATGGAATTTAGAAACATGGTAACAATAACCCTGTGTACGAGACAGCAAAAGAGACACTGATGTATAGAACAGTCTTTTGGACTCTATGGGAGAGGGAGAGGGTGGGAAGATTTGGGAGAATGGCATTGAAACATGTAAAATATCATGTATGAAATGAGATGCCAGTCCAGGTTCGATGCATGATACTGGATGCTTGGGGCTAGTGCACTGGGACGACCCAGAGGGATGGTATGGGGAGGGAGGAGGGAGGAGGGTTCAGGATGGGGAACACATGTATACCTGTGGTGGATTCATTTTGATATTTGGCAAAACTAGTACAATTATGTAAACTTTAAAAATAAAAAAAATTAAAAAAAAACTAAAGAAAAAGAAATAGCTGAAATGACTGAGTCCAGGAATAGGATAGGAACTATACAAGAGGAGTCTGGAGTGCCAGAAAGTAAGTGCCAAGAAACCAAAAACAAACAAGAGCCTCACAATGACGAGGGTGTGTCAAAGAGACACAGGAACAAACTGAATGAGCTCCCTGTGGGCAGAGCTGGAACAATTTGAGCAACAAAATAAATAAAGTAGTACTGGGTTATTACCTAAGATTTGAAATAAATATCCATGAGCCACATTGATATAAAGTAATGAAAAATAAATAAATAAATGAAGAAGAATAGGCAAGTTCCCCATGCCGAAGAATTCCAAATAATATTAGGTATTTCACTTTCTAGAATATGGAGCAAAGTCGTGTCTGACTCTTGTGACCCCGTGGACTGTCGCCTGCCAGGCTCCTCTGTCCATGGGATTCTCCAGGCAAGAATACTGGAGTGCTTTGCTGTTTCCTTTCCAGGGGATCTTCCTGACCTAAGAATCAAACCCTAGTCTCCTGCATTGCAGGCAGTTTCTTTACCAACTGAGCTACAAGGGAAGCCCAGAATATGGAGCATAGCTCCCAAATCATTGAAGTATAGCTGCACACACTGTGGAGAAGGCAGACATACACAACCTCAGGTGATGGAGTCAACAACCTCAGTGACTGTCGTGTTGATGAATGTACTCAACAGGATGTGATGAACATAATACTTCTCTGTGGTCTTCCTCCCTCAAATACATAACCCCAGTCTAATTACAAGAAAAATATCAGCCCAATCTCAACAGATTAGTCTACACAATACCTGACCAGTATTCCTCAAATGGTCAAGGTTACTAAAAAAAAAAAGCACAGTCTGAGAAACTGTCACAGGCAAGAAGAGCCTAAGGAAACATGGTAATTAAATGTGCCATGGTGTCCTGGATGGGGCCCTGAAACTGGAAGTGAAAAATAACACATTATGTAGAAATGAAGGAAATCTGAATAAGGAATGAGTGCACTCAGTCGCTCGATCGTGTCAGACTATTTTTGACCCCATGGACTGTAGCCCACTAGGCTCCTATGTCCATAGAATTTCCCAGGCAAGAATACTGAGGTAGGTTGCCATTCCTTCCTCTAGGGGATCTTTTGACCCAGAGACCAAATTCGTGTCTCTGGCATCTCCTGCACTGGCAGAATAAGGAATGGACTTTAGTTAGCAATATCACTATTGGTTCATTAATTGTAATAAATATTAATATAATATATTATTAATGGGGGAAACTAGATTTAGGATATGAGGGAACTCTCTGTACTATATTTTCAATTTTTCTATAAATATAAAAGTGTTTTTTAAAAATGATGTTTATATAAATTAGAAAAAATTACTGAAGACAGTCCTAGGTAAAAGCTCATTGAATAAGCATGTGGAAAACAGATGAAAGAGGTGAAGAGGATAGAGGTCCTCAGTGTCCCTCTGGGGGCACTGGGCTGATTTAACCTGGGCTGATTAACAGTTTAATCGACCTTCGTTAATACATACATCCAGCACAGAGCCATTGCACAGCTGCATTTACCAGGAGCTGTACCAGGAGATGGGGATACAATGGTGAACCAAGAAGGGCCATGTCTGCTGTCCTAAGTGACCCAAATGAGTAGGGAACACAAACATTACTAAAGCGATCACATGAGTAAATATTAAATTCCGGTGGTAGGTAGTGTTACAAAAGACAAGTACGCAGAACCATGAGAACACAAAAGGGGGCATCTGAATCCATCAAAGAAGCCAAGGAATGTGTCCCTGACTCCACATTGAAACCTCAGTGGTGAAACGGTGTAGGGAGATACTTGAGCTATTTACCACACAAAATGGAACTGCTTGAGATTTCTTAGCTTCATTTTGTCTGTTGCAGCCTGAACAGATCGACTGTTAAACAAACAACATCCATTTTGCTTAGTTTTTGATCATTTTCATTTTGTTATAAGAAACTTCACCTGCTTCCTGTTTGAAGTGGGAAACTCAGTAAGGAAGAATTCAAAAGATTTTAAGACTACCTTACAGGATTGCTTCATGATAACAAACAGAGCCATGAGAAATGTTTTAAGTGTGAAAGATTACTTCCTCAGGGTTTTGGTATTTTTGTTGTTGTTGTTGCTGTTGTTTTTTCCTGGGTGCACCTTCTCAATGATCTCCCCTGATAGATAAGAAATAATTGCTTGTTTCTGGAGGAATAAAAAGAAGGAATATCCTCAGGCTGATTTCCTCATATTTGGTGTGAATGTGACTAATATCTATTCTAATCCTTGAGGCATTCTTAAGAGCCAGCAGATGAATTTAAAAAAGGCTTTAACCTTTTTCCTTTTTTCATTATGTGAATTCTACTTTTTAGCTTCTTTTTATCCCCCTTCCAGTCTCAATGCTAATCCCTCTCCCCTTAATTTTTCTGAATGAGCATGCTTCTCTTTTGTCATTTTCCAGGATTTGAGTTCTTTGTGGGTAGATGAGTATCTATTAGAACTATGGATGTGTTTATCAGTTTACCCCTTTAGAAGGTAGTGAAGGACAAGGGAAAAAAATGATTAAGGAGTCCTCTGGATAAAGCCTAGGAGCTGATGGTCACGGCAAAGTTCTTTGCAAGCATTATGTAGTAATCTGGCTGCATGGTTGGAGTAAGCAGGGTATTGAGCATTCTAATCTCTTATGGGTAACAACAGCCCAAGTATATTAATTGTAACTTGAGAAATCCACGTATCTAACACATAGGCACATTTTCCTCCAGGCAGGTTGAAACAGTGTGAGCATAGACATAAAATAATCATCTGACTCACTGCCAACCTTTGCCCTCATTTTCATTCCTGGTTTTATGCAGGAGTAACTAAGCAGGTTAATGTCACAGAACTGGCTATGATTATTTTTAGTTTAAACAACAGTGTCTGCCTAAGATAAATTCGTGTGCAAGATAGATTTCACCCTGGAGAGCAGTTCATCTTTCCTTTGGTGTGCCATTTTCCCTTTACTGCCCCTCAAATGGATTCTAAATGTATAGATTGCATTATCACATTAAATAAGGATGGGTAAACTTCAAAGGATTCAGAGTTAAGATGCACCTGGACTTTTAGATTCGGACTTGAAAGAGAGCTCACATTAGCTGAAGTATGAAGCTGTAATGGAGACACCTAATGCCGTTGTCAAATTCCTTTGAATAGTTTGTAAATGAGGCAACCAAATGTAGGACTTAGGGGCTTTAGAATTATCCTCTCTAAACTGATGCTGCAAAGGAAGGGGGAGGAAAGACTTAATATTTTTCTAAAATTATGTAAAAGTACAATGATCTTAGTACCTAGAGTGAAACTTAGGTCTCGTGTGTCTATGCTAAGTCACTTCAGTCGTGTCCGACTCTGTGCGACCCCATAGATGGCAGCCCACCAGGCTCCCCCGTCCCTGGGATTCTCCAGACAAGAACACTGGAGTGGGTTGCCATTTCCTTCTCCAATGCATGAAAGTGAAAAGTGAAAGTGAAGTCGCTCAGTCGTGTCCGACTCTTAGCGACCCCATGGATTGCAGCCTAACAGACTCCTCTGTCCATGGGATTTTCCAGGCAAGAGTACTGGAGTGGGGTGCCATTGCCTTGGGTGTCTATTTAGTCATTTAACAAGGAAAATGTGTGTAAATCAGTTCTTGGCACATAGAAACAATGCTTTACATACATTATTGCTATTTTTGTTTATTGCTTTATTCCTTCAACATTCACTGGGCTTCCACTATATCCACCTTGCTCAGAAGCTCAGTTGTGTCCAATTCTTTGTGACCCTATGGACAGTAGCCCCATAGTTGTTGTGTTAAGCCATGGGGTTTGGGGATGGACTTGTTATTGTAGCACAACCTAGTTGAATCCTGACTAATAGAGTGGTTCACTGATTACCTAGTAATCATGATGATAAGGGTTGCCATTTAATAAGTTCATAGCAAAAATTCTTTGAGATAGATATTATTGTTCATACTTGAGGAATTGAAACTCAGAAGGTCAAATAACTTACTCAAAATCATATAGTTTATAAGAAACAGAGAAAGGTTCTGAATCAAAGCCTCATGTTCATGAATATGTCTCCTATCATAATTAGGAGCTACCCACAAACATAAAGATCTTTCACAATATCAGGAAGATATTTACTGATTCCTCTATGTAGTTCAAACATAAAAGAAAACTATGCTTAGAGCAATGCATCCTGAAATGTGTTCAAAAAAATTCTGGATCCTCAAGATATTAATAAGACTGGTTCTATGGTCAAATGAAACACTCTACACAATTGTATATAACTCAATTTAATCACCCATTCAGACTGATTTAACTTCTCCTGTCCCCCAGCTTCTACTACCTGGCTTAGCCACTACCAGTATGACCAGCTATCTTACCAAGTACTGGGCTCCAGCAAAGCCTCCATCACTCCTCTGCTGTGTAGTTTATACACAGTTCACAGATGTGTTAGCAGGACATATCGGTGCTTGCTAAAGTAAATTGCAGCTGCATAATGGCTATGCAGTGGGTGAGCCTGAAGCCCTCGCAGTGTGTAGAGCTGCAGGTTGTGTATTACAATGGGCCATATGCTTGGTATGGAGGAAAGGTGCCTGGGTTTGAATATTCAATGACTTCTGGGCAGTACAAATGGGCTGCTTGTTTGGCTGTGCATGTGCTTTCAGTTGCTTCAGTCACGTCCTACCCTTTGCGACCCCATGGACTGTAGCCCCCTAAGCTTCTCTGTCCATGGGATTCTCCAGTCAAGAATCCTGGGGTGGGTTGCCCTGCCCTCCTCCAGGGGTTCTTCCTGACCCAGGGATCGAATCTGCATCTCTTGTCTCCTGCTTTGGCAGACTGATTCTTTACCACTAGTACCACCTGAGAAGCTTGCCTGATTGGCTAGCAAAATGGAAAAAACAAGACTGAAGGATTGATGAAAAGAAGGTCTGGGATAGAGCTATATAAAAGGACCCATGCAAATGGATTCAAATGAGCCAGCTTTGACAGCTTTGGAGATTGAAGTACATTATCTCTGAAAAAGTGCAGAGTAGAAGGAACTATGATAAGACTTCCCTTGATACCCAATGCCCTTCTGTTGCCCACCACTATAGCTCTCATAATCACCTATCCATTCTTGACCCCAGTACAGAACCAATCTACATTAATAGGAAGCACCAGTTTATGGTATGAATAATGGTATGCATGAATAAATTAATGCATCACGCTGACAAAATAACATTTCTGTCTTAGTAGAGGTCTTCAGAAGTCTATTGTAAATGAGCAGGTGGCAGGGGGTTTTCCACTACAGCAGAAAATAGCAGAGGAAAAGTTTCTGAGCAGGCTTCTTACATTAGGTCATCAGTGTTGCCTGAGGAAGACCAATTCTTCAGTGATATTAGTGCCTCCCAAGAACAGACTCATTCTTCCCAGTAGATAGGGTCATAGTTAGGGACACACTGAGAACTCTTGAGACACAGGAGCGTACCGCAGGACTAAAATGTTTGGTGGAGGAAGGAAAGGTAGATATACTACTACAAGCATTTCCAGAATCATTACTCCTCACAGTTGATTTTCTGGGAAGTAAGCCTTACACAATATGACAGTAATTCTGTAGATGAAGTGGTGAACTCCCCTAAGATGACCTGGGCTTAAATCTTGGCCATGCTGCTTAGTCAGTAAACTCAGTTCAGTTCAGTTCAGTCCCTCAGTTGTGTCTGACTCTTTGCGACCCCATGAATCGCAGCACACCAGGCCTCCCAGTCCATCACCAACTCCCGGAGTTCACTCAGACTCACGTCCATCGAGTCAGTGATGCCATCCAGCCATCTCATCCTCTGTCGTCCCCTTCTCCTCCTGCCCCCAATCCCTCCCAGCATCAGAGTCTTTTCCAACGACTCAACTCGTTGCATGAGGTGGCCAAAGTACTGGAGTTTCAGTTTTAGCATCATTCCTTCCAAAGAAATCCCAGGGCTGATCTTCTTCAGAATGGACTGGTTGGATCTCCTTGCAGTCCAAGGGACTCTCAAGAGTCTTCTCCAACACCACAGTTCAAAAGCATCAATTCTTCAGTGCTCAGCTTTCTTCACAGTCCAACTCTCACATCCATACATGACTACTGGAAAAACCATAGCCTTGACTAGACAGACCTTTGTTGGCAAAGTAATGTCTCTGCTTTTGAATATGCTATCTAGGTTGGTCATAACTTTCCTTCCAAGGAGTAAGCTTCTTTCAATTTCATGGCTGCAGTCACCATCTGCAGTGATTTTGGAGCCCCAAAAAATAAAGTCTGACACTGTTTCCTCTGTTTCCCCATCTATTTCCCGTGAAGTGATGGGACCAGATGCCATGATCTTAATTTTCTGAATGTTGAGCTTTAAGCCAACTTTTTCACTCTCCACTTTCACTTTCATCAAGAGGCTTTTTAGTTCCTCTTCACTTTCTGCCATATGGGTGGTGTTATCTGCATATCTGAGGATATTGATATTTCTCCTGGCAATCTTGATTCCAGCTTGTGCTTCTTCCTGCCCCGCGTTTCTCATGATGTACTCTGCATATAAGTTAAATAAGCAGGGTGACAATATACAGCCTTGACGTACTCCTTTTCCTATTTGGAACCAGTCTGTTGTTCCATGTCCAGTTCTAAGTGTTGCTTCCTGACCTGCATATAGGTTTCTCAAGAGGCAGATCAGGTGGTCTGGTATTCCCATCTCTTTCAGAATTTTCCATAGTTGATTGTGATCCACACAGTCAAAGGCTTTGGCACAGTCAATAAAGCAGAAATAGGTATTTTTCTGGAACTCTCTTGCTTTTTCGATGATCCAGCAGATGTTGGCAATTTGATCTCTGGTTCCTCTGCCTTTTCTAAAGCCAGCTTGAACATCAGGAAGTTCATGGTTCACATATTGCTGAAGGCTGGCTTGGAGAATTTTGAGCATTACTTTACTAGGATGTGAGATGAGTGCAATTGTGTGGTAGTTTGAGCATTCTTTGGCATTCCCTTTCTTTGGGCTTCCCTGGTGGCTCAGACAGTAAAGCATCTGCCTGCAATGTGGGAGACCCGGGTTTGATTTCTGGGTTGGGAAGATCCCCTGGAGAAGGAAATGGCCACTCCAGCACTCTTGCTTGGAAAATCCCATGGACGGAGGAGCCTGATAGGCTACAGTCCATGGGGTCACAAAGAGTCAGACACAACTAAGCGACTTCACTTTCACTTTCTTTGGGATTGGAATGAAAACTGACCTTTTCCAGTCCTGTGGCCACTGCTGAGTTTTCCAAATTTGCTGGCATATTGAGTGCAGCACTTTCACAGCATCATCTTTCAGGATTTGGAATAGCTCAACTGGAATTCCATCACCTCCACTAGCTTTGTCCATAGTGATGCTTTCTAAGGCCCACTTGACTTCACATTCCGGGATGTCTGGCTCTAGGTGAGTGAGCACACCATCGTGATTATATGGGTCATGAAGATCTTTTTTGTACAGTTCTTCTGTGTATTCTTGCCACCTCTTCTTAATATCTTCTGCTTCTGTTAGGTCCATACTATTTCTGTCCTTTATCAAGCCCATCTTTGCATGAAATATTCCCTTGGTATCTCTAATTTTCTTGAAGAGATCTCTAGTCTTTCCCATTCTGTTGTTTTCCTCTATTTCTTTGCATTGATCACTGAGGACGGCTTTCTTATCTCTTCTTGCTATTCTTTGGAACTCTGCATTCAGATGCTTATATCTTTCCTTTTCTCCTTCGCTTTTTGTTTCTCTTCTTTTCACAGCTATTTGTAAGGCCTCCTCAGACAGCCATTTTGCTTTTTTGCATTTCTTTTCTATGGGGATGGTCTTGATCCCTGTCTCCTGTACAGTGTCATGAACCTCCGTCCATAGTTCATCAGGCACTCTATCTATCAGATCTAGGCCCTTAAATCTATTTCTCACTTCCACTGTATAATTGTAAGGGATTTTATTTAGGTCATACCTGAATGGTCTAGTGGTTTTCCCTACGTTCTTCAATTTCAGTCTGAATTTGGCAATAAGGAGTTCATGATCTGAGCCACAGTCAGCTCCTGGTCTTGTTTTTGTTGACTGTATAGAGCTTCTCCATCTTTGGCTGCAAAGAATATAATAAATCTGATTTCGGTGTTGACCATCTGGTGATGTCCATGTGTAGTCTTCTCTTGTGTTGTTGGAAGAAGGTGTCTGCTATGACCAGTGCATTTTCTTGGCAAAACTCTATTAATCTTTGCCCTGCTTCATTCCGTATTCCAAGGCTAAATTTGCCTGTTACCCCAGGTGTTTCTTGACTTCCTACTTTTGCATTCCAGTCCCCTATAATGAAAAGGACACCTTTTTTGGGTGTTAGTTCTAAAAGGTCTTGTAGGTCTTCATAGAACTGTTCAACTTCAGCTTCTTCAGCATTACTAGTTGGTGCATAGACTTGGATTACTGTGCTATTGAATGGTTTGCCTTGGAAACGAACAGAGATCATCCTGTCATTTTTGAGATTGCATCCAAGTACTGCATTTTGGACTCTTTTGTTGACCATGATGGCTACTCATTTCTTCTAAGGGATTTCGTCAGTAAATTAACTCTGGAGAAATAACTAACCCTAAATTCCTTCATCTGCACAATTGGTTGTAATAAATAATATCATATATAATATCATTATATATATAATATATAATACTATATATACTATCATTATATATATTATATAATCATATAATATAGTAACATATGTCACTTTATTATACTTTTTAAAAAATTCATGGTTCTTCCATTATTTGTATAATCATGGACAAATAAATTGTCTGAGTCCCATTTTCTCCATATCAATTATCTATTCGAGGCCTTGCTCAAATAATCAGCAAGATCCTTCTAGCTCTGGTGTCCTAGATCTCTGCATATGAAATTGTTAATTGGGAAGTATTAGAGAAATGTAAATTTCATTGCCCTTATGATTTATAACGTTTGTATTAGTATTATAGTTTTGAATGCAGTAGTTCTCGGGAAGGAGATATCTCTAAGAAAGGAGAAAGCATAGCTCTGATAACTTCCACATGGGACTACTGTCAGTGGCAGAGATTTGTCTCTGTGAGGCCATTGGTCAGAAGCATCGAGCCCTTTGCTCCTCCTGCTTGAAATTGATGACCCCCTGCTCAGTCACCAGAAGGGAGACATCATCTGTTTCCTGTTCTGATTTACACCCAGGAGCTTCTAGCGGCAAGTCTGAGATTAATGAACCTATACCCTCTAGAAGTCAGAAGCAGCAGAATCATCAATTTCTCATTGATTTCAAGGAGGAGGAATGAAACTCTGCCCTCTCACCTCCTCTCCTCTTCTGTCCTTGGAGGATCGATAGAGTACTACAAAGAAAATTTGGTTTCCAAAGGGTCATAAAAATGCTCTTGGAAGTTACTTCCTGTTATCATTCCTTTACAATGATGATAAACCACTTATTAAGACTTGACTGTGTACTCAACCCTGAGACTGTTGTGTGCCCATATTTTCTTATTTAATCCTCACAACAACTCCATGAGGTACATATGACTCTTTTGCCCAGGATGTGGAGGCTTAGAAAAGGTAAATAACTGGGAAGTCAGTTATAACCTATACCTGTTTGACTCCAAAGCTAGTAATTCTCTTTTTTTTTTTGGTATCAGGACTGCTTTACATTCTGAAAAATTATTAAGGGCTCCCAAAAGATTTTGCTTCTCATATCTACTGATATTTACTGCACTGAAAATTCAAGCTGTGAAAAATTTAAATCATTAAAATATACAAGCAAACATTTCATTAGTCATTTGGGTGATGTGATCACTTTATTTAGCCTCTGGAAAACTCCATTATACACTCAAAAGTGAATAAAAGAGACAAATAACATTATAGGACAATGTGAAAATAATTTTAACCTTGTGAACTCCTTGAAAAAGTTTTGAGGATCAGTAAAGTTCCCAAAATCATCCTCCAAAAGCTGCTGTTGTAAACCTTCATATTCTACATTCTGTGCTACCATGACTTATATGTCTAACATAATGGTAAAATGACATAAATATTTTCTACAAATCAGACAGAGGTTTACCGTTCTCAAATGCTTTATTTCCATAGTTAGGAATTCATACCCTTCATCCCTTTTGAATATGAGAATTAGTCTTTTTTTTCTCTTCTCATGGTTATTACAAATGAAAGGCAGCATTATTGTTATTATTTATGATTCATAACTCGCTTGCTTATGCTTTTCTCATGGGGTCCTGAAATCAAAGTGTTATAACATTTCATCACCTCACTCCATAAAAAGAGATGATGCTGAAAGTAGTTCATTTACCTTCCAGAAATCTTTGCTGTTGTTTAGTCACTAAATCGTGTCTGACTCTTTGTCACCCCTGGACTGGGGCCCGCCAGGCTCCTCTGTCCATGGGGTTTCCCAGGCAAGAATACTGGAGTGTGCTGCCATTTCCCTCTCCAGGGGATCTTTCTTAGCCAGGGACCAAACCTATGTCTCCTGCATTGGCAAGCAGATTCTTTGCCACTGAGCCACCAGGAAAGCCCCAAGAAATCTTTATCCAATGCCTACTATGTGCCAATCACTAAGGCAGGACAAGATTTACAATGAATGTATGCCAATCCCTGTGTTCAAGAAACTTAGAGTCTGATCTGATAGAAAAGGATAGACAAATCAAAAAGTAATTTATAAAAATAATGTGATGTTAGGAATATGGGACCACATAGTAACTGTATCTAATTCATCTCTCAAAAACCAGAGAAGATTAAGAAATATACTAGTAATTTTACTGCTATATTTCAAAGAGCCCATTTTTAAATTTAACTCCATTATCCAACTTCATGTCACTTTCAACATTGACTCCTAGTTTTCTCTCCTCTATTTAAATGTTGAAGGTTTCTTTTTCATATTCAGACACATCGCTTTGCATTTTCAAAGTCAAGTCTCATTGTTATTCCTTCTCTAGGTCCTTTTGTATCATTTTCCTGATATCCCTGGTATTCATAATATCTCCCAAATGAGTACCATCTGTGAATGTCATCAGCATGCTGCCTGCTCCCTATTCTGGCTTATGAATGAAGATGTTAAATAAGAACAGACATTGTAGGGCAGCTGCTTCCTGCGGCACCCTGCATCTCAGCTTTTAGGAACCTTCTCACTGGTGTTTGGTATATTTTGTTTATAGTTCTTCAGGTAGCTTTGACTCTCAAGTGATAAAGATGATGATAAAATTAATTCAGAGTTTTGTGACTGTGAGGTAAGGAGTGACATGCTTTCTGTTGAGTTCTGGGTTCTAGAAAGCAGTTGCCTAACTTCTGCTCCTCCTGACTTTCAGCCTTGAATGACTCAGTATTTGACTTAAACATCTGCATGTGGAGAGTACTTTATCTCAGTGTACAGGATGATGAAATGGAAATAGGTGCCACATTTTGATATGAAGTGAGAAGCCATGGGATTGGATTTGCAAGAGAAGTAATTAAAAATCAACAAAAAGATTTTAAGCCCAATACCCCAACAGGTGAAAGTATTGGAGATTACAAAGAGACTTTTGGAGTCATTGGGTGTATTGTGAGTCCCCACGATTTACTAAGGTGTTGGAAAGGTATTTCTTTACTTCAAGCCAACAGAGAGAGGGTTTAAGATGGCTCAGAGAGTTTGATAGCTATGTTCTGAAAGTTGATAGTTTTCACCAACACGGCAACAACTAAAGGTAAGAAAGAGTGATTGTCCTTAGCAACTTGCTCTCCTAAAATTAGCCTGGAATTAACCTGAGCAAAAACTGTGGGACCACGTATGAATATGCATGAGAGGAATTCACTTGGGCTCATTGTTATCTTGTCCAAAACTAGTAAAAAGGAATTTTTCAGAAAGAAGCTAAAATTACCACTCAGTTTCTTTTGATGACTAATGAAATGTAAGTGTTCATCCAGAATAGAAATTAATTAGTCTAGGTCACTAATTATTACTTGATATGGAGTAAGAATAGTGCAACTTACAAGAATCCATGTGTATCAGTTATCTTTTGCTGCATAAGAAAATATCCCCAAGCTTAGTGTCTCTTAACTATTTGTTTAGCTTGTGATTCCTGAGGTTACCAGTGTAGTGGAAAATCAGCAATGCGTGCTTTGTAATTTGGGCTGGCACCCTCATGCATCTGTGGTTAGTCATGGATCAGTTGAAGTCTTAACCCTTTAGTGTAGCCCCAACCGAGATAGCTAGTCTCTGTTCTACATGGCCTTTCATCCTCCAATAGGCTGGTTCAATGCCATCAATGCTGATTTCCAAAAGAGAGTGAAGGAATGCAGGACTTCTTGAGGCCAAGGCTTGTAACTGAAACATCTTCAGTCCTTCATATTCTGTTGCTCATGGCAAGTGACAAGGCCAATCTAGACTCGGTGGGTAGAGAATCAGATTTCACCTCTTGTTGAGAGGACTTTGGTTCCTTCCTCCCTCTTTCTTTGTGTAACATGAACATAAGCCCAGAAGTGCAGCAGTCTACTCCTGACCATGAGATAACAAAAATTTTGAGAAAGGTCTGATTCTAAGAATATCAGAGAGGGAAGAATGGAGAGGGGAGAAAAAGCTCCTTCATACTTAATGACATCACTGATTAACTAACCACCCCTGTTCTATCTACTCCTACCCTCCTATTTCATGAGACAAAGTAACCCCTTTCCTGTTTAAGCTACTGTTCATTGAGGTCTTTGTTACTTGCCAGCAAAAACATTCCTGACTGATAAAATAGTACATTTTTATATAAGATGACTCTAAACTGAGCTGCATGAATAAGGAGGGATCAAATTAAGAGAAGAGTCATAAAAAATGGATTAAGAGTTATATGAGAAAACATCAAAGCAACTTGACTTTTTCTGGTCAAAAAAGAAAATACAGAACTTGGAGAATGAGTTTAGAAAAATTGTGTGAATGGTTAGTGTGCAAAGGATTATGAATAAGCTTTGTATCTTATAGAGGGAAAGAAACAAGACTCAAGATTACACTGTAAGATAGTTCAGTGGATAAATTCATCTTTGAAGAGAACAGTGTAAACACTGGGATTCAGTTTGAGCATGATTCTGAATCTCCATTTCTATAAATCTTTAAGAATATAACATACCTTTTCTATATAAAATTAGATATATTTTTATACTAAAGAAAAATAAGTTAAGTAACCCTTATTCAGTATTTTTCAGCCCTATGTGTCTTCAAGCAAGGTCTTAGTTATACATAAAAGGAATAGATAAATACATGAGGCAAATCTAGTACCTTCAATAACTTGAGGTAGCCTTTTGAGAAGCTAAAGGATATGCCTTAGAACACTGCCCTGGTGACTTATGTGTCTATTATGCTACATTCAGAGTCAGAATCTTAACTTCTTGACTCTCCACACCTCACAGTTTTATTCAATAAGAGAATCTCATTTTCCTATAGAGATTCATGGTGACTCAATACATCTCCTTCACAATAGAAAAGTGATTTCTTTTACAACAAATAGTCATGGATTTTATAATTGTCATTTTAAATCTTTTCCAAACTTGATCATGTAGCATCAGTTGCTTGGATCTGTTGCCATCATTTTCTTCATTTGCTCCAATTTCTGTGTATCACCTGAGGACTCACCATCCTTTAGAATTTAAGCTTTCAGCACAAGACACCCAGGCTCAGTTATTGTAAATACTATATTCATAATACATGTGACTGTTTCAGTCCTTGGGACATTTTCTTTCCTCAACAGTAACTTGGCAGCATGCCAAAAAAAAGACTTATTAAGATAGAATTCTATGTGGGGACTATTTATCCTGGTTTATCCTGACTTTGACAACAAAATCAGGACTATAGCAGTTATATAGTGTCCATACAGATCACTTACCTGCCTACAAGGTTTACAAAAACAAAGCAGAATTTGAGAATGACTGGAATCTAGATTATAGGTTTGATGCACGATACTGGATGCTTGGGGCTGGTGCACTGGGACGACCCAGAGGGATAGTATGGGGAGGGAGGAGGGAGGAGGGTTCAGGATGGGGAACACATGTATACCTGTGGCAGATTCATTTTGATATATGGCAAAACCAATACAATATTGTAAAGTTAAATAAAATAAAATTTAAAAAAATATATATATATGTCTTAAAACACAATATTTGTGTTAAAAAACTATAAAGGACATCCCCAGTGGTACGTTGGCTAAGACTCCATGCTCCCAATGCAGGGGGCCTGGGTTCAATCCCTGGTTAGGGATCTAGATTTCACGTGCTGCAACTAACAGTCTGCATGACAAATAAATAAATATTTTTTAAAAGACTTTCTTTAAAAATTTTTTGAGTAAAATACTTTGAATTCTGACAGAAAAATCAAATTTTTCCTCAGTTAGGAACTTTAAGATCCATGGGGATACATCAACATCCTTTGGATTTTTCTTGCCATCTGTTCCATGCCATCCCCACCAGTTGATATCTTCAGAGAAATGTCTATACCTTGTTTTAGGACCCTAATTATTAAACACGACTGATCTCATCTTTGATAATGCCTTTTCTCAAAGGATAATCTCCAAATACTGTCATGTCAATTAATTTTTTGAAGGGCTTAGCATCCCGTATTTCTTAAGTTCTCAGGAAAAAGTTAGCTGGTGCCAGAAGTAGATTTGCTGTGAAGCTGATGAGGTCAAGCTTTGGAACCCTTCAGTTTCACAGGTCCCTTCCAAGGCTCTGCAAGAACCTATACATGAGTAAATTGATATGAATAAGATAATTTAGCCACAATTACTTAAGGCTACTCTTTCTTTCTAGGCTTCCCAGGTGGTGCAGTGGTAAAGAATCCACCTGTCAGTGCATAAGATGCAAGAGGTGCAAGTTCGACCCCTGGGTCTGGAATATCCCCTGGAAGAGGAAATGGCAACCCACTCCAGTGTTCTTGCCAGGAAAACCCCACAGAAAAAGGAGCCTGGCGGGCTACACTCCATGGGGTCGCAGAGTTGGACACAACTGAGTGTCTGATTGTGTGTACACACACTGTTTCTTTCCACGCCAATCTCCGCTCTGTCCTACTTCCCTTTAAGTCAGTAATGATATGACTGCAGATATTTAGGGATTCAGTTAAGGGGAGATGGAATTGTTCATACCTTAATTTGCGTGACATGTATTTATGAGGCTTATAGTCCCTTCCAGGCATAGTTAAGATACTGCTGGCCTTCCTGGTGATGCAGTGTCTCCCAGGTTCCCTCCTGCTGTTCACTAGCTGCCTCACTCAGGTTCATGACACCATGGTGCTTGCATGGAGGTCACAGCATCACATGAATGTGTCCAATAGCAGCTGGCACAGGACATATGTAGGTACTGGAGGAAAAAAAATAGTTTTAAACATGTAGAAAAGGAAGTGGGCCTGTGGAAAATCCTCCAATTAGAAGTCACATATAATTGAAAATGGATGATTCAGTTCTCACTGATGTCTGGTCAGGAATTTCTCTCCTTTCAGGAATATATCCAGAATATGGAATATATGTAATTACAAATGTACCATCTACTTACTTTTTTAAAGGTAGTAGTAAAAATAAAATTTATCAGAATTCCTGTATTTGTTTTGACTCAAAACTATCAGTATTATTTGTATAATAGCTTATATATAAATGAAACTTCACAGGATTTCTCCAATTTGTGAAATGTTCCCAATAACTAGTGTTGAAGATAAAATTTTTCTAAATTGTTGACAATAAAAATACATATTAGTTAATAATACTAGAAGACTCATCATTTTATATTTTGTCTAGAAAAGTTATATTTCAAAATTAGTGTCATGTGAAGAAACAATCAGAGAATATGCAGCCAAAAGGAAGTATCATTGAGATACATTAGGGAGTTCATCAAAAACATTGCTATTTGAGGTAATATTTGTGGTATTTCAGTTCAGTTCAGTTCAGTGGCTCAGTATGTCCAACTCTTTGTGACCCCATGGACTGCAGTATGCCTGGCCTCCCTGTCCATTACCAACTCCTGGAGCCTACACAAACTTATGTGCATTGAGTTGGTGATGCCATCCAATTATCTCATCCTCTGTCATCCCCTTCTCCTCCTGCCTTCAATCTTTCCGAGCATCAGGATCTTTTCCAATGAGTCAGTTCTTCACAGCAGGTGGCCAAAGTATTGGAGTTTCAGCTTCAGCATCAGTCCTTCCAATGAATATTCAGGACTGATCTCCTTTAGGATGGACCGGTTGGATCTCCTTGCTGTCCAAGGAACTCTCAAGAGTCTGTGGTATTTGGCATCTTTTAAAGATGTATCACTTGTTGTGATTTCTATTCTCGCTCTAGATAAATATTTATTCTATTAACTAGATTATCATTTATAATCTTATATTCTTTTTCTTAAAGTGAGCTCTATAAATTGTAAAAGCTTCAGGCTCCCAGAAACTTAAAACCATCTTGGACCAAAGTCCCCTTCAAGCACTCCCCTCCAGCCCCCCCACCACACACAGGGTTTAGTGCACTTGAATTTGTGTTCTTTACAACATCGATTCTTGTTTTTTAAGTCAGACTTCTTGTTGTTGTGATAAAGGACAATTTAAAGCTTTTTCTTCCTGGATAATGAACAGTCATTTATCCATGATTGGGGGAGGTCTAAGCTGATAAGAGGCTTTCCCATGGGGCTTCTTCATGAGCTTCCTTTTCTAGCAAGAGGTTAGTATGTTTAACCACGTCACCTGCATGATCAAGTTCATGATCTTCCCAACATTTGCTTCCTGTGTGCCACCATGGTCATTTTCTTCTTCCTCCTCCTCCTTTAATAAACCCTATAATTTAGCTTTTATTTTTGTCCAAGTGATGACGAAAAGAAATGCACCAGGAAGAGTACTTCCAGGCCACAGGAGGTCAACTGGCATTCCAGGTAAGGCTAATAGGATTAGGAGGATGTTGAGGCCAAAAATTGCAAGCCATTGGTTGGGGTGGGAGGAAGTTCTAACACAAAGGGAGAATCCAGGTAGATATAAAGTATCACTAAGTCTAAGAACAGGGCAGTTCAGAGACACATCTAAAGTCTAAATTAGAGAAGGAAAGAGTCAAATGACCAGGGGATGGAGAATGAGTCCATTGGAGACACTTGGAGATGTGGGTTCAGTCTAAGTCCTAGATCTGAATAAAATAGATGTGATATCAAGGATGTAAAATTATAGTCACTGGTATGTGGGCCTTGAATGATATCCAGGGCCAGGATGGCAGCCACACCCCAGCTGCTCCAAACCCTGTGTTCCTTCCTTTGAAGGACTGGACCCCACTGTTGTTCAAACATAATAGCCGTAAGAGTCTCCTCCCCTAAGAATAGCATGGACTCCAAGAATTTGTCAGCTATGAGTTCATGACCTCCTCTTCAAGCAATGATTCCATTTTCAAATAGGTATAGGTATGGCTGTCTTCACATTTTAATGGCAGGTGTCATATCTGGAAGGTGATGGAAGACTGGAGGGTTCAGGGTACAGTCCTTCCCATAGCAAAGTCCTTCACCCCAGTGAGTCTCTCCATTAATGAATAGCAACCTCTTTTCTTTATAGTCCCAGTAATTGCTAAAGTCATTTATTGCTATTAGAGAGGTGAATTTTTACAAAATAATTCATTCTATTAACACTGTTAGCCTGCTTTAGAAGTTTTTGCATTCTTCTTTTTCATTAAACAAAGCATACATCCTAGATGTTAGAGTTGCTATTATTAGGAAGAATAGTAGCATCATCTAATTTTACTTACACAATTTATTATATTTGTCCAACCGAGTGCTATTATGTCCCAGAATAATGAAAGATATTCATAACTTTCTCCAATCCTAAAATAAACCAAGGACTTAATGTTTTCCCCAAGTACCTCTAGCCTTGAATTCAAGTATTATTCCTCCTTACTCATTCTTCCATTTTGTTCTATCAGAACTTCCAACTTTAAATATAGCTTCAAACCCCTCTGGGTTTTACAACCACGGGCTGCATTTAAACAGACTTCACTTATAATTAATTAGTTGAATGTGTTTAACTATTACTCATTGTCCAAATAAATGCAAAATAAAGTGCCTCTACTTAAATGTACAAAATAGCCATCTATAAAATCATAAGCAATAAAGTCACAGAGTTAGACTTGTTCTATTTCTTTGGCTGAGATAAAAATAGAATGTTAGCTTCTCAATAACATTTTCTTATGCTAAAGGAAGATATAGCACTTTTGATTGCCTATCAACTTTAATATTTGCTGATATGGAAAAGCGCTAGTCTCTGCTAACTACGGAGAAGGCTTGACCTACTTTATTTGATTTTAACATCTTGCATTCTAAAATGTAGGATCAAGGACTGTAGATTTTTATCACTTTTCCTTGGCCTTCTCTAAAATAAAGGCAGCACAGGGAAATATCGGAAGGAGAAAGATGCAGGACTCTTGAGGCCAATTTAATAGAAAGGATTATTTTAAATAAATTTAAAATGAAGCATGTTGAGACTTGTACAAGGAGGCATGGAATTTTCTTCAAGTAGTATAAAAAATCAGGTATATTCACAATGAATACTTGGCTTGGAAAGATTCTATAAGCTTGTGCTTCACACTTGCTCGTCTCTCCTAAATTTGTCAGATACTGAGGACCAGGAGATATTGGGAGTCGTTCTCTGGGGTTAATGGTAGAGAGCACTGTGTTTGTCTGGAGAGAAAAGCCCACCATTATGAGTCAAGTTTGGGGGCTTCTGAAAGAGCACTCCACAGACATCTGTGCAAATCAACCAAATCTAGACCAGAGGAGAGAAAGGCAGTGATAAGACCTTCCACAAACACAGCTGTATGACAAGGCAAAGCAGGAAAGGTTTACAACTTGGGAAAGAAGTTATCTGAGAAAATTCAGCAACTTGGGAAAGAAGTTATCTGAGAAAATTCAGCAGCAGATAATAGAGGGGGAGAGCTGAAGAAGGAAGGAGGTGACTGGGGCAGGCGCTGAGCCTACACAATCCCCAGGATGCTTACATTAATAGATATCTGGGGGTGGGAGTTGATTAAGAAGGGAGTTGGTTGTTTGTGACAATCATGGATATCTGAAGGGCCAGAGAAATATGGTTTAATAGCTAATACTGCCTATGTCTCTGGAGAAGGCAATGGCACCCCACTCCAGTACTCTTGCCTGGAAAATCCCATGGACAGAGGAGCCTGGTAGGCTGCAGTCCACGGGGTCGCTAAGAATCAGACACGACTGAGCAACTTCCCTTTCACTTTTCACTTTCACGCATTGGAGAAGGAAATGACAACCCACTGCAGTGTTCTTGCCTGGAGAATCCCAGGGACAGGGGAGCCTGGTGGGCTTCTGTCTATGGGGTTGCACAGAGTTGGACATGACTGAAGCAACTTAGCAGCAGCCTATGTCTACTAGCCATTATAACAGGAACTGGGATAACACAGTCCCAAACAGAAATTTCTAAGAAATGATGGCATTCCAAACACTGTTTTACTTTCACTTGAATGTCTGGAATACGGGGCACTAATCTGTTACTCAGCTATTTAAGAGTCTTTAAAATTTTCTGCTTTGTATCTGAATGGTTATGGCACTCAAATAAAATTACATTACCCCTACTTGTTGTGGTTTGGGAGTCCCCCAAAGCAGATCCTAACATAAGGACTTCAGATCATGTACCTCTTCAACCTTCTCCATTTATGGTAATTATTGCAAATGGATTTCTGGGGAGGTGTTATAGTGCAACAGTTACAGGCAAAAGCTCTCAAGCCAAACTCCTGGATTTATAGTCTGGAGCTGCTATTTACCAACCACGTGGCCCTTGAGAAACTCCGTCTGTCTGTGCCTTGACATTCTTATCATTAAAATGTTGATGTTACTAGGATTCAACTCTTAGAGTTGTTGCAAGTATAAAATAAATTAATACAAAGACTGTACTTAGAATAGAACCAGGTGCATGACAAGTACCTAATAAGCATTAGCTCTTTTGATCATGGATTTTTTTTCAAACAGCTTCAGAAATCCTTCTGAAAACAGTTCCAGGAAGCTGCTGTTAGGGAATAAGAATTGATACAAGAGTCTCCATCCTCTATATAGTGAGAAAACTGTGTTTCTATGTCCATATGGCTCTGAAGACTTGTGAAATCACAGAATCTTGGAGAAGAAAGGGACCATAATAGCCACTTTAACTTCTATCCTGCTCTGGACATGTCTTCTGTAGAATGTCCTAACACACTTACATCTGCGCCTATGCTTGTTACTCAATGCTCATCAAACTGTTTAATTTTCACTTTAGATATTGCTGCTGTAACAAAATATGTAACGTGACTGTGTGACTTAAACAACAGAAATTTATTTCTCATAGTTCTGAAGGCTGGGAAGTCCAAGATCAAGGTTATGGCTCATTTAGTTCTGGGTGAGGGCTCTCTTCCTGGCTTGAAGACAACTGCCTTCTTGCTGTGACCTCACATGGTTTTTCCTTGGTGCATGCACATGAAGAGAGAGAGATTTCTTTCTCTTCTTTAAAAGGTCTCTAACTCTATAGGATGACCCTAATAATCTCATTTAACTTGAATTACCTCCTAAAAGCCCTATCTCCAAATATAGTCACATTGCAGTTTAGGACTTCAATACACAGATTTGGGGGGACACAAGTTAGTCCATAGAAAACATTTTTACTTTTATTAAACTGAACATAGCCTCACTACAAGTCATAATTTTGTTACCACGAGCAACAAAGAAGTTGAGGCGTCCTCCATGTGACAGACTTATAAGAATTCAAAACACTTAAAGTGCCCTCTCTAGTTTGTCTTGTCTTCAGGCTAAATGTCCCTAGTTCTTCCAATAATTTTTCACCAAGACTTTTCATCATCCCAAGAACATTATATCATTTGTTAATTTCTAAACTTAAAAAATGGTATCTACAATCGAAAACAATGTTCCAAATGTGGTCTGATCAATATAAAATATGAAGCCATTAATATCTTGTCTATCATTTCACTATTTTTGCTTTGATGCAGGCAGACATTGAATGCATTATGTTAGTCACTGGATGAAAGTTTATAGGCAATTAATTTACTCCCTGGGATTTTAGGTACTCAGTAAGCACTGGTAGAATTGAACTGAAGTCCACTCTGATGGAGTTTCTTGTTACAGTAAGTTTATGTTTTTTCTGAATCATATCCTGTCTAAAAGATTCATACAAAACTAGAAGCTGGGCCATGTCACAGGTCTTTTGATATTTTTACCTTTTAATTAAGAACAGTAGTAGAGTTCTGGTCCAGTATAGAGGAAATTTCAATGAATCAATATAGAGATTGCCTACACTGAAGAAAAACTGATAATATTGTTTTCATCTCTTTCCAAAATATCATGGGTATAGAAAGTGAACAAGGGTCTGTGCTTCTGTTATGTGCCTTCAGTAGTTGCTTTAACATGTGACTTGTCATTTAAGTAATAAATGACATTTACTAAGGGTTTAATATATGTCAGCTACTGTGCCAGACATTTCATAGAATCTTATTAATCCCCTCAACATCTCTGTGAGGTTGCTGCTCTTACTAGCCTCACTTTACCAAAAAGTTGGGCTTCCCAGGTGGCTCAGTGGTCAAGAATCCACCTGCAAAATGCAGAAGATGGAGGAGATGTGCATTTGATCTCTGGTCTGGGAAGTTCCCCTGGAAGAGGAAATGGCAACCCACTCCAGCATTTTTACCTGAAAAGTTCCATGGAGAGAGGAACCTGGTGGGCTACAGTCCATGCGGTCTCAAAGAGTTGGACATGACTAAGCAACTGAGCACAAAAGCAGAAAAATTATGGAGCTTGCCTAATTTTACACACTAAAGATAGTCCTTGCATTGGCTGCCAAATCTCATGTACTTTCCACCACACCTGAGCTAGCTAAACTGGGGATACTGGAAACCACAGCTAATAATTGGCACATCATCCTAGGACATTAATATTCCTACAGGCAGGTGTATTCATGTATTAGTGTTACCATAACCAATATCACAGCCTGGGTGGCATAAACTACACTAATTTATTTCCTCAGAGTCTGGAAACTAGAAATCCAAGATCAAGATTTGGGAAGAGTTGGTTTCTTCTGAAGCTTCTCTCCTTGGCTTGTAGATAGCCAACTTCTTCAAATGTTTTGATATGGTCTTCTTTCTGCTTGTATTTGGGTCTTAATCTTCTCTTCTTATAAGGACATCAGTCATAGTGGATTAGGACTCACCCCAGTGACCTCGGAGAAGGCAATGGCACCCCACTCCAGTACTCTTGCCTGGAAAATCCCATGGACAGAGGAGCCTGGTGGGCTGCAGTCCATGGGGTCGCAAAGAGTCAGACACGACTGAGTGACTTCACTTTCACTTTTCACTTTCATGCATTGGACAAGGAAATGGCAACTCACTCCAGTGTTCTTGCCTGGAGAATCCCAGGGACGGGGGAGCCTGGTGGGCTGCCGTCTATGAGGTCGTACAGAGTTGGACACGACTAAAGTGACTTAGCAGCAGCAGCAGCAGCAGTGACCTCATTTAAGCTTAATTACCTCTTTAAAGACTATTTCTTCAAATGTTGTCACATTCTGAGGTACTGGGGAGAGGTTAGAACTTCAACATGAATTTCAAGGGAACTTAATTCATCTTATAATAGCAAGTAATCAAAAACATCTTAAAAAGAAAGTGAAATATAATGCACAGTAGCCTGGGTTTAATTGCTTTGGTTGAATCCTGATTCTTTCACTAACCAGCTGAGTGATCTCAGGCAAGTTATCTACCTATCTGTATCTCAGTCTCCAAGTTCTTTAACGTGGATATGTAATAGTAAACTCAAAGGATTTTTTATGAGGATTAAATGAAAATATATGAGATACACACACACACATGTATGTTTTTTGTTGTTCAATTGCTCAGTCATGTCCGACTCTTTGCGACCCCATGGACTGCAGCACGCCAGGCTTCCCTATGTGTATGTGTATATATATATATTATATATATCTTTGCATTGTCTTCTATATTTATTAACTCATTACATTACAGAATAAAAATGAAAAGTTTCTTTAAAGTTAAAACATATTGTAGAATTTTTTCACTTAAACAAGGCTGATTCAATCACAAATATCCACTCATTGTCTTCTTCTAGTGGGGTCAAGTGGAGAAAAAGTCTGAAAGGCAATTTCTGCTACTGTGGATTTCCTCTTCATGCTAGGCAGAGGATGCCTCCCAGTGCCTCCCATTCTAAGATGCCTCCCAATGATCCCCACCAGTGGTATTCATGCCAATGAAAGCCCCTCCTTGTAAGTGTAGGCTGGGCCTGGTTAATCACTTATAATAAATAAAATATATATGTGCTAAGTCACCTCAGTCATGTTTGACTCTTGGCGAACCCATGTACTGTAGCCCGCTAGGCTCCTCTGTCTGTGGGATTCTCTAGGCAAGAATACTGGAGTGGGTTGGCATACCCTCCTCCAGGGGATCTTCCCAACTCAGGGATCGAACCCGTGTCTCATGTCTCCTGCATTGGCAGGCAGATTCATTACCACTAGCACCATCTGGAAAGTCCCATAAAATACAGCAAAAATGTTGCAATGGCACTTCCAAAGGTAGGTTATAGAAATCTGTGAGCAAGCTGCTCGCTTGTTCTCTCTTCTGTTTCTTTTGGCCTGCTTTCTTTGATGGGCTAAGTCGTTGTGTTTGGAGTTGCTCCATGCATAGGTCCATGTGGCAAATAGCTTAGCATGGCTTCTGGCCAACAGACTTCAAAGAATTGAGGCCCTTCAGTTTAACATCCTACAAAAAATTGAATTCTCCCAACAACTGTATGGTTAAGTTTGGAATTGAATTCCTTCCTATGCAAATTCTTTCCTTTCAAGCCTTGGATGATTGAAGCCTAGTTGGTACCTGGATAGCAGCTTGTGAGAGATCTTACAGCAGAAGACCAAGCTAAGTTGTGCCCAGATTTCTGACTTAGAGAAACGATGAGGAAAGTAAATACTATTGATTCAAGGCATTGAATTTTGGGATAATTTGCAGCAATAAATAACTAATACACTCATGGAGAATGTTGTGGAAGAAGATGGAGCCGTGATGATTCAAGTGGAATACAAGATTTACACAGACACAGCAGAAGGACTTAAAGAGGGCTAGAAAGGGGCTGTCTTTGGAAGATCCCAACTATTTTCTAACACTCACTCTGCTCAAGTAGTTTTTCTCCATCAGCATTGCTAGACTCAAACCTCAGTTGGATAGCTTGCAAATACCCTTGCTTTGCACCAGTTGTATTTCAAAGCACTTAAGTTGCTCAACCTGCTCCAATACATTTACTCCTACTGTTTTCGTCATTAATGAGGCATTCAGCTTTTATAATCTAGGAGATGACCTAAAGATCAGAGTTAATTTAATTTAAAATCAATGTACTAGAGAAGAGAGCTGCTGTTTCCAGTATCGACGTTGAACTGCAGGAGTCTACAAACTCAGGGGCAAAGAAATGTAACAGCATATTCCATGCTGCTATTTCTAGCCAGTCATGGAGTTCTACCAAAAGAGATTTTGAAAATTGATCCCCGCCTGATTTAATACTACTTTTTGGAGGCTTTTGTTTGATCAAGTGAACTGCAAAACCCTTCCTGGATTCATTAATGAGTCTTAAATTCCACTGAGTTGCTAAGACTAAGATCAATGAATCCTACATCTTTGATATTTTGGACAAAGTCACTCATGACCAAGATAATCAAAAGGCTTGGATTTATGAGCACTAGTTCTTGGAAAATATTTGTGTTTTTAACTGACTTCTATTTGCAAAGTTACTAACTCCTACTGCAGGATGTAAGAAGTCTCTGTGATGCAATACCTGGTTGTATCTAGCTCACAAAGTCGGATTTCTGATTTTCAAGGGTCTGCAGTGAGATGGCTTTACAGTTAACTGTTTTCTACTCATCCAGTCAGTCATTTGCTTATTCATACAACAAATACTTACTGCCTATCTTCTGTGCCAAGCACCATGCTACGTCTTAGAGATTAAAAATGAATAACACCATCCTTCAGTCAAAATAGACTAAAGTTTGCTATTGTAACAAGCAAACTCAAAATTGTCTCAATGGCTTACCCCAACAAGTTTATTTCTTGCTTTCCACAAGCCTTCAAGGTCCATGTGATACCTTCATGGTAGTATGGGCTTCTCTTCGTTCTAAGATGAGGGACAACCATACTGGAAAGCCTGGTGGCAATGATGAAGCACTTCCATCAGAAAGAGATATAAGTTCTTCTGTTTTGCCAGAAGACCAGATCTGGCAGAAGACTTAGGGCCAGGTCTATCCCAAGTAGAAGTGCAACCCCTAGAAGAGTTTCATTAAGAGGAGAAGCAGAAATAGAACACACTGTTGACTTCCACACACAGATTTTGTCCCCTCACACTTCCCACCCAGTTGAGTTTTGGGCAGACATGTCACAAGAATTTGTATGAATTTTTGTCAAGTCTTTAAAATATTAAACATATCTTGGTAACCTCCATTATTGTTCTCATGGACAGTCAAGAGAACATGGACTTCATGTGAGAAATTATCCATATCCCTTTCTCTGATGATATTGCAGTTCTTCACTCTCTTCTCCTCTGGCTCAGGAAAGAAAGCCTGGTCATTCCTTGAAAGTGCAGAAATGAACAAAGGAGCACATAGCTCAGACCAAGTTAGACTTTGAGAATTATATTAACTTCTCCATCATTTACTTATCTAGGTAGTCATCTGACCATTTGACAACTTTGCAATAAGCATCTCCACCATCTGCTGTGTGCTATGAATGAGATATTGATCAAAATAGACACCATTCAAACAATGTATTGAGGGAGATTGTCAAGCAATGAGCAATTACAGTGCAGTGTAGAAAAAGCTTTGCTAGAAATGTGCAGAGATCTCTGGGGACACATTGGGGGGACCCAATAAGCGGAGGCCGCTGGAGGAAATAAGGCCTAATCAAAGGTCTAAGACGTACAGAGGCGTAAGTTGGGTGAAAAGATGAATGAATATTCATCACTCATGGAAATGAGTGAATATTCCAGAAGAACAAAGGCCTGGAAGAGAGACAGAGGCAGAAGGAGAGGAAGACACATAAAGAGAGGAGAAAGAAAATGAAGCTCTTGATGTAATCAGGGAACTACCCAGAGCATAGACTCAAGGTGGGGGAGTTTTGAGAGACCAGACTAGCACCATGAGGATGAATCAGGTTTCAAAGGACCTTGTAAGTCATGAACAAGAGTTTGGGTTTTTTCCTAAGAGCAGTGGGAAACCACTGAAACATTTCAAATAGGAGAAAGTGATATTATATTCTTTGTATTTGAAGTAACAACTGCCTTTTACAAAAGCCTAGCAGTTTTTATGCTGCCAAAGACCCAACCCAATGCTTGCTCACAGCAGTCCTGGTCTTTGGCTGGTTTTCCTAGTAGGGCAATTTATGAGGGGATTTGTGTGTTTGGTATGTTTGGGAACAACAGGAGAGGCCCTAACACGAAACTGTTCTTTCCACCCTCTACAATAAACACTGAAATCCCACTCTATTCCTTCTTTTTATTTATTTATCTGTTCATCAAATATGCACCAAGCACCAGCTATATAGATGGAATAGAGGTTAGACAATAAAGAAAAGAAGGCAAGGACAAGGCTCTTGCTTTCAAAAGGCTAAAAGTCTAGCAAGGAAGATAAGATGAGCTGAATAGTATTGAAATGGAGCAGGACCCTATAGTCCTTGCCCCCTCATGTCCTTAGCCTACCTTTTGTCTGTGAAAAAACTTTAGCCAAACAATAAATCAGAGAAGTAAGAAACAGCAGAAACAAAGGAAAACTTTCAAATGAAACCAAATAACAATAGTTTAGTCATTAATCAAAATCAAGGTCATTTAGTTCCTCTTTAGGGGCTATAGATAATATTTAGTGCCATATCCTGTGAGCTGTTCTATAGATACTAAAGCCCTCACCAGGTGGAAAAAGTTAACATGATGACCAGAGTGATATAATTTTGATAACTGGCCTGAAGGAAATGGGAACAAACTGACCCTGGAACATAAGATTAATTCTACTTAAAACAATCAAGATGGCACTGGTCAGACCACCACATGACCAATTTCAAGATGACTGTTAGAGCTGATTGTGCTGTTTCTACATGTAGCCTCCTCTGTCGATAAAAACTCTTGCCACTGGTTGTCAGGGAAGGGAGTCAGCCTTTGGATAGGAGTCTGTTCTCCCCACTACCAACCCCATGGCTACCTGTATCTAAAATAAAGCAAACTTGCCTTTCTACCAACTTGCCTCTTTATTGGTTTTTGAGCAATAAACAGCTGGACCTCCACTTTCAGTAAGAGTATCATGGGAGAGAGGAGAACAGAGTTATAAGAGCCCAGAGGAAGAAATGAGACTTCCAAGTTGGGGACCCCAGGGAAGGCTTTGTGAAAAAAAAGTACCACCATGGCTGGGCCTTCAAAGATGAACATGAAAAGCTTTGCTACAGAAAAGAAAACCATCCACATAACAAAAAGACAATCTACGAAATGGGAGAAAATATTTGCAAATGACACAACAGATAAGGGATTAATATCCAACATGTATAAACAGCTCATACAACTCAGCATCAAAAAACCCCTAACCACCCAATTAAAAAACGGACAGAAGAACTGAACAGACATTTTTCCAAAGAGAAAACACAGATGGCCAACAGATACTCAACATCACTAATCATCAGGGCAATGCTAGTCAAAACCACCATAAGAGATCACCTCACACCTGTCAGAATGGCTATCATCAAAAAGAACACAAATAGCAAATGTTAGCAAGAAGGCAGAGAACAGGGAAGCCTCATACAATGTTGGTGGAAATGTAAATTGGTGCATCGCTGGGAGAACAGTATGGAGATTTCTCAAAAAACTAAAAATAGAACTATCCTATGACCCAGCAATTCCACTCCTGGGTATACATCTGAAAAAAATAAAAAGACTAATTCAAAAAGATACATGCACCTCAATGTTCACAGCAGCATTGTTTATAATTTTTGCTAAGATATGGAAGCAACCTAAGTGTCATCAATAGATGAATGGATAAAGATTATATACACACACACACACACACACACACACACATAATGGAATACTACTCGGTCATAAGGGAAAAAATTGCCATTTGCAGCAACATGGATAGAACTGGTGGGCTTAATATTGTATGATATCGCTTATATGTGGAATCTAAAAACTACAATAAACTAGTGAATATAACAAAAAAGAAGCAGAATCACAGATACAGAGAGTGAATAAGTGGTTACCAGTACGGAGGAGAAGATAGGGGTAAAATGGGGTGGAGGAGGTGGGAGCACAAACTATTGCCTGTAATATAGGCTCAAGGATGTATTGTACAACATGGGGAATATAGTGAATATTTTGTAATAACTGTACATGGAAAGTAACCATTCAAAATTTTATTAAAAAATAAATAAAAGATGAACATGATTTTCTGTGTTGAGTTACATTTTCATCAGAAGTCTTTCAGCAATTCATGAGAAAAATTTAATTCCAAAGAGCTTAAACAAAAACAGAGCATTATTGGTTCCTATGCTGGGAAGTCCAGAGGTGGTGCTGACTTCAAGCCTAGCTCCATCCAGGGACTCAGGTTATAATCAGAGCTCAGTCTTTCCCTCTCCCTTCATAGGGCAGATTCTCTCCAACAGACAAGATAGCTCTCTTGTGGAGAGAGATGGATGGACAAGAGAGTTCAGTGTATTCATCCCATACAGCTGCTCTAACAAATAATCACCATGACAGAATAAAATTCTGTTGTTAAAACAACAGAATTTTATTCTGTCACAGTTCAGGAGGTCTGAAGTCTGAAATCAAGGTGTCAAGGGTCGATTCCTTCTAGAGGCTCTGAGGAAAAATCCATTCCATGCATCTCTCCTAGCTTCTTGTGTTTGGCAGAAATATTTGGCTTTTTTTTTTTTTTTTTGCTTTTAGATGCATTCCACAAATCTTCACTTCCACCTTCAAGTCATTGTCTTCTCTGTGCCTCTTTATTTAAAATTTGCCTCTTCTTTCTTTTGTAAGGATGCTAGTCACTGTATTTAGAATCCACCCTAAATCTAGAGTGATCTTTCTTGAGATCTTGAACTCAATTTCATCTACAAAGTGCTCATTCCAAACAAGTCAAAGTTTGCTTCCAAGTGGACATGAATTTTAAGGGGACACTATTAAATCCACTGAAGTGAAATGTGAAAGTGTTAGTCTCTCAGTCATGTCCAATTCTTTGCAACTCCATGGACTGTAGCCTGCCAGGCTCCTCTGTTCATGGGATTCTCCAGGCAAGAATACCAGAGTGGGTTTCCATTCCCTTCTCCAGGCGATCTTCCTGACCCAGGCAGGGATCAAACCTGGGTCTCCTGCAGTGCAGGCAGATTCTTAACTGTCTGAGCAATTCAATTGCTACACCCAGAAAAGCCATCTTTCCCACCATCTATGGCACAAAGTTCTCCTCCAGTGGATCTAGCTGGGGACATGCACCAGATCTGTGATGGAGGAGTTGGCTGTGGAGTTCAGTCTCACTGGAACCACATGGAATAAGTTCTCAAGGGCATAAATATTCTACTCTCAGAAGAACAGAAGAAGACACATCAATGGGAGAATCCTGGAACAAGCTGATGAGCTTTCTGAGGGAGGATATGGCAAGGTCTTTGGAAACCCCAGGCTTCAGAACTGAATGGACTGTAGAGGTTGTCTGATCTACTGGCTTTCACTCTCTATTGCAGATGAGGAACCAGAAGGACAAGTATGATTGAAGACCTCTGGACCTAACAGTCAGTGAGGGACATTCTGTTTGAGGACAGGTGCTCCCTGACCTGAATTTGGGGAGCAAGAGGCACCCAGAGAGTAGGGCAAATCAGATGGGGACAGGCCAGCACAGATCTTCAAAACACATTTTACAATAATTCCTACAACTACCCTGCCTTAGTCTACTTATGCACTTTACCTGTGGAGCTAAAAATTAGACCACTGGCTTTCAGGGGCTACTCTAAAAACCTGTGTTGATGTCTTGTTTATATCCATCTTCAGTGAAATTAGAAACTTAAGAATAACATGGAATTTTTAAGCTAAGTTAATTCCACTTAAACAGCTATATTTTTTTTTCCAGTTCAGTCCTTTCTACTGTTTTTTCATTCGTTTTATCATTAATAATAATACTGGAATTTTAAAAAGTTTTAATTGGAGGATAATTGCTTTACAAAATGTTAATTTCTGCTGTACAGCAATGTGAACCAGCTATAAGGACACTTCCCTCTTGAGCCTCCTTCCCACCCTGGCCCCCAATTTCACCCCTCTAGGTCATAATAGAGCTTTCCAGTTTTTTTCTTTTGGTATTTGTTAAGCTATTTTTGAAATTAAAACATGGTCATAGTTTAAGTAATTTTTTAAATTAATGTATTTATTTTAATTGGAGGTTAATTACTTTACAATATTGTAGTGGTTTTTGCCATACATTCACATGAGTCAGCCATGGGTGTACATATGTTCCCCATCCTGAAGCCCCCTCCCAGCTCCCACCCCATCCTGTCCCTCAGGGTAACCCCAGTGCACCAGCCCTGAGCATCCTGCCTCATGCATTGAACGTGGACTTGCAATCTATTTCACATATGATAATATACATGTTTCAATGCTATTCTCTCAAATCATCCCACCCTGACCTTCTCCCACAGAGTCCAAAAGTCTGTTCTTTACATCAGTGTCTCTTTTGCTGTCTTACATATAGGGTCACCATTACCATCTTTCTAAATTCCACATATATGCGTTAATAAACTGTATTGGTGTTTTTATTTCTGACTTACTTCACTCTGCGTAAGAGACTCCAGTTTCATCCACCTCATTAGAACTGATTCAAATGAATTCTTTTTAATAGCTGAGTAATATTCCATTGTGTATATGTACCACAGCTTTCTTATCTATTCATCTGACGATGGACATCTACGTTGCTTCCATGTCCTAGCTTTTGTAAACAGTGCTGCGATGAACATTAGGGTACATATGTCTCTTTCAATTCTGGTTTCCTCAGTGTGTATACCCAGCAGTGGGATTTCTGGATTTTATGGAAGTTCTATTTACAGTTTTTTAAGGAATCTCCACACTGTTCTCCATAGTGGCTGTACCAGTTTGCATTCCCACCAACAGTGTAAGAGGGTTCCCTTTTCTCCATACCTTTTCCAGCATTTATTGTTTGTAGACTTTTTGATAGCAGTCATGCTGACTGGTGTGAGATGGTACCTCATTGTGGTTTTGATTTACATTTCTCTGATAATGAGTGACGTTGAGCATCTTTTCATGTGTTTGTTGGCCATCCATACATCTTCTTTGGAGAAATGTCTGTTTAGTTATTTGGACCATTTTTTGATTGGGTCGCTTATTTTTCTGGTATTGAGCTGCAGGAGCTGCTTGTATATTTTTGAGATTGACTCTTTGTCAGTTGCTTCATTTGCTATTATTAGTAGAAAGTAATTTTTATTTTGTGTCATTTTGCTTTGTGGCCTGTATTCAGCAAATGAAAATGTTGGCAACCCCATGGTGATTTTCCATATTTTTGGACAGGGAGGGGATTTTACTGACTCATGAAATCTGAAGGTCTTAGATACCTAATCTTGACCAACTGCTTCATCTCATTAGGGTATACCCAGAGGACTTCCCTGAACATTCATTTTCTAGAGAGGAAGGTGTCCTTAATTTTGAATTGATTTGTGTTTAGAATGTTTTAAGAAAGCCCAGTTTTGCTTAGGATGAGATGAACTTTGTTAGTTGCATTATTAGTTGCTAAAGGATGTGTCACTCTTAAGTGAAGTATGCATGTGGTATCCCCTAAACTCCTATAGCTTAGAGACCTTGCAACCATTATCACAAGTGTTCAAAAACTACAAGAAAAGACCCACTAGTTAGTCAAAGCAGCTGAGCTGGTTGAAAGCCTCTGATTCATTTGAAAACATTTACCTGTACTTTTTCAAACAGGAAAATTAGCAGGGCATTCTTCAGAGTAATTGACCTGTGAATTTGATTTTGGTTTGTTTATCCACAACTGCCAGCCATCACAGAAAGTTAGCAATAAGCAAACTTCAGTCAAACCTCAAGGTTGGTGACATCTGTGTTGCACATCATCCATCATGCTACAAGCACTCCGATTAGAATAACATTTTGAAAGTAGGAGGATCATTGTGAATGTTTATTTATGAAACCAGTTAGACATAAAATAATTATTTCCTGGGACTTGGAAGGATGAGTTGTCTTTACCTAACCAGGAAACAAAGAGAGACTCAAAAGTGGCACACTGACCTTCCATTGGGGTCCCTATAGAGACCTGAATTTTTGTTAGGTGGTCCTGTTGGATTCACTCTCTCCACTTTCCTGTTTCCTTTAGGTGTCTTCAGTTTCTGAAGAATGAAGGAGATAAACAATGCTAAAAAGCCAGCAAAGAAAAGAAATGAGCATAATCTAGTATGTGATCGATGCCTTATCCTGCAGACCTTGAAACAAAGATGATAGCAAACATTCCCAATTCACTTACATTCACTTATTAGATTATTCACTGATTGGTTGATCCATTCATTCAGCAATTCATTAAAAATCAGAATTTTATTAGTGATTATTATATGCAAGATATTTCTGTCTTAGAGCCATAGGATAGAGAGGTAATTAAGACAGAGTTAAAGAAGGCTGAGTGCCAAAGAATTGATGCTTCCGAACTGGATGCTGGAGAAGACTCTTGAGAGTCCCTTGGACAGTAAGGGGATCAAACCAGTCAAACCTGACTGGAAATTCCTTTTCCTGAAGGAAATCAAACCTGAATATTCATTTGAAGGACTGATGCTGAAACTGAAGCTCTACTACTTTGGCCGCCTGATGTGAACAGCTGACTCAGTGAAAAAGATCCTGATGCTAGGAAAGATTGAGGGAAGTAGAAGAGGGCAACAGAGGATGAGATGGTTGGGTGCGATCATTGACTCAATGGACATGAGTTTGAGCAAACTCCAGGAGATAGCAAAGACGGGGAAGCTTGCTGTGCTGCAGTCCATGGGGTCTCAAAGAGTTGGAAACAACTGAGTGACTGAACAATAGCAACAAAAGGAAAGGAGCTTTTAGGAAACTCACTTTAGCCTAGTGTTAAGGAGATTGTAGTGTCCTGAGTGCCCCGGGTATGCTGACCTCAAAAATGTTGAGCAGATTTCAGGCTTCTGTTTCAGAAGAATTTAAACAGTTCAACTGGCTGATTAAGGCTTGCTCCAGGCCTAATATCTTAAAGGAAAGAAACACAACATTGATGAGTTCTTCCCAGGGACAGTCAGTTTCCCAGGAAAGGAAAGCAGACAAGGACTAAAGGCATATGCCTGTCTAGAAAGAATGCCTGTGTGTCTTCTGGAACTGAAACTCAGGGGCAATCTCACTGGGAAAGAAGAGAAAAGAAGCTAGCTACTAACTACCCTGATTTGCCATTAATAACATTTGTACTCATTGATGTTAAGAATAATTATTGACTGTTGGATATTAAAAAACAAATCTAAGCACAGGTTCAGAACCTACTCATGACCATCACTAAACTGAAGTCTATACAGACAAAGAAAACATAGCTCTTAATCTTTAGGAGCTTCTTAAACAGTCATGGAGGAATACTGGTTAAGAAAAAAAGGAGACAGTCTCAGTTTCTATTGACCTTTACAAAACACAAGAGAGAAGATAAAATCTTTTCATCCATCCTTTTCATCTCATTGGAGGGATGCTTCTATCTTTGATTGAAAACAATAATTTGTTGTTGCTCAGTCACTATGTTGTGTCCAACTCTTTGTGACCCCATGAACTGCAACATGACAAGCTTCCCTGTCCTTCACTGTCTCCCAGAGTTTGCTCAAATTCATGTCCATTGAGTTGGAGATGCCATCCAATCAACTCATCCTCTGCCACCCCCTTCTTTTCCTTTCAAGCTTCCCCAGCATAAGGGTCTTTTTCAGTGAGTTAGCCCTTTGCATCTGGTGGCCAAAGTAGTGGAACTTCCACTTTAGCATCAGTCCTTTCAATGAATATTCAGGGTTAATTTCCGTGAGGATTGACTGATCTCCTTGCAGTCCAATAACAGCCACATATAATGCATACATACTTTGTGCCAGGTGCTCTTCTAAGTACTTTGCATACAAAGTTGGCAGCCTGCAACCCAGAAAAGGGTCCTCACCAGAACTTGACTGTGCTGGCACCCTGACCTTGAAATTCAGCTTCCAAAACTATGAGAAACAAATGTGTGGTTTATAAGTCATCCAGACTGTGGTACTTTGTTATAGCAGCTTAAACACTAAGACAGTGATCAAGAAAGTTCTCATCGAGGAAGTGATATCGGAGCCGCTGAATGAAGTGAAGCACTGAGCCATGTGGACAAGCGGAGGAGCAGTGATCCAGGAGCAGGTGGAGCAAACACAAACCTGGGTCTGCTCATGCCGAGAACACAGGCTCTATGTGATATGTTGGGCGTAAAAAGAGGAGTCCAATTTGGATCTTGAACTCAAGGAGTTAATAGTCAAATACAGGGAGATGGGCAAATTCAAAAATATAAACAGTTAGGTCGATTGACCTCATGATGCCCGTGGCAGTGAGGGTTAGGTCACTGTAAGAAGACAGGACAGGGATGATCAGGGAAGACCTCCATTTGGAATCAAAACTTTACTTTCTAGAGTTAAAAATATAGGACTCCTGACCATCACATGCAGAAAACAAAACCATGGCTGTGATTGTTTCCTTTTACTTTTTCCACAAGAAAACTTATCAAGAGTGGCAGGTTATAGCTACATCTGCATATTTGTGTGATGGCCTGTGGCATCTTCTCATTGATGTGAAGACTAATGTGAAATCCATCAAGGAACAACAGACGAAGAAGCTTTGCTTCTCAAAGGTTAACCTTAAAATCTAAAACTGTCATGTTGCTACAAATAAAGAGACATTTGCTAAGAATGCCCAACTAAAGCTACCAGTAAAACTCTCTTGTCCTTTCTAGCTTTCTCTCTTTCTCTCTCATGCACCGAAGAATGATTTATCTTTTAACTTAGCCTTAATTCACAATTTCACAATTAATTAAACATCAGCCTAATCATTATATCCACAAAGCATTTAAACTGATGTTGGGAGAATGATGGGGAAATGAATAATGCTTTGAAGGTCCATTTCAAATTAGTTATTTGATTAATGAATATTCCACAAGGGTATTTGGGAGATGACCTCTGTTGATGACTTAAAAAAAGACATGTCTGTTTAGATAATGAGAAGACAAAGCGAGTTTGAGTTATCTCTGAGTATACGTTGTGTAGAATTACAAGGATTAATCCATACAAAATGTATTACTTTTCCTGTGGCTTGTTGGAGATAACATAGAATTGTAAGATCAATAAATAAAGTTTGGCATTTCAAAGATGCTGCTTGATGATAAACTGTGCGTGTGCACCCCAGACCGCTGGCTATGGTGGCTCTGAGCACAAGATGCCCACCAGAGGTTTATGAAAGAAAGCTAGGCTTGTTCCTGATAAGGCTTGCTGTGGCGCGGGCTGTTTGCCTCATAAACCCTCTATAATCCCTCCTAACACTTGACCTTTCGATTTCTTAGATGTATAAGAAGAAAATTGGTTGTCACCAGCTTCCTGTATATTCAAACAAATAAGAAGCAGCTTACCTTGTTTTGTGGTTTAGAAGGAACCTTTTCCCAGCAGTTTCATGATCAAAAACACATATTGCAAAAGGGAATCTAATATAGGTCAAAGACAACGACTGCAGCGCATGATAAGAGTAGGACTCAGAGGAGGAGGAGGTGTTTCTATCACAAGCAGACTGCCTTCTTTATTGAGAAATATGTATCACAAACCTGACATTGTAATCTCAGACAGGTACTTTTCATCCTTAATTATACTAAATCTTAAACAGCCAAGCTGAATCAAACAGGGGGAGGTCATCAGAGTCCCCAAAGGATTGGAGCTGTTTAATCATGGAGCAAATTCTGGAGAAGGTTTCATTGCTATGACAAACAACGTAGTATGTCTTTCCCTCCTGAGCTGTTTTTCATTTTAAAGCATGGAAGCAATCCTCCAAAAGCAGAATTTACATTCATCCCATAGATAACTAAAAATCCAGAGCCTCCTGGTGATAAATCATTTCTTGGGAGCAAGTTGAGAACTTGAACTCTTATATACCCCAGGGGACCTTTGGATGCCCAGCACAGGGAGTGGAAGGCAGGACCTCTAACTGCTATACACAGGAAGAGGTTGGAAGGAGACCTTCTATTGGTGCCCAATGCCTTCCCAATGTATAAAGGATGTGTTCGTATTTTCTAAAACCATCTGTTAAGCAACTCTGAATGAGTCTAATTCTGAGGGAAGAAAGGAGGCTTAGGATATGGTTCAGACTTCAAGGCTCTAGTCTGAAACAATCAAAATCTTAGATATTATAAGATCCTGGATCTAATGGTCGTATTGAAACTGATTAACTGTTCAGCTTTGGGCAAGTCACTTCATTTCCCTCCTCTAAAAATGGAGAACACAAGGTCCTCCTGTGTAGTACAAGCCACTATATTCAGCATCCTATGATAAACCATAATGGAAAAGACTATTTAAAAAGGCTATATATATATATATATATATATATATATACTGGAGAAGGCAATGGCACCCCACTCCAGTACTCTTGCCTGGAAAATCCCATGGATGGAGGAGGCTGGTGGGCTGCAGTCCATGGGGTTGCTAAGAGTCGGACACGACTGAGTGACTTCACTTTCACTTTTCACTTTCATGCATTGGAGAAGGAAATGGCAACCCACTCCATATATATATATAGATATCGATATAGTTATTCAATCATGTCTGACTCTTTGAGACCCCATGGGCTGTAGCTCACCAGCCTCCTCTGTCCATGGAATTCTCCAGCATACTGGAGTAGATTGCCAATCCCTTTTCCAGGGGATCTTTCCAAACCAGGGATTGAACCATGATCTCCTGTATTGCAAGCAGATTCTTTACCATCTGAGCCACCAGGGATATACATATATATATATGTAACTGAATCACTTTGCTATACAGCAGAAATTAATACAACATTGTAAATCAGCTATATTTCAACTAAAAAATAGTAATAATTTAAAAATTTAAATGGAGGAGTTTGTTCAGCTCAAAGTTTTCTTTCAGATCAAATCTCTCTTCTTCTATTCCTTTGCATGGGTGAAAAAATCATGAAGTATGGCATTGAAATTATTTGTAGTTTTTGTCACATGACCATTAGGAAAAGAGTCTACCAGCCTTTGCAGCAGTGGTTTTTTAGAACTGAGTCCTCAATTTTTGCTTTGCAGATGTCCTTTAACCTAAATCACCCAGAAGGAAGTTATCTATTACACTCTGCATTTATCTGTACTCACTTCCCAAAATTACCAGAGAACCAGGTTTCTCATATTATCTGTAGTATTGCATGATGATTTTGGCATCTTTAGGCACACAATCCTTTTGGACTTAAGATATTCTAGCTTATATAGTTTTTCTAAAGGTTATTGTCAAGGGAAAATCCTTGCTTTAATTTGGCCTTAAAAAGATTTCCTTATGCTGAATATTTTCAAGATAAGCTTACTCCAGGAGATCATTTAAAAGTCAAATGACAAGACTGGCTTACATTTTCCCTTTTCAAGTCCAGAAAGACTTTCTTGAAATACTTGGCATCTTACTCTTTGGTAAAACAGCATTCGGGGATTGCCCGGGATGCACTTTTTGGCTTCTTATCCTTTTCTCTCTGTTGTTACAAATGGAGACACGCTTGCCACTGGGATCAGTTCATAACTGACTAGGGCAGGGGGGATTTGAGTAAGTCTTTTACCTTTCCCTGGCCTTGCATTGTGTCTTCCTCAGTACTCCTTTAGTTTGGCCTTTGAGCCCCACACCAATGACTGGTTTTCTACCCTTGTGCCTTCATCTTTGCCTCTTCTCTGGAGCCTCAGTACCTGGGAGCAGTGGTCACCTGGCCTTTTAACTGGTGCTCAGTGACTGCCTATCTGATATTACCTGGAATTCTTCTGGGATGCCACCTACTTGCCTGGCTTTATCAGTAAATATTAGACCTTGTTCTGGTTCATTAAAAAGTTACAACACTTTAAGAGTGCTTTCAGAAACATCCACCTGCAGGGTTCCAGGGACCAGGTCATTGTACTGATGACACTGGCTGCTCCTTGAATTCATTTCTTGACACTAGTCTCACCATAACTGACGGCACAGCTTTAACATCATAGGTGGTTCCATCTTCACCTGTATGCATTACAATTTTAATAATGTGCAACATTATCTTTATTCAACTAACATAAGCATTTTCCTTATCAGAAATTGGTCAATGTGCAAACTCTTTTAGTAATTGTTTGTTGATAACCAATCCCATCCTCCTGAGTCTATGAAAAGTGAACGTGAAAGTGTTGGTCACTCAGTCATGTCCAACTCTTTGTGACCCCATGGACTGTAGCCAGCTAGGCTGCTCTGTCCATGGAATTCTCCAGGCAAGGATACTGGAGTAGGTTGCCATTCCCTTCTCCAGGGGATCCTCCCAAACCAGGGATTGAATCCAGCCTCCCACATTGGAGGCAGATTTGTTACCAACTGAGCCACCAGGGAAGCCCAGAGTCTATAACAGGACCTAAATTTCACAATACCAAATGTGCCTAGACTATGACAGTCCCAGAATGGACTCATAAATACAAGTGCTGAACTGCTGATTTAATCATCATGATATCCTGGTACTTTTGCTTCCTGTCTGAAAACTGCTCCCCTCATCAGCAAGCTCACTCTGTTATGAATGCCTGGTTTCTTGTTTTAGGGCCTCTTCTTTCAGGCCCCAGGACAGTCAACTATACTCTGTTTATCCACTTGCAAATAAAGCCAAGAAACCTGATTGAATAGCATTGACATAGGGCAACTCTACTGACAGAAAATACCCTATTATTCAGAAACTGTAATCCTACCAGTTCCTTTCCAATTTTCCATTTTTTCCTATTCTCTGCCATTTTCCCCTTTCATCCTGGGCACCACCTTCTCATTAGTATCCCAGTAGGAAAGATACTTCACAGAGAAAGCTTGCTGAAGGTGTCCTGGTGGAAACCTGTTCCTCTGCATGCATTTTCATGGCTGAAATCCATGGTTATATTTGCTACCTACCCTTTATCACCTGGGCTTTCATGAAAGAAAAGAAATTTGAGAAGCAAATGTAGTAAGAGTCTAAAAAGACCAGAAAGTGTACTTAAGCACTGGATCTCCAGCAGAGCAGAGGTACTCAGGAGAGTAGGGGCAATCTTTATTCAGAAATGGACCCAATTCAGAGGGCTCTTAGTGTAGAGAAATCTCATCGTTGATAATCATCACACATCATTTTTATATTGAAGGGCCATTGTGAAGTTCCTTTTTAAAATACTAAGCTTATTTTCTCCATTCTCTGAAAGTTTAAAATCAGGGCTATTGTGAGTATACCCTACCCTTAAAATCTATAGGAGGGAGAAAATGTCTCCTATATCCTAAAGCAAAGGGCATGTTTACATATACAGATAGAATACATGTGAAGAATTCTTAGCATCTTGGCATATGGCAAATGTTAAATTTGGCCTGGGGAGTAACACCTCACATGAAAAAGAGAAGTGAGGGAAACTTTGCTGTCTGGTGTTTTCAATGCAAACTTGCAAGTCAAACACTGGTGTTATGGGTGACTACGGGGCAGAAATTTGAGTTAGTATCACTTTGGATTCATTTCTCCTAGACAAGCAGGAGTCTTGTACCATTTGGATGTAGAAGGGATGAGGCAGTCCCTATCATCCCTAGGATCCTTGATTGTGAAGATTGTGATGTTGGAGGATGCTACTAAGCCATTCTTAGCAGTAACTTCTTCCCTGGACAAGTTCTAGGATATGAAGGTACAGGTGGAATTGGAAATAGAGGCAGGAGTGGCATAAATACAGTGATCTACACTTTATCTTTATGAGTTATCTTTAAGATATCACTAAGGATGCCACCGGAAGAACCGATTGAGGCACATTTCATCACAAAGTACAAAAACTTTGCTAAATTAATTAAGAATATAGAGGAGCTCATGGGACCCATTTGTAGGAGGTTCTGCTAAGTCAAGGCTATGGTTTTTCCTGTGGTCATGTATGGATGTGACAGTTGGACTGTGAAGAAAGCTAAGCACCGAAGAATTGATGTTTTTGAATTGTGGTGTTGGAGAAGACTCTTGAGAGTCCCTTGGACTGCAAGGAGATCCAACCAGTCCATTCTGAAGGAGATCAGCCCTGGGATTTCTTTGGATGGAATGATGCTAAAGCCGAAACTCCAGTACTTTGGCCACCTCATACGAATAGTTGACTCATTGGAAAAGACTCTGATGCTGGGAGGGATTGGGGGCAGGAGGAGAAGGGGACGACAGAGGATGAGGTGGCTGGATGGCATCACTGACTCGATGGACGTGAGTTTCAGTGAACTCTGGGAGTGGGTGATGGAGAGGGAGGCCTGGCGTGCTGCAATTCATGGGGTCACAAAGAGTTGGACACGACTGAGTGACTGATCTGATCTGATCTGCCAAGTTTTATACTGACCAGCTCTGGAGATGTGGAGCCTCGATATAGAATGGCTTGCTGCAACTGTCTTTTCTCTTCTTTTCTGTGGCCCAATATGACCTTAGTTTGTCCGTGTTTTCACAGAGATAATTTAGTTCACTCTATTTAACTTTGGGAGTTTCCAACATCATCAGCTGGTCCAAATAGCACTGGCCAGGGAGGGACTTTTCTATGCCCAATCCCTAGCATGGTGATAAACAAACAGTGGGCACTCAGTCAATATATGTTTGTCAAATGAATGAATGAATGAATCATGACACAGCAACCCCACTACTGGCCCTATACCTTGAGAAAACCATAATTAAAAAAGTCAAATACTCTTTAAATGAATTAGAGAACTATCATTGCAAAACCTTTTTTCAGTAGTCACATACGGATATGAGATCTGGACAATAAAAAAGACTGAGCTCCGAAGAATTGGTGCCTTCAAGCTGTGGTGCTGGAGAAGACTCTTGAGAGTCCTTTCTACTGCAAGGAGATCAAACCAGTCAATCCTAAAGGAAATCAACCCTGAATATTCATTGGAAGGACTGATGCTGAAGCTGGAGTGCCAGTACTTTGGCCACTTGATGTGAAGAGCTGACTCAGTGGAAAAGACCCTGATGCTAGGAAAGACTGAGGATAAGAGAAGGGATGACAGAGGATGAGATGGTTGGATCGCATCACCAACTCAATGGACATGAGTCTGAGCAAATTCCAGGAGATGTTGAAGGACAGGGAAGCCTGGCGTGCTGCAGTCCATGGGGTCACAAAGAGTCAGACACAACTGAGTGACTGAACACAACAACGACTTTACCCAAAATATGAGGGAAGCAGTAATCTTATGGAAAACAAAAAGTGACTTGAATGAGGAATAGACACAAATATTTAAGGACTTCTGCTTTATACTCTGGATGGTACTACAAGGGAGGGAGGCAGAACAGAAAAAAATAGCCATAGGTTCCCAAGGACATTGGGAATGGAGTCATTTCTCAATGAGAAGAATACGGGATGCCAAGATCCCCAAATCTCCCCCCAAACCAGCTTCACGTTCCAACCATTTCCAAAATGTCATGTCTTACAGAAAGATTTCCAGGAGAGGACCACAAAAGATAAAGACATAAAGCTTTATGAGTGTCTAAAACATTTTGCAGACTTCAAAACACTCCATAGAGATGTCCCCTGATAAAGATTCCTTCTTTGACCAAATAAGTCAGAAGCCTCTGAGCCCTCTTTGACAAAACTTCAAACTTGGCCTGCCTCCAATAAGAATTCCTTATGTTAGGTGTTTAGCAATAATTCCTTACCCTTGGTTTTCTCTCTTAGTAATTTTCTGTCTACTGACCCTCTCACTCTTCTATAAATCTCCAGCTGATGTTTCTATATTTGGAGTTGAGTTCAATCTTTCTCTCCTGTTATAGTAGTCTTGACCCCTGTTGAAATAGCTTTGAATACAGTCTTCCTTACCATTTAAAAAATTTTTGGAGTAATTTACTTTTTACATCCCTTCACCACTCACTAGCTATTCCCCACACCCCCAGGTTACCTTTTCTGCTCTCTTTGGGGGAAAAGGGAATATGCTACTTCCTGTAGCACCATCTAGAATATAAGGCAGAGATCCATAGGTCAGCGAACTTTTGTGTTTATTCCTCATTCAAGTCAGTTTTGATTTTCTTTGAAACAATATTCTTCTTCCCTGGTATTTTGTGTAAAGAGATTTGGCGGTAGTATTTCTATAATTCATTTAAAGATTATTTGATTCATTATTCATTCAACAATAATGTATTAAGGGCCCACCACTTGCTCACCATTAAATCAGATACTAGGCACAAAGAATCCTTAAAACTCATAGTCATGTCTTTTGTTTTAATTGATCTTTAGACTTTTTGAAAAATAAAATAATCCATTAGTAAAAGTGGAATGCTCTCAAGCACAAACCACTTCAACCCCACTCTCCAAGATTCTCATCTCCTGGGGAAGTTCTTACAGATTTTTCTTCAAGTCCAAATACATAAACTCAGGTTTAAGAGAGCTGGATTCTTTCTCTTGGTATTTGCAGTTAATATCTCATGGCTATTACATCTTCATTTCCTTCACTGAAAAGTTTAAGATAATTTTGATGTCAAGGGAATTTTGATGTATGGAGTGTCTAGAATACTACAAATGATCCACAAATATCTGTTGAATAAATAATGTTCCACACAGACACCTTGGCTGATTCAAGATCACCTGTTGCTCCCATGGAAACTTCTACATGTACTTTGACACCAATGACAGTTTCTTCATTTGATCTACTATTATATTATATCCTTATATGTACATTGTCCATGCTATTTGGTTACTCTTACTTTATATGTGTATCTTGTCTCCAAACTAGAATAAAAACTTCTTGAGAGTTCAAGGGTAAAGCTCACATTAGTAAAAGATGGCAACGTGCCAGTCTCTGGACTAGGTGCTGTGGATATAATAACAGCTAGTTATTTACAAGCACTTACTACAAGACTCATACTTCATCAAGCACTTAAAGGGGAATGAACTCTTTTAATCTCCATTACAGTTATGAGGCAGGTACCATGTATTGTTAGCAACATTTTACTGATGAAGAAACTCAGGCACAGAGAGGTTAAGTAACTTGCCTAAGGCTGCTCATTTAAGAGGTAGAGCCAGGTTTCAAGCCCATTCAGTCCAAATCCAGATTCCATGCCGCTGCTGAGATCTCTGTTTTATAGTCTGACTCATAATTCCCAGTTAATTAATTTGAATACATGGGAAGAAAAAAATTTTCTACCATTCACTCAATCTTAAAAGAACTGTGTTGGAGAAAATAGGTTGGCAAGTTTGACATCGTTTTAGCTGGGTTGCGTGAAGAGACGCCTGCTGTTCTGGAAATAACTTCAGCATGACACTGTGTTTTGCCAGCCTCCCAGCTAACTTTAAATCGTGTGGGTCACAACTATAAATGCTCTGTCCTTTTTCTTGTCGGGGTTTTGAATTTGCAGAGCTTACATAAGTAGATGTTGTTAAGACAAGAATGAGAGATGATTTGATTCTGGTGTATTTGCTCAGGAAAAAAGCACAATGGAGAATTAGCCCTGAAGAGAAAGACTTCTGATATCAGTTTTTCATTTTCCAGGGAATCCACTGTGCCTCTAAGCAAGTCATTTTACTTCTATCTGTCTGTTTACCCTTTCCTAAAATATGTGAGATAATCCCTGTGCCTCCTGGAAATAGATAAAGATGCTGGCTTATTTAAATATCAGAAGAAAATAGGATGAAAAATTGTATGATTACATGTTTTTGTTATACTAAACAACAGCAGACCCATAAAAGTGTAAGTGCCTTGATGTGAAGGTAGAACATCGACAAAATTAAAGTCCATTAAGGCAACATTTTGGAGGAGGGGGCTGATTAACTGCTTATACCCACCCACTCTGGATCCCAGAAGTTTAACTGAAATAGGCTTTGAGAGTCTACTGTAGAGGAATCAATAGAAAATGTCATCAGGAGGAGGCTTAACTCTAGACTTCAGAAAGACGAAATGATTCAGAATAATATGAACACACATTATTAAAAAACTAGGACATCACTATACATACATAACAAATGGTAAATTCTATGTCCATTAAATTCTGAGATAAACTACCAATTGTCCTCACAAAAAAACTAATGACAGCCCTTAATCAATAAGGATTAAGGGCTATTAAGGATAGCCCTTAAGGATTCTTATTAAGGATTCTTTATTCAGACTCTCTTAGCTTCATGTATACATTTCTCATAATCCGTTGAGGTTGGTAGTATCTTTATATTAGTCTTTACTTCTTTTTTGCAGATGATTCTCAGTCTCTGCAAAAGTGTTGGCATAAAGTTCACTCTAATCAATTCTTCATCAATTGACAGGCACATTGACACTTTCCAATAGGCTCCCCAAGACGCCTGTAGCCATGATTTGTTAAGCCCAGACTGGTGTATCTAACCCACTCTGTTCTACATACTTTCTACTGTGCTGTGTGATGAACAGACATATTTCATCACCTGCCTGGGGTCCAAGCTGAAGAAGACATAGGCTTCTTTCAGCACTCTGAAGATCCCATAACATAGCCTGAACTTGCAAACAAAAGTAAAACCAAACACCCTTAGGTCTAATGTCATTATATTTTACCATTAAGCCCAAAAGAGACTGACCCAGACTTGCCTGTGAGTGTCCAGGAGTCTCCGGCAGAAGCAGGGGTCAGCAGTGGCCTGCTGCAGGGTCAGGGGCACTAAGGGCCGCAGTGCAAGCATGGTATCTTTTGAAGGAGGTTGCCATTATCTTCATTACCTCCACCAGAGTTTGGCCTCAGGTCAAACAACAGGGAGGGAACACAGCCCTGGCCATCAACAGAAAATTGGATTAAAGATTTACTGAGCATGGCCCCTCCCATAAGTGAAGTGTCTGACTCTTTGCTACCTTGTGGAGTATAGCCCACCAGGCTCCTCTGTCCATGAGATTTTCCAGGCAAGAATACTGGAGTGGGTTGCCATTTCCTTCTCCAGGGGATCTTCCCACCCAGGGATCAAACCCAGGTCTCCCACACTGCAGGCAGATGGTTTAACCTCTGAGCCACCAGGGAAGCCCATAAGCCCATAAGCCTCCTGTAAGAACAAGACCCAGTTTCACCCTCAGTCATCCTCTCCTGTTAGGAAGCTTCCATAGGCTTCTTATCCTTATTCATCAGAGGGCCAACAGAATGAAAACCACAATCACAGAAAACTAACCAAACTGATCACATGGACCACAGCCTTGTCTAACTCAATGAAACTATGAGCCATGCTATGTAAGGCCACCCAAGATGGACGGGTCATGGTGGAGAGTTCTGACAATATGTGGTCCACCAGAGAATGAAATGGCAAACCAATTCAGCATTCTTGCCTTGAGAATCCCATGAACAGTATGAAAAGCAAAAAGATAGGACACTGATGGATGAACTCCCCAGGTACAATATGCTATTGGAGATCAGTGGAGAAATAACTCCAGAAAGAATGAAGAGATGAAGTCAAAGCAAAAATAACACCCAATTATGGATGTGACTGGTGATGGAAATAAAGTCTGATGCTGTAAAGAACAATATTGCATAGGAACCTGGAATGTTAGGTCCATGAGTTAAGGCAAATTGGAAGTGGTCAAACAGGAGATGGCAAGAGTGAACATTGATATTTTAGGAATCAGTGAGCTAAAATGGACTGGAATGGATGAATTTAACTCAGATGACCATTATATCTACTACTGTGGGCAAGAATCTCTTAGAAGAAATGGAGTAGCCATCATGGTCAACAAAAGGGTCTGAAATGCAGTACTTGGATGCAATGTCAAAAATGACAGAAACATCTCTGTTCATTTTGAAGGCAAACCATTCAATAGCACAGTAACCCAAGTCAATGCCTTGACCAGGAATGCTGAAGAAGCTGAAGTTGAATGGTTTTATAAAGACCTACAAGACCTTCTAGAACTAACACCCAAAAAAGATGTCCTTTTCAGTATAGGGGACTGGAATGCAAAAGTAGGAAGTCAAGAAAAACCTGGAGTAACAGGCATTTTTGCCCTTGGAGTACAAAATGAAGGAGGTCAAAAGCTAACAGAGTTTTGTGAAGAGAACGCACTAGTCATAGCAAACACCCTATTCCAACAACACAAGAGAAGACCCTACACATGGACATGACCAGATGGTCAACACCGAAATCAGATTTATTATATTCTTTGCAGCCAAAGATGGAGAAGCTCTATACAGTCAGCAAAAGCAAGACCAGGAACTGACTGTGACTCAGATCATGAACTCCTTATTGCCAAATTCAGACTGAAATTGAAGAATGTAAGGAAAACCACTAGACCATGTGGGTATGACCTAAATCAAATCCCATACCATTATACAGTGGAAGTGAGAAATAGATTTAAGGGACTAGATCTGATAGACAGAGTGCCTGAAGAACTATGGATGGAGGTTTGCAACACTGTATAGGAGGAAGCAATCAAGACCATCCCCAAGAAGAAGAAATGTAAAAAGGCAAAATGGCTGTCTGGGGAGGCCTTACAAATAGCTGAGAAAAGAAGAGAAGCTAAAGGCAAAGGAGAAAAGGAAAGATATACCTATTTGAATGCAGAGTTTCAGAAAATAGCAAGGAGAGATAAGAAAGCCTTCTTCAGTGATCAGTGCAAAGGAATAGAGGAAAACAACAGAATGGGAAAGACTAGAGATCTCTTCAAGAAAGTTTGAGATACCAAGGGAAGATTTCATGCAAAGATGGGCACAATAAAGACAGAAATGGTAAATACCTAACAGAAGCAGAAGATATTAAGAAAAGATGGCAAGAATACACAGAAGAACTCTATCAAAAAGATCTTCATGACCCAGATAACCACGATGGTATTATCAGTCACTTAGAACCAGTCATCATGGAATGCAAAGTCAAGTGGGTCTTAGGAAGCATCACTACGAACAAAGCTAGTGGAAGTGGAATTCCAGTTGAGCTACTTCAAATCCTAAAAGATGATGCTGTGAAAGTGCTGCACTCAGTATGCCAGCAAATCTGGAAAACTCAGCAGTGGCCACAGGACTGGAAAAGGTCAGTTTTCATTCCAATCCCAAAGAAAGGCAATGCCAAAGAATGTTCAAACTACCGCCCAATTGCACTCATCTCACACGCTAGTAAAGTAATGCTCAAAATTCTCTAAGCCAGGATTCAACAGTATGTGAACCAATAATTCCAGGTGTTCAAGCTGGATTTAGAAAAGGCAGAGGAACCAGAAATCAAATTGCCAACATCCGTTGGATCATCAAAAAAGCACGAGAGTTCCAGAAAAACATCTACTTCTGCTTTAATGACTATGTCAAAACCTTTGACTGTGTGGATCACAACAAACTGTGGAAAATTCTTAAAAAGATGGGACTACCAGACCACCTGACCTGCCTCCTGAGAAATCTGTATGTAGGTCAAGAAGCAACAGTTAGAACTAGACATGGAACAACAGACTGGTTCCAAATCAGGAAAGGAATACGTCAAGGCTGTATATTGTCACCCTGATTATTTACCTTATAGGCAGGGTACATCATCATGCGAAATGCCAGACTGATGAAGCACAAGCTGGACTCAAGATTGCTGGGAGAAATATCAATAACCTCAGATATGCAGATGACACCACCCTTATGTCAGAAAGTGAAGAAGAACTAAAGAGCCTCTTGATGAAAGTGAAAGAACGTGCTCAGTCCATGGGGCAGCAAAGAGTTGGATGTGACCGACTGAACTGAACTGAACTGAAGGCTTTGTGGCCCTAACATCAAGTGCCTAGTAGCATCTTGACTTTCTTTTGGATAATAAAATACTAAACTTATCATGTGTATAAGAAAACGATGAGGTAAAGAGAGTAACAGGGAAGTAACTTCAGGAAGTGAAGGAGAAAAAAATGTGTGCTGCATTTCATAGCTGGTTTTGCCTTAGGATCTTGGAGGGATGACTTTCCTTTGCTGTTTCCTTCCGAGGAAATACATGTTTTGGATATGTCTCTGATATAGGGAGTTAGTTATCTCTGTTTACTTATACCCTAGTCCAGTGGCTCAATCCTTTCACAGTTATCAGGAGCTAGTAGGAATGTGAGAATAAGAGAATTATTCTACATTTGAAATTCTGTGGAATAAGAGGAATAGGTTAATTAGGAACAAACTCAAGTGCATTGACAGCATAGCTTTCTGACCAGGCTATGCTACATTTCTAAGTATACCCGCTATGCAATCATACTTTGTAAATAATGAAGGGTTATCTAAAAGCAAAGTAGCTTTTTGTTGTAAGAAGAATCTGGGTATTTGCACACCCATGGCATATAAATACATTGTTGCTGTTCAGTCACTCAGTCGTGTATGATTCTTTGCAACCCCATGGACTGCAGCCCACCAAGCTTCCCTGTCCTTCACCGTCTCCCGGAGTTTGCTCAGATTCATGTCCATTGAGTGGGTGATGCTATTTAACCATCTCATTAGCAGCAGCCAATTAAGCTCAGAAGCATAAGCACAGAGCTCAAATAGGTTTTCTTCAGTTTGTGTGCAAACAAAGCCCCTTTTCCACTTGACTTGGACCGTTCTTTCTAATTTATATGCTGGTGGAACTGAGGTTTGTTTGCAGGCAGTCTCTCCTTGTGATATGACCTGAGAAGGTGCACTTAATGAGCTGTGTACATGGTGACAAGATTTGGGGGCAGATATCTGGACAATCAATCCTGTGCCGCTTGAGATGTGGTGAGGGCAAGACAGTCCTGGAATGTGATCACCACAGCTCATCATCAGAACTCATCATTACATTCTTCCCACAGGTGGGAGGCCACACTGTCTTGGCAAAACACGTGCTCTTGATACCATCTTCTTTTGCAATATTCCACAGAGAAATGAATGGTCCCTTCAAGTGAATACCTGAATAGAACACTTACACAAGTGGAATTGACACTGGAGTTTATCAGTATGGATTGGTATTAGCCATAGGAGGATTCCCTCAGTGTTTAATGAATGGCTCAAGGCCCCCCATGAGTGACTGGAGGTGCAGCCAGGATATTGTCATAGAGAAGCAGAGATGTTTTCAGACTTGAGTTTAGTTCCTCTGCTTGCCAGCTGTGTGAACATGAGCGAGTTACTCACACTTTCATAACTTAAGTTACCTTGTCTGCTAAACAGTGATAATATCCATGCCATAGGGTAGTATGAGTGTGGGCTTTACCTGGAGGTGTTCCTTCAGCAGAGGCTTCCTAAAATCCCCAACTTACTTTAAATCATTGTAAATGTGATCTCTTTGTAATCTCTGCTAGAAGTCAGAGAGATAGCACGGCTTGGTGATAGCCGTCAGCCCTCACTTTGGCCAGTGAGGTGCCAGACACTATACATGCAATGAAAAGATCCAAGAAAAAAGAGTGAATTTCAGTCATATCAAAGAGGGACTGTGATGGTATAGAAAAATGGCAGATGCGCTGTGGCCAAGAGCCCATGTCAATGATTTGGGTGTACTTGTGTCCTTCACCCTCTCCACCAAACCTCCTCCAATGTCTGTGGCTCCAAACCTGTAAGCCAGGGACTATAATTACCTACCTGGATTTCACCTGGGGTGTGAGGGTTTTTCTGGGCTTCCCAGGTGGTGCTAGTGGTAAAGAACCTGCCTGCCAATTCAGGAGACATAAGAGAAGTGGATTGGCTTCCCTGAATGGGGAAAATCCCCTGGAGGAGGGCATGGCAACCTACTCCAGTATTCTTGCCTGGAGAATCCCAAAGACAGAGGAGCCTGGTGGTCTACAGTCCATAGCATTGCAAAGAGTTGATCACGACATGCCATGGAGCAACTGTGTCTGTTGCTACTGAAGCCCCAGTGTTCTTGCCTGGAGAATCCCAGGGATGGGGGAGCCTGCTGGGCTGCTGTCTATGGGGTCACACAGAGTCGGACACGACTGAAGTGACTTAGCAGCAGTAGCAGATCACGACTGAAGCAACTTAGCACACATGCACACATGAGGATTTTAGTATGGTGTGAAAATTTGTGTCCCCCTCAAATTCATGTTAAAATCCTAATCTCCAAAGTGATGGTATTTAGGAGGTGGAGCCTTTGGGAAGTGCTTAGGTCATGATGGTGGAGCCCTCACAAGTGGGATTAGTGTCCTAATAAAAGAGGCTTCAGGGAGATCCTTGCCCCTCCCACTGTGTGAGGACACAGTGAGAAGTTTCTTAAGTCTATGAAGCAGGAAGAAGGCTCTCACTAGATGCCAAATTGGCTGGTGTCATGATCTTGGACTTCCCAGCCTCCAAAGCTCCGAAAAATAAATGCTTGTTCTTTATAAGCCACCCAATTTATGGTATTTTTGTTATAGCACCCTGAACCAACTAAAACACCTCAATAAAACCAGCACACAGTAGGTGGTCAAGAAATTCAAGTTTCCTTCTCATCCTCTCCATTGTTAAAATGCATTTGATATTCTGATAGTATAATCATGCTACCTGCATGAATAAACATTGTTTGAGTGTAGTGTTTTTTATTTTTTTATTTATTTTTTGCTTACCAAAAAAAGTAGACTTTTATCATTCTGTCTGTGGCCTTAAATAGGACATAAGAAAAACAAATAAGAAACAGTCATTTAACTTGTACTTTACTGTAATGAAACTTTTGTTTTAAGTCAGTGAGTGAAATTATAAGCATATAAAAGTTTTGCACACAATAAAAATATTAGACTTGCTACCAATAATTTCAACCTGAAAACCAAACATTTCACTTAGTCCTCGTTGTATGGCATGTTCCTTTAGTGAGGCTGCTTGGAAGTTATTTTTAAATACAGCCACTTAAATCATCATGTCTGGCATACTGTCTAGAAGATGCAATGTTTCATTATCAAACAGAAACATTATGTACTGTGGCATATGAGTCATTAAAGAAACAGCAAGATATGTTTTCACCCCCAAATAATAAGGCTTGTTACTATTATTGATGATGTCTTTATAGAACCTCTTAACTGAGAATCTCAAACAACATTTTAATTGAACCACCTAAAATTCCAATAATGCAGTTATTCTAAAAGAGTTTTGTTTCCATAGTCCATGCTTTCATTTATTTAACAAGCATTTATTGAGTGTTTACTATGTGCTAGACACAGAGCTCAGCCCTGAGGACTCAGAAATGAATAAGGCTAAGACAAAACCTGTGAATCAGTCGATATGGAGACAAATTTAACTGGAAACTATTTTAAAGTCTGGCCCCTGGTGGCTCAGATGATAAAGAACACACCTGAAATGCACAATATCTGGGTTTGATCCCTGGGTTGGGAAGATCCTCCAAAGAAGGGAATGGCTACCCACTCCAGTATTCTTGTTTGGAGAATTCCATGGACAAAGTAGCCTGGCAGACTACAGTCCATGGGGTCACAAAGAGTCTGACATGACTGAGTGAGTGAATAGCAACAACAAAAAACAGAACTTGTTGGGGTGCAGATTTCAAAATAAAAAAGCAAAGATGATTTCTGGAAAACGTCATTTGGAAGAAACCGAGAGATCATTAAAAATTTTTCCTATATTCTGGTTAAGGGTAATTTTGGTTTAAGGTATGAGTGAGAGGAAGTTGGAGGACATCTCAAATTGGATTTTGTGTTTTGTTCTCTTAAAAGCTTTGAAGAAAACTATGCTTGAGAAAAGAAGCATAGTTTATATTTGGACCAATGATTCATACTCTATGTTTGTCATTTTTCCATCTATTTCAGATAAGAGAAAAGGAAATATTGATATAGTCAAATAGCAAGAAAGACTAAGACAATTAATATATGTTTCTGATACGTGTGAAAATAATTAGGTTCCTACTGTTAGAGAATTTCTTTAAAACCTTTGATTCCATGTAGCTCTGAAACCCTTAAGTACTAGAAATATATATACATGTACGAGTGTGGGTATGCCAGTTACTGTGTATGTGTAGGTGTATTTCCTGAGGACTTTTGGACTTTAATCATCAAAACACAATTCATACCACTGTCAAAGATTGCTCTTTGAATCTGTAAGCCTAAATTAAGAAAATGTTGAGACAATAATAAATAAATAAAGTCAATACTTATTTTTAAATACATTTGATAGTTTTCCATTTTTATCCTTTAAAATGTTCCTCTGACATGTGCACAACACTTAAAAATGTTAATTTGTTTTAAAGCATTACATTTTACTTATAGATACTGTATAAGAGAGTTAATTTATAATGAAAAGATGATAAATGAATAGAAAATTATATTCCATTATGTGTCCTCAATATTAACCACACCTTTTGGAAACCCAACAGCATGGATCTTGAGGACAAAGCTGAGGCATTATTGCCTATTCAGTGGACATCCCAAAGTTCAGACTTAACCTTCTTGTAGCTATCTCAACCAACAGAAATAGTTCATATAGTCATTTAACATGTATTCAAGATCTATTATATACAGGCATTGTCCTAGGTGTTAGAGATTCAACAGCAACTAAAACACAGTCTCCTCCAGCAATTCACTGTTTGTCAAGGAAGACGCTCAAAGCAAAATGAGACAAAGACCAATAGAATTTTTTGTGAGATTGTACAAACCATTCCCTATCCAGACAGGGAGTATTGGAACATCCTCTGCCTGGAATGTCCATTCCTTCCTTTTCTGAACTGGCTAATGCTAACCATGTAAACAACACTTTTACAGAGACACTTTCTCTGTAGCTAAGGGATGGTCCATCTGCTTTAGGTTTCCATAGCACCCTGTACTTTCTTTCTTCTTTTTTAAAATTCACTATACCTTAGGAAATAGATGGGGAAACCGTGGAAACAGTGTCAGACTTCATTCTTTTGGGCTCCAAAATCACTGCAGATGGTGATTGCAGCCATGAAATTAAAAGATGCTTACTAAGGAGTAAGGAAAGTTATGACCAACCTAGATAGCATGTTCAAAAACAGAGACATTACTTTGCCAACAAAGGTCCATCTAGTCAAGGCTATGGTTTTTCCAGTGGTCATGTATGGATGTGAGAGTTGGACTGTAAAGAAGGCTCAGCGCTGAAGAATTGATGCTTTTGAACTGTGGTGTTGGAGAAGACTCTTGAGAGTCCCTTGGACTGCAAGGAGATCCAACCAGTCCATTCTAAAGGAGATCAGCCCTGGGTGTTCTTTGGAAGAAATGATGCTAAAGCTGAAACTCCAATCCTTTGGCCACCTCATGTGAAGAGTTGACTCATTGGAAAAGACTCTGATGCTGGGAGGGATTGGGGGCAGGAGGAGAAGGGGACGACAGAGGATGAGATGGCTGGATGGCATCACCAACTCGATAGACATGAGTTTGAGTGAACTCCGGAAGTTGGTGATGGAGAGGGAGGCCTGGCGTGCTGCAATTCATGGGGTCACAAACAGTCGGACATGACTGAGCGACTGAACTAAACTGAACTGAACTGATACCCTTAGGATGATTTGTTTGAAGCCTGTCTTTCCGGGGAGCACATTTACTCCACAAAGACAGAGCTTAGGTGTCTTCTGTTTACTGCTGTCTGCCACAACTAGATTAGAGATTTCCACATGACAGATCCTTGGAAGAGAACATCAGAGGAGAGCTGAGCAATTATAAACTTTCTGAATCATGCCATCATTATTGTTGTTTAGTTGCTAAGTCGTGTTCGACTCTTCGTGACTCCATGGACTGTAGCCCACCAGGCTCCTCTGTCCCTAAGATTTCCCAGGCAAGAATACTAGAGTGGGTTGCCGTTTCCTTCTCCAGGGGATCTTCCCAACCCAGGGATGGAACCTGTGCCTCCTGAATTGACAGGTGGGTTCTTTACTGCTGAGCCACCAGGTGAACTTGCCCATTTTTATCAGACTCTGGGACCTCACCCTCAGCTTTCTGTCTGCTATCAGTCTATTTATTATCTTTTTGATACCTAAAAACTAATCCTAGACTACTGGACTGTGGGGGTCATCCAAATGGTTCTCTTTACTTTTAAGAAGCACTCGGAATCTCAACTAGTCTTCACAGTTTGGACCCAAGCTTCTCTCAAACCTCTCTTTAGAATGGTTGATGTCCCAGTTGTTACCCCATGTTTGTACTGCAGGATCCTCTTCCAGGCCTCGGTTGAGTTCTGGTTGAGTATTTCTAGTCAGAATCGGTGGTTTTGTCAAGTTACACTGCTGACATGGAGCCTGAGCACAGATCCATAAAGAAGCATCCCACATCAAAGGCTTTGTGTATGCAATTTATTTTCTTGTAATATTTAGGTTTAAATATTAATGAAATTTGTATCTGTACAAATTAGATGAGAAAACAAGGGGAGAAAAGTGCCTCCTAGATTCCCATGAGACAAATCAAGCAAGGGCACATGCTTCCTTCCACAACAGGACATGTTTTGAAATTCCCCATCATTCATATTTAAATTTGAAGTTGAGCAGCAGTGATTTCTGAACAAGGATGACCAGATTTATACAACAGGAAGAAAAATAAAGTACATTGTTAGTCAAACCAATTTTTTGGTTCACTGGAAAATTACTAAAACATCATAATTTCACCAAAATGGAATAACCAGGACAATGCATTTAGGAAATGCACATATAAGGTCCATATTAATATATTTTCACACAGGGATATATATTAAAACATGATTTCTCACATAAATTTACTTTTATTTACTCTTGCTTATTTTTGAAATTTTCTATAACATATACATTTCCAGTTATATTTTATAACCCCACCCTTAAAGAGTTAAATGAGGTTTTGCCTGAAGAAGACATTTTACTGCTAAATCTTCATTTATAGTTAGATTTGGACCAATATTGTTCAAAAAGCAAAACTAATTAATGGGAAAGTTAGATTAGCTCTTAAGGTGCTTCCTATTCTAGTCCATACTTGAAAGTAAAGATACAATTTTATATCCAAAATAAGTGAATTAGCTTGAATATTAAGTTTCTTGAAATAAGTTATCTTGTCAGCTTTCTTTGAAATCATCAAATACTAAATTTTATTTGAGATCATAGAATACTAAATATTCAAAAGAAAAGGTTAAAGGAGTTGTGATACAATTGTTTCTAAATATCTAATGAGGACACAATTAATTATTCTCACCTGGACTCCATAAAAAACAAAGAGCATACATGTTTACCCTGAGACAGTAAAAAAAAAGGAAAAAAAATGTCTTCCCAAGAGTGACTAAAATACTAAAAAAGATTATCAAAGAAGATCCAGGAGTCACTTCTGCTATTTTTTAAATATCATCATATATTTTATTCAGATTGCAAATGTTGTACAGCTACATAAAATGCAGATGTTGTGGAACTAATATTATAAAAAGTGAGAATCACTCCCAAAGGTAACTACCCTGAAAAGCTAGGTGCATATTTCTCTGATGCTCTTCTCTAATTCATCATTATTTTAAAATGAAATCATATCATATTATTGCTCTGCAACTTGACTTTTATACTTATCAATTATCTTAATCACCTTTTCATATCAGAAATGTTATTTCTCTCTCTCTTTTTTCTATTCTTTCTTTTTCAATAGCTGCATATAAGTAATCCATTAAAATAATTTTCTCATATTCTTAACCATTTTCATAGAGATAAACTTTTCAGTTATTTTCATCTTGGGGTTAGTCCAAACAATACTGCAATGATTATTCTTTTATGTATTTATATGTAAAATGTGCAAGTATTTCTCTAAGAAAAAATTTCCAGAAAGCTTGATATTTAAAAAAATTAAGAGAATAAAATAACTAACAGAAACTCAGTATTGTTTTCTGAAAGTATGTACCTGTGTCTACATACTCATAATTATGGTACCAGTTACAGAGAAGGCAATGGCACCCCCACTCCAGTACTCTTGCCTGGAAAATCCCACGGATGGAGGAGCCTGGTGGGCTGCAGTCTATGGGGTCTCTATGAGTCGGACACGACTGAGTGACTTCACTTTCACTTTTCACTTTCATGCATTGGAGAAGGAAATGGTAACCCACTCCAGTGTTCTTGCCTGGAGAATCCCAGGGACAGGGGAGCCCGGTGGGCTGCCGTCTATGGGGTCGCACAGAGTCGGACATGACTGAATCGACTTAGCAGCAGTTTTTAAGTATTCTGCAAATTTAATAAAACCAGCATTCCCTTATTTTCAATTTCATTTGGATTTCTTTGATTTTTAGGGATGCTGAATAATTTGCTAGTGTTTTTTCACCAAAACCACTTATTCTTTTTCCTGTTACAGTATCCCTCTCTTCCCTTATCCACAGGGAGATACTTTCTAAGAACCCCCCCAACAAGTGGATGACTGAAACTGCAGATATTACTAAACTCTATGCAAACTATGTTTTTCCTGTACACACATAACTATGATAAAGGTTGAGTTACAAAATAGACACATTAAGAGATTAACAATACTAATTAATGATAAAATAGAACAATTATAGCAGTTATTTGAATGTGGTGTCTCTCTCCCTCAAAATATCTTACTATTTTGTATATATTCGTGTTTCTTCTTTTTTGCAATGAGCTGTGAGTCATAGTCCAGGTAGGACAGAGTGGGAAGCTGCATGATTCCATTTTGCTATTCAGAATTTAAAACTTATGAACTGTTTTTTCCTGCAATTTTCCATATATTTTTGGTCTGCAGTTGAACATGAATTAACTAAAACCATGAGAAGTGAAAACACAAATAGTGGGGAATTAGTGTATTTTATTTCCTTTCTTTTGGTTTGTTTCTTTTTCTTATTGATTTTTAGGAGCTCTTTATAGAGTATGGACAAAACACCTCTTTCATTAAATATTTTGTACATATGTGGCAACAATATTACTTATATTTAACTTTGTTAAATTGAGACACTTAAGGTTTACTGGTTCAAAGTCAGGGAAACACCAAAGCTTGTGTGCAGGCTTATTTTTCATTTTTGGCTACTGATAAACACATTCTGGTAAAGAACCCACCTGCCAATGCAGAGGACGCAAGAGAGGTGAGTTCACGCCCTGGAGAGGGGCATGGCAATCCACTCCAGTATTCTTGCCTGGAGAATCCTGTGGACAGAGAAGTCTGGCGGACTATAGTCCACAGGGTCAAAGAGAGTTAGACATGACTGAAGTGACTTAGCACACACACACAGACATATTCGTGCATTCTAAATCTAAGAGTAAAATTGATTTTCAGACATGAACTCTTTCTGAAAATATTTACCTCTATCTAATCTATTTTTCAGAAGCTATCAGTAAACATTCCACAAACTCATGCGTGCCTCTTCCTATAAGGGTACTAACTGCACCATGAGTGCCCCACCCTCATGACCTTATTACCTCCAAAAGACCCCATAAAATTCCACCATGCTGGGAAATAGGGCTTCAGTATATGAATTTTGCAGGTACACAAACATCTAATCCATAATACTGAGATTTTCAGTTTTTTGTTGCTGTTGTTGTTTTCTTTTTCTCTTCTGTCTTCTCACTGCTGCTGCTGCTGCTGCTAAGTCGCTTCAGTCATGTCCGACTCTGTGTGACCCCATAGATGGCAGCCCACCAGGCTCCCCCATCCCTGGGATTTTCCAGGCAAGAACACTGGAGTGGGTTGCCATTTCCTTCTCCAATGCATGAAAGTGAAAAGTGAAAATGAAGTCTCTCAGTCCCACTAACTTGGTTTAAATCTCTGTTTCATTGTTAACTAAGTACGCAACTTTAGAAAATTTATTTACCTTTTTATGTTTTCATTGTGCCCATTTCTTCACCTGGAAAGTGGAGATTATTGTATTTCCCTCATAGGATTGTGATTAGAATTAAATGTCTGTAATGCACGATGGTGTGACCACTCACCTTGAGCCAGATATCCTGGAATGCGAAGTCAAGTGGGCCTTAGAAAGCATCACTATGAACAAAGCTAGAGGAATTGATGGAATTCCAGTTGAGCTATTTCAAATCCTAAAAGATGATGCTGTGAAAGTACTGCACTCAATATGCCAGAAAATCTGGAAAACTCAGCAGTGGCCACAGGACTGGAAATGGTGTTTTCATTCCAATCCAAAAGAAAGGCAAGGCCAAAGAATGTTCAGACTACTGCACAATTGCACTCATCTCACACATTAGTAAAGTAATGCTCAAAATTCTCCAAGCCAGGCTTAAACAATATGTGAATCAATAATTCCAGATGTTCATGCTGGATTTAGAAAAGGCAAAGGAACCAGAGATCAAATTGCCAACATCCGCTGTATCATCGAAACAGCAAGAGAGTTCCAGAAAAAAATCTAACTTCTGCTTTATTGACTATGCCAAAGCCTTTGACTGTGTGGATCACAATAAACTGTGGAAAATTCTGAAAGAGATGGGAATACCAGACCACCTGACCTGCCTCTTGAGAAATCTGTATGCAGATCAGAAAGCAACAGATAAAACTGGACATGGAACAACAGGCTGGTTCCAAATAAGAAAAGGAGTACGTCAAGGCTGTATATTGTCACCCTGCTTATTTAACTTATATCCAGAGGACATCATGAGTAACACTGGGCTGGAGGAAACACAAGCTGGAATCAAGATTGCCAGGAGAAATATCAATAACCTCAGATATGCAGATGACACCACCCTTGGAAGAAAGTGAAGAAGAACTAAAGAGCCACTTGATGAAAGTGAAAGAGGAGAGTGAAAAAGTTGGCTTAAAGCTCAACATTCAGAAAACTAAGACCATGGCATCCAGTCCCATCACTTCATGGCAAATAGATGGGGAAACGTTGGAAACAGCGAGAGACTTTTTTTTTTGGACTCCAAAATCACTACAGATGGTAACTGCAACCATGAAACTGAAAGACACTTACTCCTTGGAAGGAAAGTTATGACCAACCTAGACAGAATATTAAAAAGCAGAGACATAACTTTGCCAACAAAGGTCTGTCTAGTCAAGGCTATGGTTTTTCCTGTGGTCATGTATGGATGTGAGAGTTGGACTATAAAGAAAGCTGAGCACTGAAGAATAGATGTTTTTGAACTGTGGTGTTGGAGAAGACTCTTGAGAGTCCCTTGGACTGCAAGGAGATCCAACCAGTCCATCCTAAAGGAGATCAGTCCTGAGTGTTCATTGGAAGGACTGATGTTGAAGCTGAAACTCCAATACTTTGGCCACCTCATGTGAAGAACTGACACATTTGAAAAGACTGATGCTGGGAAAAATTGAGAGTGGGAGGAGAAGGGGACGACAGAGGATGAGATGGTTAGATGGCATCACCAACTTAATGGACATGAGTTTGAGTAAAGTCCGGGAGTTGGTGATGAACAGGGAGGCCTGGCGTGCTGCATGCAGTCCATGGGGTCGAAAAGAGTCGGACATGACTGAGCGACTCAACTGAACTAAATGCTATTAGCAAATGTGTAGTCATGTCAGCGGAGAAGGCAATGGCAAGCCACTTCAGTACTCTTGCCTAGAAAATCCCGTAGATGGAGGAGCCTGGTAGGCTGCAGTCCATGGGGTCTCTAAGACTCGGACATGACTGAGCCACTTCACTTTCACTTTTCACTTTCACGCAATGGAGAAGGAAATGGCAACCCACTCCAGTGTTCTTGCCTGGAGAATCCCAGGGACAGCAGAGCCTGGTGGGCTGCCGTCTATGGGGTCCCACAGAGTCGGACACGACTGAAGCAACTTAACAGCAGCAGCAGCAGCAGTCATGTCCGACTCTTTGCAACCCCATGTACTGTAGTCCGCCAGGCTGCTCTGTCCATGGAATTCTCCAGACAAAATTACTGAAGTGGGTAGTAAGATCCCCCTTCTCCATGGGATCTTACTGATCCCTAGGGGTCGAACCTGTGTCTCTTGCATTGCAGGCAGATTCTTTACCATCTGAGCTACCGGAGAAGTCCTCTGTGCTACTATGGATGTAAAACCCTAGATAATGTACTAGTAAATAGAGTCAAGTAATATAAAGTGAAGTGAAGTTGCTCAGTCGTGTCCGACTCTTCGCAACCCCATGGACTGTAGCCTACCAGGCTCCTCCCTCCGTGGGATTCTCCAGGTAAGAGTACTGGAGTGGGTTGCCATTTTCCTTCTCCAGGGGATCTTCCCGACCCAGGGATCGAACCTAGGTCTCCCGCATTCCAGGCAGACGCTTTAACCTCTGAGCCACCAGGGAAGCTCAAGTAATACAGTAAACAAGCAATTCAATACAAACACGTATGTTTTTTTCCCCAGTGTAAGCATATTTCATTACTAGAAACTTAGGTCTCTGATGTGAACACAATCACCCATTACTTGGAGATGTAGTAGTATATACCTAATAGAGTTGTTATAAGGATTAAACGAAATTTTTTTTTTATTGAAGTATAAAGTGAAAGTGATGGAGAAGGCACTGGCACCCCACTCCAGTACTCTTGCCTGGAAAATCCCATGGATGGAGGAGCCTGGGAGGCTGCAGTCCATGGGGTCGCTAAGAGTCGGACACGACTGAGCGACTTCACTTTCATGCATTGGAGAAGGAAATGGTAACCCACTCCAGTGTTCTTGCCTGGAGAATCCCAGGGACGGGGGAGCCCGGTGGGCTGCTGTCTATGGGGTCGCACAGAGTCGGATGCGACTGAAGCGACTTAGCAGCAGCAGCAGCAAAGTGAAAGTGAAGTTGCTCAGTTGTGTCTGACTCTTTGCGACCCCGTGGACTATACCCTACCAGGCTTCTCTGTCCATGGGATTCTCCAGGCAAGCATACTGGAATGGGTTACTATTTTCTTCTCCAGGGGATCTTCCCGACCCAGGGATCGAACCCAGGTATCCCACATTGGAGGCAGACGCTTTAACCTCTGAGCCACCTTTATAATACTGTTAGTTTCAGGTGTGCAGCAAAGTTATATTGATAGTGTTTCAGATTATTTTCCATTATAGGTTATTATAAAATATGGAATGTATTTCCCTACACTATATACCAGGGCTTCCCTGGTGGCTCAGCTGATAAAGAATCTGCCTGCAATGCAGGAAACCCCAGTTCAATTCCTGGGTCAGGAAGATCCACTGGAGAAGGGATAGGCTACCCACTCCAGTATTCTCGGGCTTTGCTTGTGGCTCAGCTGGTAAAGAATCCGCCTGCAATGTGGAAGACCTAGGTTCGATCCCTAGGTTGGGAAGATGCCCTGGAAAAGCGAAAGGTTGCCCATTCCAGTACTCTGGCCTGGTGAATTCCATGGACTGTATAGTCCATGAGGTCACAGAGTGGGACATGACTGAATGACTTTCACTTTCACCCTATATGTAGTAAATCCATGTTGCTTATCTATTTTATGTATAGTAGTTTGCATTTATTAATCATATACTTCTACTTTATCCTCCCCTTCCCTTTGGTAACCATAAATGAAATATTTTATGTAATACTTAGCTCAGTACCTGGTAAACACTAACTTTGGATATATTTTGGCTATTTTTATTCTTAACATTATTATTATAGATTATAGGTAGGATAGCATATAAGCATCCAAAGAAATTTTAATTTTTTGATAAATCTAACAACTTTTCTTCCTTTAAGTATATAAATTCCTATAAGTAAGGTATAGAAATAAATTTCTTTATTAAAGAAAGAATAGCTGTGTAAAGATAACTGGCAAATTTCATATTCAACAATGAAATTTTAGCAAATTATCATTAATCCCATCACCAAGGATACTTGCTATCATAGCTATAATTTAACATTATCTAGGAACTGTTGCTAATGCACAAAGTCAAGAATAGTATGTGAGATACAGATATCTAAAAAGAGTGAAATAATTTATTATTAACTTATGATACATATTTCTACCCAGAAAAATCAAGAGCATCAACTAGTAAGCAAATTTAATAAGAAGGGTACTGAAAAAATACACAAATGAATAACTTTTTTTCCCTATTAGCAATAACTAGTTAGAAGAATAGGGAAAGAGCTCTTACCCACAGAGGAAGGAAAAAACCCCAGCACAGAACTCAACAAGCAATGTGTAATGGCCTGCGTGAAACAAATGGGATGACGATGAGATTTTAAAAACCTGTTTAAATAAAAAAGAAATTGCTATCTGCCTGGATGGAAATAATGTTCCTTTTAAGTTATATAATGTTCCTATTAATTTTATACAAATAAATCAATAAATTTAATGAAATTCTGAGAACTTCTGAAGAAATTACACATCAAATAAAACTACAATTAAAAGAATATTATATTACGTGGGAAAATTTTCTCAGTACAATGTAAAGTGAGGGAAAGAGAAAAGTATATCCACTAATATGTACTGCTCCTATACAGTTGACCTGGAATGACATAGGTTTGAACTGCATGGGCCCATATATATGCAGGTGTTTTCAATAGTACATACTATAGTACTACAGAATCCATAGTTGGTTGAATCCACGCATGTGGAACCCTGCATATGAAGGGCCAACTATAAGTTATACCTGGATTTTCAACTGTGCAGAGGGTCAGCATCCTTAACTACCCTGTTGTTCAAGGATCAACTATAGTTTTAATTTATAAAAATAAACAGTAATTAAATTATTAAATTGTTTAAATTTAGTTTTATTATCAAATTATTTATTATTAAAATTAAATGATAATTGTACATTTAAAATACAGGAGCAGTACATACAAAATATCTAGAAAAAAAAATACCACAAAATTTTAACACTGGGATGGAGGAGGAGGACAGGGATCACTGCAACATTTTCCTACATATTTTCAATTTTACACAATGAGAACATATTACTTTCTGTATTTTTTTAAAAAGGTAGACTATAGAAGTAAAATTAATAAAATGATCTTACCAGTGTGAAATAAGTTGATGATGGCATTTGTTTTCTCTCATTCATGCTTGTACTCTGCAAAAACATCATTATCCACACTGTTTTTTGTGCAATGGATAATATACTTAATAATTAACTCTCCACAGTGTGTGGGAATTACACCTCAATATTAAGTTTTATTTCACATGATTTCAGTAATGTGTTTCAGCACACAGTATAATTAGTTAATGGGGTTATATTCATAAAGACTTGGTCCAATATAGAATTATGCTCCGTTTAAAACCTCTTCTTTTTGAAATTATGCACTCTGATATGCTTGGATCACGTACACACACACACACACACACACTTAAATATTCATTTAGATTATCTTAATTTGCGTCTTTCAGAGAGAGCTTTCTATTTTAATTTCTACTTTTACGTTGTGGTAGAAAAATGTCAAGAGGTTGAAAATCAGGTGAAGTTTAGAAATATTAGTAAGTCTGTTTATTAAGTATTATGTCTCAGCTGCTGCTGCTGCTGCTAAGTTGCTTCATTCGTGTCCGACTCTGTACGATCCCATAGACGGCAGCCCACCAGACCCCCCGTCCCTGGGATTCTCCAGGGAAGAACACTGGAGTGGGTTGCCATTTCCTTCTCCAATGCATGAAAGTGAAAAGTGAAAGTGAAGTCGCTCAGTCCTGTCCGACTCTTAGCAACCCCATGGACTGCAGCCTACCAGGCTCCTCCATCCATGGGATTTTCCAGGCAAGAGTACTGGAGTGGGGTGCCATTGCCTTTTCCGATTATGTCTCTAGAATAAAGTAAAAGAGGAAAGTTCTCATCTAGAAAAAAAATGTAATACATTAATTTGAAAAATTGCACTTTTATACACTCTAAGCTAAGACATTAATTCATATAAATGTTATTTTATATAATAGTATTTTTAGAGAGGATTCATCAAAATTTTTTCACCAGACTAAAAAAAAAAAGTAATTACTATCATTTCAGTTTCAATGAATGCTTTCTTTTGTATTACAAGGCATTAGAGAAACCATCTCCTAGTAGAAAAAATGAGTATGAATTCTTGTCGGTCATTAATACAAAAAATGCCTTTTTATGTTGATGTAATAGAATGTTCAAATTTGGAAGCCAAGCAAACTATATTGAAATAAGCTAATTTTTCTCCTAGTACTCCATGTTACATTTTCATATATACTATTGTATTTCATAAGAGTTTAGTAAGTTTGGAATTATTGTTGTGATGTTACAGAAAAAGAAACCAATGCAAAGATACTAATTTTGCCAAATAACAAAGAAAATCATAGCATTTAGGACAAATGCTCTGCTAATTAAAATGTATAGCCCTTTTGGTCTTCATAGTATAACTGTCTATAATATTTCTTCTGAAATTTTCAGTACATTAGTTATCTCACATTTTGAGGCATTTCCATTCACCAAACTGAAATGTCATGCAATTTACATGGAAGAGGAAAGTTTGTCTTTCTCCTTTGCAAGTAAGGAAGTTTCTTTTCAAGACTTTGCTTTTAAGTCCTATCATTTCTACTTTAAAATTATTGCACATCCATTATTTCTCTCCATCTCCATTGGCCACACTCCAAATGAAGCCCAAATCCCTCCATCTGGACCACTATAGCATCTCCTAACTGGTCTTTCCTTTCTTTTTCTTTCTTTCTTTCTTTTTTCTTTTTTTTTTTTTTGACCTTTTAAGTAGCAAAAGTTTATTTCTTACAGTTCTGGAGGTTGGAAGTCCATGAGCAAAGCACCAGCAAATTCAGTATCTGGTTCATATATGTTTGTCTTCTAGCTGTAATCCCACATGGTGGAAGAGATCTTCCTTGGTACTCAGGACATTCTTTGCAAAGTAGCCAGAGTAATTATGCTGAGTATGTGCTCGATCATGTCCTACTCTTTGCGACCCTATGGCCTGTATCCACCAGGCTCCTCTGTCCATTGGATTTTCCAGGCAGGAATACTGGAGTCATTTACCATTTCCTACTCCAGGGGTCTTCCTGACCTAGGGATTGAACTGGCGTCTCTTGTATCTCAGATTCTTTAACACTGTATCACCCATCATTGTGATTGGAGAAGATGCTTAATATGATTTCAATCTTTTTTGATTCACTGAAATTTGTTTTGTGATGTAGCACGTGATCTATCCTGAAGAATGTTCCATCTGTATTTGAGAAGTCTATGTATTCTGCTACTTTTGGAAGGAATCTTCTATACACATTCTAAAGTCCACCTGGTCTAATGTATTGTTTAAGTCTGATGTTTCTGTATTGATTTTCTGTCTGAATGATCTATCCATTGATGTAAGTAGAATCTTAAAGCCCCCTACTACTATTGCATTGCTTTCAATTACTTCCTTTAAGTCTGATAATATTAGCATTTTCTTTATATATCCTGGTGCTCATTCTTTTATTCTTTACCAAAACACTCTATGTATTTGTCTCAAGCACAACACAATCAGTGGTACTTTTATGTATTTGTTTACTCATTTGCTGCCTCTCCTCCAGCACTAGGACTTAGGCTCACTAAGAGCAGGGACCTCACATGTCTCCTTTATCATTGTATACCTTACTGCTGGTAGTTCTTGGAGCACAGTGAGCTCTTGATAAAAATTGATTAAATACATGCTTTTTTTACTTGATAAACACATGGAGCCTATACAGAAAATTTAGATACATACTCTTTAAAATATTTCTAACTTCTCATGTAGATTTCAGTAATACAAAAAGCAAATTATAAGCCATAAAATAGGACAGTATTTCATTATTCTCTAAGACCAGACTTTGAAAACTGGCTTATAAAATAGTCAAAGAAAAGCAAAACTTTATTTGATCTAATTCAGCAAGAAATCTGACAGTTTAATTGCTGTAACTGTAGTGAAAATCACTTTTAAAAGATACCTTGGTTAAATAGATATTGTTAACATTAATATAATGTTTTCTTTTGATAATTAGTTTCTTGAAGCCTGTGGTTAGGAAATCTTTTTGTGTTCTAATTAGTTTGTTGTTGGTTTGTTTGTCATTTTTCCCTGAATAGCTAATTACATTTCCCAGTACTTACAGTAGACAATACATAATCTTTTGTACTTGACTATAGATTTAACTTTTTTTTTTGGAGTTTTGTCATCCTATACAGACTTCTGCTTTGGGTTGCTTCAAAGAGTGATTTAAAAACGAAAATCTAGTTACCAGCCTATGTAAACTCTAATAGAGGAAATATTGAGTTGCAAATTAAATATGTTATTCTCAGAGGTGAGCACTTATCTTGTTCATACTGTACGGATGGAGCTTCCCTGGTAGCTCAGTCAGTAAAGAATCCACCTACAATGCAGGAGACCCAGGTTCCATTCCCCTTGAGAAGGGATAAGTTACCCACTCTAGTTTTCTTGGGCCCCTCTGGTGGCTCAGACAGTGAAGAATCTGCCTGCAATGTAGGAGACCTGGGTTTGATCCCTGGGTTGGGAAGATCCCCTGGAGGAGGGCATGGCAACCCATTCCAGTATTCTTCCCTGGAGAATCCCCATAGACAGAGGAGCCTGGTGGGCCATAGTCCATAGGGTGGAAAAGAGTCAGACACGACTGAGAGACTAAGCACAACACAGCACCGTATGGATGATTCTAGCAAAAAGTAAAAATAATACAAGTGGCTGTAGGAAAATAGTGTGTATTATATCCTGCTATTTTTAATAGGCATCTTCAAAGAGATAACCCCCTAAGAAGAGCTTATCTAATCTAAATTAAAAACATAAAGGGATTTCTTATAAATGAACAGACTTGCCTTTAAGTTGACATGTCAAGATTAATTATTAAAATAGCCTTTTATTTATGAAATTTTGTAAGTCAAAATACTCCAATGCATGTAAGAAAGAAAAATGAAATTAGCCAGGCAGTTTGCCACAATTAAAAAATAATACCAAGTTGCACACAGCATCTCTCTGCCACATCTTTCTTTTGCACCATTATTCAAAAACCTGGGGCTAGGGCTTTGTTCACCAGCCAGCAGTAAATATTTTGGCTATAATGTCAATGAACTTTAAAGCAAGCTCACCAAAACGGAACTCATTATTCTTCGAGGCACATCACTATTGGCATACAGTACATTCATGCCATGACTTTTCATTGTGTAAGTGGATTATATTTCTCAGAATGATTCTATTTTTTAAATGCTTAAACAGGCATGCATTTTTATTTACTGCAGACCTGAGAAGCATTGTGTGGAGAAACACATCTTTAGGTTAATATAAATTTTGTCCTTGGTGACAAGCTAATACATATTACACCAGGGAATTTGGTAGAGATTGATTTCTGTTTGTGGGTAAGAATAATTCTGGCATGTTTATTCTGCTATAAAGTTTATGAGGGAAGGGGAATAAAGAAAAGATAGATTTTTGGAGTGGTTCTAATTACAAACAGATTACAGCATTGACATTCTATGACAGTAATGGAGAAGAATATGCTTTGATTATGCATTGACATAGAATTGTGGATTAGGGACCAGTGAGCTGGTGAATAAATCGGAGGCAAGGGTGATTTGCAGGCAGATAGATTAGTATTGAGTTTTCCTAGGTTAGGCACAGCCTGATATCAAGGCAATTGTCTGCAAAATTCTCTGCCAGACTTGGGGCCTGGGGTTGATCAGAATCAGCAGATCATCTCAATAATATCAGAATAGAAGCATATTCTGCTCCATAGGGAATAAGTACTTCTGCAAGACAATAACAGCTGGAAAATGACATTTTTGGACATAAGAAATACATAAAACATAAAAACATCACTTGTCTTTCTTATTTTGGAGCCAGGTCATCAGCAGATACATGGTTTTGTCTGTTTTCTACCCTATACACAATGCTATAAAGATTCAAAATGAACATAATCAAAGTGCATCGGGCATAAAAATAAGGCTACAGGAGAAGAGGTAAAACAGTAACACAAACAAATGTATATTTTGTATGTATTTAGTTCCTAATATTTGGATACCAAGCACTGTTTTTCCCTGTAAGGGTATTAATGTGCCAAACTCTCATTTGGTGGTACATTACATAGAGCTTATCTTTTCTTCTACTACATTTTAAAAAGCCATCTGTTTCTCTCTTTTGAAATTACTTATTACGCAAATTATTTCCAATCTTTTCTTGTCCCCTTTCCTCAGATGATCCTAATGTAATCTCCTAGGGACAGATACAATTTAGTACCCCAAATTTCTACTTATTTTTATTAATAATTATTACCAAACCCTGACATTTCTCTGGAGGTTTGGTATTTGCCCCACATTTCTGTTTTGTTTTCTTTTTTGCTTTTTTTTGTGTTGTGACCAAACTTAATTTAGCAAAACAAAAGATGAAAACTAGGACTAAAGTTTCCAGTTCTTAATTTCACAAGTACCCCTTTGTGTTGCCTTAAAAAAGTAAATAAATAATAAATTAGGAAGAAAGGGTTCGCTTCAGTTGTGTCTGACTCTGTGCGACACCATAGAAGGCAGCCCACCAGGCTCCCCCGTCCCTGGGATTCTCCAGGCAAGAACACTGGAGTGGGTTGCCATTTCCTTCTCCAATGCATGAAAGTGAAAAGTGAAAGTGAAGTCGCTCAGTCGTGTCCGACTCCCAGTGACCCCATGGACTGCAGCCCACCAGGCTCCTCCATCCATGGGATTTTCCAGGCAAGAGTACTGGAGTAGAGTGCCATTGCCTTCTCCAAAAATGAAATGATAGCTGCACTTAAAAACAAAGGTCAGCAATCAGCTTGTAGAGGAAATCTGCACACCATGACTGTTGTTTCCACAGTATGCTTCCCAGGTAAGGTACATGCCTTGATGGCTGTTCTGAACTAAGCACATTGTCTGAACACTGCATTTATTAAATACTTCATTCAATGCCTGCGACATTTCATGAAGTGTAAATCTAGTAAAGTTAACTCTCCTAAGTTCAATGGCTGTATTTCAGTAGATCTATATATGTGAAATTTTCCCTATTTGTACCGTAAAAATCAATCAATCATTTTACAATTCCGCCCTATAATAGGGTAATGATAACTACATGAGCTAATATCTGTTGCACTTACCCATAAAGCAGGTTTATTTTATATTCAGTATCTCATTTGATCTTCTTAACCACCCTATGAAGTGGACTTAATGAGCAGGACTATGGGGTATAATCATACACATTTTGGTCTCCTTTTTTTTTTTCTTTCTAATTTGTACAGTGAGAAGACTCTTTCTGCCCTATCTGGAAACATGGTCAGGCTCCATAATTCCTTTGACTTCTCTTAAGTTTTTGCTAAAACTCCTACAGTCACTTTAAGACATAAAATATGATCTCAATTTTAGTATCTAATTTATGAGGGGTATTTAAGGTAAAAGCTACCTCTTCCTGAGGCTCCAATCTAGAGGTTCACATTTAGCATTTGTACCCAGGCCAGATTCTAAGAGGACTTCCACACCTGGAAACACTTATGACTTTTAAAAATAGCTTAGATCTGACTATTAAATACAAAAGGATTTTTATAAGGTATGTGTAAGATGGAAAGAATAATAATAATGATCACCTAAGTACACAATATTCATTTTAAGATATAGAACATTTTGTTTGCCTTTTGTACCCCCATTTTGCCAATGCATTTTTGCATTATGTAGCTGTAGTTCATTCATTTCATCTATAATGTTTCACTGTATGAACTTATTATGATTTATCCATTTTACTATGGATTTACATTGTGCTTTTAAATTGCATTTCCTTAACTATTTATGGGGTTGAATGTCTTTTCATATGTTTATTGTTCTTTCCTGTTACCACCTCCTGTCTTTTGCATACTTTTTCTATTGTTTGTACTTCTCTTAAAGATTTATAGGCTTTCTCTCTCTCATGTATGTATATATGTATATACATCCTGACCCCTAGTCCGTTGACGGTTATAGCAGTTAATATTTTCTCCTAGTGCCTTTGTCTTTTCATTTTCTTCATCATCATCTTTGATGAAAAGTTCTTGAACTTATTCCAACCAGTATATAAATAACTCCCTTTATGCTTTATATTTTTAAAGTCTTATGTAAGAATTCTTCTTAACACCAAGATTACAAATATATTTTCTGTTGCAAAATTTTCTGATTTGTTGATTTATTTTTGGCTGTGCTGGGTCTTTGTTGCTGCATGTGGGCTTTCTCTAGCTATGGGTAGCAGGGGCTACTCTCTAGTTCTGGGCACAGGCTTCTCATTGCAGCGGCTTCTCTTGCTGCGGAGCATGGGCTCTGGGTCACTTGGGCTTCAGTAGTTGTGGCTTGAGGGCTCCAGAGCACAGGCTCAGTTGTGGTCCCCATGGCATGTGGAATCTTCCTGGAGCGGTAATCAAACCTGCATCCCCTGCATTGGCAGGCAGATTCTTTACCCCCGGACCACCAGGGAAGTCTGCAAATATACTTTCTTACACTGTCTTCCAATATACTGTTGCCTTTCACATTTATCTATAATCTACCTGGAATTGATTTTTGTATATGGTAGGATTAAAACTCAGTGTCTTTCCTATGCATATGAATGACTCTCTCAGCACCGTTAATTGCAAGATCCACCCTTTCCTTACTGTTCTGTGGCGTCATCTCTGTCACGAGACCTCCACGTATCTGTGAGTCTGCTTGAGTAGTTCTATATTCTGCTCCACTCATCAGTTCGTCTATCCTTGCAGTAATGACACACTATCTTAATTACCAAAGCTGCATAGTAAATTTCAACATCTTGAGTGCCACACTCCCACATACTTTTTCTCCATCAGCCATATTGTGGCTATTATTGGCTCGTTGCTCTTCCATATAGATTTCAGAATTAGCATGTCACAATTCACATAGGCAAGACAATGAATATGATGACCTTGACTCCACAGATTAAGTCAGTGAGCACTGACATCTTCACCAGGGCTTGGTAATATGTCTCAAAATCAGTAGAACAAGTCCTTCTTTCTTAACTATGGTTTTCAATGTTGCCTTGACTGGGGACATTTGTTTTTCCATATAAATTTTGGGCTAAGTTTATTGAGTTATTCAAAAGGTTCAGCTGAGATATTATCTGGATTGCATATATGTGGATTAATCTGGGGAAGAAATTACATCTCCACAAGGGATAGAACCATCAAAGTGCATAAAATGTCTCTTCATCTAATCAGAACATCTTTCTCTTTTATTCAAGTGTTAAGATTTTTTTTTCCCCATGGAAGTCTTGTGTATTCCATTTAACTTAGAATTCTTTGTACTTGTTGCTATTGTGGAAGGTTTTCATTTTAATTAAATTTTCTAGATGCTTATTGCTTTTGTAAAAATGGCTATTTTAATTTTTGTACTTTGGTCTTGTATTTAGCTACCTTGCTAAGCTCTTAATAGGTCTAATATTTTGTCAGGTTTCATTTATTTATTTATTTAAATCTTTCCTTCCAGTCTTCATTTCTCTGATTTCTTTTTATTTCCTCACAACATTGACTAGGCCCTTCAGTATTATGTTAAATAGCAGCAGGGACATTGGTCCCATATCACACTCTAAGTCCTGTTATAACATTTTATGAGACTTCAAGTTCAGGAGGAGGAGTAAGGATACCCACAGACCACTGGCAGGTCTCTTCGAGGTTATATAGTTTGCAACACTGGGAACTATAACAGAAACCTGCATCATTTAATTCCAAATACCATGATCTTTATACTGTATTTACAAAAAAAAGAAAAATCACTAGAATTCACATTAATATGTATTGATTACCTATTATCCCTAAATAAATATACAAAGTCACTGTGGTTTTTTCAAGGAATTCATATTATAATTTCATGAGAAACACATTTAGAGTGTGTATATAATATACTACTCTTCAACTCCCTCCCCAAAATTAAAAAACAAACCCTTGGAATTTTCTTGCAAGGAGATGCCTCAAACAGATTCGTTAACCAGATGATTGAACAAGAATGCTGTCATTTTTCAAAGCACTAAATTATCCAAGTGAAATCAAAACATCAGTTTTATAAAAGGAATATTTTACTCTTTACTTGAATAGTAAGCCTTAAAAGCTAAAAGTTAGTCATTTCAAGTTTGCCCTTCTTTCACAGTGGTATTTGATTATTCATAATGAGAAGCAGTGCCTTTGAAAGTAGACTATAAGAAGAAATAGATCTTTTTTTTTTTCATTTTCCTAGTGACTGCACAAATGAAGGACCTCATTAATCAAGATGACTCTATTGAAAAGCTGACATTAGACACATCACCATGCAGTTGTCATTTTCGTTCAGTTTCATACACTTGCAAACCAAGTTTTAAACCCTTGCACCCAATCAAGAATCTAACCGCTTGTCTTCAAGTATCTGGAAAGTATTATAGGAGGGAAGGGCTTCCCAGGTGGCGCTAGTGGTAAAGAGACCATCTGCCAGTACAGGAGACAGAAGAGACGTGGGTTTGATCCCTGGGTGGGGAAGATTCCCTGGAGGAGGGCATGGCAACCCACTCCAGTATTCCTGCCTGGAGAATCCCATGGACACAAGGAGCCTGGTGGGCTACAGCCCATAGGGTCTCAAAGAGTCAGTCACAACTGAAGTGACTTAGCTCACACACTTAGGAATGAAATGCATTCAGTGAACATTTATTAAGCAACAATGAGGCTATTTGTGCCATGCAAGGCTCTCAGGTTACAAAGAAAGATGTAATCATCCCCTCATAAGTCTCCAAGGCAGAGGGAAGACATGAAGTAAGCAGAGACTTCAAATAGGAAGGAATAAGAGCTGTAAACAAGGTCTATCAGTGTTTTGAAAGTACAGATGGATAATGTACTAGATATGTATTACTACATAATATTATTGCATGTGTGTGCTATGTTGTTTCAGTCATATCTGACTCTTTGAGACCAGATTCTCCAGGATTATCCAGGCCAGAATACTGGAATGGGTTGCCACACCTTCCTCTGGGGTATCTTCCCAACCCAGGGATTGAACATGTGTCTCTTATGTCCCCTGCATTGGCAGGGGGGTTCTTTACCACTAATGCCTCATGGGAAGCCCTCTACATACTATGAATATACATTTAACAGCTTAAAAACAACACATACTTATTTTCACCCAGTTCCTGCAGGTCAGGTCTTAGTTGGATCCTCTCTAAGGTCTTACAAGGTACAAATAAGATGTGATCTGGGCTATGGTCTCATCTGAAGTTTGACAGAGGAAAAATCCTCTTCCAAGTTCACATGGTTGTTGAGAGGACAATCAATTGTTTGTAGCTGTAATAGGGGCCTCTGTCTCTTGCAAGGTGACATTGGAGGATGTCCCCCAGCTTGCTGCTATGTGGCCCTCTCCATCACTGCAGCTTGCTTTTTCAGAGTTATCAAGGAAGACAGAGACTCCAGCAAGATGGGAACTGCAAATTCCCATAAAGTGTAACATAATTAACTACAGAATAACCACATTTTCTGTCTGCAAGCAAGTCACAGGTTCTGCCCATACTCGAGGGAGAGGATCATGAAGACAAAACAATGGTGCTCTCTGATACAGATTTTAACTCTGGTCCTAGGGTGCTAACTGAGTCCTGAAAACATGAACGGATGCTCCAGACAGAATGTATAATCTCATAGAATAAGAGAGTAAGGACTAATCAGAAACTTCAAGTAGACTTTGGGACTGCTATATGGTGGGAAGGGGGTTAGCCTGGGCTGAAAATGGATGCTAATCGTAATAACCAACTTTTAAAGCACTTACCATGGTCAATTTTTTTTCAGAGAAATTTACATGTGTTGCTTCCCACTAATGGTTACAACAACCATTGATCTGCTTGGACTGTCATAATAAAATACCATAGACTGGGGGTTTAAACAACAGACATTTATTTCTCACAGTTCTAGGGGCTGAGAAGTTCAAGATCAAGTTACCAGTGGACTCAGTTCCTGAAAGAGCTCTCTTTCCAGCTTGCAGATGGTCAGCTACTTGCTATATCCTCACCTGGTCTTTCCTCAGTGTGTTTCCTTTGGATGCGAGGAGGGAAAAGGACATCTTTGTTTTCTTAAAAGTGAGTTATCCCATCATTAGCGTCCCACCTTCATGACCTAATCTAACGTCAGTTACCTCCCAAAGGCCCCATCATCAAATCATCATTTGGGAGAGGGATGAACATTGAGTCCACAAAACATCCCATGAGGTTTCTTGTATTAATATCCCCATTTTGCAGATGTGAAAGTAGGTGTGGAAAGATGTTTAGAAATGTTTCCACAGAGAGGTAAAGAGACACCAGGTTATAAAGAAATTTGTATGCCTTGTCAAGGAATTTTAATTTATCCTGAAGATACTTAGGGAATATTTAACCTAGGGAAGAATATAGGCAGTTGTATTTATTGAAAATTTGTGTGTGCGTGTGTGTGTGTGTGTGTGCACACATGAGGGACTAATCTGAGGCAGAAGAAGTACGAATAGAGGAGGGAGCTAGTATTAAGATATATTTAGGAGGTAGAATCTACATTAGTAAGGCACTAGTTCAATGTAAACATTGAAGAAATCAGGGATGATCAGGAAGATTCCCAGCGTTCTGATTGAGTAGCTGAGTGATTGGGTGCCACTCCCAAAGAGAAGTTAACAGGTGGTGGAGTGGGTTTATAGGGGAAGAGGAGTCAGTTGCAAATTCAGTTGAGGGAACTTCAGTGAATTCAATTTTTGTTAAAGCAGGAGGTAAGGTTGTCAGCTAATGTATGGTGACTGGGGAGATGGCTGAGTGTGGATAAGGTCTGAGACAATGTGATAGGAAATTAATAAAAGGTGAAAAAATTGTAGTTATCTACTCAGGCCCAAAGGAGGTTAATGAACATGAATTTGTGGTGGAGCCTAGCATTGGGCTCATAGTCTATCTTTTATTCTGCTACCAGAAAAAAGAAGATGAATAGTGGAAGCTGTTTAAGGCTGAGGATTGGCGAGAGGGAATATCAGGAGGATACGCGAGCATTTTTACTGTGAGCATGGCACCCTGGAGGGTGGGAGGCAAATAGAGCCAGAAGAGAAAAGAGACTAGAAGAACCGGCAGAGCATTGGATGTCAACTGAAAGGTCATTGTCTTCCAACTACACAGAGAACAAAATCCAAAGACCTGACCAAGGCCCCAAATGTCCATCACAACCTTATCCTTTGTTACCTCTCCAAAAGTCCCAAGCTATATCTTGATTAATGTAATAGATCTGGTCCTATGGCATGATGTTGGCAACTGCTGCTTCTTCTGCCAAGATCACTTTTTCCCAAGTTGTCTACATGGCCCCCTCTAGCTTCATTCAGTTTTCTCTTTTCACATCGACTTCTTAGAGTGGCCCTCCTCGACCCCTTATTTAAAATAACAACTATTTTCACTATCCATCATTCATCCCCTTACAGAATTTTACTTCTTATTCTTAGTAATTGTCATTATTAGACACTATGTTATTACTCTCTTTTTATTTTCTGTCTCTTCTACTAGACTACAAAATGCTGAGAAGAGGACAAAGAATTTACAATATCTTTAAGTAATTTTTTCATATATTTCAAAAACCAAATAATTTTAACATATACTGCCAAGTCTTAGAGTCCTTCATTCATTCAGTTACTCTTCTAGAAGACAGCCACATGTAATGAATTATTGTGTATTGTTCCAGGCTCCTCATGCAAACACAAGCAAATAGAAATATACATTCTTAGCTTTCTTCTCCTTTTTTGCAGAAAAAAACACATATTACACACACAACTGGGCTTGCTCTTCTGTTGCAAGAGCACTGTTCCCAACGGTGCACAGAGATAGTCCTCATTTTACTGTTGTTTTAGAAATTTAGAGTTTGGGGATTATTTGATTTATAGCCACCTAGAGTTTCATCATGTAACTATACCATAGTTTATTGGACATTTGGGTGTTTTCTATTTCTCCTATTTAATAAATGGGTAACTTTGTACATACATTATTTTATTGGTGTGTTAATATAGCAATAGATTAAATTCCCCAAGGTGGTTCAGTGTCTACACACATTTATAATTTTTATAGATAATGCCAAATTGCCCCCCATAGGAACCGTGCCAATTTATACTCCCACCAGCCATGTGTGAAAAACAGTGTTTCCCTACAGTTTTGCCAACAGTGAATTTTTTGCTGATCTGAAAGGTGAAAAATGTTATCTTAGTGTAGAATTTTGTTTGCCTCTCTCTGACTATGAGTAAAGTAGAGCTTCCTTTCTTATGTAAAAGTTTTTTATGCCTTTATATGCATTGTTCTTTTCTATGAACATGAAATAAAATATGGCCCTATGAGCTGTTCTGGGCAGAATGGGCATCCTTGAGTCTGCCAAAGGATGAGGATAAAACTGATGCTGTGACTCTTACTGAATATCTGGTTCTCTGCTTCCAAGATTAATGTCTGGGCATTCCAACTTGACTGCCTTGGGTCTAACTACACCCCTTGTCCTCCTGTTATTTTTATTCTATCTTTGATTCAGCTTACCTAGGTTTATCAGCTGCTCTTGGCTTGGGTCCACTTACACCAATGTCTCCTCTCCTTCCGCTTATTGTTGTTCAGATTTACTCTGTCTCAACTCCTTTTTGAACTCAAAGTTCTATGACCCACCATCTCCCTGCCTTTGCCCCAGAGAGTTAGGTGTTGAATACAGAAAATAAATTTTCTTTCCTCTCTTGTTTTTGTCTTTTAGCAGTAAGTGAAATCATTTGTAATTACCAAAGCTATGTGTTAGTAATTTCCTCTCTCAAAAGTGTGGACAGCTGTCATGGAATATGACTTCCTAAACTCACATGACTCTTCAACAAATCAGAGGATAACCATCACTAAAATCTTTGGAGGAGCAACTTATAATCAGTTTTTGAACCTTTGTTATGGTGTCACTGGGTGTTTTAGTAGGTTTTTCCTTTGTTCACTCTTTATATTATGAAAAACAATCCTATTACCACAAATTCAACTGAATTTAGCAAGAATTTATTGAGCACCTAGCAATGTTCTCAGCATTGTGAGAGAGGTTGTGGGGAAAATAAATGAAGTATAAGATATACCTTGCCCTCCAGGAGTGTAGGATTTTAAGGAGAAACAATACGTATGCAAATAATCCAATTAGCCCAGAAACCCACAGAGTGCAAATATGGAAAATTCAAAAATAAAATAAGTCAACTGGATATAAATTACGCTCCAGACACACTGGCGCATTCATCTGCACTGGACAAGCCAAACTTGTTCCTTCTTTAGGACTTCTATCCAAAAGCACTATCTCTAAGCCATGGCATTGCTAGCTTCTATTTCTGGTCACTCAAGACTCAGTAAGACCTTCTGTATTGACCAGTCTAAATTATCTAGCCCTCCCCAGCACCAATAATACTTTCTCTTTATTTTCTTCATACCATTCCAGTCTCTGAAATTGTTTAAATTTTTTGTTTACTTGCTCAGTGTCTTTCTTCTCCCACCAAATGTAAGTTCTGGGAAGGCAGGCACTTGGATTTACCCCTTTCTATATTCCCAAGGACTAAAACAGTGCCAGGTACACAGTTGGGGCTCAATAAATCCTTGAATTAATGAAACAAATAGACAAAAAGGATGGTACTGATACTAAGAGAGAGAAGAAACCTAAGTCTGCTGTTGTTCCTGGGTATGGCTTCATGGATGTGGTAGCAATTTAGGTAGTATTTGAAGAATGATGGCATTTCCACTGAGAAAAAAAAGAAGGATCCTAACTGATGAACCAGTTAGCTGGCAGGTGTCTTGACAGAAAGAAGATTAATAGGCTTTTAGAATTATTTCTCTTACCTTAGAGATGTGTTGAAACCAAGATCCACTCCCAAGGGGAACAGCTGTGCTTTTCAAAGCATTGTACGTTTAAGAGTTTCCTGAGTGGTAAAGGAAGAAGAGCTCCTGTTGCCACTAACAATCCATAGAAAACCATCAGGATGCTTGATTTTTGCCAATGGCAGAATCTCCTTCCATGTACAAAAGTGTACTTATTATTAGAGGACATTATTGAAAAAATAAACCTACAAGACTCAAAACAAGGAGCAGAAGTTAAAATTCATGTCTCTGAGGATGAATTGGCAATATGATTGAGTGATTTTTTTAGAACTTATTTTCAAAACCCTGGTCAAGCTCTACCACTCAAGAAATAACCCAGAGACACTGTTGTTCTCCTTTTCCCCCTCAATCCAGTCAACCACCAACTTTCATAAAACCTACCTTCTTATAAATCTCTTCATTCCATGTTTTTCACAATGCTACTTCCTTTGTGTAATTCTCCATAGCTCTTACTTGGCTGGCTGCCATAGCCTTCTAACACAGCAGTCCCCAATCTATTTGGGGCAACAGGGGTCAGTTTTGTGGAAGACAATAGGTCACCTCTAGCTGTGTGGCCCAGTTCCAGGGGTTGGGGACCCCTGCCCTAACAGAATCTCATGCCCTCGTCTTGACTTTCTACATTGCAGTCAAATATTGATAAATTCGAAGAAGAGCCAACTCATTGGAAAAGACCCTGATGCTAGGAAAGATTGAAGGCAAAAGGAGAAGGGGATGACAGGATGAGATGTTTGGATAGCATCACCGACTCAATGGAAATGAATTTGAGCAAACTCCAGGAGATAGTGAAGGACAAGGAAGCCTAGTGTGCTGTAGTCCGTGGGGTCACAAGAGTCAGATATGACTTAGTGACTAAATAACAACAACAAAAAAATTTTAAAAAGGAAATCTGACCGCATCACACCCCTATCTAAACCTGTTGCTGCCGCTGCTGCTGCTAAGTCGCTTCAGTCGTGTCCGACTCTGTGCGACCCCATAGACGGCAGCCCACCAGGCTCCCCCATCCCTGGGATTCTCCAGGCAAGCACATTGGAGTGGGTTGCCATTTCCTTCTCCAATGCGTGAAAGTGAAAAGTGAAAGTGAAGTCGCTTAGTCGTGTCTGACTCTTAGCAACCCCATGGACTGCAGCCTACCAGGCTCCTCCGCCCAGGGGATTTTCCAGGCAAGAGGACTGGAGTGGGGTGCCATTGCCTTCTCCAATTTAAACCTGTTAAGGTCCTCCTATTATCTTGTGGATAAATTGCAAACTCTAAATCATGATATTCAAGCCTATTAATGGTTTATCTCATTTTTTTCTCCCCCTAGCCTTACCTCTCAATATTCTCCTAAACTTGCCCCATCCTCAGTCACCTTTACTCTACATTAGAGACACATGGAACTGCTTGCTGGTCACTAAACCAGCAGCACTATTTCTTGATTCTGTAATAATGGAATAATAATGTAATAATACATACATTATTGTACCCTATTGACTCTGCATTAAGATCAGAATATGCCTTATTCATCTTTGTATTCATAGCATCTTACATAAGTCTGGCATGGTTCCAATGAGCACCCAATACAGGTGTTAACTTCCAAAATAAGATGTGCATCACAAATGGCAAGAAGAAACGATTGGAAAAGTCATGTTCCCAGACACTAACAGTAGCCACCTCATAGTATCAGTTAAGAAAGTGGTATGGGGAGGGTGGGATTGAATATAAAAGTCTATGCATTCAATGCTGTGAAGGAACTGAAGACGCAGCCAAGAATAATTTTAAGTTCTTATTTTCCTAGTAAGGCGGCAGCTGGTGCCTGGCAGAAGGGGAAGACTGTTGCCATGTCACTGAACAGCAATCTTGGAATAGCCACAGAGCCAGCAGCCTAAACACTCTTCCCCGGACCAGAACAGGGCTGCAGGGAAAAGGTGGTGGCATAGCGAGCTTCAGCTGGAGGAAACAGCAGAGGCCATGGCGGCATACTGGCAGGGGAACTGCTTCTCCAGATGAACCTAGTTAATTAAGACTACTAGGGCACAAGGCCAGCCTGAAAGGCTAAATACTCCAATTTTAGTGTGTAGCTAAACACACTATTTATAAATTTTCCCATGCAAAGAACCTCAACAACACCCTTTTTTTGCTTCTCACCACCTATACCCCACTAGCCATTTAACCTTGATCTTAGTATCTGATAAATGTCTTCACCCATTCCTTCCATCCATCATTCTTTGACATAACCTTTACTCAGGCCTTCATCATTTAATCTAGACTCTCTTTGTGCTGTGCTGTGCTATGCTAAGTCACTTCAGTCATGTCCAACTCTTTGCAACCCTATGGACTGAAGCTTGCCCATCTCCTCTGGCCATGGGATTCCCCGGACAAGAATACTTAACAACCTACTAATAGATTTCTATGTACAAAAATAATCCATTCAGTCTAACCTCTGTATTCTTGGAACTGATTTTCTATAGAAGTTGAACAAGATCATGTCACCTCTCCTCTTAAGGATATTTGAGCTTCTAAGTGCTGACAGAATAAAAGGCCAATTGCTTAGCATTCTTAAGAAACTGTGCCCTCCTTTTCTCACTTGTAAAATGGCACAATAGTACTTACCTCATAAGACTCTTTGAGGATTAAGGAGTTAAAATATGTGAAGCTTTAGAATTGTGTCTGGCACAGCATAAGGACCATGTTAGTATTAATTATTAACATTACATTTTGGTTAGATTTGTTTCCAAGATTCCTTGTGATCTGATTCAATCTAATTGAAGAAACACCAGAGTATATATCAGTACAGACACAGGAGTCACACTGACCTGGATTCAAGTCAAGTCCTAGCTGTGTAACTCTAGGCAAGACACCACTTTAAGTCTCAGTTTATTCATACACAAACATAGGAATAATAATAATTGTTGCCACAATAAGTTATTCTGATCAGTGTAGTACAGGAAGAAGAGTTGGCAAAGGTGAGCAAGGAGGTAATGTGTCTAAAATTTAGGAGGAGAACCAGGAAGGTTGGCTTCAATGCCAAAGAAAAAGTAAAAGCAAACTCTGGGAGACAGTGGAGGACAGAGGAGACTGGCATGCTGTAGTCCGTGAAATCACAAAGAGTCGGACATGACTTAGTGACTGAACAATAACAACAACTTCAACAGGAAGAGGGTTGGAGAAGTGATGGAGACAAAAAGCAATTGCAGCAACTTGGAAGTGTAGAAGGAAGTATATTTGAAAAAAAAAAAAAATGTTTCTCTGAAGACCAGCTCCCCTGAGATCTATGGGTAGATGTGAAAGTTGAGACCCATAATCACAGGTTTAGGACTTGTCACTGCCTAAGAGACATGATCAATATCCATCATAATAAATATATGCCAGGTATAACGTTATCGGGTGCCAGCTCCTGGATTAAGTGCTTTCAGTATATTTTAATCATCTCATCTTCACAACAATCCTTACAACTTCATTTTAAGGAGGAGGAATCAGTAGTTAGCAGTAGAGCTAGTATTTAAAGCCAGCTATTCTGGCTGCAGAGATAGTGTATCCATGCTGTATGCTGCACTCCTCAATTTACTTCAATATAACCAAAAACATTTTGGAGTGACTATATAGGATCAGACACCACTCAGATTTCTTGGGGATGTATCAGAGAACAAGAAAACAAATGACAAAACACAAAGATATATATTGCAGACAATCAAAATTTGTAAAATGCACATGGCTTAAGGGCTCCAACCTATTCTGTTGTACTTTTAATGTTATGAGGTATGGGCAGCATGTCAAGAACATGTATTAAAGAAAAGGTTGGTCTACTTTCCTACCGAAGGACAGTGTGTTTAGTTGTTTTCACCTATTAAAAACCGCTTTGAGTGATGGATTCCTCCTAAGAAGTTATAGTGAGGTGACACATGATGTGATATTAGAATGGTCCCCAGGTGCCATAGTCTAATAGTAATTCAGTTAATACATTAGCTACTTAAGACAAGAATATGTGTTATCAACAGTTCCTACTGCATTAGAATGACAGGCAGTGACTCTCTTCCTAGTGACTAGAGTCCCTTCTCAGAAAATCTGCTTCTCTGACTATATCTGTGGGTAGATTCTATATTTCCATTGCACCACCTCCTCTACCTTTTATCTGACTGCACTTCCACTCCAGCAAATTACTTCAGTTTTCTATTGGAATAGTAGCTTAGTTGCTCAAGGACAAGTTCTCTTTAATCTTTAGGTCCTCCCCTGCTCAAGTGTGAGAACTTTGTTTTGGGTTTTTGTTTGGTTATCAGAAGTTTGATCAACACCTAACCATTTAAAACGCCTTTATGAAATCTGGTGTCATTTCAGACCCCAGGAATTACTGTCAATGTCTGCTTTTAGGTCCTCATTTTAAATATATTTAACTTGCTTATTCTTCTCCTAAGAACTTTTCAGGGTGGTCTTTTGATCTATGGAGGCTAGGATGGCAACTGACACACAGTAGCGCCTTAGTACTTAATAAATTATAAAGCAACCGATATAGTGCCCATCACAACACAGTTTTTGCTAAATGGTGTCTCTTGAGTGTATGAATAAATGCATGAACAAATGAATGAATAAACAAACATAGATGCTGGGTGTTTTCATCAGGGATAAAATGCATAAACTGCTAAAATTTCCAAGGAAACCCTGGTGGGTGGTATGTTTTAAAGTCAGTAGTAGGAACTAGTTCTTTTTGATGTCTAAACAAAAAAAGAAAATTACCAGTCGACTTGAAAAGCAACTGCTTTGCATAATTATTTTATTAATATTGTGAGTGATGCTGGGCCCATTTGTTGTAAAGTGACAACCATTTCACAGAAATTGCTTGGGGCCAGTTTGGGGATGAAAAATGCTCCTTTTCAGTGTGTGCTTTCATGTGCCATCCACAGGCGCAAGGGAGAGACAAAGAGCTAACTTGGATCCTGTTTAGAAGAATCAAGCCATTATTACATACTCCAGCCTCTTCCCCTGAAAGCCTTGAGGCACAGGACTGACTACACAAAGAGTACATGACCATAATGTATAATCAACAACTGGCCAAAAGTTACAGTGCTTCCAAATGAGGAAGCTATGAATGTCCCGGGAAGACAAAAAAGAAATGTCGCAGTCACAGTGGAATAAAGCCCTGCTCGTGAGGTCCCTAGAAATGGGGAAAAGGCAACCTCTACAGTGAAGGGGAACTCTAAGCTAAAGCCAGTTGCAGCCATAACGAACCCCAGAGAGTCTTGCCTTCACCTTTTCTAGTACCTTCATTTTGACTCTTCAGGATCTGGCCTTAAGAATTCCCTTTATTTTTCACTCTTTGTCTAATGTGGCTACCTGACTCTCAATTTTGCAATTCCCATCTTGACCTCTGATGTTGGCCCCCAGCCAATTCCTGCTAATTAGTCCTTGCTCTTAGAATTCAGACACCAGGTTCAGCTGTCTAGCTTTTGCTCATTTCAGCCACAGGACACTTTCCCCTCAGTTTGACTCCATCTGAAACTTGACACCAAAGGCAAGTAATTTAAGCATTTTCTTCCTCTCAACTCCTGATTGTTTACTATCTGTCAAAAAATTAATAATAATTCTTTAGATCTGAGAAAGCAGAATTCTACTGAGAAGAGGGAAATGACTAAAGCCCAGAATAGGTCAAAGAATGTGAGAAAGGAAGTAAGAAGTAGAAAAATAATGTTTTTGTTAATTAATTTATATCCTGTGTTTCTCTAAAATAGAGTCAAAGTCATTTTCAGATACAAAAATTTATAACAAGTTTACAAAAACAGGCAAAGAAAAGACCAGCTAGAACACCTGGATCAAGCTATCAATTTGAATGATGGACAAAATATTTTAACATAAAATCTGATAAACTTGCCAGAGTTACAAAGCTGGCCTTCAGGTTATCCTATACAAATTTTATTCTACTTTTAATGCTTTAATTTACATAATAAAAATTTACATTTTATTATATTGTCACCATAATAAAGTTCAAAGTTCTATCATGTTCCATTTTATAGTATCACTGCCATAAATCTCTTTTTCTTTCTTTTTTCTTTTTTTTCTTCATCATCTATGGGATAACACAAAAGAGACTGACTAGAATAATCTCAGGTTACTGGTGACAAGGTAAGGTCTTGTTGAAACCTGACCCAAAGAAAACTCTGACAAAGAGTGTGCAAACCCCAATACCAGAATCTTCAACCATCTCTTTTCTGCTCCATATTTCCATTACTATGGAAACCTACATATTGAATCCATTAAATGGAGGAAAAGTCCCAGAAATTATCTTGTTCTGGCACCTTAGCTGGTTCTCTGTGCTTCTAAGATTTACAATGCCACCAATTATGTTCAGGTTTGTGGTTTGAACATATCAGATTATGCACAGTTTATATATATATATATATATATATATATATATGGAGAAGGAAATGACAACCCACTCCAGTATTCTTGCCTGGAGAATCCCATGGACAGACGAGCCTGGTGAGCTACTGTTCCTGGGGTCACAAAGAGTTGGACACAACTGAGTGACTAAGCATATATATATATATATATATATATATGAAAGTTTATCTGTGAGAAAAAAGCAAGAACAGAAAAATAGTTGAGAATACAGAAAGAACAAAAGTAGGAGCAGAAAAAATCTGGGCATCTCACACTACTACTACTCTGCCTTGGGGAGATATTTGCCAGGTATCTGCAGATGCTGGCGCTGGGGAGAATAGTGTGGCTATTATTGAGTTTCCAAATGATTATTGAAATTCCTCAGGATCTTAATGCACTACCATTCATTTAACATTCTCCTACGGTTAGACATGTTGGTGATCTCCAACTTTCTACCCTTATAAATACACCTTTGTAGACATCTTTACTCATGAAAGCTTTTCCACAGTAAGATATTTTCTTTGAGAGAGATTCTTGGTGGAATGAGTAGCCTCAACTCTGAATTCAGATTTCCTCTCTTTTATCTTATCTCCACCATTCATCAGCTGTGTAGCTGTGGATAGGTTACTTTACTTCTCTCTGTCACTAGTTTCTTCTTTTACAAAATTAGGATAATGCTAACAGCAAATGCTATGGGTAGGTTATGAAATTCAGTTACTATATCATCTACAAAGAGCCTAGAAAAGTATCTGATACATAATAAATGCTCAATAAACATAATTATAATGTCCTACTGTGGAAGCTAAACTGAGTTTCCAGTTGCCTATGAACTGCCAAGCACAAATGCTAAGCTTTCATTATATTTATACCTTCAGGTCCCAGAACAGTGCCCCTGTATAATAGGTACTCAGATAGGCTCCATGAGGGCAGGGACCATCTGTGCTGTTGACTGCTGAATATCCACAGCCTCCAACAGTTCTTGACACCTAACAGCACTCATTGCACATTTGTTGAATGTCTAACTATTCATAGAACAAAATGTAAGTCATTTGAAACTCGTGAGGCCCTGAGCAAGAAATAGTTCATCGCATTTACTATTGTTGCTTGGAATGCTCGGAGTATGAGACTGGGAGCAAGTAAGTTTTTAGAAGATGTGTTTGTGGCAGGGGCAGGGAGGAAGGAAGTGAGGTTTGCATAAGAAAGGGGTGCAAGCTGGGGACTCAAGGCGGAGGAAGAATATGCCCAGAACAGAGGCTGCAGGCTTGCATTGGGAAGTAGAGCAAGACCATGAACTCCTGGGGAAGGGGTGGCTGTGGAGAAGAGGGGAGGAGGATAAAGGCAGGTAGAGGTGTAGAGAAGTAAACTTTGCTTGGGCTTCCCTGGTAGCTCAGCTGGTAAAGAATCCACCTGCAATGCAAGAGACCCTGGTGTGATTCCTGGGTCAGGAAGATCCCCTGGAGAAGGCAACAGCTAACCACTCCAGTATTCTGGCCTGGAGAATTCCATGGATGGTGTAGTCAATGAGGGTTGCAAAGAGTCGGACACAACTGAGTGACTTTCACTTTCTTTCCACTAAGACAGCCAAAAAAATGAATAAAGTTCTTCTCCAGAACAGTTGACACAATCAAGCTGTGAAAGGATCAATTGGGTATTTTTCATTAAATTAAGGGACCGTGACCCAGTGGAAGGGCTTCCCTGATGGCTCCGCAGTAAAGAATGCATCTGCGATGCAGGAGACACAGATTCAATAGCTGGGTTGGAAAGATGCACTGGAGGAGGGCTTGGCAATCCACTCCAGTATTCTTGCCTGAGAATACCATGGACAGAGGAACCTCTGGCTCATGGGGTCGCAAAGAGTCTGACATGACTGAAATGACTGAGCACGCACGCACAACCCAGTGGAAAGAACAGGATGCAGGTGTTGATTAGAACCAACAGACTTGGTGTACAGTCTGTCTCTGCCACTCACCAGTGTGTGACTTGACAGTGAATCTGTTTCCGGATCCTCAAAATAGGACCAATACATTCTCACTTACTGGATTGTGGCGAGGGTTAAAACTTCCATTGAGACAGGGCACTTGAAGCTTCTCTGTTTAGTGCCTGGCACCTAGTGGGTCCTTAATAAATGGTAACTAGTTGTATTGAAATTAATCACAGTAATCAGGCTTCACAATAAAAACTGACATAGGGCTTATCAAACGAATTCTCTCCACCGCATGAAAGAAACATGAGAACAAGCCCAAATTAGCTTCCTATTTTCCGGCAGCAAGCAGAGGAGATTGCTGAAGGTCATAGCAGCCATCTCACAGAGAAAGAAAATGACATGGAACACTGGGTCCCTGCTCATCGGCAGTGAATGCCCACCCAATTAAGCAGATTAAACATTCACTCCTTGTGATGAAAAAGCCCCGTGCAGCTGAGCTAGGCCGCCTTCTCTGCTTCCTAGTCCAGAGCCTCTATCTGTTAAATCACCCTTCCTTTCCTTTCCACAGTCAGGAAATAATTGGCACTTGTTTAATGCCAAATTTACATTTGTTTTGCATGGGAACAAAATTTGCTTGCAAACAGCTATGTGTGTGAGCAAATGGGCATTTGTGCTGGTAAATAAAATAGACATGCAGTTTTCCAGTTTGCAGATGTATTATTCAACAAAACAAGCAGCAATAGCCTTTAATTTTCAGTTATTCCTAAGTACTTAGGCACAAATTGTAGCAGAAAAGCCCTTTTTATTTTCATCACTTATGCCTGTTCCTGAGGTTTTCACATTTGCCCTAGATGCCTATGTTATCAAAACTGACTAGATTTTTTAAAAATTTAGATTAGATCTCTTCGATGAAGTAACTTATAGATTTGGCAAATATTTGCTAAGCACCTACTGTGTGTTGGTTTGGAGGGATTCAAAGATGAATTCAGAGCCTGTCTTTGGGGATATTGGAGAGTCAGGGAGTTGGGTTTGTAAATAGAATATGACCATGAAATAAAAGAATTACCCTGAGAGAGCTCTACATGACAAGTTAGGGAACAAAAAAACAGAATCATTATTTTTGCCTGCACAGTTGATAGAGAAGATATTTGATTTTAGCAGTGAAAGCAAAGAAGGAAATGGATTTCCCACGCTAAGGGAAGAGCATGGGAACTTGTGAGAATCCAGGAATCTTTGAGGGCTTTTGTGATTGAGCCTCAGTGTGTTTGGAAAAGTGTAGTGGGGCAGGAGATAGGTGGGCCCCAGGTTGGGCAGCTGGAGTTTGTCCCCTGTGAACAGATCATTCAAAACAACAAGAGTGAGAGAGGAGTTGAGCCCTGCCCAGATAAAAGATAGAGATCACTTATATCTCATTCTCAAGTTCAAGGAGACCTCCCTGACTCTGCATGTGCAGAAAGCCTTCTTGAAGGTCAAAAGGAGTGGTGTCAACCTATTCATAGGCTTCTTTGCTAGAATCCAGTTTGGCTAAGACGTACATGGGGGGACCCTCAGATAAACCAAGTACAGACTCAGACATGCAAAGCAAGATGATTGGTCAAAGGAAACCTGGAAGAAATGCCCCATACAAGTGATTCAAACTACTACAAGGACGCAACTCTTTCTCTGAGTCCGCCCATGTGGCCATCCACATGTATTCTTTTTCCTTCTAGTTAATTCTTACCTTGATTTGCTACTTCCGTGTCTTTGTGAAGATTTATTTTTACAAAGCTGACAGGCCAGGCCTTGTCACTGACCACTGGTTCCTGGTGGTCTGGCGGCTAGGATTCAACAATGTTACTACTGCAGCTGACTTCAGTCTCTGTCCAGGAGCTGCAATCCTGCTTCAAGTGACTGCAGGCTGAGGCCACCCAAGATTAGTAGTGGGAGGACATGATACTGCATTTTGAAGGGCCTAGAATGTCATGTCAAGAATCTGGACATTATCGATGCTTCTCTAACTTTAATATGCATGTGGATTACCTGGGAATTTTGTTAAAATGTTCATTTAACTCTGTGGATGTGGGATAGAGCCAGAGATACTGCATTTCTTATGAGCCCTGAAGAAGTGGTCTGCTGATAAATATTTAACAATGATTCTGGGGGCCAAGGATCAAAAAAGCATTTGCCAATCCCTTGGTGTAAATACTCCCACCATGGCCTATTTCATGCTTCTTGAAGATGAAGTTGGAAAGAGATGTATACAACCAGCTTTTCTAAGCCTGCACAAGCTGGCAGTGGTCTTCCCAGAAGGCACTAGTGGTAAAGAGCCGGTCTTTACCGGCAATGCAGGAGTCAGAAAAGATGAAAGTGCGATCCTTGGGTCGGGAAGATCTCCTTGAGGAGGGCATGGCAACCCACCCCAATATTCTTGCCTGGAGAATCCCACGGACAGAGGAGCCTGGCAGGCTAAGGTCCATAGTGTTGCAAAGAGTCAGCCACGACTCAAGTGACTTAGCACACACGCACCACACATGCAAGCTGGCAATAGGACACCATTATCTCCGAGATGTTGCCCAAGCCTGCTGGCCCACGGATACCCCTTTAAATAAGAAGATTCTCATATAGTGGCTCTCAGCTTTGGTTGTCATGAGAATTAGAGCAGGATATTTTTTTTTAAGTCAGGGAGGAGAAATAAAGAAACCAGCTCCTCCCAACCCCAATTCATATAGTCAGCAAGTATTTTAAGATACAAATGGCAAAATGGTCAGAATTGCTTTGTATTTTCCCCTCTTCCTTTTTGTTCCTTTTTGTGTTTCCACTTTCTCAGTTCAAGTGCCTAAAGCTCTTATCCATTTCTCATTTTGCTGACAAATATTGGTTTTTTATTCTATTCTAACAGCCCGTAAATTCTATTTTTCTTTAAATTTTTTTCTATTTCCAGTCCTTTTAAAGAAAAAGAAAACCTTTATGTCTTCACTTCAGACTTTGGCTAGTCAGGTATGTAACTGTGTTTCAGTAGGTGTGATTATGAGTACTGTAAGCCAGCAGAGCAGAAGATGATTGTCAGAGAAAATATATTTTATTATACTCACAATCCCAAAAGAGCAATTCCACAGCACACTATGGGAGGCCATATGATAAAGGCTTGTGTGTGTGTGTGTGTGTGTGTGTGTGTGCGTGTGTGCATACGTGCACTGAGTAGCTTCAGTCATGTCCAACTGTTTGCTACCCAATGGTCTCCTGGACTGCCAGGCTCCTGTGTCCATGGGATTCTCTAGGCAAGAATGCTGGAGTCGGTTGTCATGCCCTCTTCTAGGGCATCTTCCAAACTCAGGGATCATACCTGAGTCTCTTATGTCTCCTACATTGGCAGGCAGGTTCTTTACCACTAGTGCCACTTGGGAAGCCCCCTGATAAAAGCTTGGGGTAGGTTATAAGGCAGAGCGGTGGGAATCACAAGGAAGCTCTTTTATTGTGGGAAGGAGAAAACAGGGCAGAGTCAGCAGGTTTAGGGTTGACTAGTTTGAATATTTTCAGTAGTTTGAATAGTTTGAATATTTCTGTAGCATTGGGACTGTTTCTGGTTATGTGGTACCTGCCTCTGGGGTGAATAGAGCTGATAGACAGTGGCTCAGAGACAGAGAGACCAAAAACAAAATTTGGGTTGGGAGTGTGGGCTCTGGATTGGCTGGTCTATATTTGAAAACCATGTCCCCAAGAGGAGAGCTTCTCCGAAGGTGGGTGGTGGGGGTTGACTAGGAAGGTAGGAGGTCAGGGCAAGGTGACCAAAGCTGTTATCAGATTGCCCAGAATAAGGCACGCCCGGCATATGCCTCGAGAAGGAAATGGCAAACCATTCCAGTATTCTTGCCTGGAGAATCCCATGGACAGAGGAGCCTGGCAGCCTATGGTCACATAGAGTCGGACACGAGTGAAGTAACTTAGCACACACAGAATATGCCTGTAGGACAGATGTTAAATCACCAAGTTTACAGAAGCCAGAAACATAGTTACTACAAACTCAGGGTGAGATATATATTACTTACAGCCCCTTTCTCTTGAATTTTATGAGTAGAAACATTTTAAGACAAATGACTCTCTAGTTGGTAGTCTTTAATATGTTATTATCAGCATCTCAAGTATTATTCAGTTCAACAAAATTCTGAGTTCTTGTTGCATGCCAGACAGAATGATAAGCTCTAGAGATGAGAGAGAAGTGTTCCAGGAAGAGGGAGTGATGGAGGAAGAATGAATATAACGCAGTTTTGGCCATCCTGCTCCTTCCTATCTAATGGGAGAGACCAACATGTAAACAGCTACCTAGGAAGCAAAGCAGAATAAATTGAGGCTTAGAGAATCTACAGGAAGAAGATTTAACAGGTAATCCCTGTGGGATGGTGATTGTCTCAGCTCATCTTTGACAAGAACTGTGTGGAAGACAATTAAAAGTGAAAATCACTCACAAACCCCAGAAACGTATGTTTTTCTGTGGTATTGATTGAAAGGAGGATAATTTTATCAGTATATCAGCCCTCCAAGTAGTATGCAGGGTGTTTTTGTTCTGAAAATTAAAGAGCTTAACTTGTAATTTTGTCTAGGGTGAAGGTTACTTTCTCAACCTGAGGGTCAGCTGCTGGAATGATGGAGGGCAGGTTGAAACAGTTAGAATATGTTGACAGATGTAACAGAAAAACAGCCGCGTGGTAATTTAAACCATAAAGATAAGCATTGCTCCAGAGGTGGGTGGTCCCAAGGTCGATTTGGCATTTGTGGCAGAAGGAGAAAATGGGCATAACTTTTTGTAGCTCCTCCCACCAAGAGTCTGAGCCTTTACCACCTCTTGAGTCTGAATTGTCTTCTTCTTTCTTGAACTAATAGAATGAAGCAGAATTGTTGGACAAGTTTTGAGACTACGCTTCAAGAGACTTTATACACTTTCACTGCTACTTTTAAATTCCAAATAACCATAATAAGCCTGGACTAATTTACAGGAGGATGTGAGACCGTATGTTACAGTAGAAATGGGCCATTCCAGCTGTTCTCTAGGTGTTCTCCCCACCTCTGCATGTAAACCAACTCTCCACTGACCTGGCAGCTGACCATGGATGCATGAATCAGACCAGCTGGGTCCAGAAGACCTAACCAGCACAGCCCAGCCCAAATCTCCACCTATAGAATCTTGCGCTAAATAAATGGTTATTGTTTTAAGCAACATTTTTCGGGTATTGTTATTTAGATTTAGCAAGAGCTAGCAGATATAGCATCTTCACAATGTCACTAGGAAGTAGGTTCTTTCTACTTTTCTCTCCTGCAATCAACTGTATATTATTAGCAGTAACTCCATTACAGCTAATGCATGGCCACTGCAGCTTAAAGCATCACATTCTTATGCTTGCACCATGATTGAAAGAAAGAAAAGAGGCAAAAAAAAAAAAAAAAATGAAGGTCTCCCTTACCAGTCCAGCTTTTTAACCAGGAGCATAAGCTCTCTCAGACAGCTCCTAGCTGATTTCACTTTGCGTCTCACTGGCTGTGACTGATTCACATAACCTCCCTAGACAATCTTTGGCAAAGGAAAATGAGATAGTGTATATAATGTCAGTATATATTTATGCGATGTTTGGATTAATTACGATTGTTTCATTAAAAATTTTTTTCTGTTTTTGCCTCTCCTTGCCTCTAACTATAGTCTTTAATTCACTACTTCCTGGACAGGATCAAGTTCAGTCTAAAAAAGTTATAAGATGAAGTGAGCATTGAAGGTGGGAAGAGATACTATTTAGTAAACTGGCTCTCAGTGAGAGGAAGGATTTCTGATGTTATAGGAGAGAAAAATAAGTTGTGAAAATGTGTGCAGTCTGAGAAAATGAATCATAAAACTTAAGAAGAGTCTATATACAATGAAAGTCAAGTGAGAAAACCAGTAGCCAGGAAGCTAAGAGAATTGAATCAATTTTATATTTGGCATTGGCATATAACTGGTTTGACATATGACTGGCATTTAATTTCAAAACAAAAACACATTTTCTATTAGATATGCTATCTTATAGACTTCCCCGGTGGCTCAGGCGGTAAAGCATGTGCCCGCAATGCAGGAGACCTGGGTTCAATCCCTGGGTTGGGAAGATCTCCTGGAGAAGGAAATGGCAACCCACTCCAGTATTCTTGCCTGGAAAATCCCATAGACGGAGAGCCTGGTAGACTACCGTACATGGGGTTGCAAAGAGTCGGACACAACTGAGCAACTTCACTTTCACTTTCATGCTACATGAAGGGGATGACAGAGGATGAGACGGTCGGATGGCATCACTGACTCGATGGACATGAGTTTGAGCAAGCTCTAGAGTTGGTGACAGACAGGGAAGCCTGGCATGCTACAGTCCGTGGGGTTGCAAAGAGTTGGACACAACTGACTGACTGAACTAATGCTGTCTGAACATGCTAGATGAGCTGACCCAGGCCTCAGAGTGAAGCATTTGACACTGCAAAAGTTACCTCAAGCATCTGATTTGTGTGTAGACATCTACACACAAGTTTTAGTGTGTGAGAAAGTTTTAGTGTGCATACACTTTTAGGGCCAGAAAGTTGGGAGAACAGTATTTCATGTGACAAGAAATCCAGCAGAGAACATTCAACTCATAAGATCATTAATTTGTTGGGTACCTTTAAAGTTATCATTCTGGTAGTAGAAAATCTATACAACACAGTTACTTGTTTTCTTATAGTAATATCCTTGAGAATCAAATAATCTGAATAAGGCTAATATGCAGTGTTATTTAAGAAATAATCTATAATTGGGATTCCGATAGCTTGCAACTGAGATGTAGTAATTTTTCTATAAGAAGCTGTCAAAACAAGGAGTTTTCTATCACCTGTGGAGCAAAATCAAATACTCGGAGGCAAAGGAACTCACAAGAGCATACATTACATCTTGTTTGGGTTGAAATGAATATTCCCCTGCTCAATGCTTTTAGACAATCTGCCACCCTGGTGTGAAATGTGGGCACAGTTAGTAGACTGTGTTTATAATATGAAATTAAAAGTAATTTGACTGTGATTGAATAACAAAGAAAACAAGGAGTTTAACCCCTGAGAAATCTTAGAGAGGCTGTGATGATATGTCTTTGATACTTGAATTGAATGTAAGAAAAATTAAACTCTTCTGTGTCCCATGGTTGATGCCTTTTGAAAGAACAATGGAGAAAGAGAAAGAGAGGAAAAGGGAGGAAGGAAGAAAAAGAAAATAAAAATATGAATAATCAGGAAAATGTAGGTCTGGAAGTCAAAACAAAGTTTGAAGAACATATATCTGGGCTCCATATAAGAAACAATTTAATGAAATTTCAATCTTGGCCTCAATGGGAACAGGTTTCCTGGGGAAGTCAAGGGATGTATATGACTTGATGTATTCAAGGAAAAGGTACTATGGTCATTTGTTTGGAGTGTTACAAGTAATTCTCTTATAATAGATGGGGGTTCAACAATGTGATATTTTACATCCTTTCTAAACCTGAGAAGATCTGAGTCTCCATATATACAGTACTGATTTACTTAATTATCAGGACCTGATCTAGTCAAAACTATACATGAGCTGATAGCTTTTGCACCCAAATTCCTACTTCTTTCTTTCTGTATATCCATCACTTTATTTCAGTGTCCTCTTTCCTCTCTGTACCAATTCTCCCTGTACCTTATCTCATACCAATATACTCACAATAAGCACTGTCTCCAAAGCAAGAACAAAAAGGAATATAATTAACTCACTGCATTTTTGTGCTGGAGACTCAATCCAGTGATTTTCCCCCACCAAATGCAGTCCCATTCTAAATGGACCATAGAAGAAACCCAATGCTTAGAACAAGGGAATAAGAGAATCACTGAGTATGGTGTTCCAAATGTCAGCCTTCCTGACATGTTTCTCTGCTTACAAAAGAAACCTCCTTTTTACCCCTTGAGGAATGTGGTTGACCACCCACAGTTGAAGTCCTCCCTGTCAAAAGCTGAAGAATAGTTGGCAGTCATACTGAGGCTGCCGCTGATGAGCACTTTGAGTTTGGTTGTACAGATGGAGTAATAGCATAAGCACCTCTCCCGCTCCTTGTTTGAGGTAAACAACTATGACTCCAGGATGCTTTGGTAAAAGTAGTTTGTGCTTGATTTATACTTACTGACACATCTAATAAATAGTATAAAAACTTGCAGACAAGAGTGCTCTATATGCCACCCAGCTTCTTGGAAAAAGAACATCTATTCGGGTTCTTTGTAGATCTGCCCTAATTACATACAAATGGTATCATTTTGCCAGATATTCATGACCACGTGTGAGAAGAACACACCTTATCTCAGGACCATATAAATGAAACTCGCCCCAGTGTCTTAGCCAAGTCTCATCACCTCTTGCCTGCATGCCTGTAGTAAAGTCCTAACTCATTCTTCTGCAGTCCAGTCTCTCATGCCTCTAACCACCTGACTAGAACACCATGGATCATGTCACTTTCTGCCTACAAACCTCCAACGTCACCCTGTAGCCAGAAGAATCAAGTCCAGACCCCCTAGCCTGCTACACATCAAGGTATCATATAAATCTTATTTTCCTAACAGTCCCAATTGTAAAATATTTCCCTATTGTTTACTATATAGCTTATTATATTTTCCCAGAAATGTGAACAATTGCCAGCTGGACTCTCATTCCTGCTGAAGCACTGAAAAAAAAAAAAAGTTTTGTTAAGCTGTGGGTCTCTATTATTTTTAGATAGTTTGATCATAGTACTTAAGGGGGAAAAGAAAGCCCTTTATGATGAATTCCTTTATCATTTCCTGCCAAATATCACTTCTTTCACCTATATATATACCAAAGTTCAGGCACTCTTCACTCTTTTGCTAAACATAAATAAATTCATTAATAATAATAGTAATAATAATAAATATCTCTTTGCATTTAGCATAAAATCCAGAAATACTAACATCCCACAGGGCCTTACATGATCTACATCCTTTTCATTCTCCATATAACCTGGGTTCCAACCGCACTAATTTTTTTTTTTTTAGTTCCTCAAACCCTTGACATTTTTTCTGCTCAGGACCCCTCCCCAAACACCTTCTCTCTATATCATGCGTGCATGCGTTGCTTCAGTGCAACTGAACTGTTGTGTTGCTTCAGTTGTGTCTGACTCGGTGCCACCCTATGGACTGTAACCTGCCAGGCTCCTCTGTGCATGGGATTCTCCAGGTAAGAGAACTGGAGATGATTGCCGTGCCCTCCTCCAGGGGATCTTCCCAACGGAGGGGTGGAAGCTGCATCTCTATGTCTCCTGCATTGGCAGGCAGGTTCTAAACCACCAGTGCCACCTGGGAAGCCGTCTCCCTAATACAGGTCAGGCTAATTCTAACTCATCCTCTGAACTCAGGTTAAACACAGCTTCCTCAAAGCTGTCTTCTCTACTACTCATTTAGATTTCTTTCAGGTTTCCTTGAAAGCACTTCTTATAATTTAAAATTCTAATGGAATTTGTTGGATTATTTGTGCTTATCTCCTCTTTGAGGACAAGTTTCAAGTATCTATCCAATTCCTAACTAATATATTTTTGAATGAAAAATGATTAGATGCTGAAGAATGAGTTGTAATTCAAAGCCAGCACTGTGGACACCTCCTTTTTCATTTTTTCATTGCTTGGTTTAGATATGCTTCAGTCTTTTTCAAAATTGGGTATATACCACAAAATCTTTCTTAAAGCTGAGGAGTTTTAAGAAATTTCTTGGGAAAATCATTGAAGCTTCCACATCTAAACAAGTCTAGTTAATCATTTAACCAAGATTTCCATAAATGGTCATCCATTAAATTGCTTTATAAATAGGTGGAATAATAATATTTTTGAAAACAACTTGTGTAGTTAAGTATAAACAGTACATATTGTTTATATGTTAGATATTTTAGAGTTGAGCATTTAAATATGTTATATGGAGAACCCCAGATATACACTTAGAGTTGTCTGTCTGGAAATTTTATTACAGGATAACAGTGATCCTTGTGTTTGCTCTCTAGTGAATAAAATCGAGATAGAGGAAAGATGAGTAACTGGCACTGTCAAACTTTAACCTATGGTGCAGAGATTATAGTGCCTACCATATAGTGTTGTGAGGATTAATTAAAATAATATTGGAAATGCCTAGAAAATGCTGTTACTTAGCAGGCATGTACTATTAATAAATAGCAGCTACTATTCGTATTTACTATGCTTTTATTATTGTCACCATGCCTCTTAAAGCCATATGTGAACAGTGCTGTAATGGAGCTAAAAAATCAAATAGCAATGAATTATATTGCTGAGATGGTCATTTTTGTGCAACTGAAAAAACTTTAAAAGCTCCCCATTGCCAGTGACTCCCCATTGCCAACTGGATAAAGTCCCAGTTTTCTAGCAGAGCTTTCCAAGTACTTCACAGACAACGGTCAAAGAACACAAAGACCGAAGAGAAAATACAAAAGGTTGATAAATGCCAAATTAATATTTGGCATCACTGGTACTCAAAGTACTATAAATTAAAACAATGGCATGCTAAAATTCACTATTAAATTAGCAAAGTTAATTTGTAATAATTTTGTGATAATATTTACAGTGAGTGAATATTCAATAACAGGGAGACTTTTATGCTACCTCTGGCAGAAGAATAAGTCATTAAAATAATTTTGAAAAAATTAATAATGTATATCAGGAACCTTAAAAGTGTTCTTAACTTTTTTCCAGTCATTTCATTTATGACAATAATAATTATTAATATTTGAGTTAACTGCTATTCATCTATATTTTCTATTGATAAATAAAACCAAGGAAAATAATCCAAAAATTAGACAAAATATTTATTCAGAAAATGGTCATTACAGCACTATTTATAATGTCAAAAACTTTTTTAAAAATCCATCAGCTAAGGAAAGGTTTCATTCATTATAGTAGATTATGATTCAACCATTAAGATTACAAAGAATGGGTAACATAGAATTATGGATTAGTTACAATGTTATTTGTAAAGAAAATGTATATAGAACTGTAGGCATGATTTAATTTAATTTCAGCTATACAAACCAAGGTAAACTATTCAACATCATAGTAATCCAAGTTTATGCCCCAGCCTCTAATGCTGAAGAAGCTTAAGTTGAACAATTCTATGAAGACGTACAAATCTCCCAGAACCAACACCAAAAAAGACATCCTTTTCATCATAGGAGACTGGAATGCAAAAGTAGGAAGTCAAGAGATGCCTGGAATAACAGGCAAGTTTGGCCTTAGAGTACAAAATGAAGCAGGGCAAAGGCTAACAGAGTTTTGCCAAAGAATGCAATGGTCATAGCAAACTCTCTCCCAACAACACAAGAGATGACTCTGCACATGGACATCACCAGATGGTCAGTACTGAAATCAGATTGATTATATTCTTTACAGCCAAAGATGGAGAAGCTTTATACAGTCAGTAAAAACAAGACCTAGAGCTCTGATCATCAGCTCCTTATTGCAAAATTCAGGCTCAAATTGAAGAAAGTAAGGAAAACCACTAGGCCATTCAGGATATGACCTAAATCAAATCCCTTTTGATTATACAGTGGAAGTGATGAATAGATTCAAGGGACTCTATATGGTAGACAGAGTGCCTGAAGAACTATGGATGGAGGTTTGCAATGTTGTACAGGAGGTGATGGCCAAAACCATCCCCAAGAAAAAGAAATGCAAGAAGGCAAAGTGGTTGTTGGAGATGCCCTTACAAATAGCTGAGAAAGGAAGAGAAGTGAAAGGCAAAGGAGAAAGGGAAAGATATACCCAACTGAACGCAGAGTTCCAGAGAAAAACAAGGAGAGAAAAGAAAGCCTTCTTAAATGACTAATGCAAAGAAATAGAGGGAAACAACAGAATGGAAATGACTAGAGATCTCTTTAAGAAAATTGGAGATACCAAGAGAATGTTTCATAAAAAGAGAGGTACAATAAAGGACAAAAACAGTATGGACCTAACAGAAACAGAAGACATTAAAAAACTGTTGCAAGAATACACAGAAGAACTATGCAAAAAAGCTCTTAATGACACAGTTAACCATGATGATGTGGTTACTCACCTAGAGCAGATATCCTGGAGTGTGAAGTCAAGTGGGCATTAGGAAGCATTACTATAAACAAAGCTAGTGGAGGTGATGGAATTCCAGCTGAACTATTTCAAATCTTAAAAGATGATGCTATTAAAGTGCTGCACGCAATATGCCAGAAAATCTGGAAAACTCAGCAGTGGGCACCAGAACTGGAAAAGGTCAGTTTTCATTTCTGTCCCAAAATGCCAAAGAATGTTCAAATTACAGTACAATTGCACTCATTTCACATGTCAGCTAGGTTATACTCAAAATCCTTCAAGCTAGGCTTCAGCAGTACATGAATCAAGAACTTGCAGATGTACAAGTTGGATTTAGAAAAGGAGAGGAACCAGAGGTCAAATTGCCAACATATGCTGGGTCATAGAAAAACGAAGAGAATTCCAGAAAAACAGCTACTTCTGCTTCATTGACTGTGCTAAAGCCTTTGACTTTGTGGGTCACAACAAGCTGTAGAATATTCTCAATGAGATGAGAATACTATTACCTGCCTCCTGAGAAGACTATATGCAGGACAAGAAGCAACAGTTTGAACTGGATATGGAACAATGGAGTGGTTCAAAATTGGGAAAGGAGTATGTCAAAGCTGCATACTGTCACCCTGCTTATTTAACTTCTATGCAGAGTATATCATGCGAAATGTCAGGCCAGGTGAAGCACAAGCTAGAATCAAGATTACCAGAAGAAATACCAACAATATCAGATATGTAGATGATACCACTTTAATGCAGAAAGTGAAGAGGAACTTATGAGCCTGTTGATGGGGATGAAAGAGGAGAGTAAAAAAGTTGGGTTAAAACTCAATATTCAAAAAACTAAGATCATAGCATCCAGTCCTATCACTTCATGGTCAATAGATGAGGAAAATATGGAAACAATGTCAGATTTCATTTTATGAGGCTCCAAAATCAATGTGGATAGTGACTGCAGCCAGGAAATTAAAAGATGCTTGCTTCTTGGAAGAATAGCAATGACAAACCTAGACAGTGCATTAAAAAACAGAGACTTCACTTTGCCAACAAAGGTCCATATAGCCAGAGCTATGGTTTTTTCCAGTAGTCATGTATGGATGTGAGAGCCTGGACCATAAAGAAGGCTTAGCACCAAAGAATTGATGCTTTTGAACTGTGGTGTTGGAGAAGACTCTTGATCCCTTGAATAGAAAGGAGATCAAAGCAGTCAATCCTAAAGGAAATCAACCCTGAATATTCACTGAAAGAACTGATCCTGAAGCTGAAGCTCCATTACTTTGGCCGCCTGATGCAAGGAGCTGACTCACTGGAAAAGACCCTGATGCTGGCAAAGATTGAGGGCAAGAGGAGAAGTGGGTGACAGAGGATTAAGTGGTTGGATGGCATCATTGACTCAATGAACATGAGTTTAAGCAAACTCAGGGAGATCATGAAGGACAGAGAAGCCTGGCATGCTGCTGTTCATGGGGTTACAAAGAGTCGGACATGACTTAGCGACTGAATAACAGCATCAAAAATACAAAAAATTGTTTCAAGCGTGGTAGACAGACTGGAAATAAACACACCAGATCTTAGCAATGATTTCCACCACAATGATGAGATTATGAATGATTTGAAAATGTTTCGTTTATACTTTTATAAATTTTCAATTGTTTATAGTAAGTATGTACCAATATTTTTACAATTAGAGAAAACATCATAAAATTCTCTAACCAAATCCAATACACTTCTCAACAATAGCTTTCACCATTCATCTCAGATCATTTTTTTAGATTCGTGTTATAGCAAGCCTCTACATTCACCCATCCTGAAGCTGATTTAGATGCTGTGTTTATATACCCTACTGGGCTTCCCCGATAGCTGTTTGTAAAGAATCCACCTGCAATGCAGGAGACCTCAATTTGATCCCTGGGTCAGGAAGATCTTCTGGAGAAGGGATAGGCTGCCCACTCCAGTATTCTTGGGCTTCCCTGGTGGCTCAGCTGGTAAAGAATCTGCCTGCAATGTAGGAGACCCTGGTTGAATCCCTGGGTTGGAAAGATCCCCTGGAGAAGGCAAAGGCTACCCACTCAAGTATTCTGGCCTCGAAAATTCCATGGACTGTATAGTCCATGGGGTTGCAAAGAGTCGGACATGACTGAGCAACTTTCACATACCTTTCCAAGTAAAATATTTCCGGTATGGTGTTCCTTTTGTCCCATTTCCTCCATGATTCAGCCTTTGATCCCCTCCTCAGCAAATGTCTCCTCCTCAAATAAATCTTATTGGGCAGTAAAGCTAGGCCCTTCCTGTGAGAGCTCACTGCTTCCTGGACACACCTCTAGCATAGCCCACATCACTCCATCCTACGCTACAGTTTGTTAACTTGTCCACCTCAAAACAGTCAGCAATCTTTATCTCACTCCCTAGTACCTAGCACAGTGCCAGGCATGTTTGTTGGACAGACAGATAGCTGGGTAGGTGTGTGAATGGATAGAAAGACATATGGAAAATAACCTTATATTAAGCACAAAGCCACTCTGAAGCACAGAGACTGACAGAAGAGTCAAGAGGGTCTTTGCAATAAGAACAAGGGATGTACAGAGCATCTAATACTACTTGGTTACATTTATAAATACAAATTTGGCAAATAAAAGGAAATTAAGATGTAAATTCCTTTCATTAATAAGTTATGTACATTCATTTGTAGCATTTCTTTTAGATTACACATATAAGGGATATCATACAATATTTCTCCTTCTCTGTCTGACTTACTTCACTCAGTAAGACAACTTCTAGGTCCCTCCATATTGCTACAAGTTGAATTTTCATTCTTTTTAATGGCTGAGTAAATAAACTTACTTACAAAACAGCAAGAGACACACAGCCTTAGAGAATGAACTTGTTGTCTCAGGGGTGTGGGGGGAGGGGGGTGGATAGGGGAAGAGATAGGGCGTTTAGGATGGACATATATACACTGCTATATTTCAAATGGATAACCAACAAGGACCTACTGTACAGTGCATGGAACTCTGCTCAGTGTTATGTGGCAGCCTGGATGGGAGGGGAGTTTGGGGGAAAATGGGTACACGTATATGTATGACTTCCCTGTTCACCTGAAACTATGATAACATTGTTTGTTAATCAGCTATACCCAATGCAAAATAAAAAGTTAAAACAATTGGGGTAGTTTTTTAAAAAGTCATAGGAAAAGAACATAACTACCATGCTTTTGTATTTATGAGTTTGAGTTGAAGGTTTCATTTCATATGTTGGCTTTTGGGGCAAGATTCACAGCTTTGCTCTAAGTTTTTAATGTGAATTTTGAAGTTGTTTAAGGGGCTCTAAGTAGAGGCCAGTCTTGAAATAACCTGTGACCAGAAGACTGGGAGATAAGGCATTTCCTTGAGTGTGATGCAGATAGCAATACTTGTCTTAATGTCCAAATATTATTTTTCATCAAACCTGTGGAAAAGTTTTCAACCTGCCCTAATTTTTACCAATGAATCTAATAGACCTGGATTAAACTTCAGGAAGATGAGAACATAAATTTCATTCCTTTCATTCCTTGTAGTATTAGGGTTCGTATTCTTTCCAGCTGTAATAACCTCTAGACTTCCACGAAATTGAAAACCTTTAAATAGCCTTTCACAACCTTTCAGTGGAGTAATGAAGTTTTAAGTGCTCACCGGGGATTTTTCAGTTCAGAAAAATCTAAGCAGCAGTAGATATTAAAATCTAATGTTTACTTCAACTCTTTTACAGCTTAATGGGTTTTTCTGACAGTGTAATTTTTAAAAGGTTGGGTTTCATTTATTAATATAGTGTACCCATGCTGGAAACCTTTATCCTTTAAGGTCTCTGATGAGAGTTTTATGGTTAAACCTTGGTTGAAAGCCAGAGGGATCAGCAGGAACAAGGAAAACAGAAACATGCAAAAGGACTTGCGAAGGCTGCCCCAAGCAGGTTGTTTCGGGTTTAGAAAATGGAGAATAGTCTTCTCTTTATGACTTAAACACTACAGGAGGTGAAAAAGCAAATGCAGGATGGAGAGCCCCTGCGTGCACATAATTATGGATGTGTGAGTCACCGGAGTTCACACAGTTACTCACAACCAAAAGGTCTGCTTTGGAAACCCAGCTGTTCACTAAACTGATGGGAGGATGCTGTTCTCTGGAGTTGCTCTACCAGGGGCCAGCAGGAGGGTATTTGGAAACCAAGGAAAAATCGCAGGGAGAGCAACAGGCGAGCCCACACTGAAGCCGAGAGAGGACGTGATTTGGAAAGATTCCACTTATACAGTGTGTGCTGAAACCAGTACGCAGAGGAAGTCTGCATGAGCTCCAACCAAGTGGTAATAAAATAACAAATGCCACTTCTCATATGCATAATGCCTCCATGTAGTTAACGGAGATTTGCAAGATAAGTACACTAGAGTGGCAAGGGGCAGAATTTATTTTCACTGACTATGATGTAGTAAAGCTACTCTCAGGTTTATATATTATCCAGTGTGCTATTTTAAATTATAAAATAAAAGTGCCACTTGAGGATGTAATTGAAAATAATATTGTAAAGTAAAGGAGCTTGATGGTCATAAAGAATAGATAGTTTGGCATGTTTTTCATCTTCACATTTCACAAATAGATGGTTTTGTTCTCGAATATTTATGTGCCTCCCAAGTTGGAATCTTACCCTAATAGATAAGGTAATTTCGGGAAACAGAGAAACTGTACTGAATTATCCTTTTAACAATTTTATAATGGTATCAGCATTCATTATAACTACTATATGAGATGTATTCATAGTTTTTACAGAATTTAAAAAATTCAGATAGGGAAAACCAAAGCTAAAATCTCTTATAATTGCAATAGCCACAGGCAAAAAAAATCAGTATTTGGGTTATAATTTTTAGTAGATTCTATTTAACATTATGTCCTGAAGATTTTTATGTATTCCCTTCTATATTAATCACATAACATTGCTTTGATTGTTCTGCAGTAAAACAATTCTTATTTTGATAAGGACCCAAATAAGAATCATTAGAAACCATGTCTCATTCTGTTCAAATGCTTTTATTTGAGTGATTAACTTTAACCTTGACATCTCAATCAAGATCTTGTCCCATTTATCTAGCCACCTTGGGATATCTCCATTTTGTGGCTACCATAAACCACATGTATAATCACTTCTCCCAAACGTCTCTCACATCAGTGACTACAGCTCTTCCAAGCATTTGCCCCATCGTGTTTAATTTATTGTCATTAACCTTCTAATCTGTATCTTTTTCTCCTAATTTCAAATATTACCCCTTGATGCCTAAGTGATTGATTAACTAATTCATTTCACTGAGTCACTCAGAAAGTATGTATTGTACATTGGCTACATACCAGGCAATGTGCTAGACATGGGGGATGTGAAACAAAACTTCACCCTACCTTAGAAGTTGCCATTCTAGTGGGAATAGATGCTTTTAAACTGTGGTGTTGGAGAAGACTCTTGAGAGTCCCTTGGACAGCAAGAAGATCAAATCAGTCAATCCTAAAGGATATCAGTCCTGAATATTCATTGGTAGAACTGATGCTGAAGCTGAAGCTCCAATTCTTTGGCCACCTGATGCAAAGAACTGACTCTCTGGAAAAGACCCTGATGCTGGAAAGATTGAAGGCAGGAGGAGATGAGATGGTTGGATGGCATCACTGATTCGATGGACATGAGTTTGAGCAAACTCTGGGAGACTGTGAAGGACAGGGAAGCCTGGTGTGCTGCAGTCCATGGAATCAAAAAGAGTTGGATATGACTGAGGAACTGAACAGAACCCAACAATTATGAAATGATCAGTAGAAACTTAGAACAAGAAATACCTTGGCCTTTCTGAAAGACTCAGGAAAGATTACCTCTTTTAAAAATAACAATATTTTTGTGTCACATCCACCATATAAAGAGACTGTTAAAAGCCTTCTGTAGCAAAAAGTACAAAACCCTCAGTTTGGCTTGCTGCTGCTGCTGCTGCTGCTAAGTTGCTTCAGTCGTGTCCGACTCTGTGCAACCCCATAGACGGCAGCCCAGCAGGCTCCACCGTTCCTGGGATTCTCCAGGCAAGAACATAGGAGTGGATTGCCATTTCCTTCTCCAATGCATGAAAGTAAAAAGTAAAAGTGAAGTCGCTCAGTCGTGTCTGACTCTTAGTGACCCCAGGGACTGCAGCCTACCAGGCTCCTCCATCCATCGGATTTTCCAAGCAGGAGTACTGGAGTGGGGTGCCATTGTCTGGCTTAATGACTGTAAAATCAAACCCCCTCCAATCTAATTCTGCCTCTCACTTCTCTGGACCAACCCTTCACTCCAGCTAACTCACCTCTCACCTATAAATGTTGTTGATCATACTCTTCCTCACGTAGAATACCTTCCTCATTCCTTCTGATTCTCCAGCCCTATTTATCCAGGCCCATAATTTTCATCCAGACTCCCTGACATGCCAACCATTACTGATCTTCCTCTGTTTGGGCTTCTCTTATAATGTTACCCATTCTGCTTAACTATTTTGTGTGTCTGTCCTATATCCCCAAGTAGCCTGTTGGATCCTGGAGAAATGATTTCTTTATAAACTCAGCACATCTCACAGCATTACATATGTTATATAATCTAAACAAATACTGTATTACCAGAAGAGTGAATAAGTAATTGCATAAACTATTTAACTCTGGTATATAGCCCTTCATGATTGATTTAGTATTTTGTGACTACACCACAATGCATATCATGTATAGTGTGGATTTTGTGTAATTGTTTCATATATGTATATCCTTACCATCTACTTAGAGAGACTCAGGGAAACTCATAGTCAAGGAGCCTAACTTGAATTGGCTGAGCATTTGACAAATATAAAATGAATGCCTACTGTGAAGTGCCAGACACTGCAAGAAATATTAGGGAGTCACTGGTGGGCAAGATTGCCATGATGCCTGCCCTCCCTGGACATACAGTCTGTGATGTGATAAAGACTCCATCCAGAGAGACATGTGTCATCATTGACTCAATAGACCTGAGTTTGAGCAAACTCTGGAAGACAGCGAAGGACAGGGAAACCTGGCATGCTGCAGTCCATGGGATTTCAAAGAGCAGGACAGGACTGAGCAACTGAGCAACAACAAATGGTGCGAAGCAGAATCAAACACAGTCTAGAAAGTCAGTAAAAGCTTCCCAGAGGCAATGACATTTAAAGTATATCCCGACAGAAAATGAGTCAACAAAGTAAAGCGTAAATGGCAGAGGAAACAAAAAGCACAAGGCTGGTGGACAAAATGAGCACGTCATATCTGAGGACCTACAAAAAGTTCAAAATGACTAGAACACAAAATGAGAGGGATGAAAGATGGAGCTGCAGGGGTCAGTGAGGGTGAGATCATGGGATAGACTTTGACATTGACCCTAAGGGTGTTAGGAGCCTTTTAAGAGTTTTAAAGAAGTGGATGACATGAGCATCTGTTCTCTAGAATGTTCTTTAGGCAAGGTGGAGGATGAAGGGAGGAGTAAAGATTAATTGAAAGACTGTTGCATTAGTCCAGGAGGACGCTGATGATAGGCTAGACTACTGGGGGTGACATTGATGTGGAAATTACAGAACTGTGTCAGAGAAGCAATGGAGAGGACATGGGGTCAGGACATAAAAGGCACATAGTTATTGGACTTGGAAAGCACAATGTTTCTTGAATCAAGCAGATTTGGTTCCAGTTTGGGTTTTTGTTCTGTGGGTGACTTGGGCCAAACTATTTTGCCTTTTCTAGACCAGTTTCCTTATCTACAATGGTGATTTGAGTTGGTTCATGGAAGCTGGTGCAAAGGTGATTTCAATAAGACAATATAGACAATTCTACTTCACACTTTGTCTAGTGCATAGGAGATCCTCAGAAATCGTTAGTCCTTTTTCTTTCTTCTCTCCTCCATATGTGAGAAAACTATGCTATCAAGACAGGTATCAGATCTCTAGCAAAATCTTACTTTATACAGCCTTTCATTGGAAAGATTTCTAGGACAACTATTTAACTCTGTTCTGTGTAATATCTACCTGCATAATAGCAGAGGCGTATGCACAATTAAATAAGCCAAGTGCTACTGACAGATACAAAGCATAAGGCAGGAGAAAGGAATGGGAGGGATGGAGGAAAGCACAGAGAGAGAGAGAGAAATGGAAAATACAAAAATGAAAAGGAAAAGCATGAGTTTATAGGGTGCTCAGAACTTATCACCTGGATGCTTTCTTCATTTCAATCATAAATTTATACAAGAAGAGAATTTGCTTTGGGAAAGATTGAAAGTTTGCAAGGGTGCAAGCTTTCAGCAACTTGCAAAGAAAGATATTCTTTTAGTGAAACTGTTTTTGAGCCTAACCCAGATGGAGCACATGTTTATATTTGAAGGGTTGTTTCCAGCATTTATTTATCACTCCAGTAAAATGTTAGTTCCACATAAATTGTCCAGTTTTAAATTTCAGATCAGTAATTTAAACCTTGCGGCAAAATAGTGTAATTACCAGAGTGACCACATTAATCTTTTATTCCAGTAACTGTGAATTTCACTGGACTCTTTGTCATTCTCTGCTTACTCTCTATCCTGTGTAGCTTTGAACTTTCCTGACTATGTTGGTTGTCCCAGCAACCCTTTCTCTGGGAAATGTTTAGATTTCTAGCTTTCCATAAAAATCCACTTTATCCAATAAAGTTCAAGTATGCACATGATCTGAAATCAGAGTGTCCCTCTCCCCTATACCTGGTGGACACATGACCCAAGCTGGTTGAATACAGTCTTCCTAAGGAGCTTGACCACAGCCATGAGAAAAGAGGTGCTCATTTCTATGAGATTAGGAGCTGAAAGGGCAAGCCGACCACAAGAAAAGTATCCATCACCTCCTCCTATTGTTGAGTTATATGAACTAATGTGGTCCCTTGATTTTTGCTTAAACATTTTGTGCTGGCTTTCCATCACGACCAAAAACAACCTGACACTGCTTTTATGTTCTGCTGCTAAGTCGCTTCAGTCGTGTCTGACTCTGTGTGACCCCATAGATGGCAGCCCACCAGGCTCCCCCATCCCTGGGATTCTCCAGGCAAGAGTACTGGAGTGAGTTGCCAGTTCCTTCTCCAATGCATGAAAGTGAAAAGTGAAAGTAAAGTCGCTCAGTCATGTCCAACTCTTCCCGACCCCATGGACCGCAGCCCACCAGGCTCCTCCATCCATGGGATTTTCCAGGCAAGAGTATTGGAGTGGGTTGCCATTGCTCTTATGTTCAGTAATACATAAATGCTTACACATAGGCAAAAATATTTGCTAAATGACATCTAGAACTGTTTTTTTTTTTTTTAATTCTATCTAGACCAACCCTTTAACTCAGTTTTATATCTTTCTCAAAAATGTCAATTTGACAGAACTTTAAATAAAGCTGTTTTCACTCAACATAAGCTATAGGCATTTACAAAAGAATATTTGTTGCTATATAGATTCAGGATGTGGAGAAGGAAATGGCAACCCACTCCAGTGTTCTTCCCTGGAGAATCCCAGGGACAGGGGAGCCTGGTGGGCTGCCGTCTACAGGGTCGTACAGAGTCGGACACGACTGAAGCGACTTAGCAGCAGATTCAGGATGTGGAAGAACCTGTGTAGCTTATTGGAAAGAACACACGCTTTGAAGATAGACCTGGACTAATATGATTTCATCAACCACCTTATAATTTTATAATTTTTCACATGTATTAATATCTATGTTAAGCCTCAAATTTCTCATCGATAAAAGGAGAGTGACAATGTATCCTCACTTCAGGGAAGATTAAACGAAACTCCATTGATAAAGTATTAACACAACCACAGGGATGAACTTGGAGGGTATTATGTTAAGTAACATAAGTCAGGCAGAGAAAGGCACAAATGGTGTAAGGTATTACTTATCTGTGAAATCTAAAAAATACAACAGGGGTCCCAGAATATAGCAAAACAGAAATAGAGTCACAGATATAGAGGAAAAACTAATGGTTACCAGTGGGGAGAGGGAGAGCAGAGGAGCAAGACTTAGGAGGGACTAAGAGGAACAAACTACTACGCGTAAAATAAATAAGCTACAAGGATACCGTGTACAGCACAGGGAATATAGCCAATATTTTATAAAAGGAATATAACCTTTAAGTAATTTTAATCTCTATGCTGAATTAAAAAAAGTACTAATTCCTAGAGGGTAAGGAGTCAATAAAAGACTGTTACATTCCTTGGCCCCAGAATGATATCTGGCACACATTGCATGTTTTGTCACTATCTGAATCAGATGGAAATATCTGGTACCTGTGAGTGTTCATCATACAATAATCAGTATGATTGTGTGATGATGATGATGGTACACACGGGCTAGCAGACTGAGTCACATACCAGAAAGAAAGTGATCTGGTAACCTCACAAGAAAACTGTTGAAGCTATTCCCTACTCAAAGCAGACTCCTGACATCATGGAAGCTGACAAGTAAGTAGCTTACTAGAATACTTCTTTATAACCCAGAACATAAATGAAAGCCATACTTTTTTCACTAGTATTAACAAGTAATTGGAGAAGGAAATGGCAACTCATTCCAGTATTCTTGCCTGGAGAATTCCATGGACAGAGGAGCCTGGTGAGCTATGGTCCATGGGGTCACAAAGAGCCAGACACAACTGAATGAATGAATAATAATGAGCACGCACTGAGTACTATGTTAGATGCTAGGACTGTGATGAGTAGTAGTAACGGTAGCACGATTAGTAACAGCTCAGTCTTCTGAATGTTCTCTTTGTCCCAGGAACTCACTCATTTGTGCACACCACGTGTTTTAGTTCATTCATTCTCCCTAAAGTTCTGGCACTGGCAGTACCGTTATCATCACGGTTCTCCAGATGAGGAAACTGGGACGTGGAGAATTTAGAGAACTTATCTAAGGGTAGACAACTAGGTGGAGCCAGAACCTGAAGCCTGTTGCTCTGGTTCTGGGACCCACAGCTACTATGTTTTAAGATCCTTAAATTTTTTTTAATTGATGTACAGTTCACTTACAATATTGTATTACTTTCAGGTTTATAGCATGGTGATTCAAAATTTTTATAGATTGTACTCCATTTAAAGTCTATTGCAGAATATTGGCTGTATTCCCCATGCTGTGCAATACATCCTTGCAGGTAATTTATTTCACACATAGTAATTTGTACCTCTTAATCCCCACCCATATCTTATCCTTTCCTACTCCCTCTCTCCACTGGAAACCACTAGTTTGCTCTCTGTGATATTCAGATCTTAAAGAGCCCTCAGAATGTGAAGACTGGAGGATGTGATCTAATAGTAGACATGAGGAGGATAGTGTGCAGTGGAATGGTGTTTTCTTTATCCTAAAGAATGAATAAGACATGGAAGGGTATATCAGAACTCAAGCTGGATTTTCTCAGCTTAAAGACAAGGCCAGATCGAGAAACAAAGTGAAGGTGTTTTCAAGATCTTCTCCCTGCAAGGCCTTTCCAACATGCTCTGGCCTCCTTGGACACAAGGGTCCCAGAATTATCCTTCCTTCCTCCCTTTATCCTTGTCCCCATCACATGCGTTTTTGTTAGTGAATATTTACTCTTTGAATATTAATAGTTTTTACTTAATTCTTGTGAGAGATTGGAGACACAAATTCACACAGGTGTTGAGGATTAATCGTCATTCCATGGTCTTTCCCTAAAGTAATGAATCTTATTTCTTTCCACTTAAACCACTAAATAGTTCTCTAACTATTCTTCCAGACTTCAGTCTCTGCTCCTTTATTTTGGACACAGCCCAAAGGCTAAGCTTTTCCAGTGCTGCTTTGAGTGACTTTCCGATTCCAAAATTTATGGCTGCCCATTTACAACAGAAAAAAGTTCAAAAAAAGAAAAAGAAACAAAGCATATGATGTTCTCAACATCTACCTCAATCGATCTTTTGGATGTGTTTTCTGCCATGACCTTACACCTATTTTACTGTTTCCTATACACATCCATGTGCTCTAGCCTCCTCTGTTGCGTATACTCTTCCCTAAACCTAGAATCTTCTTTTTCTCATCTCTTGCACTCAGTTCATTTATTTACATTTTTTTGAGCCTTTGCTGCAGGCCAGTCACATTCTGTGTGTGTTAGTCACCCAGTCATATCGGACTCTTTGTGACCCCCAAGGACTGTAGCCCTCCAGTCTCCTCTGTGCATAGAATTCCCCAGGCAAGAACACTGGAGTGGGTTGCCATTCCCGTCTCCAGGGGATCTTCCCAATCTGGGGATCGAACTTGGGTCTCCTGCCTTGCAGGTGAATTCTTTACCACTTGAGCCACCAGGGAAGCCCTGTCATATTCTAGGCCCTGAGACTACAGCATCAATCAAGTGGGACAAGGTATCTACTTCCATGGAGATTTTATCCTAATGAGTGAAAACAGTAAACAAATAAACACAGTAATTTCAGAGAGTGATAAGTGCTCTGAAGACAATAAAGCAGTGATGTGATAGGAACTGAGTGGGAGGTGTCATATCATTGAGTGTTCAGGGCAAGATATTTCTGAGTGGCTGATGTTTGATCTCAAGAAGGAGTCAGCCATGTGTAGATCAGAGAGTTCCAAGGAGAGAGCTCAGCAAGTACCCTCAATATTCAAATATTATCTACTTTTGAAGGCCTAGTTCAGAAGCAACCTCAGCCTCAAACTTTCTTTTATCTTCCACCTGAATTTCAGTCCATAATATTTTTTCTTCTTTGCCTTGCTTAATACTTTATGCCTTAGTTGTTAGCTATTTATGCACAAATCTTTCTACCCTATTAGAATTTCCAGTTCTTTAAAATATGCTCTTCTTTTTATCACCTCTTGCTGCTGCTGCCAAGTCGCTTCAGTCGTGTCCGACTCTATGCGACCCCATGGACTGCAGCCTACCAGGCTTCTCTGTCCATGGGATTTTCCAGGCAAGAACACTGGAGTGGGTTGCCATTTCCTTCTCCAATGCATGAAAGTGGAAAGTGAAAGTTAAGTCACTCAGTCGTGTCTGACTCTTAGCGACCCCATGGACTGCAGCCCACCAGGCTCCTCCATCCTTGGGATTTTCCTGGCAACAGTAGTGGAGTGGGGTGCCATTGCCTTCTCCCATCACCTCTTATGCTTTACCAATAAATGTCCAACTAGTCAAAGCTATGGTTTTCCCAGTAGTCATGTGTGGATGTGAGAGTTGGACTATAAAGAAAGCTGAGCACCGAAGAGTTGATGCTGTTGAACTGTGGTGTTGGAGAAGACACTTGAGAGTCCCTTGGACTGCAAGGAGATCCAACCAGTCCATCCTAATGGAGATCAGTCCTGAATATTCACTGGAAGGATTGATGCTGAAGTTGAAAGTCCAATACTTTGGCCACCTGATGCAAAGAACTAATTCTTTGGAAAAGACCCTGATGCTGGGAAAGATTGAAGGCAGGAGGAGAAGGGGACGACAGAGGATGAGATGGTTGGATGGCATCACTGACTTGATGGATATGAGTTTGAGCAAGCTCTGGGAGTTAGTAATGGACAGGGAAGCCTGGTGTGCTGCAGTCCATGGGGTCGTAAAGAATTGGACACGACTGAGTGACTGAATTGAACTGATGCTTAGTGCAATGTTAATACAGACACTCAAATATTTCTTGAATAAGAGAATACAGGAATGAATGAGTGAACAAAGGAAAAATGGTGGAATTTTATTTCACTTGTGGAAGTAGGGATACAGAGTCTTGGAAGACCTCAAAAATTGCTACAAAACCTGTACATGAAACTGGTTCTTATGGAGAATAGAATCCTCCAATTTCCAGCTGGCCCATTTTAGAGTAAGTTTGAAATAAATTTTTTGTTTCTGATGAGTGATTTAAGCTTCTGTCTTTCACAGGGCATGCTGAGTTTTTCTGATGGGGTAGACTCCAAAGCCATAAGGAAATTCTCCAAAGATGTGGCACAGTCTGGAGCCTGGGCATGCTTTGATGAATTTAATCATATAGAGCTGGAGGTAATTGTAGTACCAGTTTCTTAGTAAAGTTGGTATTCAGTGAAAGTGACAAGCCTGACAACTTCATTAACAGTATTGACATTAAGCAACACTGACTGTATCTTACAGTTAAATAGAGAAGGAAAAATTACAATTTTGGTACATTTTAATCAAACTCCGCTGGAAGTCCCTGTCAGATTTGTCCTTGTTATTTCTTGTGCTTTTTCCAGCGTGCTCTTCCTATAAGTGTTGCTGGGGAGATGTTCCTCTCCCAGCCCCCTCTCTGCATAGTAACCACGGGAGGTTCAGGAGGAGATGTTGCATAGTGTTCACAATAGATTAGCTGTGAGCGCTCTCTCTCTGGCATGCTACCTGCCACTCACAGTGTCCAACAGACAGTTGCTAACTTTCATCTGCGGAATGCTCACAGTCAGGGAAAGATGCCTTAACGCGGTGTTTGTTACCTTTCTAGAACCGCTTCTGCCTTTAGATATTTTCCTGTAGGCTGAAATGCCTTTGTTCTTGACTGAGAAAGAATCCTGAATAGAGAGTTAATTTCACTTCCCCAATTAACCTAAGAAAATAAACGTGGAGAAATATAGCAGGAAACAGTCTATAAGACAGAGGAATGACACAATTAGTGTGTCATGTTTTAGCAACAAATGCAGTCCAAGGCTTAAAAAAATAGTTGAATTTCTATTCAAATGTCTTGTTGAAATCACATCTTTTTGAAGTGGTGCGAACATGCCTTTAAAAATACTATAAAGGATTTTTTCATTTTTCCATTTCATATATTTACCTTATGTCTATGACAATAATGCATTTGGTAAGAAGTCACCATTTTGACATCTTTCCTTTGAAATGTCTTTATTTTATACATTTGCTTCTTGTCAATGTTTTGAATATGTCATCCCTTTGAATGCGTTCTCTGGGCTTGTGCTTGTGTGTGGTATCTAACAAACAGCTCTTCAAGGGACGTTGTGAAATTATTTGGCATCCAGACTTAATTTTTAAAGTCGCCCAATAAGATTTGTATAGAGTTTTAAGTTTTACTCGTCCTTTATTATCCCTTTTGCAATGCAACTTTTCCCCCAACACATCAGTAACCTTTGACATTGAGCCCCGTCTGCCTGATCATACACTGAAAATTGGTAATAATGAATCCAATTCGCAGGGGGAGTTGAGCTGTCACCTAATTTCCCTGAGACAGGGTGTCATAGGGATAATGCCAGTGTGTCCACAATGACATAGTTGGGTCAGCACTATTGGGATATGACCCAATTTTAAGAATGTCCCTGTCAGAAGGACAGTTTGGTTTCCATCAAGGAAAGACATGCTCCTATATAAAATATGAATTGTATACTCAAATAAAACACATAGGAAGAAGTGGCTGTGTGAAATCTTTTTATGCCTTTGTGCCGTTTTCCTCTTACCCTCTGAAGAGTTCCCACAGGACCAGCACTAAGCTTCTCTTCATTAGAACCCAGATTTCAATTTAAATTTTAATTAGAATAGATGACTAGAATACTTACCATTCTCTGTAGTTTCTGCATAAAGCTAATCAGCATCTAGAAGCATGCCCCATGTTTTCATAAAAAGATTAGGATCTTATTCCACAAAGATTCACTGCTATCCATAGAATTATTTTATATCCACCATACCACTATTTTTGTGGATGAGTCATTTTTGGAAGAAAATATTGCGTTTCCATTTATATAGTCACAAAACCCAGCAGAAAACTTGATTTTAAATATGTGCAAACCTTCCATTTTTATAAGATCATAGCTTTACTAATACACATCCCATAAATCCCCAGAACCGCCCACCCCCCACCCAGTACTTCAAGTGTAACTTTGAATATTGTAATATTTTCTACAAAGTAAAAGGAAACGTTAGTAAGCACCCTATACATGCTATCTGTAACCCAAACTGGTTCCATGATAATAAATACAGATCTGAGTGATCACATTTAATGACTATGTAATCAGCACCTACATTTTTGCACTTTACAGTTTACAACACAATTGCACTCACTCATTCATTCACTTAGCAAGTATTTACCTTTACCCAGCTATTCTGGGTCAGGGACTGTTCTAGATTGGGAGGGTAGGAGGCAGATTCAGAGTGAATAAGACTGACAAAGCCTGACCACATACTCCTTACATTTTCTCAACTGGTTAGAAAAACTACTATCCAAATTTTACAGACTGAAAGAACTCAGGCTCAGAGAACTAGGCCACTTGTCTAACATTATCACACAGCTGAGTGCCCAAGCTGGGACTTACGTCTACGTGTCTTCTCTCCAAGGTTAATGTATTAGATAACGGTAAAAATAGGTACGAAATTCAAGGTTCTCCTTAAGACAGTTCTTTGTTCCTACATGCTTACTATAGAATAAATTTATCTTAAAATCATAACAAATACCAAGAACAACTCAAGTAGAAAAGAAGAATAAAATAAAACATGGCCATTCTCTGGCGCAACTGGTGCTTCACTCCTTCTTAGCTAACTTTGTTCCCTCCAAAAATGAAAACAACTTGGACATTTATGGTTATTATAAAATTTATGCTTGCTGTTTGCTATGAACTGAATGTTTATGTCCCTCAAAATTCTCACATGGAAGCACTAACCTATAATGTGTTGGTATGTGAAAGTGAGCCCTTTGGGAGGAAGTTTGGTTTAGATAAGGTCATGAGGAGGGCCCCCATGATGGGCTTATTACCTCTGAAAGAAGAAGAAGCAGGACCAGAGTTCATTCTCTCTGTATCTCTCTGTCTCTCTTCCATGTGAGGTCACAGTAAGAAGGCGGCCATCTGCAAGCCAAAAAGGGGACCCTCACCAAGAACTGAATCTGCTGGCACTTTGATCTTGAACTGCTCAGCCTCCAAAACTGTGAGAAATAAATGGTCGCAGTTTAAGCCTCCCAGGCTATACTATTTTGTTTTAGCAGATAAAGTAGGCTAATACAGTTATAAAAGAGAAATCAAAATATTGAAAAGAATGGTGAAATATAAAAATAATAGTTTCACCATCCAGAGATAACATTATTGCTCTATCTCAGTACACATATATCCATATATTTATAATTATTAAAATATGATCAAACTGTAAATATTCCATGTTAATAAATATAGGTCCATTTTTAAAGACTCTATAGCATTCCATTCTGGGTAATATCATAATTTATTGAGCCCTTCTCCTTTTAATGGACATTCAACTTTTAACTAAAAACAGCCAAAGTTAATATTCTTTCATAAATAAAGATCTTTATATATTGTCCATCCATTGCCATTGTATAAATTCTTAGGGGTGAAATTGATTGGGTATAATCATGGACACATTTTATTAATCATACATACGTCAATTTATAATTTCTATCAACAGAGTATGGAGCACCCATCCCTCATGCTCTTATCTGATAAGCAGAGGAAAAAGCTATAGCAATGTTGTTCTTTTTATGTTTCCTTTTTCCCTCATAACAGATTAATACACATACATTATAGAGAATTGAGAAAAGTATGCCGTGCAGCAACTAAGCCTGTGCACCACAACTACTGAACCTGTGCTCTAGAGCCCAGGAGCTGCAGCTCCTGAGCCCACATGCCCTAGAGCCTGTGCTCTGCAACAAGAGAAGCCACCACAGTGAGAAGCTGGCACATTGCAACTAGAGGAAAGGGTGTAGCAATGAAGACCAAGCACAGCCAAAGAACAGATAAATAAAATTATTTTTAAAATTAATAATGGTACATCCAAGAGGTAAATCAACATTCTGCCATATATCTTTACATGAATTTTAATGTCATAACTTTTTAAAGCTGTGCTTATTCTGTAAACATACTTTTGTGTTCTTCCTTTTTCAAACTAAACCTTTTAATTGAAAGAATTATGTATATAGAGAAAACTTTACAAATCATAATGATGAATTTTTGCAAAGTAAATGTATCTATGTAACCACCATCCAGGTCAAAACCAGAACATTATCAGCCCCTAACTTCTGCCCACAGGAAGTCTCCCTTGAAGTCCTTATCAGTTAAATCCCCCTAGAAGTACCCACTATTCTCACCTCTATTACCATAGATTAATTTTGTCTGGTTGTGAAATTAGATATTGTGTTCTTTCATTTCTGTTTTTTCACCCAATCTATATACCCACATTGTTGCATGTACCTAGCAACAGTCTATTCCTTTTAATTGTTATACTGCTATATTATTACAACATTGTACCACTTTTTATCTTTTGTGGTGATGGATATTTGAGTTGTTTCCAATTTAAGTTAACATAAATAATACTATAATAACATTCCTCCTTAAAATCCCCTCCATCTTCCTTTTCTGGACCACCTGATTTCCAAGGCCTACTGTACAAGTACCACCCTGGGAATTCCATTTGCCCCTGTCCCTTGGCTGAATTCTTACCTGGATTCCATAGCTTCCTCATTCTTGATTTAATTTCTTATCTTTATGGATTCATCTCAGGTAGCTTCCTGAAAAAGATGCAAATGAAATACATTTTTTGATGTCTCACAGGTTGGAAAACATTTTCTCTTTGAATTGTAAAAGCATTGCTCCACTTTTTCTAGCCTTTTATGTTGCTAGTGTGAAGTCCAATATCATTCTCATTCTAGATCCTCGTAATCTCCACTGTGTGTTGGGAAATTCTGTGATACTGTGCCATCTAGTATATTTTATCCCACTCAGTTGGTTCTTTCCATGATTATACGTACATTTTTCAAATCCGGGAAATTGTCATCATTATTTCTTCCATAATTTCTTTCCCTCTATTTCCCTCCATTTCCCTCCTTCTAGCATCATGACAAAAAATATTACCAACTAGTTTGTATTTTGTTTTAATTCTTGGGAAACCTCCTGAACCTTAAATCATTTTTGCTTTTCTTTTTGGAAGATCTCTTAACTTTATCTCCAATTACTCTATTGATTTTTTAGAATGTTGTGCTAATTTATTTTTAAAGTCCAAAATTTTCTATTTCTTAAAGTAGCATCCTGTTTTTCTTTTATTTATTTAAGTCAATAACTTGCTGTTTCTTATTCATTTTTAAATTTTGTTATACGTTTTTATTTCCTTTACATCCCCTTTTAAGCTGCCTTTTTGTTTTGATCTCTTTATGTAATTAGAGAACTTCCTAAAAATCTGTGGATTATTGGCTATCTGTTTGTATTTGAAAATAAAGCACTAAAAAGCCATGGGCTAGTTTGACAGTTAGTAGATTTCACTGTAAAGTTATTGGGAGTGGTATTGGTGATCCTCTAATGTTAAAGTCCACAGATTTTTATTCTTGGGAGATTCTGTTTCCTCAAAGAGGACTCATTTGTTGTCTTTGCTGAAGGGTATAATTCTTATAGCTAGGATTCTGTAAGCAGGGGCATGAAAGATGCTGCTTTTCTCACCATTGTGTATGCGTGTGGGGAGGGAGGTGGTGGTGAGAGGTATGTATAACTCCAGGACTCACAGGAGTTTCACTTCTCTAACGATATTGGGCAAGTCATTAATCTTTCTGAACTTCAGTTTTCTTATCAATGGTAATTCCTATTTCATAGGATGCTATGAGAATTAACACCCTATGAATGGGATTCCTTGCTGTCTCAGATCGTAAAGCATCTGCCTGCAATGCGGGAGACCCGGGTTCGATCCCTGGGTAGGGAAGATCCCCTGCAGAAGGAAATGGCAACCCACTCCAGTACTCTTGTCTAGAAAATTCCATGGATGGAGGAGCCTGGTGGGCAATAGTCCATGCGGTCACGAAGAGTCAGACACGACTGAGCGACTTCACTATGAGAATTAAACCAGATACCGTGCATATAATATTGAACATATAGGTTATATAGAACCCAATGAACATTCTAGCAGTTATCACTTTCACTGTTAGCATTACAATTGCTATTATAATTATAATCAATTTCACAATGGCAAGAATCTTCTTGGATATTATCTCGCATCTCTTAGCAAACCAACTTGCTGTAATGGTAAAAATGAGAAAGAGAAAGTATTAAAATCATATTGTCCAGATTATATCACAATTTATTTTAAAAAGTCTCATCCAGGGACTTCTGAGGTGGCCCAGTGGTTAAAAATCCACCTGGCAATGCAGGGAACACTGGTTTAATCCCTGGTCTGGGAACAAAGATCCTGCATGCCAGGCTCAGACAGTCAAGAATCTGCTTGCAAATGCATAAGACCTGGGTTTGATCCCTGAGTCAGGAAGATTCCCTGGATAGGGAAATGGCTACCCACTCCAGTATTCTTGCCTGGAGAATTCCATGGACAGAGGTGCCTGGTGGGCTACAGTCCAAGGGATCACGAAGTCAGACGTGACTGAGAGACAAACACAGCAACCTACCAATGCCATGGGGCAACTAAAATCATGGGGCCATTAGGTCACTTATTCATAAGACCAGCAGTTTGCAAATATTTTCTATAAATGGCCAGATAGTAAATATCTTAGGATTTATGGGACAAACTCTCTCTGGTACATTTTATGACACAGAACCACAAAAGCAACCAAGGACAACTCATAAACAAATGGACACAGCTGTGTTCCTAATAAAACTTTATTTAAGAAATAGGTGGTGACCTAATTTAACTTGAAGGCTATAGCTTGCCAACTCTGCTTAAGAAAAATGTCTTCTGTTGAAATGCTCTAGTGGGCTTGCTGCTGCTGCTGCTGCTGCTGCTAAGTCGCTTCAGTCGTGTCCGACTCTGCTGGACCCCATAGACGGCAGCCCACCAGGCTCCCCCGTCCCTGGGATTCTCCAGGCAAGAACACTGGAGTGGGTTGCCATTTCCTTCTCCAATGCATGAAAGTGAAAAGTTAAAGTGAAGTCGCTCAGTCGTGTCCAACTCTTAGTGACCTCATGGACTGCAGCCTACCAGGCTCCTCCGTCCATGGGATTTTCCAGGCACGAGTACTGGAGTGGGGTGCCATTGCCTTCTCCACTTGTCATCAATCTTCACTTACAAAACACACATTGAAGGATAAAATTATTGAGAATTTCAAGATGGTAACCACACAGAATTAAATGCCAAAAGGGGGGCCCTATTTAAGTGTGGAGCCCTATACAACTGCATTGGCCACATCCCAAGAGGCCAGCCCGGCTGTCCTTTCAGCTTGATCCCTCGCTGAAGGAGAAGGACCTAAGGATCCCCACTTCAAGAAGTTTAATAAGAAGTCAAACTCAGAGTATCAAACCCAGAGCCTCTCCTACACCTACCCATCTTTTTTTCAAACTTCTTCTCCAGAAAAGACATTACATCTTGGCCAAGATTATGAATTTGGCCAAGAATTGAATTGGCCTTTAACAAGACAACCCTTAGTTCTGAATTGTCTAAATTATTGCAGGGTAAGGAAATGCTAATGGACTCAGCCCTTCAACATTGCATCATTCTATTATTTTTCATATATAACATTTATTCCTATTTTAGAAGTTATATAAGTGAACTTCAGGAAGTTAACCACCCTTTCACTGTTTATTCTGTGCTAGTAACACTGGGAAAGGCACTATGGAGTTAGGGTGGAGAGTTCTGCCTGACTGATATACAATTGTACTTTAAGGATTAGCTTTATGGCCTTATGTAAGATGCTGCACTTTTAAAAGTCCCCATTTTCTCATCTGCAAAATGGGTTTGATAACATCCAATTCACAGTATCACAGTGAGGATGGCAAAAACATGACATGTGTACAGATCTTGGCACATAGTAAGCTATGCACTGCTGATAATACCAGTCATTATTATTGGGAGGTGGGGGGAAAATGTCTTCAGTATGCATGTGTGTTAAGTTGATTCAATTATGTCTAACTCTTTGCACTGCATGGACTATAGCCTGCCAGGCTGCTCTGCCCATGGATTCTGCAGGCAAGAGTACTGGGGTGGGTTGCCATGTCTTCTTCCAGGGGATAAACACAACCCTTAAACTGCAAGATTACAAGTTTCAAGGGAGAATAAGTTCTAAACAAAAACTGCGAAGCCAGTCAGTAAATACACAGAGCCACAATAACACGACAGATCACATGTGTTATAGGAGTCGTAACGGTGGTGTAGCAGTTTCTCATATGGATTTGAGATACTTGTCAGAGAGTCTTTGCAGGCTCTTCCTGAGTCTGCTGGCTCTAAAGGTAAACACTTTTACATAATTTTCTTTGGGGCAGGGAGGGGCACACAATTTAAACACAAGGCCATTTGGTGGCTTAGGGATTTACAATGGGGCAATTATCTTTGTGGGTGAAATGTGAATGTGAATGCAAGCAAATAATGTAATACATGTACCTACAGTAAATAATAAAAATCAGGAAATGTAAGTGGTTTCTGGATATTGCCTTACTGCTGCCATTCAGCCAGCATTAGTTACAAGCTATAAGCTCAATGGGGAAGAGGAAGCATCCTCATAAAATAAACATTTGCCTGTAAATTTTCCAGTTGAAGGAGAGGGCAGCTCTTAGCCTGGCTACCTCCACTGCACATGACGATTAGTGAATCATACCGCCTGGGTCAGCCTAAAATTGTCTTATAATGAAACTGAGATATAATAGGAAGGTATGCTATTTTTGTATTTCCGAAGAAAGAGGCCTCTCATACAGCTGTGCTCCTGTGTTGAAAAGTGACCCTCAAAACAAGAAAATGATACAGGACCATCTAAGCTCTGAGATTAAAGGAGGCAAGGAGACAGTCTTGTTTCTGCTTCATGAAAGGATGTTCTCACAATAGAAATACCTCTATGGTTACCAGTAATAAGAAAAGATCAAATCAATCCTCTTTCCCTGAACTGTGATGATCTTACACATGATTTTAAATATGGGAGCCCTACTTACCTCATCAAGTTGATTTTATTTTTGACTTCAAAAATTATCTAACTATTCTTACAGTGTCCGTGTATAAAAATACAAATGTCTGCTCAGTTCTGTAATGTCCTAGCAGAGTACTGGAATTTCATTTAAATGTGGAAGATTAGAATGAACAAAACTTGCAAATTTCCTAGTGGATCACAAGGCCTGTTATATGCTTGAGGATACTGTTACATAAGATGTTTATATCTGACCATGAAGTGTATATGTCTGTCCTCTATGTCCCCAGAAACTTGTCTAAACATGTTGGATTCTCGGTGAGAATAGAGGCCATTATATTTTAAATGTGTATGCCAACACTGTATTTGTAAATGTCAGAAATTCACTTCTATTTCTGTTAGTTTCTTATGGCTGCTAAAACAAATGATCAGAAGTTTAGTGGCTTAACACAATGTAAATTCATTAATTCTGGAGGTCAGAAGCCTATAAATAGGTCCACAGGTCTACATTCCATTTGGAAGCTCTCAGGGAGAATCTCTTTCCTTGCTTTTTCCAGCTTCTAGAGGCCACCTGTGTTCTTTGATTCATGGTCCCTTTCCCTCATCCTCAAAGCCAGCTATGCAGCATCTTCTCTTTTCTCTGACCTCTACCCTTCCTCTCACAAGGACACTTGTGACTACATCAGACTCACCAGCATAATCCAGGGTAATCTGTCCTCCACAAAATCTCTCATTTAATAACATCTGCACATTTTCTTTCACAGATTCACAGGTTATAAGGGTTAAGGCTTTTTTTTTTTTTTTTTTTTTAAATATGGACCACTTTTAAAGTCTCTATTGAATTTGTTATAATATTGTTTCTATTTTCTGTTTTGGTTTTTTCCCTGCGAGGCATGTGGTATCTTAGCTCCCCTATTATGGATCCAATTCGAACTCCCTTAATTGGAAAGAAAAGTCTTAACCACTGGACTGCCAGGAAAGTCCTGGTTCCGGGGATTAGAAGGGAGGCATCTTTGGGAGGACATCAACCATCATAATACCATGTCTGTCATCACCACAGCTCTTTTTTCCACTTCATGCTTAAATGTTCATAAGACTTTATATATCAGCATATAAAAAGTTCAGGATTCTTCCATGGCTTAAATAAAAAAACAGACCCTCTCTTGATGGCAAATCTTCCACTATCCACCCTTCCTTATCTTTCTTCCTATTCATAGCCAGGTAACTGAGCACACTAGCTACCCTACCTCTAAGACAACTTTCTTTTTTTCAGTCTTAAAATCTTCACCTGCTGCTGCCTGACACCTGCCCCCACCCTCCATCAGTGTTTGGCAAAAGTCAGCAACGACACTTCCATTGTCAAAATCCTATCCTAACTTAACTTCTCAGTAGCATCCCATACTAATGATGCATCTTTTATTCTTCAGACTCCCTCTTCCTTGGATCTCATGATGGACTTCTGTTGTTTTGTCACCCAGGACTTTATCGTGGTATGGGTCCTTGATTTTCCTCTAGGGAACCACTCCTCTCCCTCAGTTTCAGTGGTGCTACATTTACCCCAGTGACTGGACTGGGCATGTGACTTAGGCCTAACCAATAAGAGCATCATCTGTGCTTGGCCACCAGTGATTGGTTCAGGGACAGGTAAACGGCCCAATCCCAGCCAGTGAGATGCAAGTTAGTGAAGAGAGAGACTTTTTCCAGCAGGATTATAGAAGCCAGCAGCCAGTTTGACACTGACCAGAGTCTGTGAATGAAGCCAATATGGAGGAGAAACATAGAAAAAAGAGAAGAAAAACCATGTTGTGATGATTTCATCTCTTGATTTAACCTAGGCTGAATTCTACCTCTGGGGGCTTTGATTATGTGAGCTAGTATACTCCTTTAAGTTGCTTAAACCAACTTGAACATTTTTTGGTCACTTTCAACAGAGTTTCACTTGACATGATTGCCACCATGTCATCTCTGAGGGAAGAGTAATTTAATCCCCTCATCACCCACTGCAGTTATTTTCTACAATGTACAGATGGAAAAAAAAAAAAAATCCAAATCACTTAAATGGGAATTCTGATCTTTTATCTCTTCAAAGAAAATGAAATGGATTTAACTTGTAATCTAGACCACCTAATGCAAAGAACGAATTCATTGGAAAAGACCCTGATGCTAGGAAAGATTGAAGGCAAAAGGAGAAGGAGTGGCAGCTAATGACATGGTTAAATAATATCATCAACTCAATGCACATGAATCTGAGCAAACCCCAAGAACTAGTGGAGGACAGAGGAGCCTGGCATGCTGCAGTCCATGGGGTCGCAGAGTCACGCAGGACTAAGTGACTGAACAACAACTAGAGCTCTATGTCTGAAAATATCTCCTTTTTAATTTCCTTTCTCTCTTAAATTTCTCACATACTATAGCAGCTTGGAACCTCTCCCACTCTAAACAACTGACTCCCAACAGACTCCCAACTTCTCTCTTATAACTGCTTCCTGTCTCCTATCCCACAATCTTTTGTGAGTGCAGTTGGCTCTCATTATCCATGGATTCAGCATTTGTGAATTCAACCAATTACAGCTCAAATATTTTTCATATGCTTAAGGGACTTGAGCGTCTGTGGGTTCTGATATCTGTGGGGCGGATTCTGGAACCAATCTTTCTTGAATACAGGGGAATTGTATTTTTCCCCTCTTCATCCTCGAGCCCCATCATCTCTCAGACCAATGAGCATGACAGGCCCTCTCTTGCTGCCCTGTGGTCAGACTCCATAGGAAAGACCATCAATCCCCCCAAACCTCAATTTCTCCACACAGTGCCAGGGAGCTCCTGAAGGGTGAAGTTGTTTTCTGACTAATTCTTTGCGAAGAAGAAATCTTTTTCTTTCATTAAATTCAACAAACATTTTTTGAGTATATTTGGAATAACGTGTGTGTGTTGAATCTATTTTTTCAGCTGCTCAGTTTATGAAATCTGAATACGGATCAAGTGTTTCCCATGAACAGTGCTTAGCATAAGCACTCAGAAAATAACTGTTCTTATAGAGTTTGAATTTTACTTGAGGCATACAGATGAAAAAACATAATAAATAAGCAAATTACATAGTACACTAGAAAGTGATAAGTAGTATAGAAAAAAAAATTAGAAAGGGTGTTTGGAAAAAATAACTTCACTCACCTTGAAATGAGAGAGAGAGTTTCACAGAGATTGCCCAGTTAGTAACTGGAAGAGTTCCATGTCTTTTCCCTACACCATGCTGCCCTAATTAAAACTTATTGTAAAGTCATTATGTATTAATGGTAATATATGAAGGCTTTTAAATTACAATCATGCTTCTAGAATACATGGCCAGAATAACTTGGGAGTGTGCATTCACAGGGAGAAGGCAATGGCACCCCACTCCAGTGTTCTTGCCTGGAGAATCCCATGGACAGAGGAGCCTGGTGGGCTGCCATCTATGGGGTCACACAGAGTCAGACATGACTGAAGTAACTTAGCAGCAGCAGCAGCAGTGCATTCACAGGGATTTTTTTTTTTTTTATTTTAAAAAATTCTCTCTTTTTTTAGTGTACAACACTAGATTTCTATTCTATATACACTCTATAAATACCAGACACATTTAAAATCAATTCTAGTAGTAATTTTGGATTTTACCCAATATTTAAAAGAATAAACATTTGATTGTAGAAAGCGCAAGTGTTCTTTATTGGAGAAATATGGGATAAATGAGAGACTCAGAAGACCTGAGATCTAATCTGGGTTCTGCATGTTTGGTCTTAGACAAATTATTGAGCCTTGCCTGCTTACTCAGTAAGGCCTTGAGGGAAGGGTGACTTCTATACTTAATAAGTGTAAAGTGTTGGTTGCTCAGTCATGTCTGACTCTTTGTAACCCCATGGACTGTAGCCTGTTAGGCTCTTCTGTCCATAGAATTCTCCAGGCAAGAATACTGGAGTGGGTTGCCATGCCCTTCTCCAGGGGATCTTCCTGATCAAGGGATTGAATCCTTGCATCTATCTCTTGCATTGCAGGCAGATTCTTTACCATGTGAGGCACCAGTCAATCCCCCACTTAATAAGAGGTCCTCCAAAAATGACAAGTCTGTGAAAGCACATATAAACTTGAATATTCAATTTAGAAATGAATTATTTAGATACATGTTAACTACCTGTTTTTTAAAAATGCCATAAAAATGTGTAAGGGGAAAATTCTAATTTGATCCCCCTGTTGGTGCCTATATGCAGTGGGCTGTATTCTCTACTCTGTTACATGGAAGGTAAGATCTCCCTTTCTCTTTTAATTTTAAAGAAATCAAAGGGTGAAACTACCACTGCTTCCCTTTATGCATTAAGTCTCATTAGTTACTGTAAAGTTTTACTAACATTAGAATGGTGCCAATAGACTTGTTCAACACAGAGTTGCCACAAACATTCAATTTGTAAAAAAAAAAAAAAAAAAAAAAAATGTAGTATCTGTGAAGCTCAACATACCAAAGCGTAATAAAATGAGATATGCCTGTATTTACTATAATATAGGCCCTAGTGAAACAAGCAATTGTTTCTCTGTTTCATTCATGGCTCTGTCCTCAGCACCTAGTCAAATGCCCAGTCACATAGTGGTTACTCAAAAAAGAGCTGAGTTTCCTAGATGAGCTGGAAGACTGAGAGGCAGTAGGAGCAGAGACCACGGTGAAATGGCAGACCACAGGCAGAGCAGGAGAACACGGAGCTTCCTCACTGCCCTCTGCCCACAAACTGCTTTCTCACTGACGAACAATGATTTATTTCTTTTACGTATAAGATGAGTTCAGTTGTCCCCTAATCTTTGAGTCTGGCTTTTCAAATGGATGAAAATGAGGTTCCAGAGAACATCAAAGCAAAGCAAATACCACATTGGATGAGTCAGCCTGAGCCGATTAGAGTCGACAGTTGAGGAACCTGATTATGAAACCTGATTATGCAGCTGGGGCTCAGGGTGTGGTCAAGGCCCCTTTCATCGGGCAGTGAAAAAGTCACACAACTGAAAATACACAGTAGAGTCAATATATGTCCACCTCCACACAGAATTAGTGCCAAAACTGAACATTAGCACATTTGCATTCAGCTTTTAAAAAAAAGAAAAGAAGGAGAGAGAGAGAGAAAGGAAGGAAGGAAAAGTACGGAGCAGCTCTCTAGATCTCGGTCCCATGCGGTGCTGAATGCAACACTTTTAGGGCGCACAAGGCACTGCCTTGCTGTGAGAGCCAGAAAGGACTTACACAAAAGGAAGGTTAAACCCCAGGAAACAAGGAAGGGCATGAACATCTAATTTCCTTCGATTTGGCACAATGCTAAACAAAACCCAGCAAGAACTAAAGTGCACAGGACCACCCTGCAGCAGGGGAAGAGAATCTAACACGTATAAACAAGCATCTTTCAGAAACTCCAATTTTGTTTCTTAACAGTTTGTAGTTGAGGCATGGAAATTTTTAGTACTGATTTATTTATCCATACTCCCATCCATTTAATAAATTCAAATCATGTGTCCTGGGCTGGGGTAGGTACAGGATGTAATAGGTAACCAAGATATGTTTGTCTTTGTGAGGACCTTCACTCTACATGGGAGAGATAGTCAAAAAATGAATAATCAGATTCTAAGCCCTTTTTTTAAAACGGGTAATTCTAGAAGTCTAGTTTCCTGGGCCTTCTGTAACAAACTGTCACAAACTTGCTGTCTTAAAACAACAGAAATTTGTTTCCTCACAGCCTTCAAAGTTAGAAGCCTTGAAATCAGGGTTTCAGCAGGGACGCAATTTTTCTAAAGATGCTGGGACAGACTGAAGGCAAAACAAGAAAAGGGTGGCAGAGAATGAGATGGTTAGATAGGGCCACCAACTCAATGGGCATGGATTTGAGCAAACTCCAGGAGATAGTGAAGGACAGGGAAGCCTGGTGTCCTGCAGTTCATGGGCTCTCAGAGTTAGACAAAACTCAGTGACTAACAACAAACTATAAAGACATACAGAGTGAACACAAGTGACAGCAAGCAGCTGTCAGGGTAACCTGCATCTAGGTGGTAGCCTGAGTAAAGAAGAGCAGTGAAAGATGAGGCTGGAAGTGGAGGCAGTAGCCAAACCATGGAGGCATCATGGCACACCATGGAGCTTGAGCTGTTGGTCAGAAGTTCAGCTCATGTTTTCACAGCTGTCAGCTCAACTATTGGTCAAGTGTTGGAGTGGCTACACTCCATGCATACTGAACTTCCAGCTTTTCAAACTGGACATGCTCACTCTCACCTCTAGGTTTTGCTTCGTGCTCTTTATTCTGCCAGGAATGCTGAGTATAAATAAGGAAAATAAGACTTAGAGTGATCATGGAATCAGGACACAACCCCAGATGTTCTGCCTCCAAAATCACTTATTTGTCCAAACGACTATATTACAGCCCCAAATAAGACATTGCAGGTATAAATGGTAGGTTTTGTACCTGCATGCTATATTTGAAAGTAGCTGAAAGCAGCAAAACTTCAAATAATAGTGACAAGAAGGGGGTTTTTCTCTCTCAAGTAAATGAGGAGCTGGCATGGTATCTCTGCTGTCTAAAAGTCCTCAGGACTTTCCTGATGGTCCAGTGGTTAGGCCTCTGTGCTTTCACTGCAGGGTACACAGGTTCAATCCCTAGTTTAGGAACTAAGACACCACATGCCACATGGCAAAAATAAATAAATAAAATCCTCAGTAACCAAGCTCCTTCCACTCCCTTGAGTATGGGCCTGTCCTCACAGTACAAAGTGGCTGCTAGAAATCCTGCTCTCAGGTCTCTGTTGCAAGCACAAGAAGGGATGAAAAGAAAGAACAATGGACATAGGGCACCCACCAGATGATATGTAAGGCAAGCTTGTGAAAGCCACCCCTGACATTTCTGTGTCTTTCTTAGGCAAGAATGCCCACCTTCCCCTAGCCCTCCTGTCTTTAGTAGCAGGAGTCAGGAGAAAGCATCACATGCTTCAGATGACTCTCTCCTGCCCCTATCTGTACATCACTATTGGCAGGAATGAAGAGGGGATCCTGGAGCTCTGTGTACTCCTAGCTGAACATCACGCTGCCCTCATCTAATCACTCACAGTCTCACCACCACTCTCTGCCCTGTCATCATCTCAGCACTCCTGTTACCCTGTATATATATATATATATATATCAGTCACCACAAGAGCCCCTGAATTCCAGGCTAGGCTTCATCCTCAGGACTCTAATTCCTGCTCAACTTTATGGACAGTGAGGGAACACCCACCTCATCTGTCACTTACTACCCTCCTACCTTGCTTCATTTTTCTTCATAGCACTTGTCATGACCGGAAACAATGTCTTTTAACTTGTCTCTTTCTTCCTAGTAGACAGTAAACTCCATGGGAGGCCAAGGTAGGGATTATTGGAATTTACTTTATTCTCTGCTCTATCTCTAGACTCCAGACCACTGCAGGTGCTCAGTAACTATTTATTGAATGAATGAATGAATCTCCCTGGTCAGCACTTATTCACACAACAAGACCTGCAAGGGAAACTAGGAGATATTGTCTTTATGCAAGTGATCATAAGCTTTGCTAAAACTTGGAAGGAGGCAAGAATAGGAATCGTGGAACAATCAGTAACCCCTACTGGAGAGAGCATCTGCTAAGTGATCTTACATAAACCTTATAAATAAGTTTTTGGAGAAGGAAATGGCAACCCACTCCAGTATTCTTGCCTGGAGAATCCCCATGGCTAGAGGAGCCTGGTGGGCTATAGTCCATGGGGTCGCAAAAGGGTCAGACATGACTTAGCGACTAAACAACAAATAAATAAGTTTACCTTCACTAAAATAAAACATAGTAATATTTTATGTTTTATATTATATAAACAAAATAAAAATGTTTAAAATAAAATAAATAAAAATACATAAAATAAATAAAAGCATGCAAAAATTATGTGACTAATGAGTTTTGGTGACAGAAAGCCCTGTCAGGAAAAAAAAGAAAAATAGATATATACATAGATCATGAGACTGAGCTGTGCATGTGAGCAAACTGGTGCTCAAGGAAATGACAGAACTTACTCTGGGACAAGGAATTCATTAAGTGTCAAAATGAGAGCCAGAACTTTAGGCTTTGTGTTCTCCCAGGTATACCATGGACGTTCTTGTCATTCAGTTGGTTTGTTTTGATTTTCCATAGACAGAGACATGTGGGGAGAGAGAGATGACTCTATTTGTGGTCAGAAAATCCATATCCTTCCAACAGGACTAAAGAGTAAGAGGTGAAGACAGCTCAGGAGAAACGAGAGGCCAGGAAATTCTGAATTTGTAAGCTCTTATGTTTAAGGTGAAAAGACATCAAATGTTCCATTAATGACTGTTGAAGTCAAGCTAGTTCTAGATTTCATTCTGTTAATCCAATACCTTATCTGCTATATTATTTACTTATTGAATATTGCATCTATACATTTAAATGTAACCTTTTCACAGAGTCCTAGATAAATTTCCAGGTTCATTTGTGTTAGCTAATTGCCTATACATTTTTGAAAATGAATTAAAGAAAAAAAAAGGAAGAGTCATCTTTCTATCTTTTCCAGATCCTCTCATAAGATATAAGTGTTATAGAGTATTGATGATTTTGCTGGTGATGTGTGAGGCTGAGCCAAACTCAGCTTTCTCTGGTTCAGATGTTGAGTCTAAGGAAGTGCTGACAAGCAGGAGTTAAAAAAAAAAAAAAGTTGGCACTTCTTTTGGTAAGCTATTTGATATGTGTGACCATTATTATTTCAGAAAGAAGGATGGTTTCCTGTAACAGATCCAATCCTCTCTACCCACCCCACCACCACCACATCCACATGGAACATCATCACCCTGCCTGAAGTCCTGAAAGCAATTACCACTAAGAAAGAAGCTCTAGGACCACTTGTGTCTTCATGCTGTGAAGTTTACAAAGAAAGGGGACAAGGGCTTTCTAACACAGGCATCTGATCCCACCTCATCAAGGAAGCAGGATTTGAGTGGTACTACCATAGCAAGGGAATGGAGACCTACTCCAGTATTCTTGCCTGGAGAATCTCATGGACAGAGGAAACTGATGGGCTACAGTCCATGGGGTCTCAAAGAGTCAGACATGACTGGGCAACTAAGACACTTTGCCATAGCATTTTATTTTCCTTACCAGAGTCCTTACTTTGTTACACAGTAATTCCTCCACTATTAGTCTTCACCTGCCTGCTGTGTGCCCTGTGAGGCAAGGGTCTGTCTCTGTTTTTTTTCATCTAGTTATCTCCAAATCTTCTAAAGAGCCTGGATATTCAATAAATATTATTTTATTCAGTGAATTCAATTCACAGCTAAAAGTAAGAATGTGAGGGTTAAAGTAAGTGGGGACATGGAAAGCATCAAGGTTAAGGAAGGACTATGTTAACAAAGAAAAAAATGGTTGAGTATAAGCTCAATAAAATATAAACATCTGCCCACTGAAATTTAGGTCTTCGTAATCAGATGATCTCAGTTTATAACTTATTTTTTTAAAAATTTAAGGCAAGATATATTTCTTTAGCATGCAAACTATATAAAGGGAATCTAAACAACTTAAGCGTTTGTTGTTATGGCATTGATTTGGGTCAGTGTCATTTTAAGCTTCACAGGAGATAGAAGCATAAACTGGTTGTCATAGAAATTAGGAAATGATTCAGATTCTTAAAAAAGCTTGATTGGAATTTGGAACTGACTTGCAATTCAATATATTTTTAGTTGATGTTGAAGCCAAACTCAAAATGAAATCTATCAGTTAATTAAGTGTATTGAAGAATTTTTAATTAGATTTCATCAAAAGAATTGCTGTGATGAAATAATGGTATCCTATTTAGCACATTTTCTCAAATTTCTCTCCCTATCTGCCCCCCACCACCACTTTACTCCAGCTTTTCCTAACCCTTCAAACAAGAAGAGACAAAAACAAATAAAATAACCTTTATGCGTTTATGGGAAAGCTGTAACTTCCTGCCTTATTTCTTACAGGTCACTTTTGTTGTTCAGTCACTAAGTCACGTCCAGCTCTTTGCAACCCTGTGGACTGCACCACTCCAGGCTTCCCTGGCCTTCACTATCTCCCCAGAGTCTGCTTAAACTTATGTCCATTGTGTCAGTGACACCGTCCAACCATCTCGTCCTCTGTTGCCCTCTTCTCCTCCTGCCCTCAATCTTTCCCAGTATCAGAGTCTTTTTGAATCAGGTGGCCAAAGTATTGGAGCTTGAGCTTCGACTTCATCATCAGTCCTTCCACTAGAGGTATTTTCCAGAAATTAGTGTTTGGAGACAAAGATTGCTGCAAAGTCCTTCAAATGTTTGAGTTCCACCCCAGCCATCAGTGTTAGAATCCTGAAATTCTAAGGAGTAGGTGACATGAAAGTTGGTTAACTTAGCATTTATGTTTATACACATATATGTTATGAAGATATAGATTTCTATAAATATAATGCTAAATTTAAAGATCTTATGTAAACTTTGTGTTTTTACTTTTACTAAATGTCTTTATAAAGACAGCACCCTTTATAAAGAGACTATCCTGACATTCTAAATATATTAAGTGTATAATTATAGTCACTCTGCTTTTTGTTCATATTTACAATTTCTTCTTCGCTAAATACTTTTCAGTAGAATAATAGCTAAAGTCTCTTAAGCTCTTACTATGTTTTGGACACCATAATATTTATGTACATTGTGGCATTTAATTGTCCCGACCACCCTAGGCATAGATACTACAATGATCTTTATTTTACCCAAAAAGAAATTGAGCACAAAGAGATTAAGTGACTTGTCAAATAAATGACAAAGTCTTATCTCAGACTCCAAAGCCTTCACCACCTCCCTTAGTTCTAAGAAATGCTTATAAATTTGTAAGATCTGGTTAGAGATAATATGCATAATAAAGAGCCTTTTATATCTTTATAATGACCATTCATTTTGTGGCTTTATGACTTTTAGAGTGGTTCTAGCTAGATTCTGAGTCCCTCTTCTGTCACCTCCCCCCTTTGCATCCTTGTCCTGGGTTACCTGTCCAAAAGGTCAGCTTTACCTAATAACTTTCTGATAAAAAAAAAAAAAGTCCCTTCTCTACCACCCATTTTGCCTTCTTTTACATTTCCACTAGAAAAATATTCCCAAAGGAAATAACCATAATGCCTGTACACAAGAATAAGAAGAAAGAATTCTCCCAGTTGTCAAGAAGTGTACCATCACTTTTAGAGCAGCTGGGATCTGCTTAGATAAAATTTGGGGATCTGAGTTGTACCTTGAGTGATTGCATGCAGCCTTCATAAAAAGGAAGCCTACATACAAGCTTATGCTAGGTCCTACTTTGAATTAAGCAACATTTTGAAAAATTACATACAATAGTTTTATATTGACAAGTACATGAAATGAGAATGGTGTGTGGATCCAGATCGCCCTTTTATTTTGATAGAGTCATCCTATCTACTGCACCATGTCAGCAATGTGCATTTCCCTAGTCTCTGGTTTGATGGTTTTCCCTCTAGGTTTATCTGTGAACTAGGGAAAAAAATAAATAAATAAAGCCACAAGCAATGAAAGAACTCTTATTATGAGATGCATCAAAAAGAGTCTTTTTTTTTTTTTTTTAAGTATAATGAGAAGTATTCAGAAATGCAACCACTTCCCAATGTTTCCTTCAGTTGTGACAGAGTTCAACTGGAGTTGAAAGACATGAACAGGACAGCCAACTTTTGCTCTCTGACTTGCATGGACAGAAAAACTAAGTGGATTTATCCTTTAACTAGCACTCCCCTAAGCACTGTTAAGAGATAAACTGAAAGGTATCAAATTTTTTTAGAGTTTATTTGAGTGAAAATCGACTGGACTCAACACCAAACCCAGAAGTGGTTAGAGTACCCTGAAGACAGTGGCCAGGGATAAGACCCTATGTAGAGAAGGTACAGGAGCAAAGCAAGGAAATTATTTGATTGGCTATGGTTTAAAGCCTAGCTGGCTCTGATTGGTTGTCTCTAGGTTTCAATTTCATAGCCTTGAAGCAATTACAGGCTTAAGTTTTACTCTGCTACATAGACAGCCTAGCAACAGCCACACCAGTCTAATGGCCTCCTGGGTTAACAAACTAAACATGGCTGAAATCACTTTTTTAGAGAAATGTAATACATCTTGCCAAACAGCAAACTGAGCTGGAAGAAGAGGATGGAAATGAATTTGGAGGCAATCACACCTGAGCAATTCTAACCAGCCTGGAAAAAAAATTCTGTCATATTTCAAAAGATCTTACAAAAAGCTTTCAAGTTCTTGCAGACTCTACAATCCATGTTAAAAAAGAAAACAAAACAAAAACACTCACCTACAGTAAATTGTGGCTTCTATCCAATTAAAGACCTCTATATGTTAATTTTCACAGACTTCTTAAAATTTTTAAGCTTTTTTAAAGTAAATGAAGACAGGGAACAATATATATCCATTCTCTTTGTTGAAATTTTCTAAAATTAAAGATTTTTAAATTTGAATTTTCCTTCATTTTCTTTCTTCAAACCAAATCCATTTAGGTTTTGCTCTTAGAACAAGTACAACTGAAAGAAAAATTTAGATTAAAATGCCTTAGGTTGAAGTGCTTTCACTAAAATGTACCCCATTTCAGAAAATACTTTTGGCTTTTATTTACATTTGAACACTCTTGTAAATTAGGGTTTTTTTCCCCCCTAAAGTGGCTTAAAACTTTTGCATCATAAAATGCCAATCCTTTGATTAGATACTCAATCCCATATGTTAAAAATGAGCTTCTGATAAAAGCAGCTTCTAAGAAGCTTTTCTAGACTATAACTATAAAAAAAAGTCCATTTGCCTATTTAGCTTGCCATTGCTGAATAAGGAAAAGTTATAAATGTCATCAAAAGACAGACTATTTGTTATATTTTCCCATCTGCTTACTACATTGGTTATTTGAGTCTCTTGTAGGTGTAAAATGCTCTATATTAATAAATTCAAATTATGTCTGTTGTCTTGTACAAACACAGATGTCATTTTTGCAGCTTGAACTTGTTTAAGTTCACAAAATAAAATATTAAAAAAATAAAAACATGAATTTTGAATTGAAAGAGAGAAAAATAGTAGTAAGCATGAAAAGCCCATGTTCAACTTTTATCTGTTCATCTCTTACTCAACATTTCAATTTATCACTAACCTCCACTGCATAAAATACTTTTAAAAGTTTTTTTTCTTTGGTATGATGGCATCAAATGTAATAATTTCTTATCAACCTTTATAATTACAATGACTCATTCACAGATATTTAAATTCAAAACCAGAGTGAATTTTTTTTTACTTTGTTTATGAAAATTGAAACAAGCTAGGGCATTGGTACACAGGCCAATTGATCATCTGTCTGTTCTTAGCTTTTTGTCTAACAGTGATCAAACAATGATTTCATCAGAAAATGAGCAGTTTGGTTAGACCAATCAACAAAGCCTAAAATATACTCTGAGGACACAGGTCTCAGGTATTTCTTTTCAAAGCAATATAGAGTAATAATACTTCAATATGACTACAAGGAACTTCAATATTAAACTCTGGCCTTGCTTGGGAACCTACCTCCAAGCAGTCCTCTCCCTATTTCTTTGAGATTCATATTGGACATATTCCAGCTCATTTTCCAGAGCCATGTCCAGCAGCCAGAGATGGGGAGCATATTGTAAGACTGCATCTTTTTTCTCTGAGTGTGAATTTACACTTTAGGATCACTTTGTCCTCCTGGAAGATGAAATTGATGATGATAACCTTTATTGAGCACTTACTGTATGCCAGGCACAGAACTAAGAAATTTTTATTATTAATGTTTAATCTTGATGACAACCCTATGATACAGATATTATTGTTGCCATTTCCATTTAACAGATAAGGAGAAATAGAAACTTAAAAGCCTCAGCCTTCTCTGAGATCATACCCTTATTAAATGAGATAATCAGAACCACAACCCAGATTTGGCTGAGTCCAGAATATATGCTCATAACCACTATAAAAAGTGAAAGTAAAAAAGTAAAAGTGAAGTCACTCAGTCGTGTCCAACTCTTAGCGACCCCATGGACTGCAGCCCACCAGGCTCCTCCATCCATGGGATTTTCCAGGCAAGAGTACTGGAGTGGGGTGCCATTGCCTTCTCTGTTAACAGCGGCTAGGCATATTATATTTACTTAGAGCTGGTATACTTGTGACAGCCTTAGTGCCCTCGGACTCGGCGTGCTTGGCCAGCTCCCCAGGTAGCAGCAAGCGCACGGTGGTCTGGATCTCCCTGGATGTGATAGTCGAGCGCTTGTTGTAATGCACCAGGCGCGATGTCTTGCCAGTGATGCGCTCGAAAATGTCGTTGAGGAAGGAGTTCATGATTCCCAAGGCCTTGGACGAGATGCCGGTGTCCGGATGGACTTGCTTCAGCACCTTGTACACATACACAGAGTAGCTCTCCTTGCGGCTGCGCTTGCGCTTCTTGCTGTCCTTCTTCTGGGCCTTGGTCACAGCTTTTTTAGAGCCCTTTTTAGGGGCAGGAGCAGACTTAGCCGGTTCAGGCATGTCTATAATGACAACACCCAACAACACAGAAAGATCTTGAAATAACCACTATACTATATTGATTTCAACTATTTCAGAAATCCAAACCCACTGGGTGTTAAGGTTCAAGGATGTTTTCTTGGTCATTTCATTTGAGGCTCATCTACTATTTCTTATTATCACTGACAAAAGCCCTGGATAAAGTCAAAACTTCTATGGTTGCTGAGCTCTTTGGACTTATGTGTTTTGAAATTAAAGGAAAGATAAATCCTAGTTGTTTCTTGGGTTTACTATAGAACTTGATAAAGAGTCATCAACATTTCTGCCGAGATATTTATCATCTTGGCAACTCTACAGAAGGAGATGATTTTGCCTTCAACAAATTAGATTTTCCTCAAAGGTATATATGAAGTAAACACTAAATGTCCCCAGTATCACTGAGGTTTATTTTGGCACAGCTGAGCTTATGTAGGGAAGTACAGAAGAGTTCAAACATCGTCTTCTACAGTGGCTGAGGCCCTGAACAAAATGGGAGCCCACTCTCACACCATCTTCCCAATTTCCAAGCATTCGAGACTATACTCTATGTCCAGATATTCATAGCTGTCCTCACAGTGCCCTGCCCCCTAGCCCTACAGAGCTCCCTCCACTGTGGTCTTAATCAACCCTCTTCACCATGGAGCTACAACTTATATCGTATCCTCTTAGAGCCCTGCTAAATATGAAGTTACGGAATTCCAAACTTCAGACATGAATAAGATCGTACATATCACTTCCCAAGCATCTCTTTGATGCAGATAAGAAATCTAAAACTTGGACACATGCCCCAGATCACCCAGTTGCTGAGTGGCAAGGGTGGGGGAAATGCTACATCTGCCTGAGGACTCTCAGTACAGTGTTCTTTGCATTGGACCATGCTGTCACCTCCTACTCCATGCTGTCAACCAGTTAACCCCTGAAACTACTCTGTAACATAAGTCCTTGTGAACAACACTTCTCTTTCCTCTCCAATCACCTTTGTGTTTCAGCAGGGGATGCTTTTGAAGACAGGAATAACAAACAACTTTAGTGATTTAAGAAGCTCCAGGCCTAAACAGTCCATTAGATAGATAGCCTTCTGGGCAAACAGCACTTCTATTCATTGTTAAGACACATTCATCAATGGTTGTCTTTGGTTTGGCCCAACCGAAACTCTAGAAAGATCTTGGAAAGGCACAGCTTATTATAGAATGAATTATGAGATCAAAAGCAAGGATTGTGAGAAAGCTTACAGAATTTAGGATTACTCACCCTGAAGAAGAAGAAAAAGCAATGAAAGCTACTTTCGGAATCGCCTTTGGTCAAGGGGATTTATAATACAGAAAACAGTGACTTGTCTTCCATGGTTAGGATGCACAAAGAGAAATTGGGCTTAAAGTGCAGCAAGATAAATGGATGGCCCCACTGAGTGTCAGTGTGGTCAATTAGATAGCCTCTGGAGGCTTTCTATAAGCTTGACTGCAAGAGGGGACCTTGACCTGCACTATGCAGAAAGCCCTCTTATCAGAGGCACTGGAGAAGCGTGTGTCTATAATGGTCAAGCCAGGCTCTCTGCTGACGGCAGAGGCATGCACTGTGCAGTCTTGAGTTTCCCCACAATCACATTACCTAGAGTTGATTTTGTTTGCTTTATAACTGCTGAGAAATTGTGAGGAATCACCTACCACACACAAGCTTCTATCATGTGGGCAATGAAGCTTCTATTGTCATTGACAAAGGGATCAAATTTCATCCTGTCTCAAAAAGAGAGTCCAATTTTGGACCATAATCTGGTTAAAACTGCTCTCTGCAAAGAGGTTTCTAAATCAGTTTCTTTCCTAGCACAGTGGGATAAGATCTGCAATTCTCCTCTTTGAATTACTCTGGCCTTGCTCTGGGAAGCACAAAGTCAATCTTCATTGCTACCAAATCTGAAGGTTAAGTTTCCAGGCAAGAAAGGAGGTGATGCTGAAGCCATGATCAATCAGTGATGTCAACCTGCCAGAAGTAACTTATCATGGTACAGGTATTGGACATTTTAGTGTGTAGCCTTCTTTTTTTCCTCACTCCTGAGAGTCTGACATTCAGTCACTTTATTTATTTTTTCCACTTTGTTGGAAGAACGATGCAGAGAACAGAATTTATGATCTGACAGTGAAATGCTTTTTCATTACCATCATTGCTTTATTGTACACTAGTCCTACCAGCGTTTTGTCATATCCTTTTGAAAATTTGCAACTTTTCCAAGGTTAATTGTGAGTTTGTTGGAGCACATGTAAATCACCAATTCTTTTTCTTCAGTTGAGAGATAAACTCTGGTTTCAAGGTAGGAGAAGCTTTTTTCATTATTCATTCCAAATGTGAAATGGCCGTTAGTTAGTTCATCTAGTTGATCTTAAAATCAAAGTCATCTTTTCAACACCTAACCCTTTATAGATAGGCTAGTGAGTTTCCAGTTGGTAGGAAAGTGAATTATCCTCTTTAGCAAAGCTTCTTCTGTGTGGGTTGTGGGGATGGTTTAGGTATTTAGATTGTGATTCTAGTGTCTAAAAATACTCTTTCTTAGAGAAAGACAAATATTGTATATTAATGCATGTATATGGAATCTAGAAAGATTGTACTAATGATCCTACTTGCAAGGCAGCAAAGGAGACAGACATAAAGAACAGAATTTGGACATGAAGGGGAAGGAGAGGGTGGGATGATTTGAGAGAATAGTATTGAAACATACACATCACCATATATAAAATAGATAGCCAGTGGGAGATTGCTGTATGACACAGGGAACCCAAAGCTGGGGTTCTATGAAAACCCAGAAGTGTGGGAGGGGGAGGAGGGTGGGAGTGGGGTTCATGAGGAAGGGAACATATGTATATCCATGGCCAATTCATGTTGATGTAAAGCAGAAACCACCATAAGATTGTAAAGTAATTATCCTCTAATTAAAAATTTTTAAAAAGAAAGTGTTAAAAAAAAAAAAGATACCCTTTCTTACTGCTGCTGCTGCTGCTAAGTAGCTTCAGTTGTGTCCGACTCTGTGTGACCCCATAGACAGCAGCCCACCAGCCTCCCCCGTCCCTGGGATTCTCCAGGCAAGAACACTGGAGTAGGTTGCCATTTCCTTCTTCAATACCCTTTCTTACTAACAATCCAAAATTAGAAAGTCTGAACCATACCAAATAAATTATAGTTGCAGTGGAGAAGACAGAGAAAGAGACTGAACAATGGAGAATAATAAGAGATAATTCTAAGTACAAAAGAGGTAAATTCATGTTTGTCATTTTGATACAAGTCTTCCACTGTATACTGTATCATTTGATACAAATCTTCCCAATTTTACCTGACTTTTTTGACAGTGATTTAATCTACCGGGACCACCATAACAAAATACCATAAACTGAGGGAGCTTAAGCAATACAAATTAATTCTCTTACAGATTTTTAAGCCAGAAGTCTGAGATTCGAGTGCCAGTACATCAGAGTCTGGTGAGGGCCTTCCTCTTGACTTTCAGACAATTCGTCTTGGTGGTGTGTTCACATGGCTTTACCCCAGTGAGTGCATGTGGGAGAGAAAGATCAAGCACTTGAATGTCTTTTCTTTATAAGGGCACTAATTCTACAGTAAAGGTCTTACCCCCATGACCTCATCTAACCCCAACTGCCTCCCAAAGTCTTCATTTCCAAATACTCTTTATACTGGAGGTTGCATGTACGTTAAGTTGCCCGTCATGTCTGATTCTTTGTGACCCTATGGACTGTAGCCCGTCAGTCTCCTATGTCAATGGGATTTTTCCAGGCAAGAATACTGGAGTGGATTGCTATGCCCTCCTCCAGGGGATCTTCCCAACCCAGGGATGGAATCTGCATCCCTGATGTCTCCTGCATTGGCAGGCAGTTTCCTTACCACTACCATCACCTTAGAAGCTCAAAATAAAAATTTGGAGGAGATATGAACATTCAGTCCATAACAGACAGTAAAGCTAAAGTTCAACTAAACTATGAATCATATCCAAAAAAATTTTGAATTTTTACACAAATCTTCCTTGTGTGTTTCCAGTCTTTTAAGGATCCTTCAAACATCCACATCCTCCATCCCCAGACCTGTACCCCACTGGCTGCTTTCAGCCACATCTTCATTCTTCCAGACGGCTCCAGCTCTTCCCTTCCTGTCTTCCTCATCAAACTGTCAGTTGTCACCCCAATCAGAAAAAGGGCAGCAGGCATGATCAAAGGAGTGATCAAGCTGCACTTCGAGTCATTCCTTGGCAATATTCCTCCTCCTTATTCTTCATGTGCATCTCTGCAACCTGTCTTGCATGGTTCTGACTGATCTACTCTCTCTGGCTCATCAAATATAAGACTCTGCATAATTCCCAAAGCCTTAGCAGCCTGGGAGAAGAACTGCATTATGGCTTACGTGGATAAAATGCCTTATAACTTACAATGCTTTCATATATACCAATTTGTATGATCCTCACTTTTATAAGATATTTACCTTGATGACACAGATCAAGAAATTAACATCAAAGAGTTGAATCCCTTGCCTGAGGACCATGGAAAGTAAGTAGTGTGTTCAGGACCCAACTCACATTCTCCCAACCACATCTCCAGGGCCCTTCCAGGACATCAGAAATACCTCAGAGAACAGCATCACGAGGTCAGTAAACCAGCCAAATGTGGTTTCCAAAGCTTTCTCCACAAACTGTAATCATGATACAATAAACTTTTTGTTGTCCAATTATTCTAAAATGGGCTTCCCTGGTGGTTCAGCAGTAAAAAACCTGACTGCAATGCAGGAGATGTGGAGACACCAGTTCTATCTGCCCTGGAGGAGGAAATGGCAACCCACTCCAGTATTCTGGGAAATCTCATGGACAGAGGAGCCTATGGGCTACAGTCTATGGGATCACAAAAGAGTCAGACATGATTGAGCAACTAAAAAACAACAATGCCTGGCACACAGTTAATTATCTATAAATATAATAATAATATCTATGGGGACTTCCCTGGTGACTCAGTCAGTAAAGAATCTGCCTGCTAATGCAGGAGATGCAGGTTCGACTCATATTCCAAATGCTTTTAAAACATAAAAACTAGCAAATTTTACTAACTGAAATTCTATAAAGGAATGTGTACATGCTAAGCCACTTCAGTTGTGTCCAACTCTTTGGGACCCTATGGACTGTAGCCCTCTATGCTCCTCTGTCCATGGGATCCTCCAAGCAAGAATACTGGAATGGGTAGCCATTCCCTTTTCCAGGGGATCTTCCCAACACAGGGATTAAACCCAGGTCTCCTGCATAGCAAGTAAATTAAGGATAGACCTAACAGAAGCAGAAGAGATTAGTAACAGGTGGCAAGAATACACAGAAAAACTATACAAAAAAAGTCTTAATGACCCAGATAAAAGTGACGGTGTGGTCACTCCCCAAGAGCCAGACATCCTGGAGTGTGAAGTCAAGTGGCTTTATGAAGCAATACTATGAACAAATCAGTGGAGGTGATGAAATTTCAGCTGAGCTGTTTCAAATCCTAAACGATGATGATGTTAAAGCGCTGCACTCAATATGCCAGCAAATTTGGAAAACTCAGCAGTGGCCATAGGACTGGAAAAGGTGAGTTTTCATTCCAATCTCAAAGAAAGGCAATGCCAAAGAAAGTTCAAACTACTGTACAGTTTCAAGGTACAAGGTACATGCTAACAAGGTAATGCTCAAAATCCTTCAAGCTAGGCTTCAGCAGTATGTTAACCAAGAATTTCCAGATGTACAATCTGGGCTTAGAAAAGGCAAAGGAACCAAAGATCAAATTGCCAGCAACCACTGGATCATAGAAAGAGCAAGGGAATTCCAGAAAAATATCTACTTCTGCTTTATTGGCTACACTAAAGCCTTTGACTGTGTGGATCACAAACAAACTCAATGGACATGAGTTTGAGCAAACTGTGGGAGATGGTATGCTGCAGTCCTTGAGGTCGCAAAGAGTCAGACACGACTGACTTGTTGAACAACAACAATGAGCTGCCACCACAGGCTTCTCTTAGTTTCACTCTTTCCATCCAGCTGCCTCCAAGGAGGAAACGTTTGTTTTTTTAAAACTCCTAGTGCATTCCCATGGAGAAGGCAATGGCACCCCACTCCAGTACTCTTGCCTGGAAAATCCCATGGACGGCAGAGCATGGTAGGTTGCAGTCCCTGGGGTCGCTAAGAGTCGGACATGACTGAGCAACTTCACTTTCACTTTTCACTTTCATGCATTGGAGAAGGAAATGGCAACCCACTCCAGTGTTCTTGCCTGGAGAATCCCAGGGACGGGGGAGCCTGGTTGGCTGCCGTCTATGGGGTCACACAGAGTCGGACACGACTGAAGCGAATTAGCAGCAGCAGCAGCAGCAGCAGTAGGTTCCCAGCATTAAGCTATATTCCACATGAGAATCATAGGGTATCAATCAAGGGAATGCATTCTGAAGCTGGACAAACCTCAGTCCCAAACCTGACTGTGCCACTTAACCATGTGACCTTGAGTTTATTAATTTTCCTTTCCAAGCCTCAGTTTCCCCATTTGTTAAGCTGGAATAAAAGCAATAGCTAGAATGATTGTGAGGATTAAACTGACTCGTGTAAAGCACACAGCACACTCTCTGCCATGTGGTAAATACTGCCTGTCATCATTATTGTTGTTACCAATTATTGTTCAAAGATAAGCAAGATGGTTCCTACCTCAGAAGACTCATGACATAATGGGAAAAGTGAAACAGGCTTAAATAACGCTAGGGCATGATGATTTCGGAAAGGAAATGGAACGGGGACATAGATTTTCATCCCATAGCTCTCTCTCTGCTGCTGCTGCTGCTGCTAAGTCGCTTCAGTCGTGTCCGATTCTGTGCGACCCCATAGAATTCCCAAATGTCATAACCCTCTTGCCCTAAGACTTGGCAAAATCCTCACTGATTTAAACCCCAGTACCTTTTTCCCTGGAAAATAAAAATTTTAATGCATGAACGTATGTCTGCAGAAATGGTAAGCATATGGGATAAAAATTCAAAGCAAAAAAAAAAGTATAACAGTTTAGGACTCCAGCTTGATGTACTGTTGCAATTCACAGCCTTGTCAGTCTGTTTTATAACACCATTGCTCAAATTTGTGACAAAGTCCCAGCCCCAGAATCCTAGACTGAAGAAATTTGGCATGAGGTAGGCTTGTTTACAGTCTCTTCTTGTGAATATTTCCATTTAGAAGTGTCTTTAGCTGGGGTTTCTGGTATAGGCACCCCTGATTATAAGCAGGAAAGTAAAAATACTGAATCTCAAGACAGAGTGGGGCAAAAGTTAAGTTGGGTCTGAGATAATCTCCCTATGCCCCTCCCACTTGCCCACCTTTTGGAGATGTTCCTTACAGAGATGTAAAGCCAGCACGGCTGGTTTACCAGGCATACTTGTATTTTCTCTTATTTACCAAATACTTCTCAAGGACCAGGAGCTTCTTCAGATAATTCATAATGAGTTAATATAATCCATTAGCCCTCATAACAACCCTACGAGATGGAAGCTTTTACTGTTCTTAATTTACATATGTGGAAACTGAGACACAAAGAAATTAAGCAGTTTACCCTAGGGCACAGAGATGGTAAATGATGGGGCTTGAATTATAAACCTAGACAGGCTCTGAAGCTCATATTTTAACTTCTGTGTTGTTTTTATTGTTGTGTTGAGTCACTAAGTCGTGTCTGACTCTTTGCGACCCCATGGACTCCAACATGCCAGTCTTTCCTGTCCTTCAGTATCTCCCAGAGTTTGCTCAAACTCACGTCCATTGAGCCAGTGATGCTATCTAACCATCTCATCCTCTGCCACCCTTTTCTCGTTTTTCCTTCAATCTTTCCCACCATCAGAGTCTTTTCCAATGAGTCGACCCTCACCCTCGGGTGGCCAAAGTATTAACCTCAATGCCAGTGTTTATTTGTGGGGTGTTGGTGTTGCTGGTTTTTCACCTATGACCACGTGCTATTTATGAAACTAGTGTTAGAAGTACACTGACTGCGAATGTGATTCGGGTCTCTTTGGGGACACCTGACCTGTATAATTTGAAAGCATTAATGTTCCATCTTAAGAGTTAAACTTAATTCTGGCATATTGGCTTATAAGGATTAAACCTTTCCTACTGAGATACTGATAGATTTATATAGTTCAGTTTTACAATAACATGAGTTCTAATGCAATTAGGTGGTCTTCACTCTTACTAGGTTTGTGATGTGTGATCTTAAATTATAATTGTATGAATATGGGAACAAATAGGGAATACCAGATATTGAACATATGGCTTCTTTTCATAACAATTTAAATTGGAAGTCTATATAATTTTTCATTTCTCAAATCCCCCTTTCACACTCAAATTGCAGAGCCAAATTCTACTTTAAAAAAGGTGATATGTGGATAGATATGACAATTCAGCTGTTTTTAATATTTGTTAGAAGGGGAAGCAGTATATTCATTTAATGCCTTCCTTTTCCTGCCACCGTGAGATAACCTGAATACCTGAATTCAATTTGGCAATTAAGAAACATTGCAGCTCTAGTATGTTATGGAAAATATGTCCACTGCATGGCCATGAACTAGCACTAAGTAGGTATTCAAAACATAACTGATAAATGAATAGTCTCAGAGATTCAAAGATGAATATAATTCTTCCCTGCCCTCCAGTAGCTTGAGTTCAGTTCAGTTCAGTCACTCAGTCCTGTCCAACTTTTTGCAACCCCATGAATTGCAGCATGCCAGGCCTCCCTGTCCATCACCAACTCCCGGAGTTCACTTAAACTCACGTCCATTGAGTCAGTGGGTCATCTCATCCTCTGTTGTCCCATTCTCCTCCTGCCCCCAATCCCTCCCAGCATCAGAGTCTTTTCCAATGAGTCAACTCTTTGCATGAGGTGGCCAAAGTACTGGAGTTTCAGCTTTAGCATCATTCCTTCCAAAGAACACCCAGGACTGATTTCCTTTAAAATGGACTGGTTGAGTCTCCTTGCAGTCCAAGAGACTCTCAACAGTCTTCTCCAACACCACAGTTCAAAAGTATCAATTCTTTGGTGCTCAGCTTTCTTCACAGTTCAACTCTCACATCCATACATGACTATTGGAAAAACCATAGCCTTGACTAGATGGACCTTTGTTGGCAAAGTAATGTCTCTGCTATCTAGGTTGGTCATAACTTTCCTTCCAAGGAGTAAGTGTCTTTTAATTTCATGGCTGCAGTCACCATCTGCAGTGATTTTGGAGCCCAGAAAAATAAAGTCTGACACTGTTTCCACTGTTTCCCAATCTATTTCCCATGAAGTGATGGGACCAGATGCCATGATCTTCATTTTCTGAATGTTGAGCTTTAAGCAAACTTTTTCACTCTCCTCTTTCACCTTCATCAAGAGGCTTTTTAGTTCCTCTTCACTTTCTGCCATAAGGGTGGTGCCATCTGCATATCTGAGGTTATTGATATTTCTCCCGGCAATCTTGATTCCGGCTTGTGTTTCTTCCAGCCCAGCGTTTCTCATGATGTACTCTGCATATAAGTTAAATAAGCAGGGTGACAATATACAGCCTTGACGTAATCCTTTTCCTATTTGGAACCAGTCTGTTGTTCCATGTCCAGTTCTAACTGTTGCTTCCTGACCTGCATACAAATTTTCAAGAGGCAGATCGGGTGGTCTGGTATTCCCATCTCTTTCAGAATTTCCCACAGTTTATTGTGATCCACACAGTTAAAGGCTTTGGCATAGTCAATAAAGCAGAAATAGGTATTTTTCTGGAACTCTCTTGCTTTTTCGATGATCCAGCAGATGTTGGCAATTTGATCTCTGGTTCCTCTGCCTTTTCTAAAACCAGCTTGAACATCAGGAAGTTCACGGTTCACATATTGCTGAAGCCTGGCTTGGAGAATTTTGAGCATTACTTTACTAGCGTGTGAGATGAGTGCAATTGTGAGGGAGTTTGAGCATTCTTTGGCATTGCCTTTCTTAGGGATTGGAATGAAAACTGACCTTTTCCAGTCCTGTGGCCACTGCTGAGTTTTCCAAATTTGCTGGCATATTGAGTTCAGCACTTTCACAGCATCATCTTTCAGGATTTGGAATAGCTCAACTGGAATTCCATCACCTCCACTAGCTTTGTTCATAGTGATGCTTTCTAAGGCCCGCTTGACTTCACATTCCAGGATGTCTGGCTCTAGGTCAGTGATCACACCATCGTGATTATCTGGGTCGTGAAGATCTTTTTTGTACAGTTCTTCTGTGAATTCTTGCCATCTCTTCTTAATATCTTCTGCTTCTGTTAGGTCCATACCATTTCTGTCCTTTATCGAGCTCATCTTTGCATGAAATGTTCCTTTGGTATCTCTGATTTTCTTGAAGAGATCTCTAGTCTTTCCCATTCTGTTGTTTTCCTCTATTTCTTTGCATTGATCACTGAAGAAGGCTTTCTTATCTCTTCTTGCTATTCTTTGGAACTCTGCATTAAGATGTTTGTATCTTTCCTTTTCTCCTTTGCTTTTCACTTCTATTCTTTTCACAGCTATTTGTAAGCCCTCCCCAGACAGCCATTTTGCTTTTTTGCATTTCTTTTCCATGGGGATGGTCTTGATCCCTGTCTCCTGTACAATGTCACGAACCTCATTCCATAGTTCATCAGGCACTCTATCTATCAGATCTAGGCCCTTAAATCTATTTCTCACTTCCACTGTATGTTTTGTTAAATATATTTGAGAATTTTATGCTGTTTACGTTCTTGCTGCTGCTGCTGCTAAGTCGCTTCAGTCGTGTCTGACTCTGTGTGACCCCATAGATGGTAGACCACCAGGCTCCCCCGTCCCTGGGATTCTTCAGGCAAGAACACTGCAGTGGGTTGCCATTTCCTTCTCCAATGCATGAAAGTGAAAAGTGAAAGTGAAGTCGTTCAGTCATGTCCGACTCATAGCAACCCCAGGGACTGAAGCCCACCAGGCTCCTCCGTCCATGGGATTTTCCAGGCAAGAGTACTGGAATGCCATTGCCTTCTCCGTATGTTCTTGCAAATATGTTTAAATTTCAATTTCTAAACACTTGCTGCTTGTATGTAAAAATACAATTGGTTTTTGAATATTGAGTCCTACAACCATGCTAAATTCAATTAGATTTTCTTTTTGTAGATTTCTGAGGATTTTTCATATATAAATTCATGATTGTATAAACAAGACAGTGTTACATTTTCCTTTCCAATCTGTGTGCATTTTTTTCTTGCTTTACTGGACTTATTAGGACTGATTAGTACTTTTTCCAATAGAAATATTGACTATGGGCATCCTAGCTTTATATCTCATCTTAAGAGGAAAGCATTTAGAATTTCACCATTAGTATGATGCCTGCAGGTTTCTTTTCTTCACAGATATTTTTTATGATGTTGAAAAAGTTTCTCACAATTCCTTGTTTTCTACAATTTTTTTTAAAAAGCCATGAATGGGTATTGAATTTTATCAAATGCCTTTTCCTACTCTATTGAAATTAAAGCATTAACAAAATGTTAATCTGTTAGTATAGTGAATTATACCCTGGTCCATCAGTTGGTAAAGAATCTGCCTGCAATGCAGGAGATGCTGGTTTGATTCCTGGGTCGGGAAGATCTGCTGGAGAAAGGCTATCCACTCCAGTATTCTGGCCTGGAGAATTCCATGGACTGTATAGTCCATGGGGTAGCAGAGTCAGACATGACTGAGCGACTTTCACTTTCATAGTGAATTATATTGATTGGTTTCCAAATATTTAACTGTTGAATTTTTTTGGAATAAATCTCAGTTGATCGTGATACATTATTTTATACAATTTATGTAGTGCTGGATTTGATTATCTTGGCCTCTAGTTTCTTCTCTTGTGATGCCTTCTTTGTCTAGTTTTAATATACTGGCTTCATGAAATGAATTGGAAACTGTTCCCACCTCTTCTGTAAGAGTTTGCAAAATTGGTATTATTTATTCCCTGAATGCTTGACAGAATTCATCAGTGAAACCACTAGGGCTGGAGTTTAACTTCAGGGAAGTTTTAAAATACAAATGTCATTTCTTTAATCTAATAGATACAGGGTTATTCAGATTACCTGTTTTTCTCCTCAGGCATGCTTGGTGGTTTGTCTTTTTCAAGATTATCCATTTTGTGTAAGTTGTCAAATTTATTGCCATATTTGTCATTTGTTGTTCTTTAATGTTTATAGAATCTGCAGTGATGTCCCTGTTTTAATTCTTAAGGTTGGTAATTTCTGTCCTCTCTTTTTTTCTGGATTAGTCTAGCTTAAGTTTTATCAATTATATTGACTTTTTTCAAAGAATCAACTTTTGGTTTCACTTATTTTTTATATTTATCTAATTCTATTTTGTTATTTTCGGACTTCCCTGGTGGCTCAGATGGTAAACAATCCACCTGCATTGCAGGAGACCTGGGTTGGAGACCTGGGTTTGGTCCCTGGGTCAGGAGGATCCCCTGGAGAAGGTAATGGATACTCACTGTAATATTCTTGTCTGGAAAATTCCACAGACAGAGGAGCCTGGCAGGCTCACTGGTGGGTCCTAGTTCACAGAGTCACAAAGAGCTGTATACAATTGAGCCACTAAGCAAGCATGTGTTTCATTATTGTGTATTTATCTCTATTATTTCCTTTCTTCTGCTTACTTTGGGTTAGTGTGTGTGTGTGTGTGTGTGTGTGTGTGTCTGTGTGTTTCTAATTCTGTATAGTTAAAGTTTGGATTTTTTTTGAGACCTTTTTTAATCTCTTCTAATATAAATGTTCCATGTTATAAATTTCACACAAATTTGGCAACTCTGTTGCACAAATTTTGATATATTTTCATTTCAACTCAGTTTAAAATGTTTTGTTTTCTCTTGTGATTCATTCTCAATCAGTTATTTAGAAATGTGTTATTTAATTTCCAGTTAGTGATATTCCTGATGTTTTTATTTTGTTGATTTTTAATTTAATTCATTTTTATCATAGAATATAATCTATGATTTCAAGCTTTTCAAATTTATTAATGAGTTATGATCCAACATATGCTTTGCCTTAACAGAGCTGATCTCTATAAAGCAAGTTTGCTATGTAAAAGAATACGTTCGTTTTTATTTAGAATAGATATTGCCTACTTTCCATAAAAACACAATTTGTAATGCCATTTTCCATACTGTCTTTATTGTAATATGTTATCAAATTATATTTTCCCATATATTTAGTAAAATATAGTATTTAAAATTTTTTTGCATCTCCCAGTCAAGTTCAGGAAATTTTTTTAGAAATTAGTATGCACTGGGATGACCCAGAGGGATGGTATGGGGAGGTAGGAGGGAGGAGGGTTCAGGATGGGGAACACATGTATAATTTTTTTTAAATTAAAATTGAAGAATGATTAAATCAGATCTTTACATAGTTTTCATAAAACATCAGTCTAGGAAATCTAATTTATTACTAAGACAAATGTGAACATTTTATAGCAGTTTTTGTGAAAACATTTTTTTCAATATTCATGTAAATATACCTTAACACCAAATGTAAGCAAGTCATCAGTTTGATATGTATTAAGTTTTGTCTGAAGTACTTATACATTTCATTTATATGTATGTCTACCACGTTTAATCTTATAAGTATTTTAATTTGTCTATAAAAGATAAATAAACATGAATTTTTAAAAAATTGAAAAAAAATAAAAAAAGAAATTAGTATGCATTTATATTTGTTTATGACTTGCTTGTCAATGTTCTTTATCCAATGCTATCTTTTAAATGTAAAATTTCAAGAATTTTCTTGAGTCTTAAATTTGACACTATTATTTATAGAACTGAGACATTTTTACCCTCATGTTTCTTTTACATAGTAGCTAAAACAAATATATATGTACATATATATGTATATACATGGACTTCTCTGGTGGCTCAGATGGCAAAGAATCCGCCTGCAATGCAGGAGACCCAGGTTAGATTCCTGGGTCAGGGAGATTCCCTAGAGAAGGAACTGGTAACCTACTCCAGTTTTCTTGCCTGCAGAATTCCATGGACAGAGGAGCCTGCTGGGCTACAGTCCATGGGATTGCAAAAGAACTGGACATGACTGAGTGGCTAATAGTGTAGTGTATGTGTGTGTGTGTGTGCACGTGCGTGTGTATTTACTGCTTACAGAGTGTACATATATTTTTCCTCTAATCCTTAAAACAGTCTTCAAGTGACATATATATTTACCTATGTACCATCAGTATGTGCCTGGAACTAGATTTACAGCATTCAAGTTGCAGTTGAAGAAACTGAACTAATCAAGTCATTTGCTGAAGTTTACATAGGAAGCCAACTGCAGAGCTGGATTTGGACTTAGGTCTGTCTATCCCCAAAACCCATGTCTTTATCACTATGACATGCAGCCTCTCTTAACTAAAGAAAAAGTTCAGATTGCCAGTGGCTTTTTTTGTTAGTACTATAATTATAATTGTATGCTAAAAGATAATAATGATGCATTTATATATGAATGTTGAAGCTATTTTACCATAGGAATCATGAAATTCTACAATCAAGAAGTAAAGTCATCTGATCTCAAGTATTCAGAGCCAAATTCAATCCTCCTATCATTATCCAAAGATCATACCTAGTCTATCCCACCCATAGTGTTTGCTGTCTCTGTGGACTCAAATTCTTACTAATTACTATGCCAGTTCCTTTCCTTCTCATGTTAACTATAGTTTTAATGGAAAAATACCAGAGAGTTATCTATAGAAGGTCAAGGTCCAAGAGCCTGTACTGATTCATGAAACATGCAATCACAGTTTCCACTGCAGGCCACGATCTGTATCCATTTAGATGAGCCTCAGGAGTTGGAGAGTTGAAGAATCCCATTTGGCAGAATGGCAATAAGTAGCCTTTCAAAATGCTTTACGTGCAATCATTATTATCTTAAATTCTGGAAACAGAGTGAGTAAAAAAGATGCTTTTCCCATTATCCTTATTATCTCCATAAAAGCAATTTGTGCTGGGTTGTCATTTTAGAAAATTGTGCATTTCAAATACATCTGGCCACTGCCATGCTTCCTTCATTATGTAATGGCAGATGACCTCCGCTCACACTGACATCTTTCTAATGACATTCAGTCCACCTCATTAACACAGGTTTAGGATGATATACTTACAGCCTCTGTAGTTGTTTGGGTCTCTCCAGATAATTAATCCTAGTTAAGTAGTTTATCTCTTCCCTCAAGTTGTTGCTATCAGTTAGAGTACTTAATAGTTTTGACCAAAACAAAAAAAAAGGCAACCACATCATTCTTGACTCTACAGAGCAAACAAAAATAATACGACTTTGTCCTGTTAAGATCTGTTGGGTGATAGTATCCACTCTAAGGGCTTCTCAACTGTGAATCAATGCCAGGCACTATTCTAGGCTCTAGGACACATCAGCGAACAAAACAGCAATAAAAAAATTCCTTCATGGAGCTAATATTCTAGAGGGAAAAATATATGTACCTCATTTTATTATGCTCCACTTTCTTGCACCTCACAGACATTCTATTTTTTGCAAGTTGGAGTTTTGTGGCAGCTGTGCATCGAGCAAGTCTATCAGCATTATTTTTCCAACAGTATTTGCTCACATCATGACTTTGTGTCCCATTTTGGCAATTTTTTACAATATTTTAAGCATCTGTATTATATTTGTTATGGTGACCTGTGATCAGTAATCTTTGATGTTACTATTGTAATTGTTTGGGGGCGCCACAAGCCACACCCATATAAGACAGAAAATATAATCAATAAATGTATGTGTTCTGATTTCTCCACCAACCAGGTATTTTCTCATCTCTTTCCCTCTCCTTAGGCTTTCCCCACTCCCGGAAACAAAACAATATTAAAATTAGGGCAATTAATGACCTTACAATGGCCTCTAAGTGTTAAAGGAAAAGTCATACATTGCTCACTTTATTTTTTTTTTATTTTTAAACTTTACAAAATTGTATTAGTTTTGCCAAATATCAAAATGAATCTGCCACAGGTATACATACATTGCTCACTTTAAATCAAAAGTTGGAAATGATTGATTTTAGTGAGAAAGGCATGATGAAAGCCAAGATGAGCTGAAAGCTAGGCCTCTTGCTGCAAACAGGATGATAAGATTGTGAAACAGCTTTATTGCTAATATGAAGAAAGTTTTACTGGTCTGGAGAGATGATAAAACCAACTACAACATTGCCTTAAGACAAAGCCTAATAAACAGCCAAGTCCTAACTCTTAAATTCTGTGAAAATAGAGAGAGGGTGAGGAAACCACAGAAGAAAAATCTGAAATTATAAGAGGTTGGCTCATGAGGGTTAAGGAAAGCAACTGTCTCTGTAACATAATAGTGCAAGGTGAAACAGGAAGTGCTAATACAGAGGCTGCTGCAAATTATACAGAAGTTCTAGCTAAGATCGTTAATAAAGATGACTATACTAAACAAAGATTTTAAAAGCAGCTTTCTATTGAAAGAAGATGCCATCTAGACTTTCATAACTAGAGAGGAGAAGTCAATGCCTGGTTTCAAAGCTTCAAAGGACAAAATGATCCTCTTGCTAGGGGCTAAGGCAGCTGGTGACTTTAAGTTGAAGTCAATACTCATTTACAAGGATCCTTAAGAATTATACTAAATCTACTCTGTCTATGCTCTACAAATGTAACAAGAAAGCTTGAATGACAGTACTTCTATTTGCAACATGGTTTACTGTTGAGAACTACTTAGAAAAAAGATTCCTTTCAAAATATTACTGTTCACTGAAAATGTACCTGGTCACCCAAAACTCTGATGGAGATATATAACAAGATTAATGTTGTTTTCATGCCTGCTAACACAATATCCTTTCTGTAACCCATGTATCAAGGAGTAATTTTGACTTTCAAGGCTTATTGTTTAAGAAATACAGTTCATAAAGCTATAGCTGCCGTAAATAATGATTCCTCTGATGGATCTGAGTAGAGTCAACTGAAAACCTTCTGGAAAGAATTCATCCTTCTAGATGCCATTAAGAACATTCATGATTCATGGGAAGAGGTCAAAGTATCAACGTTAGAAGCTATTGAAAGAAGTTGATTTCAACCCACATGGATGACTTTTAGGGGCTCAAGACTTCAGTAGTGGAAGTCACTGCAGATGTGATAGAAATAGCAACAGATATAGAAATGAAGCCTGAAGATGTGACTGAACTGCTGCCATCTTATGATAAAGTTTTAATGAATGAAGAGTTGCTTCTTATGAATGAAAAAAGAAAGTGATTCTTGAGATGATATCTACTCCTGGTGAAGATGCCACAAAGATTGTTGCAATGACAAGAAAGGATTTAGGCCATTACCTAAACTTAGTTAATAAGGCAGCAGCAGGGTTTGAGAAGACAAACTCCAATTTTGAAAGAAGTTCTGGTGATCTAGTTGCTAAGTCCTGTCTGACTCTTGCGACCCCATGGACTATATCCCACCAGGCTCCTCTGTCCATGGGATTTTCTGGGCAAGAATAGTGGGGTGGGTTGCCATTTCCTTCTCCAGGTGATCTTCCTGACCCAGGGATTGAACCCATGTCTTCTGCAGTGCAGGCAGATTCTTTATCAACTGAGAGACCAGGGAAGCTGGGTAAAATGCTATCAAGCCTCACTGCATGCTACAGAGAAATCACTCAGGAAAAGAAGAGTTAATCAATGTGGCCAACTCACCAGCTGGAGAGATAAGAGTTTCAGGTTTGATCCCTGGGTCGGGAAAATCCCCTGGAGGAGGGAATGGCGACTCACTCTAATATTCTTCCCTGGAGAAACCTATGGACAGAGGAGCCAGGCAGGCTACAGTCCATAGAGTCACAAAGAGTTGAACACAACCGAAGTGACAGTGTGCATGTGACTTCATTGTTGTCTTAAGAAAATGTCACAGCCACTCCAACCATCAGTAACAGCTACCCTGATCAGTTAGCAGCTATCAATATGGAAACAAGATCCTCCACCAGCAAAAAGATTATGCCTCCCTGAAGGCTCAGATTTTGTTCAGCATTTTTTAACAATAAATTATTTTTAAAATAAGGTATATACATTTTTAGACAGAATGCTACTGCACACTTAATAGACAAAGGGTAGTGTAAGCATAACTTTTATATACACTGGGACACCAAAAAATTGTGTGACTTGCTATATTGTGGTGATCTAGAACCAAACCCACAATATCTCTGAGGTACGCCTATGAATATGTCCATTAAAAAAAATATGGTTCCCAGCTCTGTCATTTACAAGCTGTAAGTGGTTGTAAGTTACATAAGCTGCAAGTTACATAAACTCTCGTTTTTCTCATCAGGGTAGTGATTATAGGTAAGGTGGTTATAAAGGTGGAAAGAGATAATGTATGTAAAGTATTTTAACACAAGGCCTAGAACAAAAGCCCTTAATATAAATGAGATTTATTATTGTTATTATTACATTTCTGTTCACTGCTATTTTCATAGACATTGTACACAATATTTTTTAAAAGGTATTTTATATACTCTCAATCTAATCAGTCAGATGTCCACAATCTAATTCTCTGTTTAATTATATCTGATGAAATTTTAGCCATGTCCCCTCCCCGATATTATCTCTACTCAACCACACCGTATTTTCTTTATTTTGTTTAAGTCCTTGTTAACTTAAAATGGATCAGATATATTCTCCCAAATCCAATTTGTTCAGCACAAAGTTAACTTTCCTGTGCATATAACGCAGGTCCCACAAGAGAAGGATGTTGATGTTGTGGGTGATCCATGGAGATGGAAGCAGTCATGAGAATCAACAGCACCATGAAAGCTCTTGCAGACAAATAGTCAAATGCATCACAAGGCAGGATGCTAAGGGACCAATCAACTCAGAAACATTGATTCTGTCACTTACACTGCTTAGAGGAAATGAATGATAAAAGAAAGGGACAATAACAAAAAGCTCTTATTTAAAACACTATGCAAGAATGGGTAGGGAGACATGGGATGTTCTCAGAGCATTCAAACAGAATTCATAGATCTGTGCTTCTAGTCTTCCCTCTGTTCCAACCCTGATGCATGGCACTGAAAACATCAAATATTCTCTCCATGCTCAGTCATAAAATCAGGCCAGGGCATCCTAAGCTTCCTTGTTGCTTCTAAATTGCTGTTAATCTCTGCTGCATAGTTATTTTCGAATGAGAAACCTATACAAATAGAATTTTTAAAGATAATTTCCTTTTGTCTTCATCAATAATATGGGGAAAATAAGCCTTACCTGACAGGATTGCTATGAAGGTCAACTTGAAAAGTGCATGTAGAGCACTTACTATGATGTCTGGAATATTGTAGGTTCCCAGTGTGATGCTGCATCATGTCATGATGATCCTGACAACATGAAATAATCAAATGAAAAACAGTGTGTCTTTAAAATAAACTACCCAAAGACAGAAGTAACTGAAGGAATGTAGAAGCAAAATTAAAATGCCTGGGTAGACAGATTATGAATACTGCTGGTTCGTTTTTCTATTTGAGAGACAACATAAGGTAATGGTTTGACTCATGGCTTTTATTGACACTGAAACCAGCTCTTTCATCAACTGTGGGACTTTTAAACAGATTTTGTATCCTCTCTGTAAATGAAGATGCAACGATACTTCCTTATTAAGATGTGAGCTTATATGTCCAAGGCACATATGAAGCACTATTTAAGTGTTTGTTAATTAAAATACTTTCCAAATCTGTAGTCATGGACATGCTCACTCCTAGCAAAGGACAAAAGAGTAAAGGAAAGATATATCCATTGAATGCAGAGTCCCAAAGAATCTCAAGGAGAGATAAGAAAGCCTTCCTAAGTGAGCAATGCAAAGAAATAGAGGAAAACAATACAATGGGAAAGACTAGAGATGTCTTCAAGAAAATTAGAGATAACAAGGGAATATGTCATGCAAAGATGGGCACAGTAAAAGACAGAAATGGTATGGACCTAAGAGAAGATATTAAGAAGTGGTGGCAAGAATACACAGAAAAACTATACAAAAAAAAGATCTTAATGACCCAGATAACCACGATAGTATGATCACTACCCTAGAGCCAGACATCCTGGAGTGCGAAGTCAAGCGGGCCTAAGAAAACATCAATACAAACAAAGCTAGTGGAGGTGATGGAATTTCAGCTGAACTATTTCAAATCCTAAAAGATTATGCTGTGAAAGTGCTGCACTCAATATGTCAGCAAATTTGGAAAATTCATCAGTGGCCACAGGACTGGAAAAGGTCATTTTTCATTCCAATCCCAAAGAAAAGCAATGCTAAAAATGTTCAAACTACTGCACAATTGCACTCATCTCACACGTTAGTGAAGTAATGCTCAAAATTCTCCAAGCTAGGCTTCAACAGTGCATGAACTGATAATTCCAGATGTTCAGGCTGGGTTTAGAAAAGACAGAGGAGCCAGAGATCAAATTGCCACCATCTGTTGGATCATAGAAAAAGCAAGAGAATTCCATAAAAACATCTATTTTGGCTTCATTGACTATGCCAAAGCCTTTGACTGTGAGGATCACAACAAACCGTGGAAAATTCTGAAAGAGATGGGAATACCAGACCACCTTACCTGCCTCCTGAGAAATCTGTATGCAGGTCAAGAGGCAACAGTTAAAACTGGACGTGGAACAATGGACTGGTTTCAAATTGGGAAAGGAGTACATCAAGGCTGTATATTGTCACCATGCTTATTTAACTTATAGGGAGACACGTCATGCAAAATTCTGGGCTGGATGAAGCACAAGATGGATTCAAGATTGCTGGGAGAAATATCAATAGCTTCAGTTATGCAGATGACATCACCCTTATGGAAGACAGTGAAGAGGAACTGAAGAGTCTCTTGATGAAAGTGAAAAAGTTCGCTTAAAACTCAACATTCAAAAAACGAAGATCATGGCATCCAGTCCCATCACTTCATGGCAAATAGATGGGGAAACAGTGGAAACAGTGAGAAACTTAATTTTCTTGGACTCCAAAATCACTGCAGATGGTGACTGCAGCAACAAAATTAAAAGAAGCTTGCTTCTTGGAAGAAAAGCTATGACCAACCTAGGCAGCACATTAAAAAGCAGAGACATTACTTTGCCAACAAAGGTCTGTCTAGTCAAAGCTATGGTTTTTCCCGTAGTCATGTATGGATGTGAGAGTCGGACCATAAGGAAAGCTGAGTGGTGAAGAATCAATGCTTTTGAACTGTGATGTTGGAGGAAGACTCTTAAGAGTCCCTTGGACAACAGGGAGGTCAACCCAGTCCATCCTAAAGGAAGTCAGTCCTCAATATTCATTGGAAGGACTGATGCTGAAGCTGAAACTCCAATACTTTGGCCACCTGACGTGAAGAACTGACTCACTGGAAAAGACCCTGATGCTGGGAAAGATTGAAGGCAAGAGGAAAAGGGGACAACAGAAGATGAGATGGTTGGACGGCATCACCGACTCGATGGACATGAGTTTGGTAAAGCTCCCGGAGTTGGTGATGGACAGGGAGGCCTGGTGTGCTGCAGTCTAGTAGTAGTGGTAGTGAAAGTCGCTCAGTTGTGTCAGACTCTTTGCAACCCCATGGACTGTACAGTCCATGGAATTCTCCAGGCCAGAATACTGGAGTGGGTAGCCTTTCCCTTCTCTAGGGGATCTTCCCAACCCAGGGATCAAACCCAGGTCTCTCGCATTTCAGGCGGATTCTTTACCAGCTAAGCCACAAGGGAAGCCCAAGAATACTGGCGTGGGTAGCCTATCCTTTCTCCAGGGATCTTCCCAACCCAGGAACTGAACCACAATCTCCTGCATTGCAAGCAGATTCTTTACCAACTGAGCTATCAGGGAAGCCCATGCTGCAGTCTATGGGATCTCAAAGAGTCGGACACAATTGAGCAACTAAGCTGAACTGAACTGACAATGGAAAGGAAGGAATATTGTTTTTATGATGAAATGATTACTGCCCCTAATTTAATATTGTTTTTCCCATGCTAGACCCTGTTTGAAGAACTTTATGTGGATCAACTAATCCTCACGATAATCCTGTGGAATAGGTACTATCATCATCAGAAGTGAGAAACATCCAGAAGGAGACAGTCCTGGTGTCTTCAGTGTCACCAAAGCACAAGGTTGAATCTGCTCATTCCTGTATGTCTCCCCTGGTTTTCTGGCCTCTGCAGACAGCATATCTTGGATCTCAGTTGCCCAGAAGCTGAGCTGCTCTGGGTGAACTGGGACAAAATTAGTCTCACCTTCTTGTCCTTTTCTCTTCTTGGTGCCTGCTGAGGGATCTAATTCACATGCTCCTCTTGTTTTCCTCTTATCAAAACTAACTCTCTTTTCACGTTCTCATGTTAAGACAAGTGATAGGCTGATAGTCCAAAGACTTGGTTTGAGACCTCCATCCCTGGGTTGGGAAGATCTCCCTGGAGAAGGAAATGGCAGCCCGCTCCAGTATCCTTGCCTGGAAAATCCCACGGACGGAGGAGTCTGGTAGGTTACTGTCCATGGGGTGCCAAAGAGTCGGACATGACTGAGCGACTTCACTTTCACTTTCACTTTTCTATCTTAAATGCTGTGTATTTTGGATAAGTTACTGGATGCCTTAGAGTCTGAAATTCATGTGTAAATTTTAGTCCACTCAGAGTTTCTGAGCATTTTTGTCAGAGAGAGGGGAGAGAGGAAGACTGGTATGCATTAAGACAATGAATGCATGTTGTCTCAGAAAACTGAAAGGAGGACACTGGTTAAATCACCAACGTTCACTCTACCTCTGGGCTAGACTTGGAATGGCAAAGACCACCTGAAATTACCAGCTTCCATCTCCTATGGTGCTATACGTCAGTATAGGGAAATGCACTTCTAAGGGTCCAAGGGTCCTAAAATTCAAGGTTAGAGTTTTGACTGTTGATTTCCTCTAGTTGGGTGCAACGATTTTCATTAGGCAGAGTACCCAGTGATTTTCACTGTGATAAAAGCCTGCAGTGAAGATTTTCAGTGTCTTATGCATATTTGCTGCTCCTAAGGAATAAAAGGAAAGAGAAGCCGTCTATAGAGGGATGTTTATTTGCTTTCACTGACTTTTATCACCCAGAATAATCCCAGTTTGAAAGTCTCCAGCCAGAAGACTATCGAATGTGATAATAAAAATGCTTGCAACATTTATTTTCTGCTTTTTCAGAAACTGGCTATTTTGACCCTATTTAGAGCAATATTAGTGCTTTCAGAAAAATGCTACTAGGTGACATGCATGTAATTTGGCCTACCACTTTAAAAATTACTCTAACTTATAGTTTAGGAACTGTTGTGTTTATGGCATGACTTTAAAAAAAATAAGGAATGAATAAAAAGGCTTAGTGGAAAACTACAAATTTCTTTTTACCCGAGGCATTTTAAGCTTGAGAAAGTGAAAGAATGCATTTGTTATTTTGATCTTTTACATACCTATTTGCCTTGCAGGTTGCATTAGTGATTCTTCAACATCTACTAAAATTGCTAGCAGTTATGTGTATGAAGACATTATTTCTCAGCCATTTCTTTGTCCAGCTCCTTATGAAGGAGACATTCTGTTGTTCTGGTTCAAAATATTAGAATCAATTGGAGTTAATTGTTTTCCATATCACCAGGTAAATATCTACTCGGTATAAAAGCAGGAATGGCTGCATTTTATTGAACAACTCTCCAGATTTTCTGCTGCAAGAGCTGCATATATATTATTTATAAATTCCCAACAACTCTGCAATGCAGTTACTATTACCCCCACTTCACAGAGAAGAAAATAGAGGATTTGAGCACCTAAGATGCTTGATTGAGATCACACAGCTAGCAAGTTATAGAACCTGGAGTCAAAGACCAGATTTCTCTTCTTTCTCATTCACCATAATTTACCAAGCCTGTTTAGAATAAGAAAAGAGAGCCCTGCAAAAAATAATTGATATGAAATTTCCCAATGCAAAGATGCGTCTAAGTTTCTCTAGTTAGAGGGCATTGGCAGAGTAGAGTTAAAATAATTTGGGCTTTGAAATCTACTAGACCTGGATTCAAAATCGGCTCCACCACTTGACAAGTATGTGGCCTCAGAGAAGTTACCTAATATCTATAACATCACTTCATTAAATTGGGAAGATTAAATAAGATAAATCTCATAAGTACTGAATGCATTATTTATACCTAGTGTGGACTTAATAAGTGGTATATCTCTTTAGCCTACTTTTTTTTTTTTAAGAACATAATTCTAAACTGCCTAAGCATGTAAGTATTCTAAAGTAGCTGTCTCATAACTTGCCAAGGTCACAATTACTGCATTTCTTTTGTTTTGTCACTTATCAGCAGGAACATAAACCACCTTTTTACAGGGATTTGTAGGATTTGTAAGAGGACCCTCTTACAAATCATGCATGTGTGAAAAGAAACAATTCTTTTTTTTACCATCAGAAAAATAGAGGCCACTTTCCTTCCTCAGATGCACAAGGTTTCTATTATGTGAAAGTAGATTGAATGTGAGTCCAACAAGATTTGGCACAGGGTCTAATAGGAACTGAAATGGAACTGGGACTCAACATGATTTATCACAGTAATTTTTATAAATACCAAAATGGAAAACTTTGTTGTGCTGGAATGAAAAAGTGAATTGACTGTCCCATTAACGATCCATCAGTACTTTTCATAGGTCATTTGAACTGAACCAAAAGAATGTTAAAAGAACTTGAAATGCTGATTTCTATAACTACTAAACAAAATCTGACCAACACCCATAAACGTAATAGGATTAGGCAGCAGCTGCTTTGAATAGTGGACAAAGTTGCTTTTCTAAAAGATGGTGGAGAACTGTATTTACTGGGTCCAGGAAGAAGTGTCCATTGAATTCACTGAAGAAGTTCATGAGAAGGGAAAGCTTGGCAGAGCTGAGGGTGTACACAGGCCAAGACCAAAGTGCTGTTTGCAGAGAGGGCTCTCCAGGGGGGACTCACTGCTCTCTCCCAAACGGAAAAGCGCGTGAAGTTCTGTGCTATGCAGAATTTTCTTTTTGTTTTTTTAACTCTTTACCCCACTGTACTTTCTGGCCAATTTGCAATGTTCTGCTGCATGGAATTTTTAATCTTCTCAGTTCCATACTTTTGTCATAATTAAGTTTTGAAATGACAATGTTTTCATGAATATCCCACTAGAATAGTCTTTCACTCTAACTGCTGACTTTAAGAAACTCGATGACATTAGGAAGTAAAATCTATCTGGATTCTACATAGGCATTTATGTATTTACACAATGTTAGTGAAGCAACATAACTGCAGTTTTCTTCTGGCCAGCTGCTCTGTCAGAATGAGGATGATGCATAGCTCTTTCAAATGCCTTAGCTTACAGGGGAATTTTTATACAAAGAAAGGAGAGAGAAAACATTTTATTGGGTACATATGATGTGTGGGATTCTATACTAAATGTTTTACTCAACCCTCTTCATTATCTGTAAGATAATCATCATCTACATTATTCATTTGAAAAAACCAAGGTTCAGAGAGGTTCAACAACCTATTCAAAGCACACAGCTAATTAATAGTATATTCTGAGCTGAACTCAGATATTTGAATCTAAGCCCAGACTATTACAGGAAGATAAAAGTACACTTTAAAAGTACACTGGAGTCAGAATACTGAAGTCCAGCTAAGGAATTTATACTTTAGTATTTGTTTTGTAAGTGAGAGAAAATTATTCAAGATAATGAGAAAGGAAATGTATGAGTATTCTGGGCTCTCTCAACCCAAGTCTGAGTGCCTTTCTTTTTTCTGTATTATCTTCATCTTGTTCATGGAAAACCTATCATTTCAGTCATCTATACTCTTCTATCTTATGCAGAAACTTCTCTTATTAACTCTGCTTAATAAATCGAGAAAAGAAAGTACAAAGAAGTAAAAGAGTTTGCCTAAGGTCAAAGCTAGGCAGAGATAGAATTAGAACTCTGGTCTCTCTGGACTCGTTCTTAATCACAGAGCATAACTCCGTGCATCTATGTATATAAATATGTACAGTAATAAGTATTTGAATATAGAGACCCATATGAAATTTCAGCTTACTATAAACCCCACTGTAAAAATTTTTTCAAAACACTATATATTTCAGGTAGGGAATATCCAAAGTGCCACGATGACCTATAACATAAAGAGATCAGCAAAAACAAAGGAATACAAATAACTGTTGCAATCACCAAGCTGAAGTCATGGGATGCGAAAGATTATTGAACTCTTTCACAAATATCTTAACAGGAGTGCCTCTGTATTGATGCTGACTCTTCATCATTTTTCTCAGCTAATATCATTGCTGCACAGAATATCATAAAGCTTAGAAATAAAGAAAATAATTTGAGAATGCTCCACAGGAAAAAAAAAGTTCATTTCAAGGAGAAGTGGGTTTTTTTTTCTACTCGTTTTTGCTTCATCATGGCACATTAACTTGATGAAAATTTCCCTTGTGGATATGAGGAATTGTTTTGACCCTATGTACTTGTGTATTTATTTTGATGGCTCTAAATTTAGCAAAGCATTATTGTCATCATTGATCCTAGAGAATTATTCACCTGTTAGTGAGTCAATAGCTGTATGAGTTTATGGTATCATGAGAGATATTGACTGTCAAGTTTATTTACAGTAATTGATAATTTTTAATTGTTCTCTGTTCCTATTTCTAAAATAGCTAAGCAAAGATGATCACAGGGTAAAGAAACTGTGCATATAAGTGAGAGGGGAAAGGGGTTAGGGTTGTGTACTTGAGTAGACATGCTGCTGTTCAGTCGTGTCCGACTCTGTGTGACCCCAGAGACGGCGGCCCACCAGGCTCCCCCGTCCCTGGGACTCTCCAGGCAAGAACACTGGAGTGGGTTGCCATTTCCTTCTCCACTGTATGAAAGTGAAAAGTGAAAGTGAAGTCACACAGTCCTGTCTGACTCTTAGCGACCCCATGGACTGCAGCCTACCAGGCTCCTCCGTCCATGGGATTTTCCAGGCAAGAGTACTGGAGTGGGGTGCCATTGAGTAGAAATAGAACATGCCTAAAGGCCCCTGCCGTGCCATGCTAAGTCACTTCAGTAGTGTCCAACTGTTTGCGACCCCATGGACTGTTGCCCACTAGACTTCTCTGTCCACAGGATTCTCTAGGCAAGAATACTGGAGTGGGTTGCTGTGCCTTCCTCCAGGGGCTAAAGGTCCCTAGAATTGTTCTAATGCTGGCAAAACCATAAGTAACCCACAGGATCCGAGCAGACTGTTGTCTCCCAAGGGAAGTGTGCCCTGAGTGAAGTGGTTCCCTTCCTTCCTTGTCTCTCCATCCTGACTTACCTCCACCACCTTTCACAGTAGATGACCTTCTTCCTATAACAGTGGCAGATACAGAGTATGCACTCAATAAGTATGTCAAATTACTGAATTATTTCATGAGGGTGTTTCCGCTTTTTTACCATGAGCCCCTTAAGTATAACAATGATGTGTGTATATGGACTTTGCATGCCTAGAGGATTACTTCCTGCCTGGATCTTCACACATGCTCAGTGGATGTTTTTGAGAAGTAGGATGGGAAAAGTAAGACTCTGAAGACAGTCAGCCTGTGTTCAAATTCTAGCTCTGCTATTGACTAGTCTTGTAACCTTGGGCAAGTTACTAACTGCTCTGTGCCTCAGTTTCCTCATCTGCAAAAATGAGATAACAGGGAACTTATACGATAGCTGTGAGAATTCTATGTGCTTTTATATGTAAAAATACATAATTTTTTTTTCTCCAGTGCAGATGGTCCTTGCAGGTAATGACCTGCCTTCAGGTAATGAACCCAGATTAAATTCTTCCTATCTTGTAATGCCATCATCCTAAATACCTGGTATCTAAGATTCTATGGAAGGGGAAGAAAGAGGATGATGATATCTGAAGTTTTTCTTAGCACTAGGCCTGGTAATGACAAGCAAACCATTCTCAGGACTCATCCTAGATGCCAGGGGACTGGCTAACAGAGCTATCCTTACATGCACTGGCATAAAGTGAACCAGTTTAACATTCTCTCTGGGCTTCCTAGGTGGCACTAGTAGTAAAGAACCCACCTGGCAGTGCAGGAGATGTGAGACACCTGGGTTCGCTCCTTGGGTCAGGAAGACTGGAAAGACTTAAATAGAGGCTAGCAATCATTTATAAGGCCAATGCTCTAAAATCTTATAAGTAGGTGTTAATAGCTGCGTAGTCTAGTTTCAGTTGTTTAAGTACCACTGTTTTAATTTTAAATTCAATTGTTTTCTACATGGCCCTGTAGGTAATTCTGGCACCACTCTGCCACCATTGATGTTTCCAGTCCATCTGAGGCCTTTAAACCTGAGGTCACAAAGACCTACTGAGGGAAGGCCGGTGACATACACGAACAACAGAGCAGAGGTGGTGGGACTGCAGGGCTCTGCGGAGCAGCACCTGCTCCGCGAGGCCCCAGAGCAGCAGTCAGCAGGAACACCGTCCCAAACTGGCCCAGGTCTCCAATTTTCCTAATCAAAGCCAAAAGTTCAGCTTTCTATGTGAAATCTTCCAAAATTAAAATGTTGGCAACTACTTTAAAACCCAGGGTAGGCAAAATATATGTTTTCTAATGAAAGAATAGACTTTTCAATGAAATGTTAAGGTAATATGTTAAGCATATTACCTTAAAGAAATCTGTGAAAAGGATATGTTGATGTTATTTAAGAGAGTGAGTGAAAAATGCCTGAGAAAATGGTATGGAAGCAAGACAATTAAGGTGTATAAAGAAGGCAGTCAAAGGGTGAAAGCCTATTTTACATGTCTGTCCCCACACCGAGCCCAGAGTATGGGTCGGATTCTGCCACTCCATCCCCAACTGTGTTCTTCCTGACATGGGGTTATGACCCCTATTATAGGATGGTGGTTAAGTGCCTAGACTCTGGAACCAGTCTACCTAGGCTTAAAGACCAACACTACAACTTAACTGGCTGTCAACCCAGTTCCCCCATTAGTAAACTGAGGATACAAGTGGTATCCATTTCAAAAAATCGCTGAGTGGTGACAATGAGCAGCTACTGCTGCTGCTACTAAGTCGCTTCAGTCATATCCGACTCTGTGCGACCCCATAGACGGCAGCCCACCAGGCTTCCCCGTCCCTGGGATTCTCCAGGCAAGAACACTGGAGTGGGTTGCCATTTCCTTCTCCAATGCATGAAAGTGAAAAGTGAAAGTGAAATTGCTCAGTCATGTCCAACTCTAGCGACCCCATGGACTGCAGCCTACCAGGCTCCTCCATCCATGGGATTTTCCAGGCAAAAGTATTGGAGTGGGGTGCCATTGCCTTCTCCGGACAATGAGCTAATATGCATAAAATACTTAGAACAAGCCTCATGTGTAGTAAGTGTTCAGTATACCTTAGCCATTACTTTTTTTCTTATTACCTCTGGCTTGTGGGTTGAATTTGAAAATTGTGCCTCCAGTTTGCATTTTTTGCTTTAAACCAGAGCAATTGGGATTCAAATCAGAAAGCCTTTAGCAGCCTGTTAAATGAATCATTAGCAAATAGCCTAGCTTCCTGGGAAATGCTGGGCACTTCTTGCTTTGCTAGGCCCCACCCTCTCCTACCCTCTCTCTCTGCTCCTTGCTTTAATACAGCTTCCACCTGGCTCTTTTCTGTGGTCATAGCTCACATTTTCAACTCTAGCCTTACTTTTTGCATTGACAATTTATTTTTCTGCTTTGAACTCAATCTCCCCTAGATAAATTGAGTTCAAAGACCACCATGTCCCCTGACCTCTCACCCCTTTTGACCATTACTACTGATTACTGGCCTGCCAAGCTGAAACTATCAGAAGAAATAAGATGTTAGGCAATTCATCCAAAGTCATGTAGCCAATAAGGCAAGGAACTAGGGTTTGAACCAGATTCCATGACTATAATCAGGGATCTCAAACTTTCAGCCATACTGCAGTCTATCTCTATTTTGCTGAAGCAGAAATTTGAGCCTCAAGCAATGTGAGGGGTAGCTTATGAGAACAAACCACTTAAATAGGAAGTCAACCTCACCTCAGGAGTTATATCTCAAGGAGCCTTTGCTGTTCTAAGATCATTATGGAGGTGTACAGAATTCCCAAGCAGTGACAAAAGCTTTATTTTTTACGACAAATGCCCATACAGTGAAAGATCAAGTTTTAGTGAAAGTTAAAAAAATGCATGCAGTTAGAATCAGTAAAAGATTTGCATAGGAAGTTGGTGAATCTCAACAGAATTAAAAGGAGATTCATAAAGATCTGAATGTTTCTCTCAGCAAAACCAAGATTCTACACACAGAGTCAAAAAATGATGTCTCACTAGCCAAGTCCTATGATTTTGGGGAGGAAAGAACATGTTATTCAAAAACATTTGAGATCTATTAAATAGAACGTTGACTCTCCAGTATACCTCAATTGGCATTCTCTTTTTTTGAAATTTGGGCTCACTGGCTTTTATATAGAATAAATGAGTGTGAAGATTTAAGTTTCTGTACATAACATTTTGTATTCCCCCTAAAGATACCCAAGACTTTCTTGGTGGCTCAGATGGTAAAGAATATGTCTGCAATGCAGGAGACCCGGGTTTGATCCTGGGTCAGGAAGATCCCCTGGAGAAGAGAATGGCTACCCACATCCAATTCCATGGACAGAGGAGCCTGGCAGGCTATAGCTGTGGGGTAAGAGTGCGACATGACTGAGCAACTAACACTTTCACTAAAGATACCCATTAATTCAGTTATCCTATTGCCTAAATAACATATAATAGCCATTTTAAATATTTTAGCAAAATGCCTTTTTTTTCCAGGAATTTTTAAGCTTATCTTAAAAAGTCATGAGCCTGTAAGAATGTTGTTTGAAGATCAGTGAAAATCTTGTTGGTTCAGATTCAGGCTTACTTCATAGAGTTTACATAGCATATGCCAGGAACAGTGCTAAGAACTTTCACAGACATTTCATTTCTTAGTCACGAAAATTCAATGTGCTTTAATAACATTATCCCCATTTTACAATTTTGGAAACTTTGATTCAAAGAGGTTTAGTCTTTTCCCAATGTCACACCACCAGAAAATGGTAGATTGGGGTTCCTACTTAAGTTCAGGGCTTTTCACCATTTCATGCTGCCTCCCTTAAAAGCAATTTTCCAAAAAAAGTTAACTAGAAAAGTATCTATCCATTAAAAATGATTCCATTGTCCCTCCATGTACCTTGTCATGACTGGGGTGGAGGAGAGCATCAGTTGTTTGAAATATGCAATAACAATTCCTTGGATAGTAGTTCTAATTTTAGCTTCCTGAGGACCCTGTTTCTTCAGGCAATGACTAATTTGCATGGCAAGTTTACCTCTGAACGAGACACTAGAGTTGAATCCAAGGACATTTAGAATAGTTTCACAGGATGGTTTGGTTTCAGAACTGCATAAAAACTTGCTAAAAATTCTGCATTTATGACACACTATTTATTATATACTTAACCTTTTTATAGTTTTCAAGTGTCTACTGAATTCTACTTCAACACAATAACCATTTATATTTCATAATGATAATGGCAAGAGTGACTTTTTAAAGCTCATTTAAAACTCTTTATTCTTGATAATATCCTTTGCCACTACTTGGCCATTCTCCTGCTAGGTTTTCTAAAAGTATTAAAAAGTGTGGGATCATGACCCAGGTTTAAATCTCATGTCATCAGATGCTTCCATCTACTACCCTCCCTGGTGCAGTCAACTACTAACACTTAGTCCATGTTCCCTAATTTTCTGAAGATTTTTACTCCTAACTCACTGTCACATCCTCCAGTGCCACTTTATCACAATTCTTGGTGAAGTCTGTAGATCAGAGCCTAGTCAGTAGTAAATACTATAGGCTTTGGGGGCCAAGAGACAAAACAACTTGCTTCTACAACAGAGCAGAAAACTCTTGCCTGCCCCACCCACCCTTTCTTGAATTCAGAATCCACTGTCTTCATTTAGAACACTTCCCTCAGAGACCACACCCTCCCACCTCACTAAGGTGTCTTAGTCTTTATTGGTTCCTCATCTCCTGAACTTCTGAACTCTTAAATGTCCCAAAGTCATTAGGCCTCTCCTACATCACTGTTCTGGGAATTACATCCAGACTCACAACTTAAAATATTATCTTTATACCAACAACATCCAAATTTGTACTGTACTCTAGATTCCTTCCCTGACTTCAGATTTTATTGGATCTAAAGATCAACTTGAGAACAGCTGACATCTTAACAATACTGTTGTCCATAAACATGGCATAACTGTCTATTTATTTTTTTTAATTTTATTTTATTTTTTAACTTTACAATATTAGTTTTGCCATACATCAACATGACTCCTCCACAGGTATACTCATGTTCCCCATCCTGAACCTTCCTCCCTTCTCCCTCCCTGTACCATCCCTCTGGGTCATCCCAGTGCACCAGCCCCAAGCATCCAGTATCATGCATCGGACCTGGACAATATACTAACACATATATATGGAATTTAGAAAGATGGTAACAATAACCCTGTATACGAGACAGCAAAAGAGACACTGATGTATAGAACAGTCATTTGGACTCTCTATTTATTTAAGACAACTTTATTTTCTCTCAGCTATGTGACAATTTTTAAGTTTTTACTATAGAAGTTTCATACCTCTTTTGGTAAATGCATTCTTATGTATTTGATACTTTTAAAAGCTAATGTAAATGGTAATTTTTAAATTTACTTTAATGCATTTATTGCTCTAATATAAAATATAATTGGTGTTTGTACACTAATCTTTTACCCAGCAATTTTGCTGAACTCACTAGTTCTTGTAAGTGTTTGAACAATCATTTGTTTTTTTGTTGTTTTTTTTTAATCACATTTGCTTTTAACTTTAGTAGTCCTCCTGATTTGACATTACTTCTATGAAAAGCTCATCGCTACTTCACTATTTACTTTTGTTTTGCTGGGCAGAACTTAGAATAATGTGAGAACATAATCTGGGTGAAGTGCCAAAAAGGACCCAGAGATATAAAATATACAAAGGATTATTCCAGTTAAAAATCTCTTTTTCTAGTCTTGCCTTCCTCATTTCTCATTGAGAATTCACTTTAAGGCCTAAAAAGTTCTGGCATATTCCAGTGGAAACTAAGAATTTCCCAGTGGCACCTCTGGAAGTTATTCCAAAATTCTCTTTGGGTACCGGTTGAAAAGGAAGGCTGATCCAGTGACCCAATTCTGGATGTATATCCAAAGGAAATGAAATCATGAATTTGAAGGCATATCTGCAACCCCACCTTTACTGCAGCATTATTCACCATAGCCAGCACAACATGGAAACAACCTAAGTGTCTGATGCTGGATAAAGGCCCATGGAATGATGTTTAGCCTTATATAAAAAGAAAGGAAATCAGCCCTTTGTAACAACATGGATGAATCTTGAGGGCATTAATCCAAAGTAACATAAGTCAGCCAGAGAAATGAAAACACTGCATGGTCTCATATACATGTGGAATCTAAAAAAAGTCTAATGTGAAAGTCACGTATCCAACTTTTTGCGACCCCGTGGACTGTCCATGAAATTCTCCAGGCCAGAACACTGGAGTGGGCAGCCTTTCCCTTCTCCAGTGGATCTTCCTGATCCAGGAATCAAACCGGGATCTCCTGCATTGCAGGCGGATTCTTTACCAACTGAGCTATTAGTGAAGCTCTCAAAAAAGTCTAAGGTTATAAAAAAAAATCTAAAATATATCTAAACTCACTGCAGTGGAATCTAAAAGATGCCTAAACTCATTGTAACAAAGACATTGATGGTTACAAGCTGGGATAGGAGAAAAGAGGAAATGCTGATGAAAGCATATGAATTTCTAGTTATAAAAGAAATAAGTTCTGAGCATCCAGTGTCCAGCACAGTGACTGTAGTTAGTGATACTGTATTGTACTTCTGAATTTTTCTGAGTATATCGTAAATGTTCTCACCACTAAAAAAAAAAAAAACTAATATAACTATGTGAGGTGATGGATGTGTTAACTAAACTTCTGTGGTAATCACTTCATAATATATACATATGCTAAATCATCCCATTTTACATGTTAAACTTACACAATGTTGTCAATTATATCTCATAAACCTGGGAAAAAAGAAAAAGAAAGCTGGGATGAGACATAATAGGGAAAATTTAGCAGGTATGATATATAGGTTCCTTGGAAACCAGCTTTATGAAACCCAGGCTAATTGAGCCCAGTGTATTCACTCAACAGATCTTTATTGAGCACTTACTATGTGCAGAGCAATACTAAGCTGGGGACTGGCAATGCAATAGTAAATAAAAAGAAATACACATCACACAGCCCTTTTCCTCATAGGCATTCTGGGGAAAGTAATAAAACAGTAAAGAGGTGATTACAGTATGGAGGTGGGAGGGAGATGCCAAGACGGGAAAGTGCAGTGTGCCGAGGGACCCCTAACACAGAGTTACAAAACCAGGAAATGCATGGTATACATTTGTCATGTTAGCTGCTAGCCCAGCATCTCTGATGTTTCTTTGAATCCTCAGGAAATGTCCACCCTTATATACATATGTCTTCCCTAAAATAGGACCCAGAAGAGTTGCCACACAGCCTCTTGTATAACTGGGGCATGGGTGTATTCCCCAGATCACACTAACCAGACTCATCTCTGAAAGATTTTGACTTAGTACTGTAAAAGAGGAATACAAAGACCCCCATGGAACCATTTGGCCTTCACGGCATCCAAGCCTTAGCAGCTGCACTCATTGGAAAGTCAGGTATAGTTTCAATACTGGCAACAGTAACAGATACAGTTAAAACAGGTCCTAAAGTGAAGTCAAGACTCCAAAATTTTTGATCCATGTAATAACCTTGTCTGCTTAATAAGCCAGCTTTGGTTTCTACCACTTGCAACTAAAAAAAAAAAAAAAAAAAAACAACCCCAAATATAAAAGGTTTCCCAGGGTAACTGTTATCTAAACTGAGATGTCAAAAAGGAATGAGTGTTAGTTATGGAAAAAGGAAAAGTATTTGGAGTAGAAGGAACAATATGGTCTAATGAAGAAAGAAAGTATTTGGTGGCCAGAAAGTTCATTCAGGGTTTTTCCATAATAAACTTTTTGGCCAGCCCAATAGTTATGTATTCGGGGGGCCTAAAATAATTAGAAGGCTTGGAAGGTGATGAATGGTGAGAAATGAGACTAAACAAGCAGGGCCATCTAGGATTACACAATCCATTTTAAGAAGCCCTTAGCAAGATTATCTCAGCAAATGGGCAGAACTGAGATTATGGTTGAAGATCTTGCCAAGAACTAAGAGGCTGGAACAGGCTCAGACCAACTTTATTCCTGTTTGCTGCTTCCGGGAATGCTGTTTTCCTCAAAACTCTCTAGCCAAGGCTGAATCTCATTACCTGTATCTCCAAATTGTGTGTGTGCTCAGTTGTGTCTGATTCTTTGTGACCCCAAGAACTGCACCCCTCAGGCTTTTCTGTCCATGGAATTTTCCAGCCAAGAACTCTGAAATGGGTTTCTATTTCCTACTCCAGGGGATCTTCCTGACCCAGGGATTGAACTGCATCCACTGCTTCTCTTGGCATTACCACTGGGCCACCTGGGAAGCCCTATCTCCAAATTAGAGATCGCAAAAGAGCAAGGTGTCTATCATGGAATATTTTCCAACACAGACTAGAAAACTACCTACAAAAGTTTTATCCAACAGAGGTATCCAGTGGATGGACTGTCCACCCAGAACAAAAATGTACAAAGCCTTTTAAGTGTCATTTACTCAATATCCCCATCTCAGTGCTTTTTTCCAGGGAACCCAGCTCATATTCTGTTTACTACACCCAGAGACCCACTGTCCATTCCAGACATAGTGCAACAAAATAGCACCAATCACAAGTGCCAATTTGTGAAATATTGTCACAAAGTCGGCCACACTACCTGAGACACCAATGACCATGTGGTTGAAGACCTAAGATCAGTGTGTTCTCAGGATAATGATTGATACTGTTATATAAAAAAAAAGATGCTAGGTCAAATAATATTGAGAGATGCTTGTTGAAATACCTTATGTGCTGAGAAAACGCTTAATGTGCACAAAACCCTCAAAACAGAGATAATATACAGCTTGTTCCAAATTTATTTGATTACTCTCTTGCCCACAAACCCCATCTAAGGTCACGATGTCTCTTTAAATGATCTGAAAGTCACATAAAGTGGAGTCTCAAGCCAGCATTTACCTGAAAGAGAAAAAAAAATAAAGAACCAAAAGGAGCATAACCAAGTGGCTTCCCACCTCAGGTTGATATAGTTTCCCTTTTTTGTGAAAAAGACCTAATTCCACGTATCTAATATTTTTCTTTTTCACTGGTTTTTTTTCACTTCCTTTGAATTACTAACTTCTTCCCTGTGGTGTTGGTCTCCCTCTGTCTTGGAGGAGAAAGTTCCTTCATTAAATTCACATGGTAAATCTACATTTCCCAGGATCCAGATTTTTCACATTCTAATCTGGGTCTGACACATTTTCCAATTAAGATATACACACTTGAATATAAACAAAGGCAGGACCTTGAGGGGAGCAGAGGAAGTTTCTTAATGAGGTCATCTGTTTTAAACAGCAGTTGATATGAATCAAAGATAAAAAAGCTCAGGGACCAAAGATCAATTATAAACCAATGTGGGGTAGGCAGTGATGAGTAAAAGCCCAGACCTTAAAAATGCTTTGAATCTCATCTTGAATGGAAAAGCTACTTCTGGATTATAGCTGCCCCAGCCGAAGGAAATGAATCAGAATCACCTTGTCATCAGACATTGCTGGACCCCAAACAAACAGAAGGGCTCTGCAGAGCCTTCCATATTTGCCTTAGTGGTTCTCAGACTTTAATTAGCACCCAATCCCTCTGCTGCTACTGCTAAGTCGCTTCAGTCGTGTCCGACTCTGTGCGACCCCATAGACGGCAGCCCATCAGGCTCCCCCATCCCTGGGATTCTCCAGGCAAGAACACTGGAGTGGGTTGCCATTTCCTTCTCCAATGCATGAAAGTGAAAAGTGAAAGTGAAGTCGTTCAGTCATGTCCACCCTCAGCGACCCCATGGACTGCAGCCTTCCAGGCTCCTCCATCCATGGGATTTTCCAGGCAAGAGTACTGGAGTGGGGTGCCATTGCCTTCTCCGTCCAATCCCTCTAGGTTTGTCAAAACTGATTACTGGTTTCCCACATTATGAGTTCAAGATTCAGTAGCCTACTCATTTCTATCAAGTTTGCAGGTGATGCTAACAATGCTGCTCTGGGGACCACACTTTGAGAACCAGACCTACATGATAACAAACTACAGCCTAGGGCAAATCTAATGATGAACTTTCTTATTTCCCTTCTTCCTTTTTTTCTTCTCTTCTCTCTCTCTTTTTTAAACACATGAACAGCCTAATACTAAAATGCTTGAGTGCAGACAATTGGGTCAGAGAAACACTGAGTTCAAGCCCAGATATGCCATTCACCATCTAAGGTCCTAAAACAATTCACTAACCCTATGGAAACTCCATCTGTACCATATACAGAACAGGACAAGAACAGCCCCTATCACATGGACTGTTGTGAAGACTGAGTAGGACAAAGCTCTCCTCAGAGACTCTAGCTCATAGGAAAGCACTTAGAAGACTTCCAGGTGGCGCTAGTGGTAAAGAATCTGCCTGGAAAGCAGGAGATACCGGTTCAATCCCTAACCTGGGCAGATTCCCTGGAGGAGGAAATGGAAACCCACTCCAGTATTCTTGCCTGGAAAATTCCATGGACAGAGGAGCTTGGCAGCTACAGTCCATGGGGTCGCAAAGAGTCAGACATGACTAATCAGCAGCAATAGCAAAGCACTTAATAAGTGGGGATCACAGTGAGTATTGTTTTGCTTATTAAAAAAAAAAATCACTGGAGGTATCCTGCCCCTAAACTCCAAGTACTGAGCAAAGAGAGTCTGGGTGTTTTAAACTGTACCTTTCAAATCTCCAATGGGCAAGACATTAAATCTTCAGCCCTTCAGGACACAGACCAAGAATTACTATAGAACTCATCCCAAAATTACCAAGTTGTTTTTTAAGATTCTTTTTTGACAGAGAAATATATTCTCCAATTACTTTTCCCTTTAAATGATTCCCATCTGCAGTATAAATTGGACTTTGAGGCCTCCAGGCAAAAAATTATAGAAGGGCTTCCTTACCCGTTACTAATTGTAAAATAAGTAGGGAGTCCTGTATTTCTTGGGGATCCTCAGATTATGGTGTAAATATCAGTCCTTCCCCATCAGCTTGGTTAGAACACCCTGGTGTGAGCATACCTGGTGTCCTCCAGCCTTACTTCTTAACAGTTTATACATCTGTAATCATTTTTGTTTAATGTTTCTTTTCTCTTGTCAAACACATATTTCATAAGAGAATTATGTTTACTAAGTTCCCATTGTACTGCCTATAAATTGAAAAGTCTATAGTAAATATTGGATGAGGATCAAACCAAATGACCAAATTCCCAAGAATTTGGAACAGCAGAATGAGAAAAGTAATTTCTTTTGTGCATCTACCAGTCATCATGCTTCAGGAATGTATGTATTTAACAAGAGAAAGTAAGATTTGATCCTCCAACAAGCTCTGGCAATTTGATATTGGAATTTCCCACTGAATTAAGGACTTTATTCATCCATTTTAAGAGTCCAATAGAAAAACCCCTAATAAGAGAAATAATGTATTTAACATCTATTTAAGAAATAATGAGGTTTTGGGATTTTATACATGTTGGAAATTCAAGTAATCATACAGCATCTATTTTAGTATCTGGCAAAATTCATTCAACTCAGTTGTATTTTTTTCTATTGAAAATACTGATCTTTCTCCTTGTTACTTTCCTTGGTATATTCTCTTTAATAAGGTTATAAATGTAAATGCGTTTCTGGGCCTTTGTTTTTCTTTTCTTAGTTTAAATTACCTCTCCATTTCACCACAAATTGTGTATTTGGAGTTCCATTTGTGGTCAAAATGCAATTGTTTAATTGTGTAATATGTAATTTGTAATATAATTATGCTGGCCAAATTATTTCCTGGGCTGCTCAATTACTGTGATTACATTTGTTACATTTACAAGCCACATGCTGTTATTCTCCTTTCCCTCTGGCTGCTAAATAGTTTTATTTCACTTTTAGTTCTTAGCTTCAGAGCTTCAAGTGGGTGTCATAAGGAGAAGTGAAATTTGATATCTTGTTTTCTACCATTACAGCCCCACTTGTGTTAATAAAGATGGGAACTGAAGCTGAAAAACCACAAACAACTTTACCATTATGTGTCCACTCAACACTTAGAAAGAGAGATTGATGATAGTGCATTGAAAATTTATCTTCCAGAACATTCCATTTCATACGAGGAAATGACTAACATTTATGGGGTGCTTTCTATGTACCAGCTACTGACTAAGCACTTTACATACATTTAAATATTCATCTTCAGCACACTTGTGTCTTAACCTAGGCTCCACAAAGGGCAGAGCCTGTACACAGGCTTCTGTGAAGGTAGCTTAATTTGGGAAATGAACAAGGAAAGGAAGTGGGGACTAGGAAGGGCGAAACAGGAAAGTGTGGAAAACCAGCCCAAGGATGTGTTGTCTGTAGGATCTATCCTGTAGGCAACAGGAGTACTAACTCATGAAGGCAGCTCTGAAAGTCTGTGCAGAAAGCACCCCAGAACAATCTAAGACTCTGAAGAGAGGAATATTTTCCCCCTGGATTTTGTGACCATAACAAATGTTGACATAACATGCTGCTGACACCATAACACTTTCAGGGCTACAATAAAAGTAGTGAGTCCCACAAGTGCCCCATTTTTCCAGGGGCAAAATGCAGGATGGACAAGGGTCAGCAGAGGGGAGCTCTGTCAATTAAACCTAGAATAAGAAGGTAGGCAACATAAAATGAGGTACTAGAGGCCTCCTATACACACTGCTTCCTCTCCTTTTCTTTTTTGCAACATACTTCAAAGACCCTTTATTAATATTCCTATAAATCACCAACATTTTTGTAGCTTTATTGGGATAAAGACCCTGATGCTGGGAAAGATTGAAGGCAGGAGGAGAAGAGGACAACAGAGGATGAGATGGTTGGATGGTATCACTGACTCAAAGGACATGAGTTTGAGCAAACTCCAGGAGTTGGTGATGGACAAAGAAGCCTGGAGTGCTGTAGTCCATGGGGTTGCAAAGAGATGGACATGACTGTGTGACTGAACTAAACTGAACTAATTGGGATAAAATTAATATCAAATATACAAAAAAACTGCTCATATTTAATGTGTGTAATTTGGTGAGTTTGGACATATGCTGCTGCTACTGCTAAGTCACTTCAGTCATGTCCGACTCTGCGCAACCCCATAGACGGCAGCTCCATCCCTGGGATTCTCCAGGTAAGAACACTGGAGTGGGTTGCCATTTCCTTCTCCAGTGCATGCAAGTGAAAAGTGAAAGTGAAGTCACTCAGTCGTGTCCGACTCTTGGTGACCCCATGGACTGCAGCCTACTAGGCTCCTCCATCCATGGGATTTTCTAAGCAAGAGTACTGGAGTAGGGTGCCATTGCCTTCTTGGACATATGCATCCACCAACAATCTATCACCACAATCAATATAATTCATTCACATCCCTTTGCTTTTTCTGTTTTTGTGTTTGTGGGATGACCAATTAACATGCTGCTGCTGCTGCTAAGTCGCTTCAGTCATGTCTGACTCTGTGCAACCCCATAGATAGCAGCCCACGAGGCTCCCCCATCCCTGGGATTCTCCATGCAAGAACACTGGAGTGGGTTGCCATTTCCTTCTCCAATGCATGAAAGTGAAAAGTGAAAGTGAAGTCGCTGAGTCTTGTCCGACTCTTAGAGACCCTATGGACTGCGGCCCACCAGGCTCCTCCATCTATGGGATTTTCCAGGCAAGAGTACTGGAGTGGGGTGCCATTGCCTTCTCTGAATTAACATGAGATTTATCCTATTAAATTTTTAAGTGTACAACATCATATTATTAACTATAGGCACAATGTTTGCACAGCTGATCTCCAGAACTTAATTTATCTTGTAAAACTGTAACTTTATACCTGCTGAACAATAGCTCCTCATTTCTCCTCCCTCCGTCCGCTGGTAACCATGGTTTTATTTTCTGCTTCTATCATTTGACTATTTTAGATAGTCCTGTAATTGGATTCATGCCGTGTTGGTCCTTCTGTGACTGACCTCTCACTTAATAGCATAAGGTCTTTGATTCCATCCATGTTGTTGCCAATGAACCATTCTTGCATCCTAAGGATAAATCCCACTTGATTGTGGTGTATCATCCTTTTAAAGTGCTGTTGAATTAAATTTGCATGTATTTTGTTGGGAGTTTTTTTCATCCATGTTCATCATGGAAACTGGTATGTAATTTTACTTTCTTGTTCTGTCTTTGTCTGGCTTTGAGATCATACTCGTTTTCAAAGAGTACAACTGAGGCTTGAAGACATTGCCTAAGGATATATTAAACAGAACCAGTATCTGGCAGAGTTCGTGATCTTGTATCAGTATGCCAGCCTGTATTAATTTCCTGGAGCTGCTTAACAAATCACCACAAATCAGGTAATTAAAAGAAATTTCTGACAGTCCTGAAGGATAGAAGTCTAAAATCAAGGTGTCAGCAGGGCCATGCTCTTTCCAAAGGCCCTAGAGAAGAATTCTCAGGTAGCTTCTGGTGGCTGTTGACAAACTTTGGCATTCCTTGGCTTGTGGAAGCATCATTCCAATCTCTGCCTCCATCATCTCATGACCAACTTCCCTTTATGTCTATACATCTGTGTACAAATTCCACTCTTCTCATAGGACACCAGTCACATCGGATTTAGAAACCACTGAATTCAGTATGACCTTATCTCAATTTGATTACATTGACAAAGATCCTGTTTCTAAATAAAGTCTATGACAGTTTCCAGGTAGATAAAACTTTTGAGGGGACACTATTCAATCCACTACATGGCCCCAGTTCCTCTCCTTTAGACTATTCGGAAATACTATTTTAAACATTTTTAGTTTAATTTATTTATTTTTTGGCTGTGCTGGGTCTTCATTGCTGCATTGGCTTTTCTCTAGTCACAGCGAGCAAGGGCTACTCTCTCATTGTGCTGCACAGGCTTCTCTCTGCAGTGGCTTCCCGTGTTGCAGAGCATGGGCTCTAGGTGCACAGGCTTCCTGGGCTCTAGAGCACAGGCTCAGTAGTTGTGGTACATGGGCTTAGTTGTTCCACAACATGTGAGATCTTCCTGGGTCAGGGATCAAACCCATGTCTCCTGCACTGGCAGGCAGATTCTTTACCAAAGAGCCACCAGGGAAGCCCCTAAATGTTTCTCTCTCTCTCTCTCTCTTTTTAATTTCATACATATCTCTTTCAAGAATTCAACATTAGGGATGTCTGAATAAATACCCATTCCCCTAGAATAAGATATTTATTGATCTCCTTCAAAGAAGGCTTTGTGTTCAATATGCCTCCAGACCTCTCAGATGTCTTCCAGAAGACAGATCTACTACTGGTTGATCAGGAGCCTTTCAAAGACATCATGTTTGAGTGTTAAGCCAGTCCCAGCCAGAGTTTACCTTGAACCCACCACTGCTGCATGGGTGGTTGAAGCCATTACGTAAAACAAATGGGCAGGCATTGGAGAAACACTTTACAGGCCTTTTATACTTAATTATCAATCTGAGAAAATTCATTTTTGTCAAGTTCTGGGAAGTTGGGCTGCTTGAAAAAATTTACAGGGGTTCTAATAGCATTGCTAGTTAGTTAGTGTTAGTTGCTCAGTCACGTCCGAGTCTTTGCAACCCTGTGGATTGTAGCCTGCCAGGCTCCTCTGTCCATGGGATTCTCCAGGCAAGAATACTGGAGTGGATTGCCATTCCCTTCTCCAAGCATTGTTAGTGGTGTCAATTTTGATCATATTCAGTTCGACCAAGTTTCTGTCCTGATTGAGTGAAATGAATCTAGTATTAAATGTATTTTATGCAGCTATGATTATACATGGCCCCTTGGCTTTTACATACATTATGTTTAATCCTCACAAACACCCCTGTTGAAACAGTATCATTCCAATCACACCAGGAAACTGAGACTTTAGGAGCATAAGAAATCTATACATGGTCGCAGCCAGTAAGTGGTAAATCGGGGGTTGACATTAGATTTTTTGACTCCAGAACCAGGATATTCTCCAGTATCAAGCTGCTTTTGCCCTATTCCACAGATATCAAATGCCTTCAATCGTGTTGTTTAGGGTTCACTATTTCTTGCTTTCAAAATATTTCCATAAAAATATCAATACATAGAAGATTATGAGCCAATTTAATAGTAGCTATCAACCCTCATTGAGTTCCCTTCCATAGGGCCAAGCATCTTATACAAGTGAGGTTGGAAATAGTCTCCCTAGTATAATGAAATCCAAAGTCAGAGAGTCTAATTTACTTGCCCAAGTAGATGACAAAGGTGAGAAACATTAGGCAAGGATACAACTCAAGCCCTGCTTACTCTAAAGCCTTTTCTCTCAACTACTTCACATAATGATTGTCAACATCAAAGCCTTAAACAAACAACATAGGAGCTTCATGTAAGAGTTTATTTTAAGGGAATGGAGAAGACTTTATGCAGAGCTGATATTGGAGATAAGTCTGAAAGCATAAGAGAGATCTGATAGCAAATGAACAGTGAGAGGAGTCTGAATACTCACTCATTTATCTGCTCATTCGTATGTGTTCTATGGAGCTCATACTCTGTTCCAAAGACTGTGCTGGTGCCCAGATGAACACAATAGCCACAGTCTCTGCCCTTGTGTGGCTTGTAGCTCCTGGGAGAGAAGACAATAGTTGAACAAATACACTAGTAACTGAACGCATGGCCAATTCTTTGAGTGCTGTGTAGGACACAAAATACACTATAGAAAAATAACAAGAGGAGATTTTACTTAGTGAGAATCAAGGATGGCTTCTTTGAGGAAGTGACATAAAAAACTGAGCCCACTTCCCTGGCAGCTCAAGCTGTGAAGAATCTGCCTGCAACACAGGAGACCAGGTTCAATCCCTTGTCAGGAAGATCCCCTAGAGAAGGGAATGGCTCCCCACTCCAGTATTCTTGTCTGGAGAATTCCATGGACAGAGGAGGCTGGTGGGCTACAGTCCATGGGTTTGGAAAGAGGAGCACGCAACTGAGCAAGTTTCACTTTCACTTTTCAAACTTTTAAGAATGGAGAGAAGATTGCTCCAGTCAGAGGAGTCTACAAAGCTCTGAGATGAAGAAAGAAAGTCAATAAGAGGGACCCTGGTGTATAAGTAGGAGAAAAGCCCAACAATTGCCAGGAAGCAGGCAACTCAGGGCCTCTGGGCCACGCTTGGAAATTTCAGTTTCATTCAGAGGACAGTAGGAAGCCATTAAAATGTTTCACCAGACAAGTGAAATTCTCCAATTTTTATTGCTATGTCAATCTGGCCACTCTGTGGAGAACAGATATGGGAAGGCCAATTAAAAGGTTATAGCTGTGGTCCACGTAAAAGTACTGACGGGTTGTCAGGGTGGTGGCTGTGGAGATGGCCAGAAGGAGAGGGATGATTTTAAGACAGAACTGACAGTTTGTGCTGATGGATGAGATATGGGAGGAGGAGGAGGAGAAACAAAGAGACAGGAATGAAATCAAGGACGGCCCCAGCTTTCTGAATTGAACAACTGAGTGTGGGGCATTTACCAAGATGGGGAAGAGGCAGCAGGGATGGGGCAGATGAGATGGGTGTGGCAAATGCATGTGGAGTGGCAAGGAGAATGAAGACATCTGTTGCTTATGGGGACTAATTTGTTTGGATGTAAAATGACATGTTACCTCTAAGATAACTGTACTGAATGAAAACAAGTCATAGCAGCACATGTCAAGTAAGGAGTAAAATGGCTGAGTCACACCCTGCACTAAATTCGCATTCGGCTCCCAAGCCACCCTCACCTAGCTCAGATGTCCATTTGGCATGACCTCCTGGAGTATCCACTGATGATGCCAGAATAGATTCTGCATATAAACAATAAAAAAAATAATAAAAAAAATTAACAATGCAGAACTGCAGAATGAACTCAAGTTCTGAATGGTAGACACACGTGTTTGACAGTCAAGAGGGAAAACCATAAGAAGCAGGAATACCTTCTGAAAAGAGAGGAGAATAGCAGAAGAAAACTTTCTACAGACAGTGACATACATACTTGCCTTGTAAAAGGATCAGAATTAACCAGAGGAGAGGACAATAAACAGCATTCTTGGCAGAGTGAAGAAGAAGAACAAAGATGGAGGCACCGTGTGTTTGGTATATTTCTGTGACAGCACATGTGGCTCTGAGAGCAGGCAGAGGGAAGGATTTGGGGTGGAGGGGATAATGTGTTTGAGGTCAGGCTGTAACAGTTTATCAGTGCTATGCCATATTATTCATTCTACTTCTAACCAACAATATATGCGCCACCATATATTAATATATATATGGTATATGGATATTTATCTCCCATCACTTTTTATTTCTCCTCTTTCTCTCTCTCATACACACACACGCACATACAGTTCTATGATGCTGTTTTGCATCTTAATGTTGCTAAAGCCTCCTTGTCTGTACCTGGAGACAAGAAAAGTAAGGGAAAGAAAGGTTATGTGGATAAATTGTTCCCGAATGCAGCTAAAGATAGCTCTGAACAGGTGGATCTCAGTGACGGCAGCTTTTGCAATTCAGAACATCATTTCTTTCCCATTTTCATCAAGACCACCCAGCCAATAGTCTTTATCCCTTCAAATCATTCTAACATCATTGCCAGATTCATCTTCTGGGGAAAATCAAGTGAATATCACACCATTCCCCTGTTAAGAACCTTACCCTAGTTCTCTAAGCCCATCAAGGAGCTCCTGCAGTTCTCAAAAGCCACAGAGCCCACTAGAGGGTAAATCACTATAAAGGGGAAAAACTCCTCTTAAAATTTTAAGATGAAATGGAAATATACAAGGAAGGGAGTCGAATAAATACATTCACCTGGATCTGACTCACATAGTATTTATAGATAAGAACATGTTTGATGGTCTTTGAACTCATGGTGGGGGATGATGGCCTGGAAGAGAATTGTCTATCAATACAATCATTTAATGTGTTTGTTGCTTTGGAAGATGATACGTGGGAGGAAACCTGAGACAGGTGGTTGTACTATATTTACACCTCACTGCTGTTTTTCCTTCATAATCAAAAGTGACACTACCAGGGATAACTGCTATCTTCCGGTGCAGGTGTGAGCAAAAAGGCTGCTATGAAGCCCCCAAGCACACTGCCAGCCCCTAAAGATGGAACCTTGATTGGTGGCTCCTACAGCAGTGCAGTCCAGTAGAACCTTCTGGAGTGATGGACGCGTTCTCCCTCTGTGCTGTCCCACTGTGTAACTGTGAGCCACATGGAGCAACTGAGCAGTGGAACTGTGGCTAGTGCCACCGAGGAACTGAAATTTTAATTTCATTTAATGTAATTAACTTACATTTGAATCGGCACTTTTGGCTAATGGTACCACATTGAACAGCATAGTTCAACACCTTCCAAGGTCCTTTCTTCTAGTTCTGTGTCTCCTCTTTGTGTGTGTGTGTTTTATGGGTGGTTGTATTTGTTTTCAGAGTCTGCTGAAACAAATAACGACAAAGTGAGTAGCATAGGGCTTCCTTGTTGGCTCAGTGGTAAAGAATCTGCCTGCAAAGCAGGAGCTGCAGGAGATGCAGGTTTGATCCCTGCATCAGGAAGATTCCCTGTAGGAGGGTATGGCAACCCACTCCAGTATTCTTGCCTAGAGAATCCCATGGACAGAGGAGCCTGGCAGGCTACAGTCTATAGGCTCTCAGAGTCGGACAAGACTGAAGTGACTGAGCATGCACGAGTAGCATGTAACAACAGAAACATGTTTACTGTCGTGGAGCCAGAAGTCCAAAGTCTAGTTGTCAGCCCCGGTTCCTTCTGCAGGATTTAAGGGCGAGTCTATTGCATGTCTGTCCCCAGGTGCTGGTGGCTGGAAGGAATCCTTAAAGTTCCTCAGCTACCAGGTGCATCATTCCCATCTCTGCTTCTGTCTTCACATCGCCTCCTCCACTGTCTCTCATTCTGTGTCTCAAGCCTCCCTTTCTCTCTTATAAAGAGACATGTCTTATGGACTCTGTGGGAGAGGGAGAGGGTGGGAAGATTTGGGAGAATGGCAATGAAACATGTAAAATATCATGTAGGAAACGAGTTGCCAGTCCAGGTTCGATGCACGATGCTGGATGCTTGGGGCTGGTGCACTGGGACGGCCCAGAGGGATGGTATGGGGAGGGAGGAGGGAGGAGGGTTCGGGATGGGGAACACATGTATACCTGTGGCGGATTCATTTTGATATTTGGCAAAACTAATACAATTATGTAAAGTTTAAAAATAAAATAAAATTAGAAAAAAAAAAAGAGAGAGAGACATGGGTGTTGGATTTAGGGTCAGTCCTAAATCCACAACAATCTCATCTCAAGCTCCTCAACTTAATTATATCTGCAAAGAGCCTGTTTCCAAACAAGATGATGTTGACAGTCACCACGGATTAGGACTTGGACATGTCTTTTGCAGGGACAACATGCAACCCTAACAGCAGTATTCTGGCACTTTCTTCCACAATAAGGCTTTTATATACTTGCATAGGGACACAAGTCTTCCCAGGTGGCTCAATGGTAAAGAATCTGCCTGCCAATGCAGGAGACACAGGAGATGCTGGTTCCATCCCTCTGGTTCAGGAAGATCCCTTGGAAGGGGGCATGGCAACCCACTCCAGTATTCTTGCCTGGAGAATCCCATCGACAGAGGAGCCTGGAGAGCTACAGTTCATGGGGTCACAGAGTCAGACCCGACTGAGCATGCATGTACACATAGGGACACAAATTACTTTCCCAAACAACAGTTTGCATGCTTGTCCTCATGGTATCCAAAACCACATGTTTCTTTCCCCCGGGCCAATCCCTCTTCATGCTACAGCCTTCCTTGTTGAACTATTTTGATTCTTTTACATTCAATCAATTACATTTTTAGGTATTTTCCAATATTAAAAGTGAGTCACTTCTTGGAAATAAAAAACAGTGAAACAGAGGTTCTCAGGACACTCTGAAAACACTCACTATCTCTCCTGCCCTTCTCAGATCCTTCACTTGGAAAAAGATTAAGTGTTATGCAAATGGCGCCCAGCTTTGTTCCAGGCATCTGCAGGTGAGATTCCTTCTTTCTCAGGTGCAGGAGGACATGTGGACACTTTCTGCCTCTCTGTGTGGGGAGGGGCAGTCACAGACACTGGAAGATTGTGGTTCCAGGGAAGAAAGGTGCCCTGCCCCATCCCTAGTCCCCGGGGGTGGAAGCCTTTGGTGGGGTAAGATCTGGCATAAGCCCTGTTGTCTCCTCTGAGGTAGGATGAACAGGCCAGTTGGCTCTGTTCTTGGTAACGACTATATATAGCAAGCTGGCACAGTTTTTAGACAGAGATTTCTCACAAGAACTTGGCAAACATTCCATGTTTCCTTTGCTGCAATATGTAGAATTGATATTTCTGACAAAATTGCTCACACATCTTAGTGTAACCTGTTTAGTAGTTACACTTTGTTATTCTTTTTTCCCAAGCAAAAGGAAGAAAATGATTAATTATATGGTTTTGGAGGCTGGGGAGGGTAATCTGACCACAGGCCCCCTGGAAAATCAAGGCCTGACAAATTGTCTTTGCTGGCATCTCTCACAGCAAACCTTCTATCCAGCGTCCCACCCATCCTTGAATCACAACCACATACCCACCAGTAATGCTGGAATTGAAAGACCCCAACTAGCTCAGAGCTTCCACCTTTCCATTCATTCTGCAGCACCCTACCAACTTCATCTTCTAAAATACAAAGGCTAATATGTAAATATTAGCATCCAAGTGAAAGGAAGGTCCTTGGCAAATAATATACTTTTCCCCCCTCACTTTGCCTTATATTTGAAATATTTAACTAAATATTTTAAAATAAATTGATAAATATTAAACTGAGTCTCATATAATATTGAGGACTAAAGCCACTCCCTCACACATAATTAAATGATTAAATTGATTTTTTTTTAAACTTCATTTAAAATTAAAAAACTTGGAGTTCCCTCAAATTCCAAATTCCTTTGCCCAACACTCAAGATTCTAAAGCTTCACACTCTCCTTTCACTGATTTCATCTCTCAATTCTGGCCTTTAGAAATCATATTATTCTTGTGTAGTTATCAAACAACTACCATTATTGTCAATGGCTTTATGAATTTTCTTATTTAGTTTTAAAAACTATCCTATGAGACGGTTGTTACTTTTCCCATTTTACAGATGAAGAAAAAGATATTTAGAAATGTATTTTTGTTCAGAATCACACAACTGATGAATAGAAAAGCAGGAGTTTGAAGCCATTTGATATCAAAATTCACATTGATAACCTAAGCACAACTTCAGGCACAATTATTGTTGCTGTTCAGTCACTCAGTCATTTCCTACTCTTTGCAACCCCATGGACTTAGTCTACCAGGCTCCTCTGTCCATGGGATTCTCCAGGCAAGAATACTGGAGTGGGTAGCCATTCCCTTATCCAGGGATCTTCCCAACCCAGGGATCAAACCCATAAACAAAGGTAGTGTTCAAAATCCAGAAACTATCTTTGGGTGTAATCAGGTACTATCCCAGTCTGTTCTGTCCTGACTCCCTGCTTTGGAAGGTCCTGTCTTGAGTTTATGAATACTGTAATTCCCCTGAAAGCCAATGGCAGGGATTCTGTTTGCTATTGTTGCATAATAAATTATCCCCAAACTTACCAGCTTAAAATAACATTTTATTATACTCACATTTCTCTGTCTGAAATTCAGACAAGGCACATGGACATGGCTTATCTCTGCTCCATGACATTTAAGACTTTACTTGGAAAGACTCAAAGGCAATGTGGTGACTCAATAGCTGGAGATGGAATCATTTGAAAGTGCAACAATCTGTCCAAGATGGCTTACTAGCAAGACTGTCCACTGATGCTATCTGTCAGCTGGGCATTTAGCTGGGCGTATTGGCCAGAGCACCTATGCATGGCCTCTTCAACATGGTTTGTGTAACTGGACTTCCTATATGCAGACTGGCCTTCCTAGAATGAACATCCCAAGAGAACCAGAAGAAACTGCATGGTCTTCAGATGCAGGAGATGTGGGCTCAATCCCTGGGTCAGGAAGATCCCCTGGAGAAGGAAATGGCAACCCACTCCAGTATTCTTTCCTGGGAAGTCCCATGGTTGGAGGAGCCCAGTGGGCTACAGTCCATGGGGTTGCAGAGTCAGACACAACTTAGCAGCTAAACAACCACAAGGAAGTCCTTGGGCCAGTTCATTTCAAAGAGAGGGGACATAGACCCCACCTCTTGACTGAAGGGGTGTCAAAGATTTGCTAACATTTTAAAATCACTAAATCAGTATCACCCATAATGAAAGAAAAATTTTCGTGAGAGGCTGAACACCAGTTCCTGAAATTCAAGTACTGTAGGTGATGTCTACACAAAATTCTGAAGTCACCATAATGAGGCTAGTATTTGGAGCAAAAAGGAAACCTATCAACCAGTTGTCAAAGTCTTCAGAAAAGAAATATGAAGGAGTTTCTGGATGGTGGCAACAGGGTGTAGCACATGGCAACAACATGCAGGGGTAGAAGATGTCTTAACCAGACGGTAGTTATTATTTAATATAATCAGGGATAGTCATAATCTGTTTCTTCCTGCCTCCTCAAAGGAGGAGACTTTTTCCTCATTATAGCAGAAATGCAATGATCTGCCAAGGCAATGGGCCTCCCAGATATGTCATCCTTACCTCGGTTCCCTGTGACATTTGGAAAAAGGAGAATGGCATGACACTCTGAAAGGGCTGCAACAGATTCAGTGTCCTCTGAGGAGAGCCAGGGTTCAGGTTAGGCAGAGACAAGAGAGTTGTGTGATAGCCTCAGAATTATTTTACAACAGAACCCAGGCTCCAGAGGTTCCACTAAAATGAGTTAGGAGGGAAGACAGCAAAAGAAGGAAGAGTTATAGAAGATGAAATTTAGCAGTGTTTGTGGTTGCAAGTAAATGGGAAAAAGCACATAGAATTAAATCAAAAGGACATTTATTGTATCTAACAAGAAATCTTGACAGAGACTGGTCTTGGATCCCTTTGATTCTACCAATCTGTCATCTACTATGTGTAGCAATGTCTCTCTTCATAATATAAGTATGTCTGTCCCAGCTACTTGTCACATCCTTGGAAATCAACATATACTCTTGAAGCAAAGTGAGAAGAAGCAAAAGAGACTTTTCTCCTCACTTGCCTTTTTTTTTTAATGAGGAAAGAAAGCTTACGCATAAGTCTTCAGCTGACTACCCTTAAATTCCACTGTCACACTTTCATCCCTACATCAATCACTGGCATAGAGGAAGAACGATCATGCCTTAAAACAGTGATTCACCTCTTAGGCTAGACAGGTTGCTACCCAAACAACAAAATCATGTCAGCCAGGAAAAGGCAATGGCTGCTAGGAAGACAATCAACAATATCAGTCATGATGATGGATGGAGCTTCAAGGAATGAGATCAGTTCAGTTCAGTCACTTAGTCGTGTCTGACTCTTTGCGACCCTGTGGACTGCAGCATACCAGGCTTACCTGTCTATTACCTACTCCCAGAGCTGCTCAAACTCATGTCCATCGAGTTGGTGATGCCATCCAACCATCTCATCCTATGTCGTCCCCTTTTCCTCCTGCCTTCAATCTTTTATAACATCAGGGTCTTTTCTAAAGAGTCAGTTCTTCACATCAGGTGTCCAAAGTACTGGAGCTTGAGCTTAAGCTTCAGCATCAGTCCTTCAAATGAATATTCAGGACTGATTTCCTTTATGATGGACTGGTTGGATCTCCTTGCAGTCCAAGGGACTCTCAAGAGTCTTCTCCAACACCACAGTTCAAAAGCATCAATTCTTTGGTGCCCAGCTTTCTTTATGGTTCGACTCTCACATCCATACATGACTACTGGAAAAACCATAGCTTTGACTAGACAGCCCTTTGTCAGTAAAGTAATGTCTCTGCTTTTTAATATGCTGTCTAGGTTTGTCACAGCTTTTCTTCCAAGGAGAAAGCGTCTTTTTATTTCATGGCTGCAGTCACCATCTGTAGTGATTTTGGAGGCCAAGAAAATAAAATCTGTCACTGTTTCCATTGTTTCCCCATCTATTTTCCATGAAGTGATGGGACCAGATGTCATGATCTTAGTTTTTTGAAAGTTGAGTTTTAAGCCAGCTTTTTCACTCTCTTCTTTCACATTCATCAAGAGGCTCTTTAGTTCCTCTTCGCTTTCTGCCATGAGAGTGCCACAATTAGAAGATGGAAATGTTAAAACATCAGGAGACTTAGGAAGCCCTCAGTTTACCCACATGTGAAAGGAAGGGTATGTACTCACTAATCTCCAAGGTCCCTCCAAAGATGAGAGCCAAATCTTCTATTAATGACTTTATTATACTCATACCTTTTCTTTTACCATGGCTATTTCCCCATATTTTATCTATCAGATTATTGGCAGGCTGAAAGCAGGGACCTTGTTTGCTTTGTCTTTATATTCTACGTGATCAGTAAATAGCTGAGAGTGAAAGCAAGGCCTAGCACTCTTCAAAGCTTTGTGACTTTGTGAGATCAACCTGGTTTTCTCTCAGTGCTTCCCCAAAGTGAGAGATAAAAACAAGACTCAATCATTGTTTCCCTATGTATTGAGCATCCATCATATAATTGCTGTTCTTGTGGAATCCAAAAAAAGGGTAAGAGCCAATGGTATAAACAACTCTTAACAAAAACAGGCTAGCACATGGAACCCATGCTGCATCTTTAGACAGGAACGACTGTGCTTCTTTCACTGTGACCTGGAGAAATGTATCCTGACAATGGCCTGGACACGGGACAGAGATTTACTTTTCTGTCTGTGGATTGAGTTGTAAAGAGCTAGTGGGTGACTGGGACTTCCCTGGTGGCTCAGATGGTAAAAGAATCTGACTGCAATGTGGAAGACCTGGGTTCAATCCCTGGGTGGGGAAGATCCCTTGGAGGAGAGCATAGAAACCCACTCCAGCATTTTGCCTGGAGAATCCCCACAGACAGAGGAGCCTGACAGGCTACAGTCCATGGGGTCGCAAACAGTTGACCCCAAGACAAGACTGAACAACTAAGCACAGTGGATGACTGAGAGAAGGTGACTGACAGAGAGAGCAGCAATGGAAGAGGAGGAGAGACAGTCTTTTTCAAACATGTCTTTTTTGTGGTATAGAACAACTCACAAATTTGATTATTGTTTGGACTTAGCTAAACCATCATTAGTCAGAGGATTTTTAGTTATGGATTCATAATTTTTAAAACTTGCTGGAGCTTCTTTCCAGTTGGCTGGTTTCCTGTGAGATTCAAATAGAAATGATCAGATAAAATGAATACTTGTTACATTAGAGAATATATGTATTTTAAAATTTAACTCAGTGTTAGAAATTTGATATTACAGTTTCCAAAGAGTATAAGCACAGTTGGACAGAGACTTGCAGAATCCCATAATCTCAAAGATGGAAAAGGCTTTAAAGATCATTAACTCCAACCACTCTCTCAGTGTTTGGATTCCCTCTATCAGCAACCTTGCAACATCATCATGCATTGAAGTTTGAACATCTCCAATGATGGAAAGTTCACCATCTTTCAGGGCAGCCCATTTTATCCTTGGGGTTCCAGGCAATTAAAGAAGTCTTCTTTCCATTAAATATGAATGAATGAATGCTGAATGCTAAGTCAGTTCAGTCATATCTGACTTTTTGCGACCCTATGAACTGTAGCCCACCAGGCTCCTCTGTCCGTGGGGTTCTCCAGGCAGGAATGCTGGAGTAGGTTTCCATTTCCTTCTCCAGGGGGGTCGTCCCCACCCGAGGATCGAAACTGTGCCTCTTACATCTCTTGCACTGTCAGGCAGATTCTTTACCACTAGCGCCAGGACCCAGACAATTAAGGAAATCTTTCTATTAAATATATGACACTATGAAGCTTTCTCTTAGTTTATCATTTTAACTACTGAGCAAGTTTAATTTTCTTCTTTGTGATGGTCCTTCAATTTGGGAACATAGTATGATTTTTCTAAATCTTTTTACTGTCATTCCAGTTGGATATAAATAAGTCTTTCTGTATTCTTTTTAATGTACAGTGCCTACAAATTCTCAAGATTCTTATGTGAGAAAATAAGAGATCTTATCCTCTTGCATCTGAAATGCTCCATGTTTGTAGTTGCTGTATTGACAAGCTATATAATCTGTGGCATTATCAAAATACAACATTGTCTCCTACCTTTCCATTAAAATGTAATCAGTGATGGTAAAAAAAAAAAAAAAAGATTTTTCTTACTCTTAAGTAACAGACATTCCTAAGGTACTTTCAGTTACAAACATAGACTCGGTTCAGTAATGAAAATGTCCACTTCAATACAGGAATCAAAATCATCAACTTGGTCAAGCACTTGGTCCTTTCCACTTCCTCAGCTGGGGTCAGCTTCAGGCTGGAAGCCTGCAGCAGAAAAGGGGAAGTGACTTCTTGCGCTTGTGCTGGGTGGTACTTGGCTTCTCTGTTTCTCCACTTGTCAGCTAATTTCTGACCTTTACACAGTTAGAGTGGATAAGATGAAAGAAAATATCTTCAATCATAACCTGCTCTCTCTCTCTGGGCTTGGTAGGTATTTAATCCTTTTGTGTGTGTGTGTGGGGGGGGGGGGGTGTTTTTGTGCACTTGGGTTGAGAATTCCATCTCTGAAGACCATTTTCCTGAAAATCTTTTGGCCCTACCACTTGTATCTCTACTTTGACTTGTTGTGCCAATGATTATTACATGAGACCTTTCCTTAACCTCTAGAATCCACATTCTTGCTGCTGGGGACACTCTTCTTACACAGGTAGATGGATTAAACAGGACTCAAGAAAACCTTACATTACCTCTTTCTCTTCTGTGAGGCCCACCTATGGTCCACTCCTCACCTCAACAAACTTTGGGTATACAAACTAGTTTTCTGTAGCCACCCTGAATCACAAAAAGGAAGCTCCAAAAAAGAAGCCCATGTTCTCTGGGCAGAGAACCAAGAGTGGTGATTATAAAAATCCTCAGGTATGAGTCAGGCACGAGTAATTCCCCACCAACACCACCTGGTAGTATAGTGAGCACAGTGAAGTTCTCCAAATGGCTTCATGGACGCTCCCCCCAGGGGAGCTGGCTAGAGACAAAGTTAAAGCTTCATACTGTTTCATACTCATAAATACATAGCATGAGATCTTATTAGCCATCTTATTCTTTCAAGCCATATTGAATGTAGTCTTTGCCATCATCCCTGTGGCAGACAGCCAGTGTTCTTCAAAATCTGCTCTTCCTTTCTTCCTATTAAAAAAGGTTTTAGCTTTCCCATTACCTTAAGTGGCAGGATGCATTTTTCCTGCCTCCCTTGCAGCTAGGTGTGACCCTGGTATTAATTAATTTCTGATCAATAGGATGTAAGCAGAAGTGAAGAGTATCCTTGTCACTCCGTGTGTTTAAAAGGAAACCATGAGGTTCAATTCCAGTTAAGATGGAGTAAGCACACCCCACACTCTTTCCTACTTATTACAACTGAAAAGTCTGGGCAAAGTGTATAAAGCAACTACCAGAGGACTCTGAAAAGTATCTAAGAGCATGAGGACTGAGTAAGAAGTTCAGGACCCCTACACAACCCAACAGTGTTGTTACAGTTTGGTTTTGCCTCTCATATATGTTGACTTGGGCTCTGGATCAGCCCCAAAATGGAATCACAAACAGGAAGCTCCAAAAGAAGCCCATGTTCTCTGTGCAGAGAACCCAAAAGTGGTGGTTACAAAAATCTAGGCATGTATCAAAACTCATAGGACTATACACTGCCAAAATGAACTTTACCACAAGTAAATTAAAAATAACTTTTAAAAACAAAATAATTTTCCCTGAACATTCTTATTCCAATGCTTTAGGAAACTAGCATAAAATGGAGCCATTCTGCCAATGCAGGCAAGGATAACACCCTAGTGGATGGCAAAGAAATGGTGTGTGCAGCACACCCAGCAGTGGACTACTGTCTGGGAGGTCTGCTTTCTGTAGCAACCCTACCTCTATCTTACCTAATCAAATCTCTAATGTTTTTCACCTGGACAACTAAGGTGGGTCTGCTCCATCTATGGTGGGTGGAGGCACCTGTTTTAACCTCAGGCACTATGTCATCCAAGCCAATCTGGGTTGTATTGGATTGAGATTCAGTCATACATTTGCCATGCCTTCCAAGTGAGTCACACCTGAAAATTTAATACTGATAAAATGTTGATAGGATCACAAAGAGAGCCACAGGGCACCACTGACTTTTACTACAAGGAGAAAAGGAGAGAATGGAGAATGCTTACTGAAACATGAAGAACTAATAAAACTTTTCAAGTGGAATTTCTGTCTAGGCTGAAAGCAATGAATTTAATCATCAAACAAATCATTAATCCATCTAATTATGTCAGGTCTAGCTTATTTCCCCCATTTTATCCACAAGAAAATAATGGGAGATTTTTCATTAGCGACTTGCTAAAATGCAAATATACACTGTCTCTTGGATTTCTCTGGCATTCTAGTTTTTGAAAAGGCAAATAAAAAGTTAATTTAGCCAACAAACCTTGTTTTTAGTATGCTAAAATTTGTCTTCGTGGTAAACTTCCTCTACAAGGCAGACACACACTATAATGATCAATTCTAAAGTCTGATTCAGGAGCAAGTGTACCAATTTGAGGTTTGCTTAATCTATGCTTAACATTTCATTAAAAAACCTTTTCTGGGACTTCCCTAGTGGTCCAGTGGGTAAGACCCTGCTCTCCCAATTCAAGGGGTCCAGGTTAGATCCCGGGTCAGGGAAATAGATCCCACATGCCACAAATTAAAAATAAAAAAAACTTTTCTTATATCCATAGTTTTCTGGCACATCTTTTCTTTGTTTTCATTCTTCAATAATAATCAAAGCAGTTCAATGATCTGAGCTTCCATGTTCTCCACAACCATGAAAAATAATCTAGGTTCACATGCCAAAAAAAAAAAAAAAATCATATGTAGTACCTGAGTTTCCTGTCTTTCTAACTCCTTATCCAGCTGAGGTTTCAGACCTTCATATCAGAATTCATTTACTCTTTATCTCATTCACTCATTCAGCACATATCTACTGAAAGTCTCCTATAAGAGCCAAGCTTTAATGAAAGTGTTGAAGATCTAGCAGAGAACTGAACAGATAGAATTCTCTCAAGGAGTCTACATTTAATCAAATTAAAGTATAAAATTATAATAGAGTGTCAGATGGTGACCAGTTGGATGAAGTTGTACATTGTAGGGAAGAGGAGGCTGGTATAAGTGTAGGATTAAAATTCTTAAATGGATGGTCAGGAAAGGAGTTACTGGAAAAAGGTTCACATGAGCAAAGGATTGAAGATGGGGAAAGAGATAGCCATGTATATTTCTGAGGTAGAGGGTTCCAGGCAAAGGAAGCAGCAAGGACCAATGCCCCAAGATAGAAACATGCCTGACATGTTGGGTGAAAAGTAAGAAGGACAGTGTTGTTGAGTGGAATAAATGAGGGGAAGAGAACCAGGAGATGAGGACAGGGGGGTGATGGGCAAAAGACTACATAGGAGAGGGTCAGTCACCAAGAAGTTCTACATCACTTGATCCTCCCTGGGAATTTCTGGGTGAATTTAAGATATAAGTAACATATAGTATTACTCTGACTCCCTTCCAGGAGAGTTTCTTTAAAATTTATTTATTTAGCAAATATTTATTAAGTATCTGTAATGTGTCAGGTGCCTTGCACAGGACTTTACAAACTTCCCAGGAACCTTACAATCTATTGGGAAATGAGTCTTTATAATTCACAATGGGAACTTAAGCTTTTACTCTGAGCAAGAAGGTATGCACTGGTTTGAGCAGAGTACTGGCTTTGACTCAGGTTCTAAAGGGATCATTATGCTGTGTTGCTGAAAATAGATTGTAATAGTTCAGGAAGAAAACAGGGGAAATAATTAGGAGGATATTGAAATAATCTATGCAAATAAAGGATGCTTCAACAAGCATAGTAGTGGAAAGACAGTGCCAGAATCTGGGTACATTAGAGTCTACAGAATGTGTGGGCTCCCCAGGTGGTGCTAGTGGTAAAGAACCTACCTGTCAGTGCAGGAGCCACAAAGGACAGGTTCAGTCCCTGGGTCAGGAAAGCCCCCTGGAGAAGGAAACGGCAACCCGCTCCAGTATTCCTGTCTGGGAAATCCCATGGACAGAAGAGTCTGGAGGGCCACAGTCCATGGGGTCACAAAGAATTGGACATGACTAAAGGACTGAATACCACACCACCACCACCATGAAAAGAAAAAGAGGAGTCCAGAATGGATCCAAGATTTCAAGTTTTTGTTTCTCCCTCTGAGGAATCAAAAAGAAAGAATCATCATTTTCTTAGCTGGAGAAAATAATGTAGAGGAGAATTGAGTGGAAAAAAAAAATCAAGGGTTGTATTTTGGACATTTTAATTTTGAGAAGTTTATTATATATCCAAGTGGCAGTGATGAATAAGCAAGACTTGGAAAATGTCCAGGTGTGAGACAGGAATCAGGGAGTCATAAGCAAATAAAATGTAAAACTGTGAAGCTCTATGAAGTTACCAAGGGAGTGAGTGAAGACAGAAAAAGAAAACACCCAAACTCTAAGTCCTAGGGCACTTGAACACTTAGAACTGAGGAAGATAAGGAGAAATCAGCAAAAAAAAGAAAAAAAGGACTGAGAAGAAGCAGTCAGGAAGATAGAAAAAGAAGTAACCAGGACAGTGAAGTGTATTAAAGCCAAGTAGAAAATCACACCAGGGATGATCAAGAGTCACTATTAGGAAACGTCAGGCAAGGACTAAAGACTATGTGGAGGTCATCTGTGAGCCTTACAACAGCAATTTTGGTGACATGCTCGTCCAAAAAGAGTTAGAAGTCTGAGACTGGAGCAGCAAGACCAGACATATTTTTCTGTAAACTTAGGAGAACAAGGAAATAAGTTGAATTTTGGATTTTTCTTTGTTTTTTTATTTTTTAAAGAAGGGGAAAATCACAGTTTTGCATGATAGGAATAATCCAGCAGAGCGCAAAAAAAAAGGTATAATTTTAGCGGAGGGGAGAGAAATTTCTGGAACGTTGTCCTTGAGTAGGTAAGGAAATGAAATCTAGTGAGCAGGTGAAGAGCTTGACTTCAGAAAGGAGCACAGAGAAACTATGTGTACTGCTTCCACCATTTATTTTTCCTAAGTAAATCACCAGGCCCCTCCTCTTGTAGTTTTCTCATTCCTTTATATATCACATCTACTGCTCTTTATAAATAAGATTTGAGGTTTTATCCCCTGTCCATTGATCAGGTGAACCGGATCCTTTGTATTCATTGAGACACTTTATTGTTCCAGGACTGTCCTGAGCATGTGAGATGCAGCTCTGCCCTCATAGAGCTGGTACTACCAATGTGCCAGTAGATACACAGATGAAGAAGATGAATTTGGGTGATGATGAATGCAAAGACAGAACCACCCTGGAGTAAAGAGGGTGGGAGCTTGTTTAGAATGAGCCAAGGGGTCAGGGAAAGTCTTCAACACTTGAGGTGCCATCTAAACTTTGAGAAGGGACCTAGTGTGGGTGAGGGACAGATGCTGGAGCTGGAGGGAGAGATGATGCAGGGGAACAAAAGAAAAGAACAAAGAGAAGTCCAGTTGCCTTAGAATGTAGTGAGCATGATATAGGGAAGTGCTAGAAGAGGTCAGCCAGTAAAGGCTTAGGAAGGTGTTATAGACTGAATGCTTGTGTTCCCCCAAATTCACAAGTTGAAATCTTTAACCCAATGGTATTAGGAAGAGGGACTTGGGGGAGGTGATTAGGTCATGAGGTGGAGCTCTCATGAATGAGATTAGGGCTCTTATAAAACAACCCTAGAGAGCTTCTTCAAAGATTCCCAGGTGGCTCAATGGTAAAGAATCCACCTGCCAATGTGGGAGATGAAGGAGAGTCAGGTTCGGTTCCGGAATCGGGAAGATTCCCTGGAGTAGGAAATGGCACCAAACTCCAGAATTCTTGCCTGGAGAATCTAATGGACAGAGGAGACTGGTGGGCTACAGTCCATGAGGTTGCAAAGAGTCAGACACGACTGGGCAGCTGAGCCCACATGTAGAAAACTTCCCTCACTCTTTCTGCCATGTGAGGGCACATCAAGTCAGTTCTGAACAAGGAAGCATGCTTTCACCAGACACCGCATCTGTCAGCACTTTGATATTAGACTTCCAACCTCTAAAACTATGAGAAATAAATACTTATTCATTAAGACACCCAGCCTATGGCATTTTTGTAATAGCAGCCCAAACAGATTAAAACAAAAGGAGACTCAACTTTATGCCAAAGGCACTGGTAAGTCATTAGTGAGTCTTAAGTCTGACCTGCATTCCAGTTTTAAAGATATCCTTCTGGATGCTGTATAGAAAACAGATCATAAGGGAATCTGGGAGCAAAGGGAACAGGGGACAAATTTCTGCGGTTCTCCGTGCAAGATGAGGAGGCTTGTTCAAGATCAGGGGCAGTAAGGATGAAAAGAGGTGGATGAAATTGTTTTCTACTTCAAAGGTTTGACCAGGATGACTTGCTGATGAATTGGATGTGAAGAGTAAGAGAAAAAGAGAAATCAGCAATGATTCCTAAGCTTCTGGCCTGAGTCACCGGGTGAAGCTGTTATTACAGAGATGGAAAAACAACACAGGGTAGATTGGTTTGGGGGAACAGTAAAACCTGCAATTTCATTTTGGATTTAATTTGGAAATACCTATCAAACATTCAAGTGGAAATAGTTACTAGGCAATTAGCTATAATAAATAACAATAGCTGACACTTCTATGGTGTTTACTATGAACTAGGCAAGGTTCTCGGCATTTTATAAACATTAAATCAGCATAGATTGCATTCACATACTGTGTGGGTTCACCTGGGGAGAAAAGGCAGGTGAAGAAGGAGGCTCAGGATTAAGCCCTGAACACACTAGCATTTAGAGGTCAGCTAGATGCCCGTCTTCCCCACATCCCCAGGTAAAAGTCACCAGTTATAGGCTTTTACATAATAGATCAGAATTCCAAATCCTCTTTGTTGACAATATCTGCACAGGCAGGTGCTTACCTCCTATCTCTTGGTGTGTCTTCCAAAGTCCCAGGCATTAGTGGGAGGAATTCATGTAAATACCAGTTGTATACATAAGCCTTTATGTTTTTTGTTTAAAAAATGATTGCCTCTAAGGATGCTTCCCCCGTCTTGGATTGCTGTTTATCTCTATTTGAACCCCCGCCCCCAACAACCTCCCAAATGCACTTCAGTGGGGAAACTTATTAAGTTTCAGCTGGCTCTCCATCACATGTTTGCTATTATGCTTCAGGTTGTATATGTCAATTGGCCTTTCTGGATAAAAATTCAGCTGCCTTCTTCACCAAATTTACAGCTAATTTCTTCCTCTCAGGATAAGTTGTCACTTTCATCAGAACTCTACTATCTGCTAAGTAACCTTCTCAATTGAATACTAGCACTGATATATATAATTTGTGTTTTTTCCACTTTTACCAAAACAAACAAACAAACAAACATAGAAAACAGCATTAGTCCCAAGAGAATGGGTTAGGGAGAGTTGGTGGCCAGCATGGTAGCTCTGTAGGCCAGCACCTCTTTTGAGAAAACAACCATAAAAAGTGTACTATTACTGATGGCTCAGTAGTTGCTTCTATACTGAAAACCAGCCCCTACTATACAAATTTCAGTGTCCTACATTCTTAGGATTAATTTCATAGCACTTACTTGGACCACTTTTAATGATGAGGTCCAAGTGTTTAAATGGTAAGGGTGCATTATCTTTTTCTCCACTGTTTTATTATTTGGGGCGATCAGATTTGGCTTCTGTTTATGATCAGCACCAAGAGACATAAAAGGGGCTTTGATTACAAAGTATGTACATAAATCGTGTGGGATTTTTTTTTTTCTTTTTCTTTTTGGAGATGATGAAAGGCCAATATTTTTTCTTTTATATTTCAACACTAAACAGAAGTCCTTCTGAAATTTTTTTAAATAGCAGTTCTTATTAATTACAAGTGAAGGCTTAAAGAGGGTTTAAATAAGAGGAACCAAAACGATCATGTTGGTGGCAGTACTCCATGTATTATTTCTTACATGGTGCTCCCTTGCATACAAATCCTCTCTCAATCTCGCGCCCTCTTTTTTTCCTCTCCCTCTCTCCCTCCCTCCCTCTCCCTCTCTCATTGTTTCCAATTTTCAGTCCTTGTCCCTTGACATTTCTGTCTCTGATAGCATCGTTTCTGACCTCTTCCCTGGGGTTTTCCTGCTGGCTTCTCACCGCAGCGTCCAGGACGTATCCAACAGGGAAATCATACGGAAAATGAATCTGAAAGTAAGGTTTTGGTTCATCAAGGAGATAATACGAGTCAGAAAATGTCTCATCTAATTCTCTGGATTCTGCCTTATAATCGGCCGTGAAATATTGAACCCCTGATTTTAAATCAGAACCTAAAATGAGTCCAAGATATAGATATTTAAATGAAAATCTTTAGGGGTTTTCCTCTCCCACATAAATTAATATTTTGATTTTCTGCCAGTTCAGTGTATGGATTTCAGATATGCTGATGAACTGATTTTTTTTTTCAAAAGGACTACAGAAATAAACTACTTTGTATGCCTTTATTTGAGGAAACAGCTTCTAATGAGAAAACTGCTTCATTATTATTTATAACATTTTATAAATTAGGTTTGTGCTATGGTTTCTTCAACCTAAATATTTTACAAATCCTCCTCTATATTTTTAGTTGGAAATATAATACACAGTTACAACATTTTATGGGAAAGCAACTGATCCCCAAGTTAAGTATTTCAACATTTTAAGGCAATGTAAATATTTAAAACAGATCTAGAAGGATAAACTGGCATAGTTGTATGTTTGTAGAAAGCTCTCAAGAATATAAAGCTTCTGTGTTGAAGGACAAATTAGAATTTAGGAACAGCTAGAGGCAAAGGTCCTAATAGATGAACATGGAGTGTTTATCCCAAACCCAAATCTGTCAGGACAGGGCAACAATAGAGGAGACTGGATGAAATTTCATGGGAATAGATGGAGGATAGTGTTTTTGAGGCAGAAGGAAACTCCTTTACAGAAAACTACTAAGAGACTTTATCATATTTTCATTCAGTTTTCCTAATGGCCTGTCATATAATTTCTAAAACCCATGAGTTGTTTTGTTCTTTTATAAATAACAAATTTAACATAAAAAAGCTCAAATAGCCTGTTCTGAATCTCCTAAGAAAAACACCTGCATCCAGCCCTCCCCCCCCGCCCCCCCACCCCCCCACCCCCCCTAGTGTACAGTCGGACCCCCTGTTGAGTAGTGTACATCAAGCACTGGGCTGGAGCTCAGGGAATTCTTTTAGGAATGCTGTACACAGGTGTCATATCCCCACTTTGCAGAAGCTGGAACCCCGTGTCTTGCTCTAGGTTATCCAATGATCAACCATAGAACTGGGATTAGCCAAGGTGTGGTATTAGGACTAGTTGCACTGACTCAGAGAAAGTTACTTACCAACTAATTACTAAACACTGTCATAAGTAAGACCCATTGAAGGTCCAGAAGAGATGGCCCAGGTGGTAAGAGTGAGGCACAGTCAGCCACCATCACCACCTCTATCTTTGGACACAAACAAGAAGCAGAATCTATCCTCAGAGAAATCAGATTGCAATTAAAAGGAGACTGTTGAGAACATTCAGGAAAAGCTTTTTAGATTCAAGGGAGATTGTGAGCTTCAGATAACTCTTAGGACTGATTTGGGAAACTGAGAAAGAATGGGCAATGTGGTCAGATACAGATACATGTGAGGAATAAAATCCATGGGGAAGGTGGTAGCCTGAGAATATTAAGTTTTTTAGAAAACCTGGTGTAAACATGGATAAGTAAGTGACCATGCACTGGGACATTCTGAGGAGTGAAAGAGGGTGTCATACTAGGCAAACCAGGATTTATCACTCCCTTTTGGATAAAGGTTATGATAGAATTGATTATGACAGTCTCAAGCAGCTTGTGATGCTAAGGATATAAATGTTGGGAATTGGGATGTAGTCGTTCTGGTAACACGAAGTTCTCTGCAACCCTAAACATTCTTCCGCAAGGGCAGAAGGGAACCAGAAGAGGAACCATGCCTTGCTGAGGGACCCAGAGTTCCAAGTTGCCAGTTTCATCTACAAATTAGGAATGCCAATAGAAGGGACTCTTGGCTTTTATTTTTTTACTGTTTTCAGTGTAAACCTATGCAATGATAATAAAAATATTTTCAACAAAATATTCAAAATGCTCACAGGGGTCACACACTCCAGAACCCTTCAGAGCCCAGAGGATGGTTCCTGACTACTAGTATTTGAGCACCTTTCAAGGGGCAAAGAAAGCAGTGAAGTCCTCTAGTTGTCAGAATGTTTCCAAGCAGCCAATTAAAACACCACAGAGTGAACTGGAGAGAAATATGAGCCATCCTCTGGCCAAGACACTTGCTTCTAATTAAGTAAACGTGTGTACAAGAATCAAGACTATAACGCACAATAGGTGTTCAGTAAAGGCTGGAATTAATTCTAAGCTTAGAGGTTGAATCTTAGCCAAGAGACACTGTTGCTGTAGAAACCGCTACTGGAGACCAGCCCCCCACATAATACACCACCATCAGCCCCACAACCTCTCCCCAAACCCAGGGTACAGAGTTTGGAGAGAAATACCTGGGGTTCAGATCATTTAAAACCTTGTAGACTAAAGATCTTGATCTTTTTCTAAGCATAATGGAAAGCCATTGAAATATTTCATGCTGAGAGATGTGGGGATAGGGTGTCATGTTCAAATTTGCATTTTGGAAAGATTGCTCTGGCTGCAGGGTGTGGAACAGTTTGCAGGAGTAGCAGAATAGATCCAGAGATATAAGTTATGCGGTGGTTAATAATAGTAAAGGCAAGGGATAGGATTAGGATGGACTAGGGTGGTGGAGGTGATGAAGAGAAGTAAAGAGATTCAAGTGAGATTAATGAGTAAATTCAGCAGAACTTGGAGGTAAATTTAGTATAAAGGACTGAAGAGTGGGAAGTGTCAAGAATGATACTATATTAGGAAGGTGTGATGTTCACAGAGAGGGGCTACTCTCAGAGAAGACACAGGCTGGATGTAGAGTGGGTGCAGAGCATGAGCTAGATTTTGGAGAAATTTTATTGGTATTGCTTTGACTCACACATACTATTAGAGACACTGAGTAGGCAATGACTATACTGATTAACAGCATGGATAAGAGGCCTGGGCTGGAGGCAGCATAGAGTGAGTCATCTGTAAATGACTCTATCCTTTTAACCTTTCCATTGGGGATATTGGTTTGTTTTCTTTCTTACTGAATGGCTGATTGACTGATTTGATTTGAGTGATTTTGAAATAGAAATAGAAGTCTGAAATAGAAGCCCCTTCCTAACTATGTTGAGCATTCCTTGATGGAGACCGAACGGTTTGACCAAAGATCCCCTCACCACAATGCTGCCAGAGGATGGGTTTAAGCTTGGCCAGTGTGATACTCTTAGCCAGAGCTCACCTCTGACCCACGGTGGACATCCTCACTGGCCCAGCAGTAGCCCAAGTGGCCTTGAGTCCAGACTGTTTCTACTTCACAGACTTTGCTCTGGTTCCTGTTACCCAGCTCTTGATTCCTGCCCATTATCCAAATTTCTGGTAGAGTCTGTGTGCCTTCTATCTCTTCATATAATTGATCTTTATTTTATTTTTTGCTTAAATTGAACAGTTTTATGAAATGAAGAACTCTGACTACTGATAACTTTCCTTTCAATGTATGTTTCTTCCTCTTTCTCCAATTTCCTTAAAACTACTTCTATCCTGAGTTATTCTTTCTAACTGGCTTTCTCTCTGCCACCACCATTCTTCCTACACTCCATCTTGCACTTTACTTTTCCTTTCATGGACCTTCCCTATCTGGCCAAAATACCAAACTAGAGATTCAGGGTTAAGAAGCAGAGTGAATACAATGACTTCATAAAATCAAGAATTTAAAACTTCTGACAAGTCAGAAAAAGAAGTTGAAATTTATGAAATGAAATTTAATTGAGATAAATATACATTTTTGAGCTTAGCTTCTAAAATGAAGTATAGAAGATAAACAATGGTTTAACAGCAACATTATATTAAAAAACAAAACAAAAAACCCTTAAGGAAGATTGCCAGATAAAATATCAATGACATACTTATTCTAAATAATTATTCATCATTTATCTGAAACTTAAATTTAACTGAATGTTCTATTTTTTGCACCCCCAATGTTCATAGTAGCATTATTTATAGCTTTCAAGGTATACAAGCAATCTAAATGTCCATCAACAAGAATGGATTAAGAAGATGCATTATATATATATGTGTATATAAATATACATACACACACATATATACAATGGAATACTACTTGGCCATAAAAAGAACAATATTTTGTCATTTGCAGCAAAAAGTATGGATTTGGAGGGCATTATGCTAAGTGAAATAAGGCAGACCTAGAAAGACAATAAAAATATTATATGATATCATGTGGAATCTGAAAAATACAACTAGTGAATATATATAAAAAAGAAGCAAACTCACAGATACAGAGGACAGTCTGGTGGTTGCTAGCAGGGACAGGGCAGTGGGGGGAGGGCAATACAGGCATACAGGGGAAAAGGGGTCATTATGGGGTTATATGAAATAATGTGTGTAAAACTTCTGGAAGTTATAAAGCACTATAAAATTTAAACTATCTTTCACTCAATTTTTTTTATAAAGAGAAAAAGATTAACTTGCTGTTCTGTGTTTTATTAGTAAATCTGGAAGTCTTGATGGAAAGCTCAATATAGGTCTTCAGATATGGGTGCTCTAATAAATCAGTTTTACAGTATATGGATGGGAGAGTGAAGACTAGAAGGAGTCATTAAAGCATAGTTTTTAAAATCATCGGATTAATATTTCTAATATTTCTTTGAGCACTTGCAAAATATCTCAGGTACTCCACTAAGTACTTTTTATGTATTATCTCATTTCAGTTCAGTTCAGTCACCCAATCGTGTCTGATTCTGTGACCCCATGAACTGCAGCACGCCAGGCTTCCCTGTCCTTCACCAACTCCTGGAGCTTGCTCAGACTCAAGTCCATCAAGTCGGTGATGACATCCAATCATCTCATCCTCTGTCATCCCCTTCTCCTCCTACCTTCAATCTTTCCCACCATCAGCAGCTTTTCCAATGAGTCAGTTCTCAAATCAGGTGGCTGAAGTATTGGGGCTTCGGCATCAGTCCTTCCAATGAATATTCAGGACTGATCTCCTTTACGATTGACTGGTTTGATCTCCTTGCTGTTCAAGAGACTCTCAAGAGTCTTCAACACCACAGTTCAAAAGCATCAGTTTTTCAGTGCTCAGCTTTCTTTATGGTCCAACTCTCACATCCATACATGACTACTGGAAAAAATACAGCTTTGACTATACAGACCTTTGTTGGTAAAGTAATGTCTCTGCTTTTTTATATGCTGTCTAGATTTTTCATAGCTTTTCTTCTAAGGTGCAAGTGTCTTTTAATTTCATGGCTGCAGTCACATAGCTGCTGCTGCTACTGCTGTTAAGTCGCTTCAGTCGTGTCCGACTCTGTGCGACCCCATAGACCTCAGCCCACCAAGGCTCCCCCATCCCTGGGATTCTCCAGGCAAGAACACTGGAGTGGCTTGCCATTTCCTTTTCCAGTCACATAGCAGTGATCATTTAATGCTCTCTAATACTATCTGATGAGGGAATGGAAACACAGAGAGGTTTATTAACTTATTTAGGGTCACATAGTTAAAAAATAGGAGACCTAAAATTCAAACATAGGTGCTCTGACTACCAAGGCTCACCCTGAACTGCTATGTTATTTTACTTTTAAGATTTATAGCTGAATGAAATTTGATTTTCAGTGCTATCATTCCTATTGAGTTCTGTGCTCCTTTCATTCAGTTACCATCAGATTAATCTAAGCTTTTCTAAAATAGCACCAACTCAAATGAATTTAATTTGTTTTTTCATGACTCTCAGTTCACAGTTTTCCTTTTAACTGGTTTTCCTTAATTAGTATTTTTTTTAAAAAATGGTTCATATACCTCTTTAAACTAGTTGCTTTAAGGTACCAGCTCTTACAGCTGACTGTAAAAGAGTGTTAGCTGCTGGGGTCAGCATTCATTCCATCACTTTAAGCATTCATTGAGCCTCCTTCATCTTTTCACAGCAAAACAAAGTGGGGGAAAGAGGCTGGATTTGTTTGCCTGGCTTCATTCGAGCAAATGAAGATGGAGATTTCTCTGATGATTACAGCCTAGGAACGGAGGCAGGCAGTTAAAAAAAGCAACGGTGCACACTAATTGTCCTGGTGTTTGCTACAACCTCTCTTGCCCCTGTCACGGAGCGTCAGACAGGTAGGTTAGAGGCAGCAGGAGGAGCAGCCTGACCTAATCAATTGCTGTCCTGACCATTCCTAGGAAAGCCGCCAGCTGTGGCTCGCAGGAGGCAGGAGCTGATGTGAGCTGCGTGGCTGTCACCCATCCTCCCCAGCTCAGTGTGATCCTTGACTCTCATGCTGTCAGCCACATCCTACCATTCTCCACCACCAGGTGAAAAAGCGGATTCCTAAAGGCACAGCCACCAGGACCAGGCTTTAAGTTAGGGGGCTGGCTTCTGGAGAAGGGGTACAAAAGAACAGCCTCCTCTCGCTCATGCATCTGTGTTCTCCTACCCACAAGTGGGCCCTTTGTCCCCTGTGAATCCACCCCATCCATCCTGTTACTCGTCGCCACTAACAAGCTGTCAAGGTCTCAGTTTTCTCTTTGTGAGGTGCTCTCAAATACTGTTTGTCTAATGTCCCCCATGAACCCTGGAGGCATGGACCATTTCTTCATATTTTATAAAGAACGGTGTAAGTTCAGCACTCCATAAATATAAAATGGTGAACAGAAAATTTCCCCCATACCGAAGCCATTTCATTTTCTTCAGCAAAACGGCTCCTTTTATTTCCATGCAAAAAACCCAACGAGGGAAATTTCTTCATTGCTCAGACAGCTACAAAATGTGATCACATTTTTCCCCACAGCTAATGTGCTCTTATGTATAAAATTTAAATCTGAAAGTCTGAGCAGATGGCCTATAAAGTTCTTGTTTTCCCTCTGAATCTAATTTCTTCCTGCTTATAGTGGGATTTTTTTAATCATTTGAAAAAGAACAATAAAATGTTTCTATAAAGTGTAATGATCATTATCTTAATGATTGTTCACTCCCAGTGAGAGCTCAAAGGAGAGATTGGACCTTGACTTTGGGTCTGGAATCTTACCTGCCCTGTCATGTTCACAAACATGAATCAATTCCACAAACCCTTACCAGGTGGGGCCTGCACATTTTAGAAATGGTCATAATTCTTACTTAAAGTAGGCAGAAGTTCACCTGACTTTAGAGAACTAAATGACCTAAGTAAATTAGCTGTGTAAAGAAAATGGGCAAAATATGAAGGCTCATTTAGAAAATATTATTTTTGAGTGCTTTTAGAACTCTTTTATTTCATTTCATTCAGAGACATTAATGAGCTAATTACCATTTTACTAAAGGAGGCTCATAGGACTTCAACTTAGCAATACTTAATTGATCAGTTTGGAGAATTATATGATTAAAATTGTTTTGTTTTTCGAACTACTCCATAATTCACATTCTTTTTTTTTTTTTTTATCACTTATTACATTCAAATGCATCTGTCCACAGGAAGGTTAAATAAGTAAATAAAATATAGGAATTGACATCACCTTTTAACCCCAACATTATTTTGCAAGTTGAATTCATTGGCATCACCTGCCCTTAAAATGTGCAGAACTGAGCATGAATACAAATGAATAACAGTTATAAGTGAAGCTAACACAGATGAAATAAAGTACATTCTATCTATTTTCAAACATATGCCTTGTCCTGTAGTCCTACCTTTCTGGAAAATTGAAGGCCAGGTTCAAATTTAGAACTCCTGTGCTGCACCTGAACATGGCAGCCCAGGGAACATCCTCGCCCAGCTTCACTCACTTTCTCTTCCCAACCCAGTTCCATCCTGCACTATAAGCCATCATGTACTCATAGTACATGTGCCTCCTGGTTCACATTTCCAAACTGCAGTTCTACCCTCCTCTCCCCACTCCCCTGCAAACAGCTCCCCCTTGGCCATCCTGCAGGCCTAAGGATATCAAACTCTGGCATCATAGTCTTCCTTTGGCAGAGACCCATGCAGATTCTGGAATTGGATTCAAGGCCATTGAGATAGGAAATTCCAGGGACATGGATATGAAAAATGTAGTTTGATAGGTGCAGAGAAGAGAGAAGTCCAAGTAGAATCGTATTTACCTATCATGTCATGTTCACAACCATGTACTGAGATAATAAAACCTTGGACTCTTGGTCCCAACAGTAGGGACGTAGCCACAGGAGATCCAGAGTGGGGCCCTGCTAGATACAGGACCGCCTGTTATTACAACACTACGAACCAGGCCCACAGTACTTGTTTCACAAAGTACTCACTAGGTACAGAGAGACAGCACTGGCAAGAGTCCTACTATGTGCCATCAGGAAGACAAACATCCATAACATTTAGTCTCTGTCCTCAAGAAACTTATAGTCTAGGTGGGAAGATCACGAGCACAGAAAATAATTGTGTTACAGGGATGAAAGCCAAAGAAGAGGTAGAAGTCAAGTCAATGGCTTATTCTTCCCCAGAAGCAGTTAGGAACTAAGAAGTACAAATAAGTTTTCTTTAACCACTTAGATAATTGTTCTGCCTTCCTAAGTCAGCCTCCATGATACTCCTTGCAAGAAGCTTAGTATTATCCCATGGAACACTGGAAATGAACAGGTTAAGATTTTGGCATCCTTGAGTGCTAAGTCGCTTCAGTCGTGTCCGACTCTTTGCCGCCCTATAGACTATAGCCCTCCAGACTCCTCTGTCCATGGGATTCTCCAGGCAAGAATACTAGAGTGGTTTGCCATGCCCTCCTCCAGGGCATCTTCCTGACCTAGGGACTGAACCTATGTCTCTTGCATCTCCTGCATTGGCAGGCAGGTTCTTTACCCACTAGCGCCACCTGGGAAGCCCCACAAATCTGATGCAGGCAGGATTAGAAGGAGAAAGATTCAGCTCCCAGTTTAGCACGTTGTGTGCCAACCCATTTGCCCACATCAATGTCTATTTAAAGTGAAGCCAATCAGACCATCTTCACCTGTTCTACTGATCGCCTGTAGCAAGGGAGGAACAGAAAGCCCACAAGTTGGTCTGAAAAATTGAGCCTCTGTGTAATTTCCAGTCGTGTGTCTGCTTGGAGGCACACAGCCAACACAGCCATCAATCTGGCAGTTCTTTCACAGTGACCCAATATATATTTGCTAGGCCATTTACGCCATCTGCCATGCAAATGTCAGTTAAGGAAACAGCATAGAGTTGTGGGAATATCGGGGTTAAAATGCCACTTAACAGGAATGCACCAGTTCCAGCAGCAATTGCCCACAGGAGAACAAAGAGCTGGGAGAGCCAAAGGCAATAAAAAGAGAACAGAGGTGTAACAGACCAAGGCTCCCAACCTTGCTTTCTCTTCAGGCTTATTTTATCATGGCACCTATAGGCACAAGGGCCTTCCTTTCTGGCAAAGACACTCTGTATGATTCCACTGAATTAAACCGCTTATATAGGAATTATACATACAACATTTATATATAAACATACATTCATATATATATATATAATTTTAGATAGCTTACATATAATTATATATAATTTTGTAAATTTATATATATAATTTTATAAATTTAGGTATAATGTATATATAATCTCTATATATCCATATACATAAAACTTTTAAGGGAAAAAGCATCATCCATAGTTCCATCTCTGTAAGATAGTTCCCCATCCCTGAATATTGCCTTCTTGTTTGAGTGCATATGTTAGCAGTACTTGTAACCATCTACTGAGCCCTTACTATAATATGCTGGACACTGTATTAGCATCCAATTACATATTTTTCTAAAGTTTACATCAAGGTCAATATTTTTTTCTGATTCTGTAGATGCAACAAACAAGGCTCAGATGTGTATTTTTTAAGCCCCAGGACACCCAGCTTGTAAATGAAAGACCCAAACTTCAAATCAGTTCATCCATATCTTTCATACTGAAGCCAGTCCCGTAGGTATGCACACTTATTTGTGTGTGTGTGTGTGTGTGTGTGTGTGTGTGCGTGTGTGTGTTCTCAGTTGCTCACTTGTGTCTAACTCTTCCTGATTCCATGGACTGTAGGCCGCCAGGCTCCTCCATCCGTGGGATTTTTCAGGCAAGAATACTGGAGTGGGTTGCCGTTTCCTCCTTCAGGGGATCTTCCTGACTCAGGGATTGAACCCACGTCTCCTGCATCTCCTGACCTGGCAGCAGATTCTTGACCTCTGAGCCACCTGGGAAGCCTCATGTACGCTTGTTTGGGGGTGTGTGTGCTTAGTTGCTTCAGACAGGTCTGACTCTTCGCAACCCTATGGACTGTAGCTCACCAGGCTCCTCTGTCCACGGGATTCTCCCTGCAAGAATACTGGAGTGGTTTGCAATGCCCTCCTCCAGGGGATCTTCCTGAGCCAGGGATTGAACCCACATCTCTTAAGTCTCCTGCATTAGCAAGTGGGTTCTTCACACACTGGTGCCACCTGGGAAGCCCATGCACTCGTTTATACAGGATTAAAATCAGAGAGCATACACTATTTCACATTTACCTTTGTTTGGTTAACACCATAAGTATTTTTCATGTTTTATATAGCATCATGTTTATCACTTTTAACATCTAGATAATTATCCATCTAATGAGTTATATTGATTCACAGTTAATACTACAATGAACTTGTTAGTAATATACAGGTGTTTGCATCTGTTGTACTATTTCCTTAGGATCACTTTCCAGGAGTAGATCCCTGGGTCAAACAGTATGACCATTTTTATGGCACTTGGTAGGTATTGTCATGTTGCCTTTCAAAAATATTCTATTAGAAGCATGTGAGTGTTTCAACTTATAACAACCATACCAGCACTGGATGTTTTATTAAACTTTTCTTTGTTGATTTATTACATGTAAAATAGCATCTCAGGCTTGCTCTGATGTGCCTTTTTTACTCCCAAGTGGTGATGGCTATTTCGCCCATCTACTTGTTTACTGCTTTTAGGTCGTCTCTTACAGCTGTTCCCTCTCCCAAGCCCATAAATCTCAAGGCGTTTTGTATAAATATGTATGCACTCTTCACGTGGAGGTACTATTACTTCTTTGCATTATTGTCTTCATTCCTGCAGAAATGTCTGAAAAAGAAATGCTAACTTGACATATAAAATGCCAGTGACAAATCCTTCTCCAGAATGATGTCTCAAACTGAAATAAGAGATAGTATGAGCAAGTTATTTGGAAATACAAAGGTAAATATCAAGAGAAAGAGCTGAAAAGGCTTTAAGAGGTAGCTTCCTCAGGTGGGGGCATGCAGAAGGGACAAGGCTGGGAGATGCCCTTTTTCATAGGTCTTACATAACTCATTGACTTTTTATCTGGCAATTACAACTGAAGAAAAAAAATTACATTAAATGTATAAACTCTTCTCAACAAATGAATTGAAGGCTCACATAATGCTCTGTGCCCTTGCTTGAAAACGTCTTCCAATTAAGCTTTCTTCTTTCAAATATTAACGTATTTTTACATCTCCTCTTATTACTCACAGCCACAAGATGCTAAAAGGAAGGGACAAAATCTGGCCAAACTGTGTTCAGGGTTGCTATCAGAGTCATGTCTTTCTGAATTCCAGATTCTCATTATTTCCATTTTTTATGTACTTTGCAGAGACTTAATTAGAGCTCCTACATTGCAGTGGGGATCCATAACAGGAGGGGGTCCTCTCTCCAGAGAAGAATTGATGCTCATTAACAAAGGAGAAATGAATCTCCAAATTAATTTTATCTGGGGAAACTAGGATTCAAATACCTGTGAGTAGTGATCTGCCATTTTGCTCTCTTATAGGAGCAAATCAAAATCACCTGAAATGAATCATGTCCCCTAAAACCAGGCTGATTTCTAAACCCAGACCCTCTGAGTTGAATCCTTGCTCTCCCACTTTCCAGGCATATGACCTTGGGCGAGTTATTTAACCTACCTTTGTCTCAGTTTTCTTCTCTGTAAAATGGAAATAGTAATAATATCTGCCTCATAGCTTTTGTAAGAATGTCATGAGTAGATACATTTAAAGGATGTAGAATAGTGCCTGCCACAGAGTAAGAACTCAGTAAATGTTTTCAAATAACATTGTTTTGTTATTTTTTTAATTTTAATCGTTTATCCTAGAGAATAGGAAACTTTGTCCATGATCAGGATGCATGGCATAGCTGTGAATAGAGATTTGTATTGAATCAAAAATCAGATATATTCAAATACTAACTTTGACTCTGCTGTTTATCAGCTATGCAACTTGGTGCAAGACATTAATTTCCTCATTATACACTGGATCCTAATATCTAGCTCATAGGATTGACCGAGAAGATCAAAGAAGAGAATGTGTCTGAAATCTGCTCATCTCATTTTTGCCAGCATACGTTGCCCAAAGGGCTGAAGAGAGCAGGAGCAAAGGCAGAATTATAGCAGTTACCTGAGATGGTTGGAGCTGAACCATCTTCTCTTGCTCTAATGGTACCAATTGCCGGTGATTAGTGGGAGAGAAGTGGGAGCAGAGAAGGCTGTTGAATATGTGTTCATTACCTAACACACAATTATTGTTGAGCCAGGTGCTGTGCTGGGAGATAAATCAGGTCACTGCCCTCAGTGAGCTTGGTGCAGAGCAGGAAACAAAGGCACACATAATTAGAGTTCTGTGTTCCAAGCACAAGAATAGGGCTGTACAGATGGCTGCACAAAGGAGAGGCGCCTAGGGTGCAGGGAAGCTGCTCAGGAGGGAGATGTATTTGTAATCTATTGCTGTGTAACAAATTACTCCAAAACTTAGTGACTTAAAATAGCACATGTATATTATCTCATCATATCAGTGGGTCAGTAACCTGTGCATGGCTCAGCTGGGTCCTCTGTTTCATAGTTTCTCACAAGGCTGCTGTCAAGGTGTTAGTCCAAGTATGCAGTTTCATCTGAAAGCTCTGCTGGGGAACAGACCCACTTCCAAGCACTATGGCTGTTGGCAGAATCCATTTCTGTGTGCAGTGTTGGAAAGAGCATTGACTTCTCTCTGTTAACTGGAGGCTGTCTTCAGGTCCTTGCCACAGGGACCTCTCCACTGTGGAAACTTGCTTCATCAAAATGATCAAGCCAAGAAGGCAAGAGAGAGTCTACTGGCAAGATGAATCTTACAATTGTTCCTGACCCTACCTTGGAGTGATACCCCATCACTTTTACCATACTAATTATCCCAATACCTTGCCAATCTTTGGAAAGTTACTAGGTTCATCCCAGGCTCAAGCAAGGGTGGGGTATTGCAATAAGGCCTGAAGACAAAGAGGCAGGGGACATGCAGATCTTCATAGAAATAAGTCTACCCCAAAAGGACTCTTGAACTGATTCTTGAAGCAGAAAATGTGATCTCCATCTACAGGAGGAAAGTAGGTCATGGAAGAGATAGGACAAGCAAACAAGAGAAAAGAGGGGAAAAGGATAAATGTTATCTTACTTCTTAGGCTGTTATTTCTAGTATTCCAGTTGAAGTTGAAACTCCAATAGTTTGGCCACCTGATGCGAAGAACTGACTCACTAGAAAAGCCCCTGATGCTGGGAAAGACTGAAGGTGGGAGGAGAAGGGGATGACAGAGGATGAGGTGGTTGGATGGCATCACTGACTCAATGGACATGAGTTTGAGTAAGAGCTCTGGGTGTTGGTGATGGACAGGGAAGCCTGGCATGCTGCAGTCCATGGGGTCACAAATAGTCGGACACGACTGAGTGACTGAACTGAACTGAAGCTGTTATCTCAGAGGAAAAGAACAGAAAAAAAGATACACTTCAAATAATGGAAGGAAATCAGACAATTGAGATAGATAAGAAAAGAACAGTGGTGAATTTTGAAGGGAAAAACAAAGACTGTCAGTCTTGCTTGTGGATTAGTTGAAAGCCACACTGCTGATGAAGGTGATTTTCCTAGATTTATTTTGAATTGGTGAGTGGATAAGAGGTCAGAGTGACAGAGGTGGGCATGTGCTGAAGTAAGGATGACAGCCACAGTCTGTTCCCCTGGCTTTTAGTTTTTAATTTATTTCATCAATAAATAGACTTCTTCTTTAGACTACACTCTGTAATGGCCACATAATTAATTAATTAATCAATTACTTAATGCCAGTCATGATACTTTCCTCTTTTTAGTTTTTAGTGTAGCCTATGTTTTCAGGTTTTATTTCCCTGATGTGCTTGTAAAAAAGAAAAAGAAAATGGATTGCAAGAATCACAGCCATTATATTGAGTATTTCAGCTTAGAATATTATATTCTCGAGGGTCTCCATTATTCTGGTCAAGATTTATTATAATGAGGAAGGATGATGAGTACTCTTGATTGAACTTTGGGGTTCAGTTTGGTCACTCTCTTCTGCCTCAATGTCCACATCTATAAAAAGAGAATAACAGGACATACTGTCACTAGTTGATGTCAGTATTAAATGAGATAACACAGTCAGTACAATTTAGAAATTATAAATAATTCATATAATACATAAGAAAATAATTCATTCCACAGTTATTGAGTGCACTGCACGAGACACCATGGAAATGTCTGGAACAGAACCCAGCCCTTAGGTTTGAGGGGCTCAACAGTAGTGGGAGAGAAAGTATTTCAAGACATCCTTAGAATGCAATCCCCTAAATGTGATAACAGAGACTTATACAAAGGCCATTAAGGCTATTGACAAATTTATCACATCATATTGTAAATATTCATTCTTTCATAAAGTCACATAACATTTAACAAATATGATTGTTTGTGTGGGGTTTTGTTTGTTGAGGGAAGGAGATATGACCACAGTGTGCTGCTCAAGCACATGGACTCCAGAGAAAGCCTGCCTGAGTTCAAATCTTGGCTGTGATACTTACAAACTATGTGACCTCAGACAAGTTACTTAACCACACTGTATCTCATTTGCCTCTTTCGTAGAACGTGGATGATAATAGTATCTATCACGCAGGTTTTGTGAGGATTAGACAAGTTAGCACAAGCAAAGCTCTTAGAACAGTGCTTGACATATCATTGTAATAGGCACAGTATAAGAGGGTGTTTTCATAACCATGGGCAGAGCCCTATGCTGGCCCCAAGGATATAACACTGAAAGAGAAGAGTGTAGTCCCTGCCTCTTAGTAACCTGATGCTTATTGGGTGGGTACTCCATTACCCACCAAACCATCTAGGCCAGGAACCTGGAAGTTACCTGAGACACACCCCTCTTCCTCAGTTCCACCACTGTATGCCCAGCCCTCACAATCACTGAGTCAGATCATGTACATTTTGCAAAGTTCCCATATCTGTCCCCTTCCTCTAACGCCCATAACTCCCACATTCATTCAGTAACTCATCTTCCCTCACCTGCATCAGTTTCTTTGGCTCTAGTGCCTCCTCGATGCTACTGGTTGTGTGCCAGTCTGAGCAACTTTCAAATCCCTATTGTGTTCTTCAGCACTTCCTGGAATAAAATTAAATTCCTTAACAAGACCCTTCCTAATATGCTCCTGGAACACCTCAATACTTGCCCAGAGGCAGTATTGCCTAGTGGTTTAAAGACACAGACTCAGGAGCCAGGCAATTAAAATGCAGTTTCACCATTTACAATCTCTATAATCTTGGTCAGATTCATGATTTAACATATATGAAAGTACTCTGGCACAGAGTAAGTATTATATAAATGTTGGCAGTGATTATTACTTCCCCAGTCTGAGTCTCTCTTTCCTAACTTCTCCATCCTGTTACAACCATATGGAACCACTGTTCATTCCCTACATGGCATCTTATCTGTCTATCTGATTCCTCTCATCATCCCATGTGATGGATCCCAGCATGAACCCCAGTGAGACCCTCCTTTGGTGTTCATGACTTTACCTTTGTTGTTCATGGTTCTGTCCTTAGGTGCACATGAGACCTGTGATTTTGTTACACTGTATAAGATTCTGTCTTAGACTAGAGACTCTCCTTGCTGGCTTAATGAAATGAGAAGCCATGTTGGAGAAGACCATGGTAATAAACCCATGGGCAGCCTCCAGGACCTGAGGACAGGCTCAGGTCCTCAGTCATACAGCCATGAAGAAATGAAAGCTGCCAACAGCGTAAGTGAGCTTAGAAATGCATTATTCCACATTCAAGCCTCCAAATGAAAATTCAGCCCACCTTATACCTTGAGTTGAGCCTTGTGTGACCTTGAACTGTGCATGCTTAGTCACTCAGTTGTGTCTAACTCTTTGCCACCCCATGGACTGTAGCCCACCAGGCTCCACTGTCCATGGGATTTCTCAGGCGAGACACTCGAGTGTGTTGCCATGTCCTCCTCCAGGGGAGCTTCCTAACCCAGGGATTGAACCTGCATCTCCTGTGTTTCCTGCACTGGCATGCAGATTCTTTACCTACAAAACCATCAAGGAAGCCCTGACCTTGAACAGAGAACCCAAATAATCCATGCCCAGACTCCTGACCCACAAAAACTGTGAGATAGTAAATGTTTATGCCACTGAGGTTGTGGTAATTTGTTACTTAAAGATAGAAAGCTAATACACCCCCAACCCTGTTCTCCTGGTGAACTCCTACTCAAACCTCTAAAGTGTCACCTCTTTTGAGAAGCCTTCCGTGATGCTCCCAGGCACAAGTGGCCTCTCCCTTCTGATATGCCCACGGCACCTCTTGCTCCTTTTCGTAACAGAACAGTTGCACTGTGTTGTATTGTTACTGTCTCTAAGTCCTTAAGGATGGGAGCTATATTTTATTCATCTCTGAATTTTCAGTTTCTGAAATATGATGTCAATTTTGTAGGAGAGAGGAAGAAAGAGAATGAAAAAGCAGAAAAAAAGAGAGGATACCAAGGCAACTAAATGTTCAATAAATGTTTGTTGATAAGTGAATGAATAAACAGTACTTTGATTATTTTCTTCTCTGGTCTATTGAATTCTACAGAGGCACTTTCATTTCACTCTGATAGGCATCTCAAATATTGAGGCTATCATCATAATAAATGACTAAATTATCACTAACTTGGATTACAAGCAAAAAAAAAAATGAAAATAGCATTAAGAAAATGACGCTTCACCAAGAGAAATATTTTCATTTACTTTTATTCTTAAAAAGAAAGCTTGGGCAGAATAAGGACCAAATAGTAGATGTAGAAGTGATGGGGGTAATTTTTTAGTATGCCAAACACTAGAAATGCATGTTGAAACAGACCAATTGATAGGGAACATGGATAAAACTCAACCAACTTGGAAAAGATCTCTTTTAACTTTATTCAACAGAGATAAACAATAGAACTAGCAGAGTCTCAATTTCTCAAATTTTTATGAAAGAAATTCAATGTGTTTATTTGAAGGAAAAGAAAACAATTAAATTATCACTTCTTCCTTCTGTACGATCCTGGTCGCTCTGGAGTGCATGGTTACTTATTGCGCAGACTTATTGCTTATTGCGTGTTATGTTATAGTTGAGAGGAAACAGAAGCAGAAGAGGCCCACTCTAAGTAGTATATTGAATATTATTTGAGTAATATATGTGTGTGTGTGTGTACATATAAAACCTGACTGAAGCATACTGTAACCACAGGTAAATTCTGGATTTTTCCTGGAGAATCCCAGGGATGGGGGAGCCTGGTGGGCTTCTGTCTATGGGGTCACACAGAGTCAGACACGACTGAAGTGACTTAGCAGCAGAAGCAGCTTTCTGCAGATCAGGGCCACCACAGGAAGAAAAATGATGAGCAATCCAGCTGCTGGGATGGAATGATGGATGGGTACACAGACGGGCACCTGCTGCTAACATTCAGTGACAGTGGCTACCCTACAGTGTTATGATACTTGCTGAGAAGAATAAGCATTAACTTCTTACAATAGTGGCTATTTCATGCTATGTGTGTGTCCAGGAGATTTGCAGTTTACTCACTGTGTTGTTTAAGGAGATATTCCACATGTCAAACATGTTATACGAGTGCCAGGCACTTAGTAGGGATATAGTAATACTGCTAAGTCACTTCAGTCGTGTCTGACTCTTAGCACCCCACAGACTGCAGCCTACCAGGCTCCTTAGTCCATGGGATTTTCCAGGCAAGAATACTGGAGTGGGATGCCATTGCCTTCTCCAACTTAGCTGAACATAAATCTGAATTGCTGCTCTAAAACTGTTCCCTGCCTTTGGGAAATGAATGCCTGTGATGGAATTGGCATTACCAATAGCTTAGGTCCAAGGAGCAGTGGCTGCGTGGGTGCAGGAGGGCCTAGAGGAGCTATTCCATATTCAAAGTCAGGAGGGGCGGTGGTGAGGAGATACCCCTCATCCAAGGTAAGAGAAACCCAAGTAAGATGGTAGCTGTTGCAAGGGGGCATCAGAGGGCAGACACACTGAAAACATAATCACAGAAAACTAACCAATCTAATCACTAGGACCATAGCCTTGTCTAACTCAATGAAACTAAGCCAAAAAATAAATAAATAAATAAATAATAAAAAAAGAAACTAAGCCATGCCCGTGGGGCCACCCAAGATGGGCGGGTCATGGTGGAGAGGTCTGACAGAATGCAGTCCACTGGAGAAGGGAATGGCAAACCACTTCAGTATTCTTGCCTTGAGAACCCCATCAACAGTATGAAAAGGCAAAATGATAGGATACTGAAGGAGGAACTCCACAAGTCAGTAGGGGCCCAATATGCTACTGGAGATCAGTGGAGAAATAACTCCAGAAAGAATGAAGGGATGGAGCCAAAGCAAAAACAATACCCAATTGTGGATGTGACTGGTGATAGAAGCAAGGTCCGATGCTGTAAAGAGCAATATTGCACAGGAACCTGGAATGTCAGGTCCATGAATCAAGGCAAATTGGAAGTGGTCAAACAAGAGATGGTAAGAGTGAATGTCGACATTCTAGGAATCAGCGAACTAAAATGGACTGGAATGGGTGAATTTAACTCAGATGACCATTATATCTACTACTGCGGGCAGGAATCCTTCAGAAGAAATGGAATAGCCATCATAGTCAACAAAAGAGTCCGAAATGCAGCACTTGGATGCAATCTCAAAAAGGACAGAATGATCTCTGTTCGTTTCCAAGGCAAACCATTCAATATCACAGTAATCCAAGTCTATGCCCCAACCAGTAATGCTGAAGAAGCTGAAGTTGAACAGTTCTATGAAGACCTACAAGACCTTTTAGAACTAACACTCAAAAAAGATGTCCTTTTCATTATAGGGGACTGGAATGCAAAAGTAGGAAGTCAAGAAACACCTGGAGTAACAGGCAAATTTAGCCTTGGAATATGGAATGAAGCAGGGCAAAGACTAATAGAGTTTTGCCAAGAAAATGCACTGGTCATAACAAACACCCTCTTCCAACAACACAAGAGAAGACTGTATACATGGACATCACCAGATGGTCAACACCGAAATCAGATTGATTATATTCTTTGCAGCTAAAGACGGAGAAGCTCTATACAGTCAGCAAAAACAAGACCAGAAGCTGACTGTGGCTCAGATCATGAATTCCTTATTGCCAAATTCAGGCTGATATTGAAGAAAGTAGGGAAAACCACTAGACCATTCAGGTATGACCTAAATCAAATCCCTTATGATTATACAGTGGAAGTGAGAAATAGATTTAAGGGCCTAGATCTGATAGACAGAGTGCCTGATGAACTATGGTCGGAGGTTCGTGACATTGTACAGGAGACAGGGATCAAGACCATCCCCATGGAAAAGAAATGCAAAAAAGAAAAATGGCTATCTGGGGAGGCCTTACAGATAGCTGTGAAAAGAAGAGAAGTGAAAAGCAAAGGAGGAAAGGAAAGATATAAGCATCTGAATACAGAGTTCCAAAGAATAGCAAGAGATAAGAAAGCCTTCCTCAGCGATCAATGCAAAGAAATAGAGGAAAACAACAGAATGGGAAAGACTAGAGATCTTTTCAAGAAAATTAGAGATACCAAGGGAACATTTCATGCAAAGATGGGCTCGATAAAGGACAGAAATGGTATGGACCTAACAGAAGCAGAAGATATTAAGAAGAGGTGGCAAGAATACACAGAAGAACTGTACAAAAAAGATCTTCATGTCCCAGATAATCACGATGGTGTGATCACTGACCTAGTGCCAGACATCCTGGAATGTGAAGTCAAGTCGGCCTTAGGAAGCATCACTACGAACAAAGCTAGTGGAGGTGATGGAACTCCAGTTGAGCTATTTCAAATCCTGAAAGACGATGCTGTGAAAGTGCTGCACTCAATATGCCAGCAAATTTGGAAAACTCAGCAGTTGCCACAGGACTGGAAAAGGTCAGTTTTCATTCCAATCCCAAAGAAAGGCAACGCCAAAGAATGTTCAAACTACAGCACAATCGCACTCATCTCACATGCTAGTAATGCTCAAAATTCTCCAAGCCAGGCTTCAGCAATACATGAACCATGAACTTCCAGACGTTCAAGCTGGTTTTAGAAAAGGCAGAGGAACCAGAGATCAAATTGCCAACATACGCTGGATCATCAAAAAAGCAAGAGAGCTCCAAAAAAACATCTATTTCTGCTTTAGTGACTATGCCAAAGCCTTTGACTGTGTGGATCACAATAAACTGTGGAAATTTCTGAAAGAGATGGGAATACCAGACCACCTGACCTGCCTCTTGAGAAACCTATATGCAGGTCAGGAAGCAACAGTTAGAACTGGACATGGAAAAACAGACTGGTACCAAACAGGAAAAGTAGTACATCAAGGCTGTATATTGTCACCCTGCTTATTTAACTTATATGCAGAGTACATCATGAGAAACGCTGAGCTGGAAGAAGCACAAGCTGGAATGAAGATTGCCTGGAGAAATATCAGTAACCTCAGATATGCAGATGACATCACCCTTATGGCAGAAAGTGAAGAGGAACTCAGAAGCCTCTTGATGAAAGTGAAAGTGGAGAGTGAAAAAGTTGGCTTAAAGCTCAACATTCAGAAAATGAAGATTATGGCATCTGGTCCCATCATTTCATGGGAAATAGATGGGGAAACAGTGGAAACAGTGTCAGACGTTAATTTAGGGGGCTCCAAAATCACTGCAGATTGTGACTTCAGCCATGAAATTAAAAGATGCTTACTACTTGGAAGAAAAGTTATGACCAACCTAGATAGCATATTGAAAGCAGAGACATTACTTTGCCAACAAAGGTCCATCTAGTCAAGGCTATGGTTTTTCCAGTGGTCGTGTATGGATGTGAGAGTTGGACTTTGAAGAAAGCTGAGTGCGAAGAATTGATGCTTTTGAACTGTGGTGTTGGAGAAGACCCTTGAGAGTCCCTTGGACTGCAAGGAGATCCAACCAGTCCATTCTGAAGGAGATCAGCCCTGGGATTTCTTTGGAGGGAATGATGCTAAAGCTGAAACTCCAGTTCTTTGGCCACCTCATGTGAAGAGTTGACTCATTGGAAAAGACTCTGATGCTGGGAGGGATGGGGGGCAGGAGGAGAAGGGGACGACAGAGGATGAGATGGCTGGATGGCATCACTGACTCGATGGACATGAGTCTGAGTGAACTCTGGGAGTTGGTAATGGACAGGGAGGCCTGGCGTGCTGAGATTCATGGGGTGGCAAAGAGTCACACATGACTGAGTGACTTAACTGAACTGAACTAGGTCAATGTGAGTGGTATCCTGGCCCTGTTTCTTCTAAACTTAGACTTGCACAATTTCCAAAAGAAAAAACAAAAGCAACACTGGGTTTAACCATGATCCTTTGTGTTCACTAGGGGAGGAAAAAAAGCCAGTGAGCTGGTGGGGAAAATAGAAAACTCAGTTAGTTTGTTTATTGGAGCAGCCAATGGATGGTGTTGCTCTAAGCTTTCTTTTTAAAGCCTGGGAGCCTCTCATCTTGGGCCACCTTCAGTCAGCTCCATAAGGATAAAGATTGTCTTAGCTTCCTATTCTTGCTTCAAAAAGTACCACAAACTTATTGGCTTGTAGCAACGTATATTTATTCTAAATACTGAAAAATCAGTCTTCCTATGCCAAAGTTAAGTTGTCTACAGGGTTGCTTCCTTCTGGAAGGTCTGAGAGCACCGGTTTCCTTGCTTTTTTTAAGCTTCTGATGGCAACTTGCATTTCTTGGGTTCTGGACCCTTCTTCCATCTTCAACACATCTGCCTTCATCACACTGCCTCCTGCTCTGATGGGACTCTTATGATTCCATCAGGCCCATCCAGATAATCCAAGATAATCCCCCCACCTCAAGATGCTTAATTTAATCACACATCACAATCCCTTTTGCCCTATCAGGTGGTATATTCTCTGGTTCTGGACATCTCAGAGGACTGCTGTCCAGCCCACCACAAAGATTCAGCCACAAATCTAACTGATAGAATATTGAAACTTGAAGAAGGCAGTGCAAACTTAGGATCAACACCAAATGGAGCCTGCCGTACAGAGAGAGGTAAGTCAGAAAGAGAAAAACAAATATTGTAATTAACGCATATATGCAAAATCTAGAAAAACAGCACAGATGAACCTACTCGCAGGGCAGGATTAGAGATGCAGATGTAGAGAACAGATGTGTGGATATGGGGCAAGGGTGGGTGGGATGAACTGGGAGATTGGGACTGACATGTATATACTACCATGTGTAAAATAGCTAGCTAGTGGGAAGGAACTGTATAGCACAGGGAGCTCAGCTTGGTGCCCTGTGGAGGGAGGGGATACAAGAATACATACAGCTGATTCACTTTGGTGTACAGCAGAAACTAACACAACTTTGTAAAACAACTATACGCCAATTAAAAAATCAACATACAGATCTTGGACTAACAAATGTGCTTTTATGTATAACAAGGCATGCTTGCTTTGAGTCTTTGAGCCAGCAGTTTCTCAACCTGTTTTCCTTCCAGAGGACGAGGCAGCACACGTGAACTTCTCACCAACAAAGACTGCTCACTCCCCAACACTGCAGAACTCCATGGCTGAGAGCCACAGTTAGTCCTGGAGACATCCATGGGGATGAGGAAGCTCCTGACTTCGGCTGTAAGGATTCTCTCCTAGACCCCTCTGTGATCCCCTGGTGACCAAGTACGTAAATTTATTTCCAATTGTGCTTAACAACCTCAGAGGGAATTTACTCACTTTTATCAGCATAAAAATGTCCTTACATCATGCTTTCTACTGACTGGCTACATTTTCTTCCTCAAGTCCAGCCAATGCAAAACAAAATCAGCTCCTGGGTTTTTACATCCTATGGCTGGTACTCATCAGGCCAATTGCTGCCAGTGGGTGGGTGAAAATTGGGAGCTAGCAGAGTGTGGGCCGGGCTGAGCCTGATTCATTCCTCCTGGTTTATTTGGCTCCTGATGTCATCAAAGACCAGTGTTCTATTATATTTCCTATATTAGACAGGGAAGAGCTGCCAGCTGGGAACAGTTTGCCCTCTGCCCCTGCAATAAAGCCAGACAAAGTCTGACTTGCCAGTCTTGGGCCCCGTCAGAATATCCATGGCAGAGATTTTCTCTACTTAATTAGAATCTGTCTTAGTGGGCCCACCAGGCCCCGAGAGCCCAGAGATGCTCCTACACAGCAGTTTTCTTTCTTCCCCTCTTCCTCTGGTTTGGCACTGTCTTGTCAACAGGTGTGATCAACAGTAAGGAAACATGCGGTGCCAGTGCTCCTATTCTGGTCCAGGATGAGAACCCACCCCTGAAGGGATGGTGCTCGCAGCATTAGGCAGGCTGCCACAGAATCGTCCTTCCTTGGCTCTGGTGCCCATGGTGAGCGTCTAGGCAACTTTTGATTGGGCACCATGCCCTTCAAACAGATGGGCATGAATGTAGGCAGGCAAGAGACCATTTATTTATATCAACTGTATTTGCTGAGGGCAGGGTTCCCAGCTGGGAACATCAAAACAGTTCTTTGTCCTGGCCGTCGGCGGCTCGAATGGAGGTGAAGCAGCCTTGCAAATTCAGCTGGATTAATTTTGAAAAATAAGAACAATGTTTCTATGGACACCAGGGGACATTTTTGGCTCCCTTCAATGGTTCAGAGCACAGAGCAGGCTGGGCCCAAGTCATTTTAATAAAATCTCCCATCCCTGTTTGGATTTGGTGGGAGAGAGCCAAGTAAGCTTTCCAAATCAGGCCAAATTTAGGTGAACAGAGTCCACCTCACACCGAAGCCAGCTTTGTGAATCCTTTTATACACAATGGCATGCCTCCCAGAGAAAATTAAGCTGAAGTCACCCAGGCTCAGGTGCAAGAAAGGCATTCAAGTTGACCTTACCACTGCACTGCTTTTTCAAGCATCCACTGACCTTCTTGTTGTCCCTCCTGTAAGTGATGAATGAGATCAAGTGTAAGCTAAAAGTGCAAGGGTACACATTAGGTCCAACTTCCATGACAGCTTCAGTTGGCTTTAAGGGTAAAAAGATACATTTTAAGAACATTATTACCTACATTTAGACAATTTAGCAATTGAAGAGGTCTCTGAAGAATACAGCCTTATTATTAGTATTAGTATTAACTACTAAAACATACTGCTTGCTCACAATGCATCTGGCATGGTCTTATGTACTTTACACGTATTATTTTGATTCATTTTCACAATAACACCATGGAGGTGGGTACTATCATTAGTATCATCACAGATAAGCAAACTGATATTTATAGAGACGGACCCAAAGCGCACAGCTAATAACAGATAACCAGGGTATAAAGCCAGGACTGCCTAACAAAAGAACTCACGGCTACTGACCCCTGCTTCTTCTAGAAACACTGAAGGCTGCCATTCTGTTTAGTAATTGGTTTGCTAACTTGGGGAAGTTTCTTATAATAGTGATTTAGGTCACTGTTTCTCAAACTTTAATATGTCTACAAATCATTTGGGAGATTTTGCTGATATGCAGTTTCTGATTTAGCAGACAAGGCTCAGTAGAATCAACCTGATTTGGTAAATTTCTGCAATTCTACTAAGTCCATGAGACTGGCACCCAGCTGCACCAAGAGTGGCAAAGTTTCAGGGTAGAGAACTACTGAGTCACATAAAAATGACCGGGAAGCTTTTAATAATATTAATGCCCACATTGTACCCCCAGAGATTCTGATTTAATTGCTTAACAACCACTGGGCTAGCGATTCTCTTACTTATCAACTCTTGTCATCGATTTGAGATGGGAATACCAAACTCTACAAGATGCCCTTGGTTGCAGTTCTTACAGATGGAAATTAAGACCATGGAAGAAGATGAGTAGTTGGAGGGCCCTCTCAGTTCCTCGTCAGTTTCTTTTCCTGATGCTGATTTTTTTACAATAATCCTGGAAGCAGGTGATAAGAGGGACCTGTTACTCACAATGGATTTGAAATCGAACAGCTGGGAGCGAGAGCAGACTAAGATCAGCAGCGCTGCTGGGATCATTTAAAAGCAGAGTGTGACAAAATGTGCATTGATGGAGGTGACAAAAAATTATAATCAGAAACATCACCTTTCTGTGGCAAAGGTTTTGTTGATTGTTATTTTTTGATTGAGAGGATCTGAATAGGGAAACCCAGAACCATTCAAATCTCTACTGTTTCAAACCTTTAATTAATTACATATAACAAGCTATAGTATGAATCAAGTGCTCAATGATTCCATTTATTAGAGAGGACCAGTAGATTCCATGTTAGCAAGTATATGGCTGTTGCTCCTTCCAGGGTTTCCTGCTAAGTGTGATCAAACCAAAAGGATTATAGATTATTAAATTCAAATCAATATTTTTGCTGCAAAAGCAAAGCATTCAGTGAGAGGGGGAGGAAAAAGTATCCTCTTTTCAGAAGATCTCAGTCTCATGCATTATTGATGCAAAGATGATCAGATAAAAACTGGAACTTGGCAAGCTGTCAAATAAAAACTGCAGAGTGAATCAAAAATTTATAAAATAGTATTGAGTTATTGCAATTCTATTATAGACACCAGTAATCATTTTTACTAAAACAAACCTCTTATATGATTGTACAGCTGGAATGTTAGGGTACAAGGACTTAGGACTCAACCTCATTTGGTGAGGAGTGGGGAGGAGAATAGCACAAAATTAAAAATTAAATGTGAAGAGCAAATGATTTAGTCACAGTTCAGTAACAGATTGAGTAAAAATAATGGTTTAAAAAAATAATGCCAATGTTTTCCTTCTTGGGCTACATTCTGCTGACTTCCTTGAAAAATTACTGGCATTAGACTCAGAGCAGGATGAATTGCTTTACGAAATCTGTAAACTTAATTTGTGCATGTGCCAAACACATGCACAGCACAAGACATTGGGGAGGAAAAATGACTTAGTGAGGTATTTTGTCAGTTATGGATTTTCTTTTATAGAAAAAAATCCCAATTCTATAGTTTTATTAGTTTTCTCATCTTATGTAGCAGCGTTCTCTCTCCCTTTTTGGGACTGAAGCTCTGAATTCAGTCAGAAATATATTTAAGAATGGAGAGATGGCTGTCACCATTCCTAAATATTCAGAAGATAATAGCCAACCAAAGTTAGAGCATCTTGACGTAAAACATCCCTTCAGCTCCCAAACTGATTTGCCTATCCAGGATCAAGTAAATAGCTGTAATTATAAAATCACACATATTAATACAGAGTCAGGAAATGACACCAAGAACAGGGATGCTCGCTTCTTGCCCTTGGCTTTTCCTCAGTGCCTGAGCAAAGAAAAAGACAGTCTCTTGGACCTAAAAATGACTCCAAAGCAAGGTAGGTGTAGATGCAGCCAGAATCGTCAGTGCTGGGTTTTCCCACTTTAGGGCTGAATCTGAAACTTAACATTATTATACTGATTTCCATATGAAACAACTTTGTCTTTAAGAAACAGAATGGACTCCATGTAATGGAATTTGATCAAAAGTCTGAGAAGGGGGACATGTGTTACTTAACAAGACCCAGAGCCAAACTACCCATGCCATAATCGGGGGTCGCCAACCTCCAAGATATAATACCTAATGATCTGAGGTGGCGCTGACGCAATAAAAATAGAAACATAGTGCACAGCAAAGGTAGTGCCCTTGAATCATCCCCAAACCCTCCCCCTTACCCCTGGTGCCTGGAAAAATTGTCTTCCATGAAACCAGTCCGTGGTGCCAAAAAGGTTGAGGACCAATGCCATAAGCCATTTAAATTCCACTGGGGATGGAAGAGTGTGGTCAACTTTAATAGGACACTTTGATAGGCAAAACCTTCATATGAATTACATATGTGCCAACTAGCCTTAATATTACACACTGAACACCTCACCCAAAGTGCTGATGCCAAGAAAACCTATGAGATTCATCAATCCCTATGCATGAAAGAGCACAAAAAATTCAGATTCTCTATCATGACTTATGAGTTTGTTGAATCATTATTTTTGACTTGATGTTTCATTCATGTCACTGCAGCTGTTTTCAAGAGCATAAGCAAAAAGCAAATGCCAGGGAAATTTTTATTGCTCACCTAGAACCAACTTTAAAAGGCTCCCATGACCCTTGCATTTGTCTTGGATAACTGGTTACATGCTCTGTGGTGCTCAGCTTCCCTAGATTAGGGCTTAATTATGCAGTGGTGGCCTTCTCAGTCACTAGACTAGGAAGCTCAGCATCAACTGGATGGGGGCTAGAGACACCTGGAGTGAGAACAAAGGTATGTTTGAAATAAGCCTGTGATACACTGTGTGTGTGTGTCCCCTGCCTCATGGAAGTCCAGGGAGGAAAACAGAGACCACACTAATTACTTTGTACAGCAGGGATCTAGTGCATGCAGCTGGTTACATGAGTGTAGAGGAGGGCACAGGCCTGTTGGACAAAGTACCAAAAAATCTCTAGAATCAACTCTAAAGGAAATCAACCCTGAATATTCATTATAAGGACTGATGCTGAAGCTGAAGCTCCAGTACTTTGACCAAAGAGCCAACTCATTAGAAAAGACCCAAATGCTGGGAAAGATTGAAGGCAGGAGGACACAATGGCTGGATGATATTTCTGACTCGATGGACATGAGTTTGAGCAAGCTCTGGGAGATGGCGACAGACAGGGAAGCCTGCATACTGAATCCATGGGATCGCAAAGAGACAGACACGACTGAGAGACGGAACAACAAAGAGTGAAATGCTTTTAAACTGTACTCTGGAGCTTGGTCGGCTTAACCAAACACCCTGGTTCAAATTGCATTTCAGGCATTTGGATTGCCTGACTTGCTTCTGTTGGGAGGTATAAAAATCTCTCCTCATTTCCTATCGTCAATTGCAACATGGAATGGCTGCAAATTGTTCAAGCAATTACTGTGTCTCACCAATTGGGTGCCTTTGGCCATAAGGGGCCTTTTGGGTTTGCAATAGTTCTGCTGTCATTTCTCTCCTTTGGCTGATCCTGGTACAAATTGCTGACGGCTCTGAGAGCTGTCCTCTCACACACTTGCCCGCTGGAAGGGCAGTCACACTTCTGCAAAAATACTGTTTGCTTTTCGATGTGCTGTGATGGTGGGAGTGGAAGGCTGGTAGAGAGAAGGGCAGGGACCAAGGAGATGGCTCACCCCCAATGCTAATCAAGCCCCCACTGATGAGTCCTGTTGCCTCTGCCTCCTAATTATCTCTCAAGTTCACCCCCTTCTCTATTCCCATGAATGTTCCCACTATGTTCCTTCAGGCTATTTCATTCTTCAGCTTAAATATCACAACAACCTTCTCACTGGTTCCTCTGCCTTTGACCCCAGCTTCTTCCTATTAATTCTCATGGCAGTAGTTCTCAGCCAGGGTTGTACCTCCCTCGGTAGCATTTGGAAATGTGTGGGAGTGTTTGGAGCTTGTCATGATTGGGTTGGGGGGACATGCTAGCATTAAGGGGGCAGGAACCAAGGACACTGAAATACCCAACACATTCATTTCCGTTTGCTCTGGTAATGAAATACCACAAACTTAGCAGCTTAAAATGACACTCATTTATTATCTCAGAGTTCTGTAGGGCAGAAGTCTGGCAAAGGTCTAAATGGCTAAAGCTGAGATTTCAGGAGGGTCTTGACATCCTGGGGGAAGAATCCCTGTCCAAGCATAGACAGGTTGTTGGTAGAATTCAGTTCCATGGGATTGTAGGACCAAGGCTCCGGTTTCCTTGCTGGCTATTGGCAGGGATTGTTCTCAGCTTCTACGTGGTCTCCCATGTCACTTGGCTCATGACCCCTTTCACCTTCAAAGCAAGTAATGACAGGTTGAATTTTTCTTACAGCTGTGTCTCCTGCCTTTTCTTCTACCTTGTTTTTCTCTGACTTCTGCTTTCCTCTTCTATTTGAAGGCTCAGGGTGATTAAAGCAAGTCTATGACGGCTCAGGGGGCTTTCCAGGTGGCGCTAGCAGTAAAGAACCCACCTGCCTATGCAGGTAGACATAAGAGACGTGAGTTTGGTTTGCTCCCTGGGTCAGGAAGATTCCCTGGAGGAGGGCTTGGCAACCCATTCCAGTATTCTTGCCTGGAAAATCCCATGGACCACAGACCCTGGAGGGCTACAGTCCATGGGGTCGCAGAGTCAGACATAACTGAGCACACAGCATGCACATACCCCCAATCTAAGTCATCCAGGACAACCTCCCCATTTTAAGGTTCTGTCTTGCAAAACCCCCTCTGCCATGTAAAATGACATACTCCCAGTTTCTAAGAATTTGAACATGGACATCTTTGGGGAGGCATTAATCTGCCAACCACACCTGGAATGAGCTGCACAACAGAGAATTGTTCCACCCAAAATGCCAATAGCAGCCTCGTTGAGAAATATGGAGAGAGCCATTGATCTACAATGCAAATCTGATTGTATCTCTTTCCTGCCTGAGAATCCTTCAGGGAATCTTTATTGCCTTCAAGATGAAATCCAAGGCAGAGTCTAGAAAGAGCTTTATGACTCATTGTCTCTTTAAGCCCCTAGCTTACATGTTATTACTATTCTGTCTTTGCCTCTTGGCTTCAGCCACAGCAAATGATTTTCTGACCATCCTGTGTGTTTTCTTACCTTGAATTCCTTATGAAGGCTTTTTCCTCCACCTGGAGCACTCCCCCAAACTCTCATCCACTTCCCTGAACTAGTTAATTAACTCCAACTCAATTTTCAAGAGAAGGAGAAATATCATATGATATCCCTTATATAAAGAACCTATAAAGAAATGATACAAATAAACTTATTTATAAAAACAGACTCACAGACTTAGAGAATGAACTTATGGTTACCAGGGGTAAGGGTTGGGGAAGGGATAGTTAGGGAGTTGGGATGTGTTCGGATAGTTGGGAGGGATATGTAAACACAGCAATATCTAAAATGGATAATCAGTAAGAACCTACTGTATAGCACAGGGAACTCTGCTCAAAGTTATGTGGCAGCCTGGTCAGGAGGAGAATCTGGGGGAGAATGGCTATAGGTATATGTCTGGCTGAGTCACTCTGTTGAGCACTTGAAACTATCACAGCATTGTTAATTGGCTATACCCCAATACAAAATAAAAAGGTTTTTTTTTAAGTTGATCCCTTCCTTAAACGTGAGGAAAGAGACTCATCAATATAAAGTGACCAAGGTCACACAGTTTATGTAGAAAATTCAGAACTAGAAGCCAGATCCATCCCTTTTGCTTTAACCATATCAACTATGAACTAGGAAGACGGCAGAACTTGGGAACTAGGGGAGACTGGCTTGGCACTTTAGCCCCAATTTCCTCAAATCATCATCTCACACCTCCCTGTCCACATGCAGGGACCTTAAAGCAGTGAAAAATCTCTAAACAAATAGGGAACTTCTCTATTCATGAGTCAAATATATCTAAGGTATGTGATGAAAAGAAATATGTGAATTTAACTTCCAAAAAGATGAGAGGTGATGAATAATGGCAATTACCTTAAGAATAAATATTGATTATTTGAGTGATCAGGATACCTAAGTGGTATAAAATCTAGCCTTGAAGTAGAATATCTGTCACCATAATGCACCAATCAGGACGCTTGGTTAATTGTACCCAACCCCCAAGCCTTCATCTCTTGGTATCCATGTCCTTGTGTGTTCCCCTCCCATACTAAATCACTGCTGACCCTTATCAACCACAGAATATGGAAGAAGTGGCAATGAGTGACATAAAAGGCTAAGTTGTAGCAGACATTTGCATCCTCCACCATGGTCCCCTTGACTGCTTATTCTAGGGGAAGCCATTCACCATAGTATAAGAGCACAGGCAGCACTGCGGAGTGGTCTGTGGGAAGAGGACTTGGAATCTCCTCCCAACAGCCAGTACCAATGTACTGCCATGTGACTGAGACACTTAGGAAAAGCACTTTCAGCCCCAGTCAAGCCTTTGGGTGACTTCAGCTTCAACCAACAATGGATGGACCAACCAACCCCAAGTCAAGACCACCCAGACAAGCTGCTCCTGAATTCCTGACTCATAGAAACTGTAAGAAATAATAAGAGTATATTGTTACCTTAAGCCACTATATTTTATAATAATTTATTTTACAGCAATAGACAACAATACAGGTTGCAAGTGACAGACCCCAATTTGAACTGACTTTTAACGTACATAACTATGGGATAAGTCTGGGGTTGCTTGGCTTCTGGGAAAAAGGAACAAGGAACCCAAAAGGAGCCGGAACTCTTCTTTTATCTCCCATCTCTCTTTCTCTTTGCAGTTGTTTCATTCTGTCAGATAAGCTTCCTCCACATGAGGGAAAACACCAATATGACCAAGCCTTATATCTCAATATCTACCATCCCATGTTCTAAAAGCCTGGAAAGTGCTCTGATTGTCCCAACACAGATCACATGTCCATTCTAGACCAATCCGTGGAGGCCAAGTTGGTGGGATCCATTGGATACATCCAAACCTCATAATTAGGGTGAGGAAAACATTTCTTAGGAGTGGAGTAAGGTGGGAAGTTTCACTGTTAGTAAAACAGGAGGCCCACTGCCCACTGTGTGTGTGTATAGCCGCATGAGGCACACATATGCATGCTCCAGGTTGCCCTGTGCAAGGCTGCTTGGTGGCACTTTACATCATTACTTCCATGTGTCATTTCATCACCTGGCCCCAAGAACAAACTTCTCACTGGTCAGAAGATCACAGAGAAGTAAATACTGATTTTCAAAGAAGGAGAGGAAAAAGAAAAGAAGAATTAACCCAAAGAAGCTCAGTTTTAGAAAATCCTTTTTAAAACACTTTCCTTAAAAAAAAAAAAAAAGCTTTCCTTAGAATGTAGGACCTGGAAAATGAAAGAAATGATAATACCTAACAATAACAGACACCATCTATCAAGCATATGTCAGACACATGAGGTTCCTAGATATCACAGAATTTATCCCATCTTGCATGGCAGAGTCCAATTCTTAGTCACTATGCTAAATACCAGAGAAAGGAGGGATCATACAAGCCCAAGACTTATCCAAGCTCCTTTTTAGCACCCGAGTTAAAGAGTGGTGGAGCAAGCTGAACACAGCTCCTGATTCATTCTCCTGTAGACTCTGTATCCAGCAAGACCTCACCTCAGCACTCCTCCAAGCTCCACCTGGCAGAACTGAACTCCAGCCCACACCTGCTGTTCTTGTCTATACAACAAACCAGACCCAAGACAAAGGTTTTCAGAATTTTGTTATAGCAAATATCTGCTTAATAAGCTCTGCTAAACAAGTTCCATCTTTGGGTGGCTCTCAGAGGCAACTACATAAAAAGAAAACCCATGTGACTCATTCTGACTGAGGGTAAACCATGTGGAACCAAAGATTGTGAGTATTCATCAAGGCAGGCCTGCCATCATCAGTGACAAGTGAGGCCACCATGAGGGAGTTGAGGACCATGCCTGTGGTATATCAACCATAAACTGTGTCTTTGAGAAGATATATCTTCATCTCATGATTCGTTTATCTGAAAAAAGGAGCATAAATCTCAGAATTATTGTGAAGACCAGCTGAGGTAACATTTGTAGAAACATTCAGCATCAGTTCAGGTCAGTTCAGCTGCTCAGTAGTGTCCGACTCTTTGCGACCCCATGAATCTCAGCACGCCAGGCCTCCCTGTCCATCACCAACTCCCAGAGTTCACACAGACTCATGTCCATTGAGTCAGTGACGCCATCCAGCCATCTCATTCTCTGTCGTCCCCTTCTCCCGCCCCCAATCCCTCCCAGCATCAGAGTCTTTTCCAGTGAGTCAACTCTTCGCATGAGGTGGCCAAAGTACTGGAGTTTCAGCTTCAGCATCATTCCCTCCAAAGAAATCCCAGGGCTGATCTCCTTCAGAATGGACTGGTTGGATCTCCTTGCAGTCCAAGGGACTCTCATAGTTGATAAATATTGCTGGAATTTGTCTTTTATCAGTAGAAATTGTTTTTGTTCTATGTTTCACTGCATGAAGCTTTTCTCCTCAAGGAGACTATAAGTTCCTTATGGCAGAGACATTCTCTTATTCCTATTCTGTCTTCTATTTACCAGGTCTCCCAATTAGCTCAGTGATAAAGAATCTGCCTGCCAATACAGCAGACAGGAGATGTGGGTTTGATGCTTGGGTCAGAAGAATCCTCTGGAGGAGGGCATGGAACCCACTCCAGTGTTCTTGCCTGAATAATCCCATAGACAGAGGAGCCTGGTGGGCTACAGTCCATGGGGTCACAAAGAGTTGGACACAACTGAGTGACTGAGCACGCACTCTACACATCACCTATGAGCAGGTAGTGCTTGATGTGCTAACACAGTGGGTTATGCTGGGCTCCGTGGGGAGCACATTAAACCAGCAGGCAGCATGCTTTCAAGATTGCAAAATGCCTTCATCTCAACCAGGTAACAATAATACGGATGAACATTTCAAAGACTGGACAGGTATTCAAGCTAACAGGTTCAGTGACAAGCCTATGGATACAAATAAATATTTTAATCCTACAAGTCAAAAATAGTGTCGGCAGACACAGGAGATCAGTTAACAGGACCTACTTTTCCACTACTTGATCTAGGCAACCCTGCCCTTTCTATGACCCCTTTGACAAAAAAATAAATCCAAGCCAGCCGCGTTTCAAACCATGTTTCATCCTATTATCTTACTCAACTTCACAGCTAATTGGACCAAAACTAGCATTTTAAGATAAAACTAGGCACAGAATGAAGAACTGGGCCAACCAGACTCTTTCCCTCAGGAATCTGTTTTAGTCCATTTGATCTGTTATAACAAAATACCATAGCCTGGACGACTTCGAAACATTTACTCCTCACAATTCAGGAGCCTGGGAAGTCTAAGGCCAAGGTTCTGGCAGATATTGGCAGCCATCTTCTCACTCTCACCCCACATGGGAGAAGGAAGGATTCTTAAAGAAGGGGTTTGGGTGGATTCTGGGAGTTGGTGATGGACAGGGAGGCCTGGTGTGCTGCAGTTCATGGGATCGCAAAGAGTCGGACACAACTGAGCGACTGAACTGAAATGAATACTATCATTCAAACTTCACCTTTGTGACATAATCACCTCCCAAATACCCCTACCTCCTAACACCATCCCCGTAGGGGCTAAAATTTCAGCAAATAAATTTGAGAAGGACACAAACATCCAGTCTCTAATAAAATGTGAACTTAGAAATACTTAGAGAATAAGGCAGTGCCAGATGGAAGTTAAACTGAAAGAATACTATTAATATTAGGAGGCAGATTACGATAGGAAGTAAACACTGGAGCCAGATGGCCTGGCTCCATGTACCAGCTCTGTTATTTCCCACCTGTGTGATCTGGGGCAAGATACTTTACCTCTTTCTGTCTCAGCGTCTTCATCTGTAAAATGGAGTTGATCATAGAACATGCCTTGTAGGTTTATTGTAAGGATTCAGAGTATATGAATATGGAAAGTGCTTGGAATGAGAGCTGACATATAGCGCCATGCAAGTGATAGCTAGTATTACCAGGTAAACCCCAAGATCAAGGCAAGTCCACGCCATGCGCAGAACATTGTGAGAAAGCAGAAACTGTGAGAGACCATAGGAAGCTGGGCAATACTAAGGGAGAATGGAGCATGTGCAGGGAGAAGCCACGTGTCACAAAGACCCTCCAGCTCATGAGAGAGATACCCAGAGCTTAACCTGTCTTGAAGATGACCTTGAAACAATTTCCTTAAAATAAACTCCCTGGAGAATGGGCCAACCTTCCTGTTCTCTGAGCTGGTCCACCTAAAGAACACAACACTTGGTTCAGTAAAGGACCCTGAATAGGCAGAAGCATTGTGTCTTTACCACTAGGAAGTTTGCAGAAGTTTGATGGAAATAACATATCCCAATTTTTTCCAGTAAAAATAATGAGGCTCTGAAAAAAAAAAAAAAAACCATCAGTTTTGCCCCTTACCTTGTCATGAATTTCTGGCGTAAGCCCCAAGTTGGCACCTAGGAGCTTTATATATCTAGCAAAGTGATAACCCTTATCAAAGAGGCAGTCTGAAGCAAAGAATGTCTTGCAGCTCCGATAAGCTCCAAGGCGCTGGGCCAGGGTAATGGACCATAGGACATGGAGTTGGGGTCTGCCAAGCTCAATAATGCAGTATTGTTGCTGCATTATAAAATGTTTTAATTTACATTTTCAAGTGCAAAATATTTTCACCTCATGCTTTGGCTAAATTAGGTAGTTAAAATCTGTGAAGTGGCAGTAATTGGAAACAATGGATTTTATATTTGACATTTATTATTTTAGTGGAATCTGTTTTACATTTACATCAAACATCCAAGGACCCCTGAAGAAGTTTCTTTTGCTATTACATTGCTATTTAATTCTAATAATGCACTTTGAATCGCCAAGTGTTGATTATAATTATATCATTTCAGATGGAGTGAGAGATGAGACAAAGATAAACTTCAATGGCAATTGTACCCCCTGTTTTCCCCTTTTTTTGTTGATCTTTCATAAGCTGATAATTTGCTCAATATATTTTATCCTAATTTTTTACAGGTTCTTGTTATTGTCTAACTGCTTTATATATTTTGATGTGTCTTCACCAAAATGCTACTTGAGAACAAAGATCATGGTTCATAACCTCATAGTGCTTGCTTTGAATCCAGGCACATAATAAGGATCAATAAATGTTTGAATGATTATTCAAAACACATTAGTATTATCTTACAAGTGATAGGGAGCAGACTACAGGGAAGGCAGTTGAAAGGACAAAATTCTAGTTTTGTACAAGGAAAGACTCTTTAGTGCTACTTAAGTTGGATTAGGCTGACACAAAAGTAGTAAGTCCTTTGTCCCCAGCAATGTTCATACAGAAATTCATGACCACTTGATAGTGAGGACATCAGCCAGTAAGGAAAAAGTTTGGAGTCAAAAAGAATTGAGTTGGACCCTTAGCTCTGTACCTTAAAACTGCAACCATAGCAAAGTTACTTACTCTCTCTAAGCCTGTTTCATCTTACAATGGGAAAAACAGTCTGTCTCTTATGAAAAGTGAGGAAACCAGATGTCCTGTTCAGTTCAATTCAGTTCAGTCACCCAGTTGTGTCCGACTCTTTGCAACCCCATGAATCACAGCACGCCAGGCTTACCTGTCCATCACCAACTCCCAGAATTCACTCAAACTCACGTCCATCAAGTTGGTGATGCCATCCAGCCATCTCATCCTCTGTTGTCCCCTTCTCCTCCTGCCCCCAATCCCTCCCACCATCAGAGTCTTTTCCAATGAGTCAACTCTTCACATGAGGTGGCCAAAGTACTGGAGTTTCAGCCTTAGCATCAGTCCTTCCAAAGAACACCCAGGACTGATCTCCTTTAGAATGGACTGGTTGGATATCCTTGCAGTCCAAGGGACTCTCAAGCGTCTTCTCCAACACCACACTTCAAAAGCATCAATTCTTCGGTGTTCAGCTTTCTTCACAGTCCAACTCTCACATCCATACATGACCACTGGAAAAACCATAGCCTTGACCAGATGGACCTTTGTTGGCAAAGTAATGTCTCTGCTTTTGAATATGCTATCTAGGTTGGTCATAACTTTTCTTCCAAGGAATAAGCATATTTTATTTCATGGCTGTAGTCACCATCTGCAGTGATTTTGGGGCTCCCAAACATTCAGTGGTTCTCTCTCCCTTAACATAGTCCACACCTTTCAAGATGGCAGAAGGTCAAAAAGTACCATTTCATTCTTGACTTTGATGCTTAGAGAAACATAGCCTGAGCAAGGGCTTCCCTGATGGCTCAGTTGGTAAAGAATCCATCTGCAAAGCAGGAGACTGCCTACATGAGACATGGGTTCGATCCCTGGGTCAGGAAGATCCCCTGGAGAAGGAAATGGCAAGCCACTCCAGTAATCTTGCTTGGGAAATCCCATGGACAGAGGAGCCTGGCAGGCTACAATCCATGTGGTTGCAAGAATCAGACATGGCTTAGCTACTAAACCACCAGACTGAGCAAAGTTTTAAAATAAAATTCAAAGGTAACCACTAGAAATAAAAATAAAATGTATACTTTCCAAATCATTGGAGAAACTGAAAATAACTGAGAATACAGGAAGAAAGAAGAAAATCTAAGATCATAGAGATAAATGATATAAAAATAACATATTTATTAATGCAAATAAAAGTAACAATGTCAGGACCCATAACAAAGACCTTATATACTTTACATCATTTAGTTCTTCTGTGTCCCTGATACTAGCATCACTGTGGGGTGTGCTCATTCTACAGGTAAGAAAACTATGGCTTAGGGAAGTAGAAAATTACTAAATTTGCCTAAATTTGAACCATGGCAGCCTAACTGCAAAGTACATCACCTAAACATTATGCCACCCTGTAGGAACAACAGAAGGGTGCCTGTGTCTAGATGTTTAAATATGTTCACAGATTTATACTGGTAGGAAAGAAAGGATCATAAATAAATGAAAATGTTAGATAGTGTTTATTTTTAGGTAGTAGGATTATGAGCAATCTTAATTTTCTTTTTTACCATTGTCCATATTTCCTGAAATTTTCTGTGGTGAGCATATATTTTTATAGTCAGAGGAAAGACTATAAAATTTACAATAGATTGTTTCTTTTCTTGTTATACTAGGAAGCCTTAAGTCACGGTATAAAATTCTTGAGATTTTCATGGGATTTATGCTTCCTGGGGGAAAATGCTTCCAAAGTGCTCTTATTATTTCTTCCAGTGGAGCCAGAATTAAAACTAGTATAAGAAACTATTTGTTTTGTTGTGTCTAGTATATGGACTTAAAAAAAAAGAGAAGATTTTAAGTCAAAAAAATATTAAATAATCTCTCATCCTATGTTATAATTCAAGTCAAAGTAAAAAAGTTTTAAATACAGTTGCCAGAAAGTTCTACAATGAAGCTGAAGCACTATTATAAAGCTTGTCTCATCTGAGAAGTTCAGAGAGAACCCCCACGTCCAGGAAAAGCTCCCCCCACACACCAGTCATGTGGTCACACAGCAACATATTCTCCCCCAAAGTATGTCCATTCCACCAAACCAAGAAATTTCCAGAAAGCATCCTAGAGTAGAGTTGAGTTCACTCCTTCTGCAATGAGGAAATTGAGATCCTGAAGGGCTGCATCACTTTGTTTCCAGCATTACCTTCCTAGACTAAGCTGGGGTTATTACTTTATCACTCACCTGGATTCCTCCCGATGGATTAGACTTGCCCCCACCCCAGCCTTACTCAAATTCACTTACCACCAAGCTGATGACTCCACTTTCTCACTCACAGGTTCTGACTATTCTTAAACAACAGTATTCTTACCATGTTTGACAAGGTCCTCCATAATCTGACTCCCTCCCTTTCAAGATTATCTAAATCACCCTCTTTAGTTCTCTAAGTTCCAACTACACTTTTCTTTCTGTTTCCCAAACTTGCCATTCTACATCTGACTGAGGAATCTTCACAGGTACTCTCTTCCTCTACCTGCCATTCCTCTGGAGAATTTTCACACAGAAGCCATCCCAGACTCTAGTCCAAGTCAGATTCCTTTCACTTACCATCTACATGTCCTGCCTAGAACTCATCACAGTTGTAGCTTTACATTTCTATATTTTCTCCCCACTAGGTTGTAAATCCCATGGAATAGGGATATATCCATCACCAGCACTGGCCTCATGCCTGCCACATTGTATGACCCCATCAACATTTGTTAGATGAATGAATAGGTGGCACACGGAGTCAAGGACTGTGCAGGGTCAGTGCTTCAACCCACAGTACTTATTTTATACTTTGGGGGATAGAAAAAGGAACTTCTGGAATCCCAGGAATATGTCCACCCAATATTGTCTAAAATTGCTTATTCCTCTCCTATCTTAGTAAAGATATTATTGAGTTCCTGAAAAACATCTATTTCTGCTTTATTGACTATGCCAAAGCCTTTGACTGTGTGGATCACAATAAACTGTGGAAAATTCTGAAAGAGATGGGAATACCAGACCACCTGATCTGCCTCTTGAGAAATTTGTATGCAGGTCAGAAAGCAACAGTTAGAACTGGACATGGAACAACAGACTGGTTCCAAATAGGAAAAGGAGTTCGTCAAGGCTGTATATTGTCACCCTGTTTATTTAACTTCTATGCAGAGTACATCATGAGAAACGCTGGGCTGGAAAAACACAAGCTGGAATCAAGATTGCCAGGAGAAATATCAATAACCTCAGATATGCAGATGACACCACCCTTATGGCAGAAAGTGAAGAGGAACTCAAAAGCCTCTTGATGAAAGTGAAAGTGGAGAGTGAAAAAGTTGGCTTAAAGCTCAACATTCAGAAAACGAAGATCATGGCATCCGGTCCCACCACTTCATGGGAAATAGATGGGGAAACAGTGGAAACAGTGTCAGACTTTATTTTTCTGGGCTCCAAAATCACTGCAGATGGTGACTGCAGCCATGAAATTAAAAGACGCTTACTCCTTGGAAGGAAAGTTATGACCAACCTAGATAGCATATTCAAAGCAGAGACATTACTTTGCCAACAAAGGTTCGTCTAGTCAAGGCTATGGTTTTTCCTGTGGTCATGTATGGATGTGAGAGTTGGACTGTGAAGAAGGCTGAGCACAGAAGAATTGATGCTTTTGAACTGTGGTGTTGGAGAAGACTCTTGAGAGTCCCTTGGACTGCAAGGAGATCCAACCAGTCCATTCTGAAGGAGATCAGCCCTGGGATTTCTTTGGAAGGAATGAGGCTAAAGCTGAAACTCCAGTACTTTGGCCACCTCATGCGAAGAGTTGATTCATTGGAAAAAACCCTGATGCTGGGAGGGATTGGGGGCAGGAGGAGAAGGGTATGACAGAGGATGAGATGGCTGGATGGCATCACTGACTCGATGGACGTGAGTCTCAGTGAACTCCATGAGTTGGTGATGGACAGGGAGGCCTGGTGTGCTGCGATTCATGGGGTCGCAAAGAGTCGGACACGACTGAGCAACTGATCTGATCTGATCTGATCTTAGTAAAGCAGTTTTAGAACCAACTGGGGCTTCACAAAGCAGAAATAGAGACACAGACATAGGGAATAAATGTATGGATACCAAGGGGGAAAGGCATGGTGGTGGCATGCATTGGAAGATTAGGATTGACTATATATACTGTTGATGCATGTGTGTTAGTCACTTAGTCATGTACGACTCTTTCTGACCCCATAGACTGTAGCCTGCCAGGCCTCCTGTCCATGGGATTCTCCAGCAAGAATACTGGAGTGGATTGCCATTTACTTCTTCAGGGGATCTTCCTGACTCAGGGATCCAACCCAGATCTCCTGCATTGCAGGAAGATTCTTTACTGTCTGAGCTATAGGGAAGTTTATAAAAATAGATAACTTATGAGAACCTACTGTATACCAAAGGGAACTCCACTCAGTGCTCTGTGGTGACCTAAATGGAAAGGAAATTCAAAAAAGAGGGGATCTATGCATGCATAAAGCCGATTCACTTTTCTGTACAGTAGAAATTAACACAACATTGCAAAGCAATTATACTCCAATTAAAAATTTTAAAAAAGAAATATGCAGGTGTTAAAGCTATGCATCAAGCCATTTACAGTGCTGAATGTCAGCAAAATAATAAGAAGCGACACTGTGATAACAATAACAAAAAAGAATCAGTTGAGCCATTAGAAGTCATCTAATCCAGGCTTCTCATTTTATAATCAAAGAAACAGGGGTCCAGAGAGGTTACACGGTTTTCTCCACGTTACACAACCAGTAGTGATAGAATGAAAACCCAAAACTAGGACTCTAGCATTGTTTGTAGAGAACCCATCATCTCTTCCACACAGGGCTGCCTTTATCCATTCATCATCAGTTCAGTTCAGTTCAGTCGCTCAGTCGTGTCCAACTCTGCAACCCCATGGACTGCAGCATGCCAGGCCTCCCTGTCCATCACCAACTCCTGGAGCCTGCTCACACTCATGTCCATTGAGTCGGTGATGCCATCCAACCATCTCATCTTCTGTTGTCACCTTCTCCTCCTGCCTTCAATCTTGCCCAGCATCAGTGTCTTTTCCAATGAGTCAGTTCTTCGCATCAGTTGGCCAAACTATTGGAGTTTCAGCTTCAGCATCAGTCCTTCAAATGAATATTCAGGACTGATTTCCTTTACAATTCACTGGTTTGATCTCCTTGTGGTCCAAGGGACTCTCAAGAGTCATCTCCAACACCACAGTTCAAAAGCATCAATTCTTAGGCACTCAGCCTTCTTTTTGGTCCAACTCTTACACCCATACATGACTACTGGAAAAACCATAGCTTTGACTAGACAGCCCTTTGTCAGTAAAGTAACGTCTCTGCTTTTTAATATGCTGTCTAGGTTTGTTACAGCTTTTCTTCCAAGGAGCAAGTGTCTTTTAATTTCATGGCTGCAGTCACCATCTGCAGTGATTTTGGAGCCCAAGAAAATAAAGTCTCTCATTGTTTCCATTGTTTCCCCATCTGTTTGCCATGAAGTGATGACTGGATGCCATGATCTTCCTTTTTTAAATGTTGAGTTTTAACCCAGCTTTTCACTCTCCTCTTTCACTTTCATCAAGAAGCTCTTCAGTTCCTCTTTGCTTTCTGCCATAAGGGTTATATCATCTGCATATCTGAGGTTATTGATATTTCTCCTGGCCATTCATCATAGTTCAAGCCAAATACTTTTTTTTTCCTCCTGACTTCTCTCAAAATCTACCTTTCCACCCCCAACTCCAAGTCCCCATTGAATTATTTCATATTATTTAGAATTGCAAAATTACTTGCTCGTGTTTGGTTTAACATCCATGACATTCTGAAGTCTCAATAAATCAATCAGTGACAAAAAATGTGTTCAGTCCCTCCTGTATTTTCAGAACTAATCTGGGTCCTGCGGGCAGTAAAGGAAAGACACAAATGTCCTTATATCCATCAAAAAACAGAAAGGCTCTTTAAAGACGTAGTTTGCACAACTAACACTATTACTAGAAGGGGAAAAAGACAGTAGTGATGGTAATCAAGTTTTCGAATATAGATCCTAAGTACTACAGGAATTCAGCCAAAGAAAGACAAGGAAGACTGCATACGGAAGGTAAAAACTGATTTGGAGCTTGAAGGAAAGGAAGAACTTGGACCTGCAGAGAGGAGAAAGAAAAGCAAATCACCATCTCCAACAAAGGATAGTGTCTCATGCCTCATCAGCATGTTTTGTAAAATAGCAACCAAATGAAGATCAGGGCCAGGGACAATGATGTGAGAAAAAAACAAGGGCATAAGGTCTTTCCCAAATTCCATAGAGACAACTGACAGAGACATTAGGGAGGTTTGGAGTATGACTCTTAGACTCTGCTATGACCTCTCTATCATCACCTTGTCCAGATGTCAGTATCAAAAGTTAAAAATCAAGGTAACCATTATTGAACTGTAACTACCCAGCTTGCATTCTGCTGTGCTTTGCATATATTGTCTCACTCTCTCACTCACTGTCACTTAATCCTCACAATACTTTTATGAGAATAGATAATGTTATTATCCTCACTTTCTATGAGAAAACTGAGGCTTTGGCAGGAGTGAACAACTTGTGAATGAAGTTCACATGGCTGGATTACATAAATCCAGAGTCTCAACTCAAAATTTCTGACCTCATCTCAGAGCCTGAGCAACAATAAAGACAACTCAGAAGTTTCCAACATCATTTTTAAAAACCTGAATAGTAGCACAAAGCAGGAACTGAGAAGACCATCCATTCTACCTACTACAGATAATTATAAGCAATGTTTTTGAGTTGTGTGGGAATACAGAGATGCAAAAGAGTCAGTTCCCGCAACTTTATGGTATCAAAATTTCATTAGTTTAAAATCATTAAGTCAAAACTAAGAGGGGGAAAAAAGCTAAAGTGTAAATGAATTGGTGATCCCCAAACTAATGAATTTCTCTCCATTCTTCCCCCAACACTGAATTGTTCCTCCTGATGATATTAACAATAATAGCGTTTTAACACACCCATTACGTGTAACAGAGATAAAGGATGTAAACTGCAGCATCAAAGGAAAGAAGAAAGGGAGGGAGGGAGAGGGAAGATCCAAAAATTTGTCTTCTGTTACTGTCGAAGGATGCCAGCCACGGCCTACCTCCCCCCGACCTCCGGTAATGTGAGTTGACAACAGTGACACCTCCTGGCGAAACAAACTCAGTCTCCTACAGGATTTCCTTTTGCTCGCTCACTGCAAATTACTCTTGACTCTTCTTGTTGCCACCAGGTGTAATTTTCTTTCCCTTATCTGTAAAAGTGTACACTGACACAGTCCATCCTCAACCTCAGAAACTCAACAACGCAGTGCTGACCTGACCACAGAACTCCACTATAGAAAGCCACCCCCACCCCGCCCCACCCTTTTCATCCTGAACACTTCAGCATGATTAGCCCAGAGACCCAACTCACAGTCTTCCCACTTACAGTTGCATTAAATATAAATAAAGCAAACTAAATACCAGCTACTGAAAAATAGTTCAATTAAATCCTACAGTGAGAATGCCTCTTGATTTTAATGTGCTTGATCCCCTGGGAAACATGGTTGGTGTATGCCTTTCTTTTCTTGTAGAATGCTTTTTTGGCTTCAGACTTGTGTAAATCATACAGCCACCAAAAAGAATAAGAGATGTTGGTTTTACTGTTAACCAGAAGCAGGAGAAGATTTTTTTAATGAATGTGGAAGGTATTGTTTCATCTCATTTGCAGAACATTCTAGGGCATGATCCCTGTGGTTACTTGCCTTGATATTAGAGTATTGGAAAATACAGTAGCATGTTTTGTCCCTTCTTTGAAAGCAGTGCAGCATTTTGTTTGTTAAACTAGACCACAGAATAGACATAGCTGAAGGAGAGAGGAATTGGCCAATCACAAGAGAGAGTAGAGAGCTCACACCCCATGGTATTCTCAAAATTTATAAAATAGCTGAAAGCATCTGTTGTTCTCTCTAAAAGGAAGGCATTGAGCATTTCAAAGCATGAAGATTTACCTTGAAACTGGGTTTGCTTCTATTCCATTCACAGTCTTCACAATGTGAGTGTTTGGCTAACCAAACTTCGTAAGTTCACAGGTTGGAAAATGTCTATGAACTTCCCCTTAGTTATGCTTTTATTTTGAAAAGACTCCTCTGAGAGACACGCACACCAATTCTCAGGTGCACGTGCATCCCAAATTAATAAAAATTCAAACCCTAGCTCCTTCCCACATCTAGCAATTCTTTTGGCAAATAAACCTTGGAGATTAGATTATGTCTTTGCTATGCATGAACAGAAAACACTTGTATTAGAGAGAACAAAGCCCTTCAAACTGATCAAAAAGCAAAAGGCGGTTGGGTTGAGGAAGGTATGTTTTGGCTTCTGTTTTGCTTTTCACTGAAAATTGTGGCTGAAATTTCAACTTCATTCTGACACAGTGATGATTTTAAACATGGGCATTTCAAATCATTCATGCAAAAGTGAACTGTGGTGGGGGAAGGGAGAGAAATTGCTAAGCTCTTTGCTTGCCTTAAAACACACATGAAAGATAGACAACAGGACTAGAAGAACGTGTTTTATGATGAGTACAGTATCAAAACGACAGCTCTGGATCAAGTCTGCACATTATATACAAATAACGAATATATGTTTAGATTTCTTAAGTAGTTCATTCCTTTTGTCATCAGTGAATAAGGTCTGTGCAATGGGTTAGGCAAAATGCTAGGTGTGGGGAACAAGGATGACCCTCAAGTGAAGTCAGTCTGGTGGGAGAACGATCGGCTGTTTGGGACATACACATGCTAAAAAATCACTCATTGTTTATCTGAATTTCAGGTTTAACTAAGTGTCCTGGATTTTTATCTATTCTATCTTATAACTCCCAGGGAAGGTAAATGGACTATTTCAACACAGCGTAAGTGAAAATTGTGATCTGAGTGCTAAAGAAGTGTATAAGGAGATATTGGTAACCCAGACTTGGGAACCAGGATCTGAAAGGTGAAGAGGAGTTAATCAGGAAAAGAGCAAGAGGGAAGGGATTTCAAGAGAAGGTGCAAGTTCTCCTAAGTTCACAGGGAGTCCAAGAGACTGGCACCTGTCACAGTTTTTCAAAATGACAGGGCACAGTGTGACAAGGCAGGGGAGATGAGCAGATGCCAAACCATGGGGACCCTATAAAAGCATTTGGGCACTTTGAGGACAGTGGAAAGTTGTAAAGATTTCTAGGCAGAGGCATTATACAATCAGATATACGATTCTGGGTGGATGGTGGAAAATAGATTGACAGCTGGCAAGATGGGAAGCGAGGAAACCACTTGAAATAAGTTACCTAAGGAATGCTGCTGACTTGAACTAAAATCCTAGCAATGGGGATGTAAGAAGTTGGTAAATCAGAAAGACACTTGTCATAGAAATAGAATAGGAGATAGGCACAAGAAGCTTTGGTGATCAACTGGATATGGAGCTGTTGAAAAGGAAGGAATGAATTATAATAAAAAATGACATGAATTGAGCACTTATTATAAATCAGTCATTATGCTGACTGTCACATATATATACATTCAACTCTGACAAGTCTGTGAAATAGGTACTATTTTTGGTGTTTTATAAATGAGAAAAAAATGAGACTTAGAGACAAGTAATTAGCCTGTAAAACAAGTAAGTAGTGAAGTAAGGATGATGACCAGGTTTGGAGCTTGGGCCGAGTGCTGAACAATGGTACCACTGAATGAGATTAGAAACACAGGAGGCACACATTTGTGGGAAAGATGCTGAGCTGCTTTTTAGAGTTATTGAGTCTTAGGTGCCTGGGAATGATGTCTGAAGGAGACTGGGTAGATGGGTTTAGAGTTCAACCAAAGGATTGGACCAGGGATAGAGACTGTAGAGTCAGCGGGGTAACAATCAAAATTGAAAGTGTAGATAAAATGAGAGTATAGGTAACTATGAGAGTAGAAATAAGATGACCTAGAGAAGAGAATGAGAATGAGACCACAAAGGGATCTAGTGGAGATCAAGGGTCTGGTGTGACCAGGGTAGCAAGAGAAAGACCAGGACACTGTGCCAAAGAAGAAAAGAGGACATTCTAAGATGTAGGAAGTGTCAGCCCTGTGATATGACCTATGCGAGATGTGATTCTGTACACATTCTGTATGCAGAAAAGAAGTTTCAAAGCTAGTTCATTGAAGTAAAAGGAGTTAAATTAGTACTTTTAGGGTATATACTGGTATACAAGGAGAAATGGATACAGCAGGAGAAAGAGGAGGCTGGGAGTGTAAACTGGTGTATTCCTGATGGCCCAGTGACCAGATAGGAGTAAAGTCAATTTCAATAAAGACTCTAGTAAAGACTTTACTTCAGTAAATTCTCCAGGCCAGAATATTGGAGTGGGTAGCCTTTCCCTTTTTCAGGGGATCTTCCCAATCCATGAATCGAACCAGGGTCTCCTGCAGTGCAGGTGGATTCTTTACCAACTGAGCTATCAAGGAAGCCCCATTCAATAAAGACTAAACTGTACATTTTCAGTTCAGTTCAGTCACTCAGTCGTGTCCGACTCTTTGCGAGCCCATGAATCGCAGCACGCCAGGCCTCCCTGACCATCACCAGCTCCTGGATTCATCCAAACTCATGCGCATCGAGTTGGTGATGCCATCTAGCCATATCATCCTCTGTCGTCCCCTTCTCCTCCTGCCCCCAATCCATCCCAGCATCAGGGTCTTTTCCAATGAGTCAACTCTTTGCATGAGGTGGCCAAAGTATTGGAGTCTCAGCCTTAGCATCAGTCCTTCCAATGAACACCCAGGACTGATCTCCTTTACGATGTGCTGGTTGGATCTCCTTGCAGTCCAAGGGATTCTCAAGAGTCTTCTTCAACACCACTGTTCAAAAGCATCAATTCTTCAGCACTCAGCTTTCTTCACAGTTCAACCCTCACATCCATACATGACCACTGGAAAAACCATAGCCTCGACTAGACGGACCTTTGTTGGCAAAGTGATATCTCTGCTTTTGAATATACTATCTAGGTTGGTCATAACTTTCCTTCCAAAGAGTAGGCATCTTTTAATTTCATGGCTGCAGTCACCATCTGATGTGATTTTGGAGCCCCAAAAAATAAAGTCTGACACTGTTTCCACTGTTTCCCCATCTATTACCCATGAAGTGATGGGACCGGATGCCATGATCTTCGTTTTCTAAATGTTGAGCTTTAAGCCAACTTTTTCACTCTCCACTTTCACTTTCATCAAGAGGCTTTTGAGTTCCTCTTCACTTTCTGCCATAAGGGTGGTATCATCTGCATATCTGAGGTTATTGCTATTTCTCCCAGCAATCTTGATTCCAGCTTGTGCTTCTTCCAGTCCAGAGTTTCTCATGATGTACTCTGCATATAAGTTAAATAAGCAGCCTTGACAATATACAGCCTTGACAAACCCCTTTCCCGATTTGGAACCAGTCTGTTGTTCCATGTCCAGTTCTAACTGTTGCTTCCTGACCTGCATACAGATTTCTCAAGAGGCAGGTCAGGTTGTCTGGTATTCTTATCTCTTTCAGAAATTTCCACAGTTTATTGTGATCCACATAGTCAAAGGCTTTGGCATAGTCAATAAAGCAGAAATAGGTATTTTTCTGGAACTCTCTTGCTCTTTTGATGATCCAATGTATGTTGGCAATTTGATCTCTGGTTCCTCTGCCTTTTCTAAAACCAGTTTGAACATCTGGAAGTTCACGGTTCACATATTGCTGAATCCTGGCCTGGAGAATTTTGAGCATTACTTTACTAGCATGTGAGATGAGTGCAATTGTGCAGTAGTTTGAGCATTCTTAGGCATTGCCTTTCTTTGGAATTGGAATGAAAACTGACCTTTTCCAGTCCTGTGGCCACTGCTGAGTTTTCCAAATTTGCTGGCATATTGAGTTCAGCACTTTCACAGCATCCTGTTTCAGGATTTGAAATAGCTTAACTGGAATTCCATCACCTCCACTAGCTTTGTTCGTAGTGATACTTCCTAAGGCCGACTTGACTTCACATTCCAGGATATCTGGCTGTAGGTGAGTAATCACACCGTAATAATTATCTGGGTTGTGAAGATCTTTTTTGTACAGTTTTTCTGTGTATTATTGCCATCTCTTCTCAATATCTTCTGCTTCTGTTAGGTCCATACCATTTCTGTCCTTTATTGAGCCCATTTTAATGACTTTCAATTAATACCAATCCCACTCCTGGTTGAAAGAGTCATGGGGAAGGGATTCTCCCATGCCATGCTGATGGTATTACTATGAAAAACAAACGTGGAGGTGGAGCTATATTCAACCAAGCAGGTTCTACCCAAAGGAAAAGTCTGGAGAGGTACTGGGGTTGGGGCAAGGGGAGGAGTTTAAAGAGGTTTTGGTTTACCATGAATTCAAGTGACCAGCAGAAGGAAACTCAAGTTTTTTAGGGAAGAAGTTAGTTTCAGCCCAGAATAACAGTGATTTGAAATGCCATGGTCTGTAAAAGATGCTAAAATGGAGAGCAGGAGAAAAAGTGCCCTAAGTTCTATGAAATAAAAGTGTTATTTCATGTTTCTAGTAGTTGGCCCAAAGGAACCATGGATTCCCCTGGTGCCCCAGGAGATTGACTTAGGATCAGAACTTAGATGGGTTACCCTAGGATCAGAGCTTAGTTTGCTCTTACTGACCTGAAGTGAAAAAAAGTGAAAGTGTTAGTTGCTCAGTCGTGTCTAACTCTTTGCAAGTCCATGGACTGTAGCCGCCAGGCTCCTCTGCCCATGGAATTCTCCAGGCAAGAATACTGGAATGTGTTGCCATTACCTTCTCCAGGGGATCTTCCCAATCCAGCGATTGAACCCAGGTCTCCTGCATTGCAGACAGATTCTTCTACCATCTGAGCCACCAAGGAAGCCCTCTTACTGTCTTACTCTCATCCACAGCACTGGGTCTGCCCAGAGGAGGTCCTCTAAGAAGACAAGGTAGTTGGATCAGGCTTGGATCAATGATTAGGGTGATGGAGGCCTTGGAGCATAATTGCTCGAGTCCAGCAAAATTCTCAAAGCAGATGGCAAGCTGTGTTACTGGGCTTACTGCAGAGACCAGATCACACTGTTCTTCCAAGTCAATAAAATAAGGACTAAAATAGTCTAGTGGGCTTAGCAACTGCATCACTGCTCTTCTTTCCAAGAACAATTCTGATGGAGTCAAGGAGAATAAAAATTGTATTGAGATGAAGTTGGAAAGGAGGTGAATAAACAGGCAGTATGTGAAAATGGTGCTTGTGATAAGCTCAGTTCTAAATGAGAGGACAGATAATGTAGTCTTCAAACATGGTGTATGCCCATTCTATCTATTATAGAAGGTCAAAATAATACATTCCTGGAAAACTTTTGGGGGGGTTTACTGATGAGGGAGGGTTTCTCTGGTGGCTCAGATAGTAAAGAATCAGCCAGGAATGCAGGAGACCAAGGACAGAGGAGCCTGGCAGGGTACAGTCCATGGGGTCACAAAGAGTCAGACAGGACTGAGTGACTAACAATTTCACTTTCACTTTTCTAGTGAGGGAACCTAGTTTAAAACTAGGTAGTCATATTGAACCAAAAGCTCTTGAAACAAAGGATTTCTTCATGAACATGCTTCCAGATTTGTTAAATTAGACCACTGAAGAGGCATAATAAATTCTTGCATATTAAATAACTTTTGCCTTTTTGATCCAGTGTGAATGAATGTTTAAATGAATCCAACTTGCTTTACTCCACTGACTAATGTACATTTATATCTTTCTCTGATGTATTCTAGTTGACAATATCTATGTATTCAAAGTGCTCTTCTTCAAAAATTTCCTGCAACCAGATTATCAGCTGTCCATGGCCTCTTCCACCCTCACATTATTATTCTAAGCTAGTGAGGTCTGGCTGCCTATGTAATAATTATGTTTAGAGATATATGAAATACTTCTTAAAGTTCCGTTCATGATTTCCAACCACGAAGACTAAAATGTAAAATAGCATTGTCCTTGCTATGGAGGCTGTCCAGATAAAGATCCAAATTTCTTCCTCTTGGTAGAGAAGTAAAGGCATTCAGATATAGTTAACAGTCTAGTGATTCAGACTCTTTTGCTTAGAAGATATATACTATCCTGGTTTCATTACTCTAGCCAAAGATATGTTTTGATGTATTCTCTTTTTGCAACTTATCTCCCTAAGTGAAACGGAGCTGGTGGGGCCAGTCAAAGATGTCTTTATTCCCTGAGGGTCAGTGAGAGGTCAGAGCTTTGAGTCAAAGGATCAGTGAGAGGTCAGAGCTTCATTCAAGGGTGGGAATGCTGTGGCCTGGATCTCGCTGGTCCACCTGATACACCAAAGTTAACAATTCATGACTTCTATAAGAACACAGCAGGCAACTAAAGATGGGAACGTGGCAGCAGTCAAATCTTCATCCAAGTAGAGTTATTTGCATCATATCCAATGTCATCTATGTCCTTCCTGAAAAAAAGCATTCAGGTTGTAAGAACCAGTATCATTTTTAAGCCAAAAACGAGAGAGAGAGATGAGCTAATGCATGCCAGCTTTATTCTTCTTTTGGTCTATATCCTTTAAGTCAATAAACTTATTTTCTTTTTGCTAAATATTGTATGTTTATGCATGCTGAATTTGAAACAGGCAGCTATATTATTCTAACTAGCCTAGAAGATAACTTGCAAAAATGGAACAAATACTGCAGAGTTTCATTTGTCTGACTGGTAGGCCTCGATGTTTAAATGTTATGGTGCTGGAGAAGACTCCTGAATGCAAGTTCAAACCAGTCAATCCTAAAGGAAATCAACCCTGAATATCCACTGGAAGGACTGACAATGAAGCTGAAACTCCAATAGTTTGGCCACCTAATGCAAAGAGTCAACTCACTGGAAAAGACCCAGATGTTGATTGAAGATGATGCTGATGAAGATGTTGATGAAAAATTGAAGACAGGAGGAGAAGTAGATGACAGAGGATGAGATGGTTAGATGGCATCACCAGTTCAATGGACATGAGTCTGAGCAAACTCTGAAGATGGTGAAGGTCAGGGAAGCCTGGCATGCTGCAGTCTATGGGGTCACAAAGAGTCAGACACAACTTAGCAACTGAAAAATAAGAGTACATTACCCAGTTTCCTACCTCTGCTATAACACATTTTTATTGGCTTAAAATAACAGAAATTTATTATCTCATAGTTCTGAGGGCCAAAAGCTCTAAATCAGTATCACTGGGGCAAAATCAAGGTGTCAGCAGGACCATACTCCCTCCAGGAGCACTAGGGGAAATTTCATTCCTTGCCTCTTCCACCTTCTGGTTGCTGCTGGCATTTCCTTGACCTGCGGCTATCTCACTCCAATCTTCAAGGCCAGAATCTTGAAATCCTTCTGCTCTGGCTCTACATTAGCTTCTTCTCAGTGTGTGTCAAGTATTCCATTCATATAAGGATACTTGTTACTGCATTTAGGGCCTAACCAGAGACACAAGAGATATGGGTTCAATCCTTAGGTTGGGAAGATCCCCTGGAGGAGGGCATGGCAACCCACTCTGTTTTTCTTGCCCAGAGAATCCCATGGAATGAGGAGTCTGGTGGGCTATAGTCCATAGGGTCACAAAGAGTCAGACACAACTAAATGGACTTAGCATGCACACGCATGAAAGAATAATCCATTATATCAACCTGTCTCAAGATCTTAACTTAATCACATGCATAAAGACCCCTTTCTGAGTTCAACAAGGTAAAATTCACAGGCACTAGGGACTAGGATGCAGAGATATTTTGAGGGCCCATTTTTCAGTGTACCACACTCACTGCTTACCTATCATTTAACACATAAAGTCACGTAGATAGAGGCAGAGACCCAATCTGAAAGCAAGTGACAAATTATCAGATTACTCTTCTTAAAATTTTGCTATATTCACTTATCAGGAAAATTCACTTAGAGGAACTCTTTAATCATACAATGCTAGATGAATAAGATGCCTAGGAAAACAAAACAGAAAGCTTCTTAGGATCACCATTTTGCATCATGCCTAGGAAGAGCTTAATATGGAAATGAGAGTTAGAACAGAGACCCTGAATCTCTCTGCATCCTGAGACTGTGCTACATCTACCCTCAGTTTTGGTCAACTGAAGCAGGTGTGTGAGAAGAGGAGAAAGAGTAGAGTTGTCCACCCTTGGAGTTCAGTATATCCTTAAAATCCTTATAGAAACTCTATGACTGACAAAGGGAAAGCCATTTGCCTTTGTATTGGAAGAGGACATGCATCCCTGGGGTAATAAAAGTCAATTCAATTCAATCCTGGGCCCAAGGGAGTATATAGAATTGGATTCAGAGTTAAACCATTCAGAATTTAAATACATAAAATTCCTAATATCTCCAAATGTCATGTTGGTGAGTCATCCAGGCACCATGGTGTGGTGGAAGAGATTAGGGGTGGAGACAGATCAAGAGTGAAAACAAGAGCTGAGAGGCTGCAACTCCGGAAGAGCCCAAGGCAACCCTGAACCTCAAAAACAGCGAGGAGGAGGAAAGGTGGCAGTGAAGTCTTCCAGAGGAAACCTTTGTTTTTGTTTCCACATTTCATTTCCACTATTTTCTCTCTTCCATTAAATAATTTCCAGCCCTATAATAAATGTAATGTTCTGAATGAGTGTAAGAGATATTCTGGGATTTTAGACCAGAAATCACCCAACAGGCCAGAGGCATACGCACCCCCGTGCTCCCTACATACACACACACACACAGATACACAGAGTCATCCTCACCAGAGACTGTGTGAAGACACCCTCGTGTTGTGCAGAAGGTAAAGTGACTCATGAAGCTAAATTGTGCTGACAGTTTCTAATCCCAGCTCACCAGGGATTTAAATTGTACAATAAGGAAATGACTTGTTGGATAACTTCCAGAGTTTGTCTTAAAATTTAATTGCAACCTACCTAACACTTTTATAAAACATATACATTTTACTTACGTTTCTTAGTCAAAATACTCCTCTAACCTTTTTTCTAAGTAAGTGACAAAAGTGTTCTAGTTGTAATTAATGGAGTACAAAAATATTGGGGAAACATGCCTAAAGGCTTAAACTATAATTCTATTACTAATATATTCCCTTGGCTTGCTTTTTGAACTCTGCTGCCTCCTGCCTTGCAGCTGTGTTTAATGAGTGGAGAGATTATTCAAATGAGCCCACAGCAGAGCATTATTTCTGAGGCGCTCGCCATCTTGAACGGGCATCCTCTCATGATCAGGCAGTCGGAGCAGACCGTCCATCCCGCTTTGGTTACCTGGCCATGTATGTGGTAATATAACTCCACAGACATCCGATTACATCCCTAGATTTGGAGAGAAGCTACTAATGATCCTGTGACCAAACCAAAGGACAACAGAAACAGCCTTCAAGGTGAAAAATGAGAAGATACCTACACCAGCCTCTACCCCACTTCAGCTTTCAATTTGTCACTGCCTGTCAGTGATGGAGAATGTGAGTGTCTCATAATGAAAACATGCAGCCATGCAAAATAGTCTCTCTTAAAAAGCACTGTTTACGAGCATATGGCCTTTGCCCCAACTAATAATTGAAATGCAACCCCTTGCAAGTGGGCAGGCTGATGTTTAATGATCTTTAGGATGTTAAAATGAGCTTCTACTCATGTAAGATTTAAAGTAAGAAAACTCTCTAGGGGAGAAACCCCTGAGATGGTTACAAAGTTGCCAAGAAAATTTAATAAGAACTAATTTTGAATTGATAAGTGTTCATTCCAATATGGCGGGATTAAGCAATAAGAATTCTTCCTGGGAATTTACAGAGAGATAAGCATCTCATGAATAAGTAAATTCTGAAACAGGAGGCTACAGGGTGTTTATTGATTTTGAAATCATTTGTTTGAGAAATTGCCCTTGAGGAAAAGACTATTATGGCTGATAATATAATAGTTATATTCAGAGACAACCCACTTCTTTGGCTGATGGCAGAATATAAAGATTACCCACCCAATACAAAATTTATAAGCAAAAATTTAAATTGCAAAACCCAGGTTACTCATTATTATAAGCTTCCATTTCCTAATTTCTAGAAGTTAATTTTCAGATGCAATACAAAAGTCAAAAATAAGTAAAATCTAAATAACTGAAATCCTCAGTCCACTAAATATTTTTGCTACAACTGGAATTGGGGGATTTGGAGTGGGGGGGGGGGGGGACTCTCTCCAGGGACATCCTAAATTCCATATCCATTAATATCAATTTCTTACACCATCTGTATCTAACTCTGCAATTCAGGAGAACTGGAATTAAAATTTGGAGGAAACTTTTGAATCACTTCAAAATTTTTAAAGCAAAATATTACTTCAAAGTATCATTCTCATGAAAGTAAAAAAATGCAATCATTTTAACAATGGTTGAAAACATAAAGAGTTCCTCTGTAAATTCTGAATTAGAAAGCTCTATATTTCCAATATAGAAAACACTCTGTGTTTTCTAACAATTAAAACAATTGTTTTTTCCTTAACACTTCTCATGAAGAATGTCTCCCAGTTGCCACATTTCTTAACTGTCATCCAACATAAAGTAAGTTAACAGAATTCAATTTAGTTGACAATAATGACTCCGTTTCTATATATATCATCATCTGTTCAGGTCATACCACCCTGAACATGCCCCATCTCATCTATATCAATACCATCTTCCACGATCTGATGAATCACTTGGGTTTCACACAGGTAGTAAGATGCTCAGCCTTCTCTCCTTATCTCTAGTCACTGAGAAAGAATGAGCAACTCTCCCTCTCTGTGTCCTCTCAATTTCATCCCTTCCAGAACTTCAGTGCATCAATTGTGCCCTCTTCTGTGTCTACCCTTACCTCTTCTATTGGCTGTTTCTTTCCACTTAGTCTAGTTATGCGCTCAAGTGATCTTACCACCAAAAGTCGCTCAGTTGTGTCCGACTCTTTGCGACCCGTGGACTGTAGCCCATCAGGCCCCTCTGTCCATGGGATTCTCCAGGCAAGAGTACTGGAGTGGGTTGCCATTTCCTTCTCCAGGGAATCTTCCTGACCCAGGGATTGAACCCAGGTCTCCTGCATTGCAGGCAGACACTTTAACCTCTGAGCCACCAAGGAAGCCCTGGTGGGCTTCTCAAGTGATCTTACTTCACTAGAAATTAAGATCAACCTCTCTCAAGTTACCAACTCATCTCCCTCCACATTCTTAAGTAACTGCATACTGGTTGGTCACTTCACACACTGCTTCATCCTTTGATCCATTTTCTGTCAACAAACTGAAATGTCTCTTAAACCTCACCCATTTTTAACCACTTTGGGTTCTCTGCAACATTTAAGGCTATAATGTCACTTCCTTAATCCCTCTGTCTGGCTTCCATGACCCTGCATTCTCTTGAAAAATTCCTGTTCCTGGCAAGTCTTCTTGCTGGATTCAGAGCCTGAAATACCATGCTATCTTCTTCTCCTAAAGAAACACTATAAATTCTTTAAGGTCAACCACAAATTCCACATTGTCTATGGAATCTCCCCTGACTATCCAAAAGGAATCATCCACACCTGGTACATACCTCTTTAAAGCTCTCATCACATGAAATGAAACTTCTGTTCATTAAGTCATCACACATTATTGAGCATCTTCTTGGTGCCAGGTACACTTTCAGGAACTTGGGACATCTCAGTGAATAAAACCAGGCCCCTGCCTTAAAGAAGTTTCATTCCAGTGGGATAAAATAGTTCAGTTCAGTCGTTCGGTCATGTCCGACTCTTTGCGACCCCATGAATTGCAGCATGCCAGGCCTCCCTGTCCATCACCAACTCCCAGAGTTCACCCAAACTCATGTGCATTGAGTCGGTGATGCCATCTAGCCATCTCATCCTCTGTCATCCCCCTTTCCTCCTGCCCCCAATCCCTCCCAGCATCAGGGTCTTTTCCATTGAGTCAAGTCTTCGCATGAGGTGGACAAAGTATTGGAGTTTCAGCTTCAGCATCAGTCCTTCCAATGAACACCCAGGACTGATCTCCTTTAGGATGGACTGGTTGGACCTCCTGAAATAGTAGTCAACCATAAAAAGGAATGAAATAGTACCATCTGCAGAGTTTTGGATAGACCTAGAGACTGTCATACAGAAGACTATAAATCAGAAAGAGAAAAACAAATATCATTTTTATGTGGAATATTGGAGAAGGAAATGGCAACCCACTCCAGTGTTCTTGCCTGGAGAATCCCAGGGACGGGGGAGCCTGGTGGGCTGCTGTCTATGAGGTTGCACAGAGTCAGACACAACTGAAGTGACATAGCAGCAGTGGAATCTAGAAAAATGGTGCAGATGAACTTATTTGCAAAGCATAAAAAGAGACACAGATGTAGAGAACAAATTTGTGATTACCAAGGTGGGAAGAAGTGAGTGGAATGAACTGGGAGATTGGGATTAATACGTATACACTGCTAAGTATAAAATAGATGAAAACTAATGGGAACCTACTGTATAGCTCAGGGAACTCTAATTAATGCTCTGTGGTGACCTAAATGGGAAGGAAATCCAAAACAGAAGGGATATATGTGTACATATGGTTGATTCACTTGGCTGCATAGCAGAAACTAACACAATATCATAATGCAACTATATCCCAATAAAATTTTTTAAAATGAGAAAAGTTGCATTTAAGTGGGAATAATTGTGACATATAAGAATATTGTAATTCAGTTCAGTTCAGTTCAGTCGCTCAGTCATGTCCGACTCTTTGCAACCCCATGAATTGCAGCATGCCAGGCCTCCCTGTCCATCACCAACTCCTGGAGTTTACTCAAACTCACCTCCATCGAGTCGGTGATGCCATCCAGCCATCTCATCCTCTGTCATCCCCTTTTCCTCCTGCCCCCAATCCCTCCCAGCATCAGAGTCTTTTCCAATGAGTCAACTCTTCACATGAGGTGGCGAAAGTGTTGGAGTTTCAGCTTTAGCATCAGTCCTTCCAAAGAACACCCGGGACTGATCTCCTTTAGAATGGACTGGTTGGATCTCCTTGCAGTCCAAGGGACTCTCAAGAGTCTTCTTCAACACCACTGTTCAAAAGCATCAATTCTTCAGCGCTCAGCTTTCTTCACAGTCCAACTCTCACATCCATACATGACCACAGGAAAAACCATAGCCTTGACTAGACGGAACTTTGTTGGCAAAGTAATGTCTCTGCTTTTCAATATGCTATCTAGGTTGGTCATAACTTTCCTTCCAAGGAGTAAGTGTCTTTTAATTTCATGGCTGCAGTCACCATCTGCAGTGATTTTGGAGCCCCCAAAAATAAAGTTTGACACTGTTTCCACTCTTTCCCCATCTATTTCCCACTAAGTGATGAGACCAGATGCCATGATCTTCGTTTTCTGAATGTTGAGCTTTAAGCCAACTTTTTCACTCTCCTCTTTCACTTTCATCAAGAGGCTTTTTAGTTCTTCACTTTCTGCCATAAGGGTGGTATCATCTGCATATCTGAGGTTATTGATATTTCTCCTGGCAATCTTGATTCCAGCTTGTGCTTCTTCCAGCCCAGTGTTTCTCATGATGTACTCTGCATATAAGTTAAATAAACAGGGTGACAATATACAGCCTTGACGAACTCCTTTTCCTATTTGGAACCAGTCTGTTGTTCCATGTCCAGTTCTAACTGTTGCTTCCTGACCTGCATATAGGTTTCTCAAGAGGCAGGTCAGGTGGTCTGGTATTCCCATCTCTTGAAGAATTTTCCACAGTTTATTGTGATCCACACAGTCAAAGGCTTTGGCATAGTCAATAAAGCATAAATAGATATGGTACATTATGTAGTATATTAGAAGGTCATGCGTTCTACAAAAAACAAAAAAGTACATCATAGAAGGGGGATAAGGACTATAATGGTGGATCAAGACAGCAGTTGGATGATAAAATTTGGTGTATGTATGTCCCCTGCTGAATTGTGATCTTCTTGAAGGCAGAAATCATGCCTTATCTGTTGCTGTATGTCCAGAGTTTAGCCCAGTGCTTTGTACATGGTGGATTATCATTTATTTATCTGTTAATTCAAAAATCATCTATTGAGGAGTGACTGTCCCAGAGACAATGCTAGGCACTATGAATAATAATAATAGCAATATTTGTTAACTGTTTATTCTGTACCAACAACTTCCATTTCATAGAAGAAAAGGCAGAATATCAGGGAGGTTAAAAAAAAATCATACTAGTCCAAGGTCACAATGCTAATGAATGGCTGAGCCAGGGTTTGAACACAGCCAGTCAAAGTCTAAAGCCTAAAATCTTAGCCACATTACACCAGCTCTCTAGCTCCTGTTCTCAAGTATGCAAAACTAATAGATAGGACAAATATTAATATATAAGAGTAACCAACCATCCTCGTTTGCCCAGGACTATCGTAGTTTCAATACTGGAAATCTGGCATTGCAGGAAACACCTCAGTCTCAGGCAAATTGAAATTTGTTCGATCTAAATCTCAAATTGTTCAAATTTTGTTTTTTCAACTAGGCCTACTCTGACCTTCAAATCTGCCCTCCCGCACCACTCCCATACGCTGAACTACTTTTTCCTATCATATTCACTATCTTATAACAAATTATATAATCTACTTATTTGTTATGTTCAGCATTTCTTGGCTGTCTATCAATTAGAGTGTAAAGCAAGCACCCAGAACAGTACCCAACACTCAAACAGTTGGTTTCTAACACCCAAGAATGCAGATATGCAGACGATACCACTCTAATGGCAGAAAGCAAAGAGGACCTAAAGAGCCTCTTGATGAGTGTGAAAGAAGAGAGTGAAAAGGCTGGCTTAAACTCAACATTCAAACAACTAAGATCATGTCATCCGGTCCCATCACTTCATGGCAAATAGAAGGGGAAAAAGTGGAAGCAGTGACAGATTTTCTCTTCTTAGGCTTCAAAATCACTGCAGATGGTGACTGCAGCCATGAAATTAGAAGATGCTTGCTTCTTGGAAGGAAGGCTATGACAAACCTTGACAGCATATTAAAAAGCAAAGACATCACTTTGCCAACAAAGGATCATATCATCAAAGCTATGGATTTTCTAGTAGTCATGTATAGATGTGAGAGTTGGACCATAAAGAATGTTGAACACCAAAGAATTGATGTTTTCAAATTGTGGTGCTGGAGAAGCCTCTTGAGAGGCCCTTTGACATCAAGATCAACCCAGTTAATCCTAAGGGAAATCAACCCTGAATACTCCTTGCTGAAGCTGAAGATCCAGTAGTTTGGCCACCTGATGTGAACAGCTGACTCATTGGGAAAGACCCTGATGCTGGGAAAGATTGAAGGCAAAAGGAGAAGAAAGCAGTAGAGGATGAGATGGTTGAATGGCATCACCGATTCTATGGACATGAACTTGGATTAACTCCAGGGGATGGTGAGAGACAGGGAGGCCTGGCACACTACAGTCCATGGAGTCACAAAGAGGTGGACACAACTTAGTGACTGAACAACAACAACAACTCAAGAATGAGTGACCCAGCATGGTAAGTGTCCTTAAGGAAATAAGGCTCTCATTTTATGGAGTCACCAAGGAGGGTCAAGAAACCCCTTCTTGGAGGAACTATGGCTAACTCAAAGTCTGAGTAGCAGTTTGATTAGTTGACCAGGAGGAACCCAAGGGTATGGGAAGTATTCTGAACAGAGTGAATGTAAATCACAAAAGCCTAACTGGCATGGTGCTGTAAGTATATTTATATGGGATTTGGGGTGCTAAGAAGTTTGGAGTTGCTGGGATACAAGAAGCAAGGCAAGAACTGGCCAGAGATAAGGGTGAAAATATAAGCAGAAAATATATTGGGGTTTCTGTTTCTATTTAGGATAAAGTCCAAGCTCTCAACATACAAAGTCCTTTTTTTATCTAAACCTCTAAGCTTCCTTTACTGCTTCATGAATCCTTCATTTCAGTCAAGCTAGACAATCTACTATTCTCTGTTCATACTCTAGATTGTCCTGCTTATTATGTCTTTACAGAGAAATACCACTATATAAAGTGGCTTCTCTGGAGAAGGCAATGGCACCCCACTCCAGTACTCTTGCCTGGAAAATCCCATAGACGGAGGAGCCTGGTGGGCTGCAGTCCATGGGGTCGCACAGAGTCGGACACGACTAAAGAGACTTAGCAGCAGCAGCAGCAGCAGCAGAGGGGCTTCTCAGGTGGTGCTAATGGTAAAGAACCCACCTGCCAGTGCAGGATACTTAAGAGATGTGTGTTCAACCCCTGGGTCAAGAAGATCCCCTGGAGGAGAACATGGCAACCCACTCCAGTATTCTTGCCTGGAGAATCCCGTGGACAGAGGAGCCTGATAGGGTACAGTGCATGGGTTCGCAAAGAGTCAGACACGACTAAAGTGACTTAGCACTCACGCACTACTTTTTAAAATGCTCTTCCTCTCCAGCTTCTCAGGTGCTCTCCTTCAAAGTACAATTTAAAACCACCAAGACCCTGCAAAAGCAGTAGCTCTTCCTCTCTGAAGGCTCAGAACTATTTGTCTGCATCTCCAACTCCTGCCTGCTTTCTTCTCTCTGTCAAGGTTACCTTTATGCAGAATATTTACCCCCATCTACCTCTGACTTTACCTCTGACCTCCCACCTCCTCTGAGAACTTTGGCTTCTATCTGCTCCAGGAAATCATTTGCTTCTACCTCAAGACTTTGGCACTGGTGTTCCTTCTGCCCAGGAAACAATCCTTCAAGATCTTCACTTGATCCATTTTTTCACATCATTCAGATACGCTGCTCAGAGAAGCATCCTAGAACTCTTCCGCGGTCCCAGTCACTCTATCATGGTACCTCTGTATTCATTTCTCTGTAGAGCTCATCAGCACGTCTTTATTCCTTGCCTGCATTGCACAGCTTGCAGGATACTAGTTCCTAGACCAGGGACTGAACCTGGGCCCCAGCACTGAGTCCTAACCACTGGACTGCCAGGGAATTCCCTCATCAGTACCTCTGTTAAAATGTGTTTACTATTGATAGAATGCAAGATCAATGAGAGCAAGGACCTTGTATAGTTGGACCCTACTGACTCTGTGCTTATAATACAGAATAGGATATGTACAATAATATGTATGGAAAAGGTTAAAAAGCTCAGGGCCTCTGTTAGCTCACTTGCTACCTTGAGAACAGAGAAATCCCTTTATGTCTTTGAACACCCAATCAACTGCACACAGTCCTTTTCCTAATGGATAGTAGTCACTCAAATACTCATTAAATGAATGAACAAGAGTTCTCTAGATGTGTTTTAATGATAAAAACTCTACATACCAATGACTTTTAACCCTTGCTGCCTATTAGAATCATTTGGAGACCTTCTTAGAAATGCCAAAGTCTTCGTTCAACCCTCTGACATTCTAATTCAATTGACTTGGGAAGGGGCTTAGGCATCAACATATTTTTAAAGCTCCTCATATGATTCTAATGGAGAGCCAAGGTTGAGAACTGCTCTAAACCCTATGAAAGAATGCTAAGTTAACAAAATGTTGAATTCCAAACAAGCTTCTGGGCATGGCCATTGATTTAACTCTTGAATTGCTCTTCATGAGGAATTGCGAGCAAGTGCCCTCTTTTGCAAAGGCCTGCTGAAAGAGAACACTCGGAAGGAAAAAAAAAAGAGAGAGACTTTGGTGCCATACACTGAAGGAGGTGGCCTTTCAAAGCAAACACTTCTTAGACCCATCTACTGTTCACAATTTCTTTGAAAAATTCGTTGGCTATAGCACATGCAGACCCCCACAAGTCAGGCAGGGAAAATGCATACTGTGTCGTAAAGGCATTTGCTATCATTCTTGTAGTGATTTGGCGGCTTTATGCAAAAGGGTGGATTATACCTCCCTATCATGGTATTAATATGAATGTGTAAGCCCATTGTGTTCGGGATTCAATAGACCTGCAGTGATTTAGGCAGAGAGGGTGTTTGCAAAGCAGAAGAAAGCCTGCCTAATTAGGAAACAAGGACCGGGAAAATAAATAAAGGGCTTGAACAAAGTCAGCTCTGGCTCTAATTTGCCTGGAGACATCCTAACACTTGCTGCAAAATAAATCGAATTTTTGCTGTATACATTCAATATTTGTTAATAAGCTGCCAGCTAGCAGGTTTTTTTTTTTTTTTTTCCCCTGTGTTTCCTGCACATACAGGGAATGGCGTGCATACTGTCAGACTGGCAAATGCAATAAGCCACGTGAAGGCAACTCCCAGGCTATGGAGGGACAGCATGGGCCAGGAGAAGACTGTCCCCAACTTGAAAAAATGGAGGAGGGGTCAGAGGAAGTGGGGAGTACAGTACAGGAGAGATCCTTGGGTTTCACATACTATCTCGGGAGGAAAATATGATCTTTAGAAGCAATTTGACAAGGAATTTCTATCCTGCTAGTCTGGGTTAGCGTTTTCTGAATGTGATAAACAACAGGGCTCTCAGACAGCCCATTTTTTCTTTATTTTGATACCCTTACCGCAGTAATCATGCCTCTTGTCAAGTGTTATAAAGATAAAGACAAATGTTCCCTATTGCTATTCTGTCAATGCAGCTCAAGCCAGGCCCAAGAAAGGCACCCCAGCCAGATGTGTGGAACATACCGTTTGTCTTGTCTCCATCATAGATTGAGGCACCTCCTGTCCCAGCAGGACCCTCAGGTCAGAAAAATAGAAACCCACTGCTGACAGGGTTGAGGCTTTGCTTGCTCTAGAAACCAGCACCCCATGCATGTTCCCCACATGCTGAAACGGAGATTTATCTTCCTTTTCTGGGTCTATCGATTAGACCATGCAACACATCTGTAAGGTCAAATAAGCAAAACAATCCCTTTGTCCAAAAAGATGGGCTTTGGCATCAGTGATTTTTATTTTTTTTTAATCAGAAAGATTCCGCATGGTTGTCATTTATTGATGGTAGCAGTATTTGAAAAACGTGAAATCATTTCCAAAGATGTGGTTTAGGAGGAACCCATCTGAAAACTTGTGTATGCCAAAACAGATGGAGTTTGGCTTAATTGTTGAAATAAATTGCCATATGGAACAAAACACAGCTGATTATTACATTAACACTACTGTTAATATGCTTCATTATTCTGTTGTCATTTTAGCTACAGTTGTCACCAGACTTTAATCAATATGTTTAAATGGGACTCAAAGTATGGAATTGGGGGCCCAAAGGAGATTTCAGAGATAATCTAGTCATTTTACAGATAAGGAAACTGAGGCCTACAGAGGACGAATGATTTGTATTAAAACACGCACCTTAGAGGGCTTCCCAGGTAGCACTAGTGGTAGAGAACCTACCTAACGATGCAGAAGATTTAAGAGACGTGGGTTTGATCCCTGGGTCAGAGAGATCTCCTGGAGGAGGGCATCACAACCCACTCCAGTACTCTTGCCTCAAGAAGCCTATGGACAGAGGAGCCTGGCAGGCTACAGTCCATAGGGTCGCAAAGAGTTGGATACAACTGAAGCAACTTAGCACAAACATATACTTACAACCTGAATATGAAAGGTATTTTTTAAATGTAGGACATATTTGGGCAAGTTATCATAAAAATCAAGGCTGTTATAACTCAAGGTTAAAAAAATAATAATAACATGACTGTAAATGAGCATAACAGGAGATTTTGTGCAATTGGATGAAATAGAACTACCTAATTTGTCATGAATTCTTTTTTATGCTTAGCATCTCTTAGTTAACACCCAAGATATTATAGATGTTCTTTTTCTGGAATTTTTGCAATGATTTCTCATTTAGTATCTTTTCCCCAGGATATTCTCAATATAAAATAAAAACCACTGTGGATGATAGGAGGAAAACACAAACAAGCCACCAGAGATGGTTGAAGAAAGGAAATGGGACGTGAGAATAAAGAGATATCTTCCATTTCCAGTTGTGGTGAGTGGAGTTTTTTCCTCTTAGTTTTTCTCATAACTGTTGATCCTTCTCTGGCCCTCTTTTCTCTGTAAAGTGGGAAATGAATGGGAATTGATCTGAAAAGCTATTTCAAAAGTTATTACGGGATTGTCAGTAATCCTCTAAACCTAGCCTTCGTTCCTACTGCCACCCCTACACCTGACACACAAAACCCTTTGAAAAGCTAGTGTTGGAACTCTGTAGTGAGAAAACAGCAAGCCAGTAGTCACCCCTACCCCCGCCCCAGCTCAAGGTCAGTGACCCAGACACAAGTGAAAGGAGGCCTCCAAACTCTGTGAAAGAAATTGTACAGGTGCATTGAATGGATGGTTCGTTTCATGATTTGTATTTCATCTACTGCAGCAAACTTTTAAGAGATATCCAAATCCTTTCATTTTCTCTGTATAGCACCCCTGACAGAGTAGTCTGTTATGGTACTCTTCACCTTTAATTTCCCTTTTTTGTTAGTTTTTTTCTATCTTTCTCTTCTCATTTGTTAGCTCCTAACTGCTCCCCCAAAAGTAATTATCCATGCAACTTTCTGCCTAATACACAATAGGAGCTCAGTCACTGTTATTGAATAAATGCAAGAATTTAGCATTTATTGAACTCCTGAGTTCTAAGTACTATAGAGGTAGTGTGTGTTTATGTGTTTATGTCTGCAGTATTAATGTATGAGTTAGGGTAGAGGCCTCAAAATACAGTGGCATACTTAAGATAGAAGTGCATTTTTCTCTCACATAACAGACCAGTCATAGGCAAGCGGTTCAGGATGAATAAGAGATCGAATTTACAAAGTCATTCTGGGATCTGAGTTTGTGGGTTATCTCTGCCACCCTTAACATGTGGCTTCCATCTCTGGGTCTAAGGTGACTCCATTTCCCAGCCTGAGAAAATGGGGAGGGGAAAAGGAAAGGAAAGAAAGGAGAATGGAAAGCAGCAGCTTTTTTACCACACATTTCTCCCATTCACAATCCACAGGTCAAAACTTTGTCTGTTTTGACACAGACACTTTGATCTGTGTCAAAGATCAGAAGAAAAAAAAAGCTGTGTTTGATCACAGCTTAGCTGCAAGAGAAGCTGGGAAATTTAGTCTCCAGCTGGACAGTCAGGTGCCCAGATAAAACTCACATATGGAGAAGTGGAGGAAGTGTGGAGGTTTATTAATAAAGAAAAAGAGAAAAGTGGGTGTAGGGGGACTAGTCTGCAATATTGTGGTTTACAGTATAGATATATTAGTCACTCAGATGCCCAAAATACATTTCTCATATATATTTAATCTTCATCCATGGTTCCTGGCTCACAATTCCCAAAACCCTAGCAATTTCTTGAGCTATAAGAGCAATGGGAACATCTTTGGCGATATTTGGTCTCTAGTCTTCTTCCTGAAATCACCTCTTAGCCATAAAGGTGAAATGGGGTCTTGTTATTCGTAACAAGCCCCTTTCCACTTGCAACTGGGCTTATGCTAATGAGATGACTTTTGAAAAGCTCCCCAAAAAAGCAATGTGAGTTAAGTCTCAGCTGACATGGTTCATCTCCAGTTCACATGTTGTTGGTCAGGCTCAATCATGTGTCAGCTGAAAGTAGCCTCACTGGTGTGTCTTGTGGTTGATTGTCTATTGCTAGTAGCAAAAAAAGGTAACTGGCCATATGTCATCATCCAGCAGGTAATTAGTAGTAGTCCCAGGGTTACCAAGAGCAGCCAGGGAGGGTCCTGTGTGCTATGTTTTGAAATGTTCTACTCACATCATAGGTGTTAATGTTCCACTGGCAAAGCAAATCATATCCCCAAGCCCAGGTTCCGGATGTAGAGAAATTGATACCATCTCTTGACAGGAGTTGCTGCAAAGCCACATCACAAAAGGGTATCCTATAGGAAGAGGAATAATTCCTCACCATTTTTGCAAACAAGTTACCACAAAAGCTAGACCCAAAGCACACAAAAGAAGTATCATGGAACATTCTGCAAAGTTTAACAAGAGAAGGCATATGCTAAAATTCTTGGCTAAATTTTGTGAAAAGAATAATTAGATATACATTATCTGTAGCATCATCAAAAGTACAAATCTAAGTGGAATCAACCATTTCATTCTCTAACTTAAAGAGTTAAATAAATTCTTATAAAAGAGTATCATGGGAGCATTATGAAAACAAGAATAATTCACTTTTGGGTATCAAGAGTGATGTTCCCCAGAAAGAGTATATTTTGAGCTGAGCAAATAAAATTATTTTAGCCCTAAAGAAACATGGAGAACATTTTACATATCCTCCCATTTTACCATTCTAATTCAATTCCACAAGTTTTTATTGCATACCTACTACATGCTAAAGTGAAAGTGAAAGTCACTCAGTCGTGTCCGACTCTTTACGACCCCATGGACTATAGAGTCCATAGAATTCCCCAGGCCAGAATACTGGAGCGGGTAGCCTTTCCCTTCTCCAGGGGATCCTCCCAACCCAGGGATCGAACCCAGGTCTCTCACATTGCAGGCAGATTCTTTACCAGCTGAACCACAAGCAAAACCCTATGGCAATTATGTAAAGACAAAGAATATTATCAGATCATGAGTTTGGGTATTGTTTTCTTTTTTTCTTGTTATACCATTCATAAAGTGAGTTTGGTAAGAGTAGTTCCATTTTCTTGGTGGGAGAACTGAGTAAGAAGAGTGTTTTCCTAAAACTGTCCAAGGTACAGTGGCAGGACCTGGAACAGCATTCAGTGTGCCTCTGCAGAGTGCTGGGTGGGGCACTGGTGATGAGAAAATGGCAAACAGGACAAAAGAGGACTAGATATGGGCTTACCTTATTTTAGGAATTTTTAGATGCAAAATAGGTCATGAAGAATTAGATGCAAGTTATAAAATTAACTCTATACAGTCAGCATAAAGTATTAATAATGTGCTTCCAGAAGCTTTTCATCTCACTCAGTATAAAATGCGAGTCCTTACCTATCCTTCAAAGGCCCGGCAGACCTAGCTGTTCCTCTGACCTCGTCTCCTTGCAGCTCCTCTCCCTCTCTCTGCTCCTACTCCCCTGCCTCATTGCTGTTCCTCAAAAACACCAAGACATCTCACCTTAGGGTTTTGCTCTTCCTATCCCCTCTGGCTGGACTACTTTTCTTTCCCAGATCTCTGCAAGCCTTCTTCAATTCTTGGCTCAGACATCACCACACTAAAGATGTACTATACGGAATGTAACCCTGCTTCTGCCTTTCATTCTCTGCCCTCCCCCAACATGTTCTCTATTTTTAGTCTTAGAGTTTATCATCTCCTGATTCAACATATATTTATTGTCTGTTTCTCCTACTAGAATATAAATTCTTCAGGACTTGGTCTGTCCTTGTTGACTATTTTATCCTCAGTACCTCTATTTGAGTATCTATCTGAAGAGATAGCGTCTATCACACAGAAAGTGTTAAGGAAAGTTTGTTGAATGAATCTTACATCATTGACCTAGATGTGTATAAGGTACATATAGATCTATGCATATATCTATATGTATACATACATAATAATACATTCAATACAGAATAATTGTCAACGAAGCCAAGAACCATACAGTAGCAATCTCTTCTCATCAGGGCATTGTTGTCACTCTAAAGTTGTTAACTGCCTAGAGTTGTTTCTACCTGGTTCTGATCTTCTTTTGTTATCCCGTTTCATCAGTGTTCACTGATAGGTTTCTGATTCATTATTTCACACAGATTCATGAATTTCACCTCCTTTTGTCAGACCAGGTATGACTAATTAAAGAGAATCCCTGTGACCTTCAGTTGCTTAAAATGTACTCTTTCAAGTAGAGAGAAGATCTGCCTTGCAGTGCATAGATGCCACCTATAATAGTTAACTCTATTGATCTAGATGTTCCCTTTCACATTTGCTATTACCAAACCCAGGCAATGATGAAATACAATGCGTCCATGCCTCAGACACTGCATTACAAAATGTCCCCCACAAAATTCCTGTTACACAGTATCCATTGCAGATACATAATGAGGAGGCTCAACAGCACCTCTCAGTAGTGTGGTGTCCTATAAGAAAAGGAAGGCTTTCAGCTTAGTTATTATTTGGAAACCTCTCAATTAAACAAAAACTATCTGCTGTGTCATTGTCTTCTGCTTCTAAAATATCCCCTGCCTTAAAAAAAAAAAAGTGGGGATAAAAGCTGTCAGCTTCCTAAATCACTGAGGTCTTGCCATTCCAACCTGTATACAGATGGGTTAATGAGTACAGTGAGATCACCATAGGAGATGCACAGAACTGGGAAAGATAGACAGGAGGCACCATAGCATGGAGACCATTTTCCCCATAGCACGGAGAAAAAGGAACAGTGTGCAGGAAGGAGAATCTACAAGGCAGCACCTATTTTTCCAGATCTCAGTTCTAGCCCTTCTCTTTACCACTGCAACCAGTTCTTCAGTTTAGACCCTCATCTGCCTGCCAGTGCAGGAGATACAAGAGACTTGGGTTCAATCCCTGGGTCAGGAAGATGCCCTGGAGCAGGAAATGGGAACCAACCAATACAAGAATTTTCCAGTATTCTCACCTGGAAAATTCCATGAACAGAAGAACCTGGGGGCTACAGTCCATGGGGTTGCAAAGAGTTGGACACGACTGAATACACATGTGAGTCTCTCACTAGACTATTCCAACGGCCCCTGACTGTCCTCCCTGACTCCAGTTTCTCTCTCCTCTAATTCCTCCTTGACAGAATCACCTGAGTCTTTTTCCTAACTCACAAATGGGATCCTATCGCTTCAGTACCCTTCAGTGCTTCCTGCTACCCACTGCATCAACTCTGCACCCCTTTGTGAACCTCTTGCGATCAAATCTCAGGCCATTTTCCCAATTTCATCTCCCAGTTCACACCCTCATTCAGCATCAGCACTGCAGCTAAAGAGACTTGCACATTGGGTAGTTGCTGTGTTTTTTTCACTTGATTCTTTTTGTTTCTTTCACCAAGAAATTATTCCCTTGACATCCAGCTCCCTCCTCCATATTCAGGCCACAGCTGACCGAATTCATGACACCTTTCCTGGTCCTTTCAGTTGAAATTAATTGCTCCTTTCTCCATGCTCCACCAGGTTCTACAATTTCTCCTCTATTGAACATGTATCATACTCCTCCTTGTTGTTGGTATATGCTTTAGTCTCCCCCAAGAAACTGCCAGCTCTTTAAAAATGTATTCATCTCCATATCCCTTCTTGGGCTTTTACTATAAACTAGGCATGATTTCAAATGCTGCAGGTACATTACCAATTTGTTTATCCTTATAGCAAGCCTACAGAGTAGATACATTTATCTCCATTTTATAAATAATAAAAAGAGATACAAAGAAGTTAGGTAATTTGTTTGCCTTCACAGAACTAGTAAGTATGGGAGCTAGTCAAACTGACCCCAGAATCCATACAAACACTACTGTATGGATATATTTAAATTTATCCAAATAAAGTATTAAAATAATTCCAAAGACTGATAGAAAATGCTATAAAAACAGATTATAAGAATACTAGGGAATAACTCAGACTGAGAAAGCCCAGAGAAGTTAAGCTGCTTATCTGAATGCACATAGTTACAGGTAAAGACAAAATAAAATCTGTGTCTCTAAAGACTGGCCTGGTGCTCTTCAAACTAGATCATGGCTGCCATGTGGTACCTATGTAGTGACTGGGTGAGAGAAAAAAAAAAGAGATGAGAAATGTAACTGAGTCTTATGTAATCCTAAGAAGTAATAAGGAAATCAGTCAGGGATGGAGTTCAAGATACTGTTAAAAAGCTCCCTAATAAACACACCTCTGCAGATGAATTTTCTTTAACTCTAAAATGCAAAAAACTTAAACCCAAGGATCCAAGTAAAAACATGGGCAAAATGTAAATGGTCAGAACCTGAAATTTAATGCAAACTCTTTTTTTCAGTACTTACCATACATTAGGAGTTGTGCTAGCACTTGATCTAAGCTAATCATCACAACCAACTCATCATCATTACTATAAGCCTCATTTTAAAGAGAAAGGAACAGTCTATGAGAAACAAAAACTTCCCCAAAGTCACAGGGAGAGTAAGAAGTAGCATTGGGATGCATCTTTCAAATGAACGAATTTTTCTGGTAATAGAAGCTTATTCCGTAAAGACCTAAAACCATTTTGGATTTCCACATACTCATATGCAGTGTATACTCTCCTGCTTGCCAAGAGAAAGAACTGGAATATATTTTAATTTTTTACTTGGTTCCCAAAGTCATCATTATGAGCATTGCTATGCACCAGTTGCCTTCAAAATGGTTGTAAAGAGGCAATAATCATACAACAATGCCTTACTAAGGCAGGTGTATCTAGGGTCTGACAGTAAATGATCTCTCAAATACTGTTTTCTTAGTCCCTTTGCCTGCTATTATAGTCTTCCCACATCCTCTCACCAAAACACAGCAGCTATGATTTCTTGCAGTTTCATGCCTTCATCAGCCTTATGCTGTCTGCCATGGGCTAGGAGACCGCATAAAGGGCATGATAAAATTTGGTAAAAAATTCAGACCTGTTAAAATTTGAGTGAAAGGCAGAGATACTGCACCACAAGAAAAGTTCCTGAGCAGAAGTAAAGACATGTGCTTTCTTTTTACTGGTCAAACCCCTTTCTTTAGCTGCAATCCCAGTTATTTAAATACTACATGAATACTGGGGGCAGGGTTGGTGTTGGGAGATGACCACATAACATTACCTTATAAGGATGGATTTATCAGGGTGAATTTTAAAAAGCACCAATTTAAAAAAAAAAAAAATTCTAATAGAATCATATTATAAAAATTCAAATTCTGCTTTTAATTTCCATTATATATTAGAAGTACAAGTAGGGTTTATAAAAGACAGAGGAACCAGAGATCAAATTTCCAAGATTCGTTGGATCATGGAGAAAGCAAAGGAATTCCAGAAAAACATCTTTTTCTGCTTCATTGACTGCGTTAAAACTTTTGTGTGGATCACAGCAAACTGTGGAAAATTCTTAAAGAAATGGAATACCAGATCACCTTACCTGTCTCCTGAGAAAGCCGTATGCAGGTCAAGAAGCAACAGTTAGGACCAGACATGGAACAACAGACTGGTTCAAAATTGGGAAAGGAGTATGACAAGGCTATATATCGTCACTCTGCTTATTTAACTTCTATGCAGAGTACATCATGCAAAATGCTGGGCTGCATGGATCAAGCTGGAATCAAGGGTGCCAGGAGAAATATCAACAACTTCAGATATGCAAATGATATCTCTGTAATGGCAGAAAGTGAAGAGAAACTAAAGAGCCTCTTTATGAGGGTGAAAGAGGAGAGTGAAAAGCTGGCTTGAAACTCAACTTAAAAAAAAAAAAAAACTAACATCATGGCATCAGGTCCCATCACTTCATGCAAATAGATGGGGAAAAAGTAGAAGCAGTGACAGATTTTATTTTGTTGGGCTCCAAAATCACTGTGGACGATGACTGCAACCATAAAATTAAAAGACACTTGCTCCTTGGAAGGAAAGCTATGACAAACTTAGACAGCATATTGAAAAGCAGAGACATCACTTTGATGACAAAGGTTTATATAGTCAAAGCTATGTTTTTTCCAGTAGTCATGTATGGGGCTTCCCTGGTAGCTCAGCTGGTAGAGAATCCACATGCAATGCAGAAGACTCCAGTTCAATTCCTGGGTTGGGAAGATCCCCTGGAGGTGGGCATGGTAACCCACTTCAGTATTCTTGCCTAGAGAATCCCCATGGATAGAGGAGCCTGGCAGGCTACAATCCATAGGGTTGCAAAGAGTTAGACATGACAGAGCGACTAAGCACAGCATAGCACATGTATGGATGTGAGAGTTGACCTTAAAGAAGGCTGAGTGCCAAAGAATTGATGCTTTTGAATTGTGGTCCTAGAGAAGACTCTTGAGAGTACCTTAGCCAGCAAGATCAAACCAGTCAATCCTCAACAAAATCAACCCTGAATATTCATTGGAAGGACAGATACTGAAGCTGAAGCTCCGATACTTTGGCCACCCGATACTTTGGCCACCTGATGTGAAGAGCAGACTTCTTGGAAAAGAGCAGACTTTCTGATGCTGGGAAAGATTGAAGGCAAAGGATAGCATCACCTACTCAATGGACATGAATTGGAGCAAACTCCAGGAGATAGTGAAGGACAGAGGAGCCTGGTGTGCACAGTCCATGGCGTCTCAAAGAGTCAGACACAACTTAGCAACTGAGCAACAACAACAACAAATATTAGAGAGGTGATATAAGATGTAAGAACATGGACTCTAGACCAAGAAATACTTTTAGTCTCTCTCTACTGCTTTCTGAAAACTGACTTTGGAGCAGTTACTTAAATTTCTCTGAGTCTCTATTTTTTATCTTCATATCTTAAACTGTGGATAATGATAAAATCTATCCCATAAAGTATGTAAAATACCTGACACATAACAATTAGCTTTAAAATCCTGTATAACAGAGTGAAGATCATATTTTTATTACTTGAGCTTAAAATATGCTTAGTCTCAAAGTTACTTTCCATGGTCTAGAATTTATAATTCATAATTATATTGTAAGAAATTTAAAGAATTCACATTGTCATCTTAGAAACTCTGAAACTAGCAGAGTTTCATCTTCAGAGTTTTTGTATGGCTTTAATTTATCAATCATCATTTGAGCCAGAGAGCTTAACTTCAATAGTTTCTTGCTAAATATCTGTTGGAAGGATGGATAGGTGGATGGATGGATGGATGGTTGAAAAGAAATACCAACACTTGGACACAAAGTTAATATTTAAAAATGATGGATTTACAGTTGAATGCATGTGTGCATACTTGCTAAGAAAACTATTTTAATGAGATTGGGAGCATCACTGAATACAAGATCAATTTGGCAATACCTGTCTGGGCTTGAGCTTTGTTTGAAGAGGTCTCAGAAACATGGGACAGGAAGAAAGAGGAGAGAAACCAGATAGGGTAAGAATTGTGATGAAGAGGCACAGAATCTGGCCCAGCTGCAGTGACTGACCCAGGGAAAGGCAGCTGGATGGTCTAGACTTGGAATCCAAGGAGTCTGGAAAATTTAGCACAATTCATGAGACTGTTACTCCTGGGTGAGCTGGTCTGACAGTGGGCATTTGAGTAGCAAATTTTAAGGAAAGTTATGACCAACCTAGATAGCATATTCAAAAGCAGAGACATTACTTTGCCAACAAAGGTCCATCTAGTCAAGGCTATGGTTTTTCCTGTGGTCACGTATGGATGTGAGAGTTGGACTGTGAAGAAGGCTGAGCACAGAAGAATTGATGCTTTTGAACTGTGGTGTTGGAGAAGACTCTTGAGAGTCCCTTTGATTGCAAGGAGATCCAACCAGTCCATTCTGAAGGAGATCAGCCCTGGGATTTCTTTGGAAGGAATGATGCTAAAGCTGAAACTCCAGTACTTTGGCCACCTCATGCGAAGAGTTGACTCATTGGAAAAGACTCTGATGCTGGGAAGGATTGGGGGCAGGAGGAGAAGGGTATGACAGAGGATGAGATGGCTGGATGGCATCACTGACTCAATGGACGTGAGTCTGAGTGAACTCCGGGAGTTGGTGATGGACAGGGAGGCCTGGCGTGCTGTGATTCATGGGGCCGCAAAGAGTCGGACACAACTGAGCGACTGAACTGAAGAACTCTCAGGAAATGGAGGAGGACAATAATGGCAGTGCTGGGAGGCCTACCCATTCCCTATAGAGGTGGGGCCCACAGTGCGACATATGAGGGTAATACCCTAATCCTCAGGGAAAGAGACTGAATGGAACCAAGAAGGCTGATGTTTGCAGCCAGAGGGCCAGAGAAAATGTGCAGAAATATATGGCTGACAGAAGATGGGAGATAAGGTGGAAGCCCAGAAAAAGGAAGGTGCCAGACCAGATAAAAGAGATAGAGGAGCAAATACTACAATTCCATCCATGCGATGACAAAACAGTATCCCTTTCAAATCTAGCTGTTAAGACTCAAGGAAGCAACATCCCAGGGTCCTTGGCTGAGTCTTGGGTCCTGGATCCCAAGAGTGGGACTCATTTTCAAGCTCTTCTGAAAAGTGAAAATGAGGCTAGATTTCCGCCTCACTCAGATTAGCTTTAGAATCAGGATGTAGCGGATGCTGGGTTCTGTGTGCTGTGCTAAGTTGCTTCAGTCTTGTCTGACTCTTTGCGACCCCATAGACTGTAGCCCACCAGGCTCCCTTCTCCATGGGATTCTCCAGCCAAGAATACTGGAGTGGGTTTCCATGCTCTCCTCAATGCTGCATAAAGAGAATCAACCTATGAGAAATTAGAAGGCAGAAGCAAGAGAAACAACACTGATAATGTATTTCTGATGTCAATACACTTTGAAAACCTTCTTGTGGGCACGAACCAAGTTTTCTTTATTTACTCATATCTTGTAACACAGCCTTGCACAGAGAGGTGGACCCTATAGGTAATCCTTAGCAGAAGTTAAATGTATAGTGATGGGTACGAAATAAGTGTGTCAATCATTGTTTAATTATTACAAGCACCTTTTTCTCCCATGTATCTGTAGACAAGGATATCCTGCCATATCCCCTTTGCTACTCAAAAATATTTTCGTCGCTTCAGATTTTATCTGTGCCCTAACTACTTTTCAAATGAACATGTTAATTACTGCATAGGATTTATATGTTAATCTGAAACCCTCTTATGAAAGGTATTTTGATCCATATAGATTAGAGCTCTGAGCTTCTGAATAATTTTCTCTTCATAGTAGTGCTACATTTAATTAAACAAATATTTGTTTAGCAACTACCCTGGAGATTAGATGGTTAGACAAGGTCCCTGTCCTCAAGAAGCTTTAAAACTAGTCAATAAGCAAATACAAACAATGAAGTATGCTAAAGCTGAATGAAACAAATACTGTAATGAAAATGCAAAGAATATGAAAGCAATTAATTCTGACTCAAAGTACATATATTTATAATCTCAATATCACCTCCCTTGTGCATATCCTGAGCCCTCCAACAAATTGCATTTACTCTCCTCTCTGAAACTCCACAGAATTTATTCCAACCTATGATGTGACTTTCTTAGACTGTCTACCATCTTATTTGTATGTTCCCTACCCTCCAAGTAGACTGAAAGCTGATGGAGGACTTTTGTGGCTCTGGCACAGATTCTCATACATAGAAACCATTTAATCTCTATTTCTTGAATTGAACATAAATACACACACGTAGGAACACACACAATTAACACCCATTGTTTCAGGAACTAATAATTATTCTTAATATCTGGATTTCAAAATATCTCACCCAAGTATCCATGATTAAAATCCATGATTGAATTGGAGATGGTTCCTCTCCCATTAGTTTCAAAACAACTGTTTTAGGTACTTTTAATAAAGAAAATTACAAAATCATTATTCAATTTTCTGATGTTGGAACAAAAGTAATTTACAGAGAAAATCTAAATACAACACTACCGTAAAACACACAATGTATAATATCTATAAAATGAAATTTTAGCTATATCTAGGCATACAAAATATTCTAAAAGTTATGATCAATAACAAAAACTCACCCTTTGCAGAAGACAATAAGTACAGACACTTGATTATTGCTTTAGACCATATACTACTCTAAGGCACAGAATATTATTTTTTAATTTAATATTTAATTGGAGGATAATTACAATATTGTGATGATTTCTGCCATACATCAACATGAATCAGTCATAGGTATACATATGTCCCCTCCCACCTCCCTCATAAGACAGATGATTTTTGAAGTTAACATTCCATTATAAAAAAGGACCTGTCTGATGCTTACCAGTGTAAACCTCTTTTCCAGACCACTCTTTTTTCATTGGTAATCCAAGGACTGGCATTCAGTGTCCACATCCAGAGTTCTTGCACCTCCAATCTTTGCAAGTTATTTCCCCAAAGAGTTAGATAAACAAGGATGGATGGATAAGATACTTTCCTCTAATGTGTCTATTCAGGACTGCTGCTAAGTCACTTCAGTTGTGTCCGACTCTGTGCGACCCCATAGACAGCAGCCCACTAGGCTCCTGTCCCTGGGATTCTCCAGGCAAGAATACTGGAGTGGGTTGCCATTTCTTTCTCCAGTGCATGAAAGTGAAAAGTGAAAGTGAAGTCGCTCAGTCACACCCGACTCTTATTGACCCCATGGACTGCAACCAACCAGGCTCCTCAGTCCATGGGATTTTCCAGGCAAGAGTACTGGAGTGGGGTGCCATTGCCTTCTCCAATGTCAGGGCTAGAGACCTTAATAAACATTTGTTGGAGGAAGGAAGGGAGGGAGGGAGAAAGGGAGCGAGGGAGGGAGAATGGATTCTATTTTATCTGATGAATTTAAAATTTTAAATTCTCTAGAAATTATCTTAACAGCATTCAGCAAATGGAGAAACATGTATTGAAGAAAACTCTAATAAATCCTGAAAAGAATAAGAAGAATCCATGGCATTTGAGTTAAAACATGCTCATACTACACCCCAGCTCAGTGCAATGGAAGGTTTATTCTGGGCAGTTACAGCCAGAAAGATGGGGCAAGAAGGGAAGAAAGGAGAGAGTGAGGGAGTTTAACAGTTATTACATGTCAACTTGACAGGACCAAAAGTTACCCCAGATATGTGATCAGCATAATTCTGATGTTTCTGTAAGGGTGTTTTTCATGAGATAAACCTTTAAATCAGGAGACTGAGAAAAGCAGATTACCCTCCCTAATGTGATGGACTTCAGCCAATCAGTTAAAGGTTTGAATAGAACAAAAAGGCTGACCCTCTTCCAAGTAAAAAAATGAAAATATTTTATAGAGTACGAAACTATGAAACACCCAGAAGAAAACAGCTAGATTTATAGAAGTAAATCTTTGTGACTTGGGTTAAACAAAAGCTTCTTAGATACAACACAAAAAGTACCTGTAAAAGCACAAGTGATGTGCATTTTTGTTTGGGGTAAGAACACCTGATATGAAATCTACACTCAACAAATTTACAAGTGTGCAATACAGTATTATTTACTATGGGCACTCTGTTATCAGCAGACTTCTAGAACTTATTTATTGTATATAACAGTAATTAAATGATAACTCCCCACCCCCACCCCCAACCCTTGGCAACCATCTTTCTATTCTCTACTTCTATGAATTTCATTATTTTAGGTACCTTATATAAATAGAATTATGCATGGTATATTTCACTTTAGCACAATGTCATCCAGGTTCTTCTGTGTTGTAACAAATGGCAAAATTTCCTTCTTTTTAAGACTGAATAATATTCCATTTATGTATATACTACATTTTCTTTATCAAGATCATAGACTTTGAAAGCATATTCCTCAGTATAATCACTCTTCTAGCTGCTTGACCTCTGGCAAGTGACTAACCTCTCTGAGTGTATCTCTCCACCTATAAGATGGGACTAAGGCACCTCAGATATAGTTCTTGTCCTAGTCCCTGAGATAATACATTGTACCTCCCACACCTTCCCAGTCTATAACAAGTATTCAGTTCAGTTCAGTTGCTCAGACGTGTCTGACTCTTTGTGATCCCATGGACTGTAGCATGTCAGGCTTCCCTGTCCATCACCAACTCCCGGAGTCCATCACCAACTCCCGGAGCTTGCTCAAACTCATGTCCATCAAGGTAGTGATGTCATCCAACCATCTCATCCTCTGTCGTCCCATTCTCCTCCTGCATTCAATCTTTCCCAGCATCAGGGTCTTTTCTAAGGAATCAGTTCTTCGGGTCAGATAGCCAAAGTATTGGAGCTTCAACTTCAGCATCAATCCTTCCAATGAATATTCAGGACTGATGTCCTTTAGGATGGACTGCTTTGATCTCCTTGCAGTCCAAGGAACTCTTCAACACCACAATTCAAAAGCACCAATTCTTCAGTGCTCAGCTTTCTTTATGGCCCAATCCTCACATCCAAACATGACTACTGGAAAAGCAATATCTTTGACTAGACGGACCTTTGCCGGTAAAGTAATGTCTCCGCTTTTTAACAGGCTGTCTAGGTTTGTCATAGCTTTTCTTCCAAGGAGCAAGCATCTTTTAATTTCATGGCTGCAGTCACCATCTTCAGTGATTTTGGAGCCCAGCCTTTTCACTCTCCTTTTTCACTTTCATCAAGAGGCTCTTTCGTTCCTTTTGCTTTTTGCCATAAGGGTGGTGTCATCTGCATATCTGAGGTTATTGATATTTTCCCCAGCAATCTTTGTAATAATAGCAAATATTCTATAGTTGCTAGTTCTGATCCTCCTTCCTCCCTTTTTCATTCCCTCTTTACCGCTTCTGGTTCAATTTGGATGCATATATAAAAAGATTCACAATTATTTCTATCCTTTGGTTATTTTTGTTGTTTTCAAGAGTTGAATGAGGGAAGTTAGTCATTTTCTTTTTTAATTACCAAGCCTTAAGGACAATGATGTAATAGACATGACCAATAGATCTCCATTGTAATACCAATTCTGAGTGGTGAGAACACTGAGAAGCGTATCAAGGGGAAAAAAAAAGCTTTATGGCTGGGTTTCCTCATCTAAAAACTGAGTAGTTGTAATTAACCTGCCTGCCAAGTAATATTTTTATAAGAATCAGAGGAGTCAGAAAAGGTGAAATATTTAGAAAAAACACATAAAGACATTATACTAACACTCTTTTTTCACCTATCTATATGCTTCACTTGGTGAGAGACTAGGTTCAAAGCTATTAAGAAATTCACGCACCCTCCCTGTTACTCTCCACTCACGTCCCCCAACCCAAGCCCCTCCTCCAATGATCATTCATTCTTGAGTTGAATGAGGATTTTGTTTACTCTTCAGGAAAATATCACTGCACTAGAGCAAAAGTAATAATTCATACACATTCCACTATTAGCATTTCTAAAATCTTCAAAGTTAGAACTGGGGGATTTACTGCAGCTTCAGGCTAGGCTGAAGGTGCCCCACAGCAATAATTGATGCTCTGAAAGCACACAGAGAGGAAAAAAAAAATCATCTGAATTCTTTCAAGCTGTTTCTCTTCAAATTTATGAAATATTGATAGAAAAATATAAATAGGTATTAATGCTGTTTTAGCAGAGATTCGGTCTGGTGGAGACAGAGCATAATTTATTTCCAGCCTGTAGGATTAACACTGGAGTTGCCACTGATTCTGCGTTAATAGCCAGAAATGTATTTCATCGCTCCGTGTGCTCCAGGTTTCTCAGGCAGGAAATGAGCCCTGAGCTTGTCTGTGGAGGACACTGCATTAAAGCCTCCAACTCCTATAGAGATGCCCTGCTCACACAATCATGGGCCAGAGACTCTCTCCTGTCCTTTTCCCCCTATTTTCCCAATGCCTACCTGCATCAGTCAAGGACTGCATTTGGTTCTGAGCCTTAGAAAACCCATTTGTCAGGGCTTCTACAGGAAATCTGAGAGGTAATTGACAGCGTTGATTTGTCAAGTGAAGGATATTGGTCTCTAACTGTCCTTGTCTTGCTATGGCTGCTAGAGCTCCTGTGTGTGTGTGTGTGTGTGTGTGTGTTAGTCACTCAGTCATGTCCGAGTCTTTGCAACCCCATGGACAGTAGCCCACCAGCCTCCTCTATCCATGGAATTCTCCAGGCAAGAATACAGGAGTGGGTTGCCATTTCCTTCTCCAGGGGATCTTCCCAACCAAGGGATCAAACCTGGGTCTCCTACATTGCAGGCAGACTCTTTTCTGTTTGAGCCACCAGGGAAGCCTATCCATCACATTTATTCCAGGCAGAAAAGGAAGATAGAGTGTAAAATAAAGGTGGATGGTGTTGTCCATTGTATCAAGAAAGCAAAGGCCTTATCAGAAATCTCGAGCAAGAATTCCTGCTTGTGTTTCATTGGCCAAAATAGTGTTACATAGCCACCCATAGTTTCAAGGCAATCTAAAAATGTGTTAGCTTTACAATTTCTATAAAAAAAGGGTAAGGCAAAGAGTTTGGAATGGATACTGAAAAAATCACATTGTATCTGGCTTGCAAGCTCTAAATTATATTTGACAAGATGAATGTGGTCATCACAACTGATTCTTCCTTCACTAGTAACTGGTAGAGAGAATTTTATGACCCTAGGAGTACAAGTGAAGTGAAAGTGTTAGTCTCTAAGTTGTGTCTGACTCTGTCCAACTCACAGTCGTGCCCGACCTGCCAGGCTTCTGTGTCCATGGGATTTACCAGACAAGAATGCTGGAGTGGGTTTCCATTCTCTTTGCCAGGGGATCTTCCTGACCCAGGGCTCGAACCCAGGTCTCCTCCATTGCAGGCATATTCTTTACTGTCTGAGCCACCAAGGAAGCCAAATAAGTCCTCTATATATGAATGAGATACATCCCAAGGGTGTGTTCATAAGTCCAATTTATTCTTAAGTCCAACAGAGAGCTGTGTGGGGTCCTGGACAAGTCTCTCCCATTTCACAGCCAGGTAGACAGTTTCAGGGTGACTGCATGTGAGAGTGAATTTCATGTGTCAACTTAAGCAGGACAGATATATGATTAAATGTTATTTCTGGAGGTGTCTTTGAGAGTGCTTCCAGAAGAGATCAGCATTTGAATTCATGGTGTACTGAATAAAGCAAACATCCTTCTCTGATGTGGACAGGCATCATTCCACACTGAGGGCTTTAAGAGAACAGGAAAACAGAAGGCTGAAGTCCCTCTCTTTCTACCTATGTGAGCTGGCCCATCAGTCTTCTTCTGCCCTCAATGCCCTGGTTCCCAGACTTTCAGATTTGAACTGGAATGTACATGACCAGCTCTCCAGTTCTCAGATCTTCAAACTACACCACAAGCTTGCCCAGACCTCCAGCTTGCAGATGGCAAACTGTGGGCTTCTAGAATCGTGTGACCCAATCCTTATATTAATTATATGTATTGTGGGATTTCCCTAGTGGTCCAGTGGCTATGACTCCAAGCTCCCAATGCAGGGGGCCCAGGTTCAATCCCTGGTCAGGGAACTAGAACTCACATGTTACAACTAAAAGTTTGCCTGTCCCAACTGAAAGATCTCACATACCACAATGAGGATTGAAGATCCTATTGCCACAACTAAGACCTGGCACAGCCAAATAAAATAAATAAATGAAAAATTTAAAAAGCATATGTATTATATTATAGCAAAAATAGATAGATAGATAATTTCCAATATAAGTTCCATTTCTCTGGAGAACCCTGACTAATCCACTGCACAAATCTGATGCCCAAGATGAATAGCAAACATGGCTGGCCCTGGTATAATCGTAAAAAAGTTAGGCCAGAATTTTGATATTAGATATAGATAACATGCAGTTTGTACAAGTGGCTTGAGAAGGCGTTTTTCATGGCTTTCAAAATACCTGGTCCTCTCCATTCACAACAGGAGATAACCATTAAATCTCACATGAAGGAGTTGAGGGAATTCTAAAAGTTGTGCTTACCCTCTAACCTCAGAGCTAGAAGCCAACTCATGTACTGTGTTCCTTCCTTCTGTCTTTCCTTTCTTCCTTCTTTCCTTCCCTCCTTCTTTTATTTTTCCATTCAAACTTATATTTGAGTACCCATAAAAATTTTCTCTGAACTGGACCTGATCTGAGGCCTAAAATATGGGAAATTCTGATCCAGGCAAATAAGAAAATCTTCTAGCAACCAAAGCACAAAGTAGTATCTGGCCTTTAAAAAAAATAAGCAATTAAAGTATATACCACTTTTGCCAATAAAGTAAGTCTTATTAGGTTACAATTTTGAAGTAGCTATTCAAACAATCTCCTCAGTTAGATAAGGCTCTTCTGTGTAATATTCAACTTGTTGCTGTAAGAACTTTGGTCAAAAAGAGTCATCAAGGTCTTAGAATAGAAGGATAAATAATGTTAGTTATGTCATAAAGGCACCAGTGATAGAGAATACAGCTTCAAGCATAGATCCATATGGCTAGAGTTGAAAGAATGTGTGTATATGATCTGCCTAAAAAGACTTCTCCTTTTGTTCTCTGAAATTTCACCATTAGAAATTCAATCCTTTGCTATAGATATTGCCCAGTCCTTGCATGTAGCTATTTCTGAAAGAATTAACATATTAAGTATCTAAGAAAACATAAGTATACTTAAAGTGAGACACAAACAGGAGGCAAAATGCAACAGAGACTCATTCCCAAGGGTTTATCCTAGGGTGTTTTTAATTACTTTTCATTTTTTTGCAAATGAAAAGTAATTAAAATAGAAATCTAGTAAAAACTTCCATCAAATATTTTTTAAAAAATGAAAAAAATGAGCATTCATAATGATATTCGATTAGCATTTGCATTACCGATTTTCCTTTATCCTTGTCTACAAATGTCAGCATATAAACTGGGCCTCTTTGGTTTTGCTTTCTTTCATAGCTTCATGTTTTAAGCCCAGAAAATCTGGCCATTAGAAATTTATTTTTAAATGGATTAAGTGCTCTCCCAGGAGCGATCTTTAAACTTTTCCATCTATATTTTGATAAAACTCCACATGAAGTCAATAACAAATTAGAACATAAATATTTAAGCAGCTCAAAGATAAAATGAGAGCTTCCTTCTTTCTCTCTTTTTTATGTTGCTGGTAATACGCCAAACAGACAGGAATTAAGGGTCTTGGGGAATATGTCAAAAGCCTCTGCTTGTGCAAACAAGAATAACCAAGCAAAAGGTCACTAATCCAAAAGAGGCTCTTGTCACCTTGGAGTTGATCTTATTCACTTCAGGAGTTCCTAATACTCTCTCCATCTTCTCCATAGAAGTTTTTAATGCAGGAGGAAGTGTACTAATAATTTTTCATGTGAGGGTTTTGCCCTTAATTAAGGTTGTTATTAGAACTTTATTTATTTATTTATTTTAACGTACAGGAAATTCTATTTATTTTTCAAAGGACACCTAAAGAAGAAAAGGGTTTTTCATTTCAAAAGCAAATCAGATGAAATAAGGAGCAGACAGAGAATCCCCATCAAAAGAAACAATCAGTGAAATGAATATATGCTAATATGCGCAAACACAATTTCAAGAAAATTATGAACTTAAACAGATAAACCCCTGAATACGTCACCCATTTGCTAAAAACCACTCTGAAAAGACTTTATTGGGATTGCCTATGCGTGGAGATTGTCTATCTAGGAATGGATCTTATTTGCTCTGTGTGCTGAGATAAGATCTGCCAGAGAGGATTTTTCTCAGCCTTTCATGATAATTGTAGATATGTGATTGCAAATCAGAATGTTTGTTCTATCTAATGAACAAAAGCACGGGGTTAGTCATAGCTGGTATTAAAAGTTGTTTTTGTTTACAGCATGGTGTAGACTTTAATGTTCTTGGTATACTCAAAGAGCATCCTCAAATGTCATGAACACGTGCTAATTCCCACTTGGAGCAAGCTGGAAACTGACAAATTAAGTGTCCACTTGCCCTTGACTAACAGAAGCATCTCCACGCTGTGCTCTGACTAAGAAGCGAATGTAGGCAACAGTCTGGGAGACGACGGTCTGTCGTGATTCACTTCCATTTCATTAAGGATAGGAGAAGGCATTCAGTGTTATGCCATGTCAGGTCATGAAGGTGTACTTTCAGAGGTAACTTCATGATGTTTTTATCTAACTGAAGGATAATAACCCAAGGGATATGAGTGGGGATGCCTAGCCAGTCTCCCTAATCCATCTCTGCAAGAAGGTAGAAAGACTCATTCAACAAATATTGATTAAGCAAGTTCCAGGCTCTGAGCTTGATGTTGCAGATATGACCATCAGCAAGAGAAACATGTTCCCTTACCACCGCCCCAGACACCCCTGAGCTTACATTGTCCAACTGTATGAAATTTAAGCAAAAATGAACATAAAGACAAGAGTTTTTATGTTCAACTGTCTAGTATTAGCAAAGTACGGAGTCAGTGCCTGCCTCATAGAACCCAGAATGTTAGCATAGCACCAAGAGAAAAAATGGGGGCCATCTCCTTGTTAACGGAGGTGACGAAACAAGATCAGAAAGGTTAAAGGTCTCCCATGGGTATTTGAGGGGTAAAGTCAAGACTTGAACTCAGACTTTCTAGTCTTCATCTGCCTCTTCTACACCACTCCACAGGGCCTCCTTCTCCCAGCCCCCACCACCCATGTTCACTTCAGAGAAGAAGGTCTAATTTCTGAATGATGGCTACACAGATTACATCATGATGTTACTTAATGATAAAAGCGGGACTGCAACACATGCATACTTTAAATAACACATTACACTTATCACTGCTGATATCTTTAATTATGCCAAGGCAAAACTGGAGACAGTCTAAAGGGAAATACAGATTACTTGTTAAAATTATTAACAGAGTTAATGTGCTTACATTTGTTTACGTGTACTGGAATCAGCTCAGATATTTGACTGCAATGACAATATGTGTAAAGATCAATTAAAAGTCATAGAGATGAGATATTGGATTTCCAGACCCTAATAGGATTTCATCTGCACTTGCTGTATTATGTTATACAATTATAATTGAGCTTCCATCAAACCGCAGAATCTGTCACCTCACCAATTTATTTTCCAAGCACTAATGAAACGTATGTCCTATTGAAAATGCTTTTAAAAGCATAACCCTGAAGAAGAGAGGGGACACAAGAGGTGATGGGCTTCTATTTACTTAGCAAATCCAGGTAAAAACTCGGACATAAGTAAAATGAATTTGACAGTTTTAGGAGAGTTCTCAGTAGCCATTTGTTCATATTATAAAGAACACCTAAGTGCTTTCAAAAGGAATTGTAAACAGCATATATAACTCATGTTCACTTTGAGCTCTAACAGCAGATTGATTCTTTGTGCCTTTATTGTAATGTAGTAAAGCTAAAGGCAGAATTGATACAATATTTTCTTCTGGATCTTTCTTAATTATTTTCCCCAAATTGATACCATGCATTGAATTATAACACAAACATCTCTGTAAAAGAACTCAGTGAGGCTGCTTTCACTTGATAAAATGAAAATTCTCTTTCCCATTTTGTTCAGAGAAATGAAGACAATATCTAGAGACCATAGACTAATACAGCTGCAAGATGGCAAACATCTGGAAAGGCAGAACAATGATCCTCTGCAGAGAGACTCAAAGCTCCTGAAGTAATAATCCTGTGTTCCTCATTCTGATTTGTGATGGTACAGTGACCAGTGAGGACAGCTTCCCATGGCTGGCAGGGAATGTAATTCTTTAGAATCATTTCTTTATAGACAGTTCATAAGGGACAAGTGGACTGCCCAGGTGGCGCTAGTGGTAATGTATCCTCCTGCAATGTAGGAGAGCTGGGTTCAATCCCTGGGTAGGGAAGACCCACTAGGAAATGGTAACTCACTCCAGTATTCTTGCCTGGGAACACTCATGGGCAGAGGAGCCTGGTGGGCTACAGTGCAGGGGGCCACAAAGAGTCAGACATGACTGAGCACAGGACATGAGGGACAATAGAGATCATGTGATGTGGACCTCAACAAGAGAAACCCCTGCCTGACAGATGTATGGCCAGTCCACCTGAATATACCCAGGAATGAGGCATTTGCCTCTCTAAAACAATTGCCAGACAATTGTCAGAAAGTCCCTCCTTATGCCTTGCTGGTATCTGCCTCTTTGTAACTTCATCCCTCCCCTCTGAAGCCCCATGGTGCAGCTCAGGTCAAGAAACACTGACTCTGCACTCACATGTACCCAACAGATGCAGCAGACAGCTGGAACTCAGTGGCCTTTTGTTTCAGCTCCCCACACCCATCTTCCTAGGACTTCCCTGTAGCTAAAATGGTAAAGAATCTGCCTGCAATGCAGGAGAACAGGGTTCAATCCTGGGTCGGGAAGATCCTCTGCAGAAAAGAACAGCAATCCTCTCCAGTAATCTTGCCTGAAAGTGAAAGTGAAAGTAGCTCATTCGTGTCCAACTCTTTGCGACCCCATAGAATATACAGTGGAGAAGGCAATGGCACCCCACTCCAGTACTCTTGCCTGGAAAATCCCATGGACGGAGGAGCCTGGTGGGCTGCAGTCCATGGGGTTTCGAAGAGTCGGACACGTCTGAGCAATTTCACTTTCACTTTTCACTTTCATGCATTGGAGAAGGAAATGGCAACCCACTCCAGTGTTCTTGCCTGGATAATCCCAGGGATGGCAGAGCCTGGTGGGCTGCTATCTATGGGGTCGCACGCAGTCGGACACGACTGAAGCGACTTAGTAGTAGTAGTAGTAGTCTATACAGTCTGTGGAATTCTCCAGGCCAGAATACTGGAGTGGGTAGCCTTTCCCTTCTCCAGGGGAATCTTCCCTACCCAGGGATTGAACCCAGGTCTTCCACATTGCAGGCAGATTCTTTACCAGCTGAGCCACAAGGGAAGCCCAAGAATACTGGAGTGGGTAGCCTATCCTTTCTCCAGTGAATCTTCCTGACCCAGGAATGGAACCGCGGTCTCCTGCATTGCAGGCAGATTCTTTACCAACTGAGCTATCAAAGAAGCCCAATCTTGCCTGGAGAACTGCATGGACAGAGGAGCCTGGCAGGATGCAGTCTTTGGGGTTGCAAAGAGTCAGACACCACTGAGCAACTAACACATACACACATACCTCTCTTCCTACCCCTGGGTTTGGGAGGGGGAACATTTGGACTGGGACACACTCCCCAGTTTCACAATGCATGAGTTCAGAGAACACCTACGCTCATTTTCTGTGGCCATCTAAAATTTTAATAGATGTACTCTTAGCTGGTCACTTAGAGGGAGACAATGAATTTAATCAAAACATTATTTAAGCAATGCTGTACTATTTGAAAATGTCTCTCATGTATCCTCTTTACCTCTTTTGACTAAATATGCTCAGTTCTCTCAATGAATTTATTCTCCATTCTCTAACGGAGTTTTCCTGAGGGTATCCCAGTCACCCTTCACCCAATCAGTCACCAAGTACTACTGAAAATACCTCTTTGATCCCTCTTCCTCCCATCTCAGGTGACTGCAGTAACTTCCCATCATCTCTCTGCCTCCATCCCTTTCAATTACTGCTTAGACCATCACCTGTGATCTTTTCAAAATATTAATTTCACCATGCCACATCCCTGCTGAAAACCCTTGATAACTCCCAATTACTCTGAGCATGAAGTTCAAACCCTTTGTCTCCTCGAATATAAACTCTTTATAATCTGATCTCTTCTTAGCTCCTCTCTTCTCTGATAAGGCCCTGAGTGCATATTCAGTCACTTCCAACTCTTTGCGACTCCATGGACTGTAGGCCACCAGGCTCCTCTGTCTATGGGATTCTTCAGGCAAGAATACTGGAGTGGGTTACCATTTCCTCCTCCAGGGGATCTTTCCCACCCAGGGATTGAACCCACGTCTCCTGCATCTCCTGCATTGGGAGGCAGATGCTTTGCCACTGAGCCACAGAGGAAGCCTCCTTTTCATCTCTCTCCAATCTCCCCTTTGAAAATATTATCCCCAGGAACAGAAAACTCTTTTAAATTTCTACAACATGCTGTATTCTCTCTCACCTCCAGGCCTTTGCCCATGCTGTTTCCTGTGCATGAAACACTCTCTCCCAAATCTTCATCAACAACCCTCTCCCCCAGCTAATGTAAGCTCCCAATCTTACATTACCCTTCCTCAAGGCACATCCTCTCATATACAGGTCACCCAGCCATGCACTCCCAAGGCACCTTGCATTCCCCTGGCCTCATGCGAAGAGTTGACTCATTGGAAAAGACTCTGATGCTGGGAGGGATTGGGGGCAGGAGGAGAAGGGGATGACAGAGGATGAGATGGCTAGATGGCATCACCGACTCGATGGACGTGAGTCTGAGTGAACTCCAGGAGTTGGTGATGGACAGGGAGGCCTGGCGTGCTGTGATTCATGGGGTCACAAAGAGTTGGACACGACTGAGCAACTGAACTGAACTGTACTCATCGCACATGTTTGTTCATTACTTACTTTGTTTCCTTTCTTCCCTCTGAAACATCAGCTCTCAGCATGCAAAGCCCATGCCATCTTGTTTGCACTTGAATCGCAGACCTTAGCATAGTGCCTAGTACACTGCACATGACTATAAATATTTTTGAAGGAAGAATGGAGAAAGGAGGGACAGGATACAAGGGTAGCTCTGAAGACAAACTCTGCCTCCCTCGCCGTTTTGCCCAAGGCTGACTTGGGCACCTTTCTGTACCTTTATTGAACTGCCATTCTTTAAAGCTGGATTGTCAGCAAGAATGCAAGTGTTATCTATTGAATTTCAGCAGAGCTCAATTCCCCAGACATGCACTGTTTAGGTTTGGTTTATCCTTCTCTCTCTTTTAATCTATTATCCTAAGAATTGTCAGAAAAGAAACTTTACCAATAACTGATGGTTCTATTTGCCTTAAAATTTTACCTTCAAGGCATGGATGTAGGTATGCTTTCAGTGATTGCTGAATATATTGTCCTTCCATAGTGGGGGTACTGCAAGGAGATCCAGCCAGTTGATCCTAAAAGAAATCAGTCCTGATTTGGAAACCCTCATTGGAAAAGACCTTGAAATGCTAGGAAAGATTGAAGGTGGGAGGAGAAGGGGACGACAGAGGATGAGATGGCTGGATGGCAGCACCAACTCGATGGACATGAGTTTGAGCAAGCTCCAGGAGATGGTGATGGACAAGGAAGCCTGGTGTGCTGTCCATAGGGTTGCAAAGATTCGGACACAACTGAGTGACTGAACTGCACTGATGTGGGGGGTCAGGGCACAGATTATACTGGTTTTTACCATATTTCTGTGGTGAACTTAAAGTGATGATGTGGTATAGGATACATTGTCCCAGAAATTGCTCTCAGGCCTCCAATGACTTGGATGGATTCAGGATGAGAACTGTGAGATTTAATAACACCATGGTGACAACTGTAGTTTAAACCCATAAACTGCAAACGCATGTCTGACCAGAAATAAAAAGGATCTGAGTGTTACATCCTCCTAAGCAGATTCTTACCGTAGAGTAATGTTGGGGAAGAGTCTAGCCCCGAGTGCTTAGCTTTGCAATTCAAAAGAGTTGTGACTTAGCTTCCCTTATATAACATGGGCAGCTTTTCATTATGTTTATTTGATGCAGTGTTATTGAGGCAATATTTCATATGAATAATTCATTTCTACTCCAACTTTATCTAGCAAAGTCAAAAGCAGAATCCTAAATTTCAAAACAGATCAAAGAGTTCCTTAAATAAATTGGAAATGCCTTGAGTCGCCTGCTTTCTGAACCTCCCTGTCTTGTCTATGCATTAAGCAAGCACTTACTATGGGCTGTTAGATACCAAAGTTATTAAATGTTCACAGCTCTCCCTGCATTTTCTTCAGCAAAGACGAATTTTAGTGCCCCAGTTTTGCACTGTTTCCTCTTGTTCTTATCCAGAAATTGAGTTCTATGAGAGCAAATCACTTCCAAGAAATGTTTCTTTTACATATTTTTAACACTGGTTGTACGTGCCTGACTTTCTGAGGCCATCGCAGCCCTGATTACCCTCTGTTCACTGGGCAGTCTGATGAACACAGCAGGCAGGCTGGGGTGAATAAAACAGAGCAATTACATTTGGATGCTCAAGACTGCCAGCTGTCTGGAGACGCTTCACCACAGCCTCCCCATCCTGTTATCCTCCTTTCAGATCTTACCAAGTCATGCAAGAAAGTCACCCTTCAAAATGATTGACATCCAAAGACTTGCCTAGGCTTTATTCAGCCACAAAAGCTGCAAACAGGAATGGAGCAGTCAGAGAGAAAAATTAAAAGTGGAAGAAAAATTATTCAGAATCACTGAGTCATACCTAAGTGTACTTCAAAAAAAAATGGTTTTAGGACAGTAGGAAAAAAATATAAATAACCAAAAGATTTCAAACCATTGAAGAATGCTCACTTCTTAGATGACTGTGTTAAGGTGTTGGAGGCAGTCATCTGGTCACCTTATTGCATTTGAGAGGAAGACCATCTCTCTTGGCTGGGGCAGGTAAGCATTTAGGGAAGAATGTGATGGAGGCTGAGAAGTATAACACACACAGGCCTCAGAAAAATGTAGCTTCCAGTCATAGCTACTTACTAGCTAGGGGGCTTTAGACAACTTGCTATATATACATTGCTGCTGCTGCTACTGCTAAGTTGCTTCAGTCGTGTCCGACTCTGTGTGACCCCATAGACGGCAACCTACCAGGCTCCCCCATCCCTGGGATTTTCCAGGCAAGAGTAGTGGAGTGGGGTGCCATTGCCTTCTCCGATATACATTGCTAGATCTCTGTAACAGAAGGATAATACTATTTACTTTATGAGCTATTGTTGGAAAATGTAAATAAGTTGATGGTAAAGTGTCTAGTACACAGTAGAAAATGGTACCTTGTATTCAGTAATCTGCATTAAGAGTTTACTCTGAATTTTCATTAAGATACTCTGTAGTTGTTGACTGTTGCTTGAGTAGCACCATGTGTTAAAGACAAGTGAAAATATCTGCTACAAACACATTCCCTTAGTCACTTGATCCCTGTGGTATGTTGTTCAGTGGTCTATTCAATAACCAGAGCTACCCCCTGCATCCTCTGAGTGGAACCTGCTTCCATGATGGAGGCTCAAAATGCCACACACTCATTTCCTATCAGGCTCCTCTTGTAACTCAGTCAGTAAAGAATCTGCCTGCAATGCAGAAGACCTGGGCTCAGTCCTTAGGTCAGGAAGATCCCCTGGAGAAGGAAATGGCAATCCACTCCAATATTCTTGCCTGGAGAATCCCATGGACAGAGGAGCCTAGCAGGTTATAGTCCATGGGGTTGCAAGACTCAGACATGCCTTAGCAACTAAACCACCACCATTTCCCATCATGCCTTGGGGCTAAGGATAAATGACAGTTGCTGAGAACTTATGGGAGAGAGTGTTTTCCCTGATAAAAGAAAGAACCTAAGGAGAAAACCCTTTCCTGTTCTCTAACCTTTCTGGCACCCTTTCTTGTTCTCTAACCTTTCTGGCACGTAAGGATATACTTCAAGCTGCTGCAGCCATAGTAGTTCTTGAGGAAACAGCCAAAACAGACTCTGACTTTACTCATTAACGCCACAGAGCCACTGAACTAACCTGAAAATGACCTAGCACCATACATACTGCTTGTCAAGTAAGATAGAGAAGTACTTTCATCACTTAAAATATAGCCCCTCTCATTATTTATTTTTAAGAGCTTCCCTGGTGGCTCAGACAGTGAAGAATCTGCCTGCAATGCAAGAAACCTGGTTTCCATCCCTGGGTTGGGAAGATCCTCTGGAGAAGAGAATGGCATCCCATTCCAGTATTCTTGCCTTGAGAACTCATTCCATGGACAGAGGAGCTTGGCGGGCTACAGTCCAAGGGGTTGCAGAGTCGGACATGACTGAGTGATTAACACACATTCATCATTTATAACTGGGCAATACAGCCCTTATTTTCTTGTCTTCCCCCAGGGCATCGAGAGATTTTTCATTTTACGCTTGGGCATTTGAGAAAGAGTATGTAGATGTTATTAAACATGGTTTCATATTTATGAATAATGCTAGTTAATTTTCAGAGAAGTTGAGTAACTCATCGAATGTCACACAACCAACAGCAGAAAATAACTGAAACTCAGATCTGTTTGACTCAACAGGTCAGTATTTTCAGAACACTGCTGCTATACACATAGCTGTTAGTCACTCCAAGAAGAAATATCCAAGAAAAAATATCTTAAATAAGTAAAGTTCCCTTTCCTTTTCTAACTCGCAGTTTATATTCTGAGTTCATAATCCCAAATTGCCCCAAGTTTGACCTCCTTAAACAAACTCAAGTTCTGATAATTTTCCCTTTTTATTCCTCCTTCTCATCAAACTGTCCCTGTTCTGGGTTCCATTTCCTCAGGGAGCCAATATGCCTAAAAAGTTAAAACTAGATGATAAGTAAATTTCTTTAATGGGATCCTGTTTGGAGAATGCCTTCAGTGGAAGTTTTCAATGCCCTAGAGGACCAGAAAGTGAGATAGTCCTTTCATATTGTGGGGAGGTGGAGGAGTGGAGGGGTGGTGGTGTCAGATGCCTTCCTCAGGCACAAAGGGCTGTTTCTGCAAATAGGAGTTAACTGGGGTATGGAGCATGATTAGAAGTCATTTATTCCTTAAATAAGTACTTATTAAGCATCTCACTTACTATGCCAACAGAATTCTTGATGCTTCATAGCACTGAAAAAAAAAAAAAAAAAAAGTTCCCTCCTTTCATGAAATGTAAACTCTAGTTGGGGAGAGATAATTTAAAAATAAATACTCTACTTATTTTTAAAGGTGAAAAATGCTCTAAAGAAAAGCAAAGCAGGTTAACAGGGATAGATTGGTGGGGGTAGACTGTCTCATTAAGACTGATCAGGACATACTATATAAAGAAAGGGATGTAAATGTTAAGCATATGACAAGATAAAATTCATGGGAAAGCATGATGGGAGAGGGAGATAAAGAAAACTTCAAGAAACCTATTACCCTCTTTTTAAAAAAATTGGGGTATAATTACTTTACAATGCTGTGTTAGTTTCTGCAGTACAATTAAGTGAATCAGCTATATGTATACACATAACCCCTCCCTCTTAGGTCTCCCTCCCACCTCCCCCATCCCACCCATCTAGTTCATCACATAGCACTGAGCTGAGCTCCCTGTGCTTTGTAGCAGGTTCCCACTAGCTGTCTAGTTTACATATGCTAGTGTATATGTCAATCATAATCTCCCAATCCACCCCACCCTCCCCTTCACCCCCACTGTCCACGTGTCCATTCTATACATCTGCATATCTATTCCTGCCCTGGAAATAGGTTCGTCTGTACCATTTTTCTAGATTCCACATATATGTGTTAGTATATGATATTTGTTTTTCTCTTTCTGACTTACTTCATTCTGTATGACAGACCCTAAGTCCATCTGCATCTCTACAAATGACTCAATTTCATTTTTATGGCTAAGTAATATTCCATTGTATAAATATATACCACATTTTCTTTACCCATTTATCCATCATTGGATATTTAAGTTGCTTCCGTATCTTTTTGTAAATAGTGCTACAGTGAACACTGGGGTACATGACCATTCTGACCAGTGTGAGGTGATACCTCATTATAGTATTGATTTTCATTTCTCTACTAGTGATGTTTAACATCTTTTCATGTGCCTCTTGGCCATCTGTACATCTTCTTTGGAGAGATGTCTATACGACATAGGAAATCAAGAAATACTGCTAAAACTTAACTGAACAAAAAAGAGAAAATTAACTATTTTACTTAAACTTACAAAGATGATCAGTAGAAAAACTAAAATATCCTGGAGGAGAAACAATAGGAAAAGGGATATTGTCAGTGAGCTAAATCCTCATTTTTCATTTCTAGAAGTCAATAGAAACTGCTTAATTGGGAAAATAGGTTTTATCTCATGTACTAACTTCCACTGATCAGTGGTGTCTGCCTGGGGCTCTCCTAAGTAAAATTCCATACACAAGACCCGGCTCTTTAAGAAAGTGTGTTGTGATCAGTTAATTAGTGCTATCTGCCATGAGGGAGGGAGGGATCAATGACAACCCATAGGCCAAGAACTGTCATCTCCATTTGGAGCAACACTGAATCATCTGGATACGCGATGGCCCAGGGCAAGGAGAAAGCACTAGCAGCAGTAAGAATAGGTCATATCAGAATATAGACAGAAACAGGATGGTAAGGGGATTAGTGATATGATGGATTCTTGTGTCATACTTTTTGTTTGGATTGACAACATTCTGAAATGTACAAGGGAGATAAACTGTAGAGAAGAGTGACAGAAAAGAGCTAGCTTTACATCACTAGTATAAGGATTGCATGTGTTGGGTTTCAAATCCTGCCTTTCCAAAGTCTCAGAGAAGAATTTAAGCAGCAGAGTTTCTAAGACATGTGCCTTCCTTGGCTGGATTGTATCTAGTGACTCATTTAAAGTCAGTGAAATGTGTTTCGGGTATTGTGAACCTTCGGTGGAGAAAACTGACTGTTGGCCCAATGAAGCCCTCCCTGCTGTACCAATTACCTAAACAGAGGATGCCGAGATACCAGGGTCCCCACTGTACCATCACACCAAATCCTGGGAACACAAACAAAGCTTGAAATCTTATCTCTAATTAAATCATGTGGTGCCTGGTGACTTTGCTGGCCTCCTGCTCAGCAGAAAATCATGTGAAACTCTGAGCAGGCTCCCTTGGTGGCTAATGTCTGTAATAAAGACACAACTCCCAGCCTGTCTGCACTCCCTAGGACTGGCACCAAATGAAGAGGATAGGAACGCTTGTGGTTATCAAAAGGGCACAGTTAGAGAGCTACCTGCTCACTAAACACAGCAACAGTGAAGTTTCATAATCCTTCAGCATCCTAAGTCTGTCTGCACCTCGGTGAGAAGTACCCAGACAGGTGACTATTGCAAAGAGCCCCACACTTGAGTTTTCATTCACACCTCAGCTCTGATACCTTTACTGACTCATTCAACCAATATTATGCCCAACTCTATGCTAAATGATAGATTATCCAGTCACTCCCACTCCAGAACCCAGGCTTCACCAGTAGTTGGGACACCTCATTTTACAGTGTTAATGCCAGCATGCAAAAGTTTCTAGTGTGGCCATACAGGCTGCCTCTGTGCTGGGGGCCCCCTGAGGAATAATTAGAGGTGGCGTGGCACCAAACACCTCTCCCACTTCATCCAGGAACCTAATATTACATGCTTATGCCTTTAATTCCTTATTAAATGCCCCTATAGAAATGGCTCTGCACACTTATCAGCCATTACTTTAGCATGATATGTTCCCAAAGGAAAGCCTGTTGTGTGCCTTAAATAGACTCTATAATCCTCAAAACATTCTAGCAAGGCCTAACCATTCAATGCACACACAGACATGCACAGATTTTTTTTTGAGGACCTACTATGTGTGAGGCATTGGTACTCAGGTGGAAGATGATTTGGCGCACGGTAACTAAAGCTAAATCATGTATAGCCCTGAGAACCATCTAGTAGGAATAATAAGATATATATATATATATATATATATATATATATATATATATAACATATAATATACATTACAATGAATTTATTGCCATGAAAAAATACATAGTGTTATGTTTGGGATTTAGATGTGTTAAAGACCAGGCTAGGACCTAGTCATTCACTCAACACTTATTTATAAAGCACAAATAGACTCTCTCATATGAGAGACTGCAGGACTAAAGACTTTAAACATCAGGATAAATGGGATATGTGTGAGATATGTACTCAAGTGAGGGGTAAAGAAGGAGAATGTGGAGAGAATCTTAATATCAGTTTGGGTGCGTGATGCATGAAAGGGGGGAAAGAGAATATAAAATTAGAAAGATCAAGAGAGGCCAGATCATGGAAAAGTTTGTATGACAGACTAGAACATTTAGACCTTATTTTATAGTCAATAGGGCTTCCCTAGTGACTCAGATGATAAAGAATCTGCCTGCAATGCAGAGGCCCTAGATTCAGTCCCTGGGTCTGGGAAGATCTCCTAGAGAAAGGAATGGCAACCCACTCCAGCATTCTTGCCTGGAGAATCCCATTGACAGAGGAGCCTGGTGGGCTACAGTCCAATTGGGAGCTACAGGAATTTTAGATCTGGAAATCAATACAATCAAGACTCTGCTTTCTAAAGATTAACCTGACAACAATGTATGGAAACAATTGAACTAAAAGATAAATAAGGTAGGAGGCTAGTGAGGAAACTACTGAATGCTCTAAGAAAGAGGGAATAGGGCATGCACTGGAACATCTGATAGTGGAAACAGGGAGGGGGATGAATGCTGGCATTACTGGGTTCTAAAGTAGGCATCATCAGCACTTTAAGCCCAAATCTTGGGTCATATTCCACACAAGTAGATTACACAGTGCTTGGCATGGAGTAAGCATAGGATAAATGTCAGAGGTGGATAAATGGATGGATGAGGGAGAGGGGGGAATTAAAGATGGCAATGTTAGGGGCAAGATGTCTGGCACCATCTCTGGAACTGGTTTGAGAAATGAACCATAATGGATCCACGTTGTTGACTGAGGGAAATAGGAGATCAGAAAATACCTGAATCATAGAGTTTGGGGACAGCAAAAGGGGCCAGGAAGTTTGACAGGAATAAGACAGAAGGTAGGAAAGGAGAACAAGGGGCTGATTCCAGACTGCCTCTCAGAACAGGGTGTGCAGACTTGAGGTCCCAGAGTTTCAGAGGAATGCTGACCCCTCCAAGGACCATCAGATGAAAAAAGAAGTTGGTAAACATCACAGCAGGACAAGTGCTGGTGTGAGGCACTGGTTACAAAGACGGGATTTGCAATCAGAGAGAATTCTGACAAGCCTGTGCAGGAACCCTGATTATGCCACTTACTTAACCAGGTCACGTTATTAGAAATAATGTGAGGTTTTGATTTGTTCATCGATAAATAATCTTACCAAATAGGCTTATTCAAAGGATGGATGTGATAGCTGCTGTCCAGCAAAAACTCTCCAAAACTTGCACAGAGTCACTACTGGGAGGAAACTACCCAGCCAGGCAGCTGCACATCCCAGTCCCCCTTGTGGCTGAGTATTCTATGTACTGGACAAAAGAACATGAGCAGAAAAGACACATGCCTCTTCTGGCCAGGACTTCTTAAGGAGCAGGTCAACCCCCTCTACTTACATTTCCCCAGCTAGGTGCTGGATGCAGAGGGTCCCAGGTCCTGGAGGAGGCAGAGCAGCACCATGGACAGGGCCTGCGTAGTAAAGCATCATGCAGAGAGCTGCCCTGGGACCAGATCTCCAGCCAGCATCAGAGGGCCCTGTGGACAAGAAATAGCTTCTTTGGAGTCAAACCGCTGCCATTTTTTTAAAATTTATTATTATTATTATTTTTTACTTTACAATATTGTATTGGTTTTGCCATACATCAACATGCATCTGCCACGGGTGTATACGTGTTCCCCATCCTGAACCCCCCTCTTACTTCCCTCCCCATATCATCCCTCTGGGTCATCCCAGTGTGATTTGTGATGGCAGGATGCCTCATGCTAACAAATATAGCAAGGATTACAAGAGAAATAAGAGAAAAAGCAGGTAGCACTGTATCTACTCATGGTGAGTACTCAACAGATGGTAGCCAGAAAAAAAAAAAAATCAGAAGAAGAAGAAAGAAAGAAAGAAATAAAACCTGTGACAATGAGCAGAGAGGATGGCTCTAGAGAACACTGAGATCTGTGGATCTGGCTGCTCTTTCTTTTGTTTGAGGCCTGAAACAGGTTCTTAACCTAGTAGACATGATGATATAAAGAGAGGGACACTTTCACAGGAATGAATGATAGTTCATGGGCTTACTGAACCCTACCTTTCTACAATACACCCACACATACTTCCTCCCACCCCCCACTGACACACACACATATGCTCATCCATCTCCCCACTCACAAACCACTTAAATTCTTTGGTTTGCAATTTGGAGCTGCTCACAACCTCCTGCCTCCTGGCCCTAGAGCCCATCTGCCAGGGTTCTTCCCTGTGACAGGCAGAATAATGGCCCCTTGTAAGATGTCCATATCCCAATCACCAGAACCTGTGAATATGCCCCCTCTTCTGGCAAAAGGGATTGTGTAGATTGATTCAGTTAAGGATCTTGAGATGATATTATCTTAGATTATCCAGGTGGACCCAATGTGATCACAAAGGTCCTTATAAGTGAAAGAGAGAGTCAGGGTGAGAGAGAAAATATGATAATGGAGACAAGGTCAGAGAATCAAAATGAGATCTGAAAACACTACACTACACTGCGGGCTTTGAAGATGGAGGAAGAAGCCATGAGTTAAGGAATATAGGTGGCCTACAGGAACTGGAAAAGGCACAGAAACAGACTCTCCTCTGGAGTTTCTAGAGGCACCAGCCTACCCACTAACAGCCCGACTTCAGCCCTGTGAAATGGAGTTGGGATTTCTGACTTCCAGAAGTGGAAGATAATAAATGTGTGTTGTTTGAAGTCACTAAACTTGTAGACATTTGTCACAACAGCTACAGAAAACTAATACACCTTCCAGAACCAGTTGCCATGGCCCTGCTGCTGGGCTCCTCCCTGCCTTGGCTTTGCTCCACTCACCACACAGAGATAGGACACCACTGGGTTCTCCAGCCTTACTTAGTCCCCAGAGCAGAGAAGCCAGTCCCTATACTGATGTTCAGAACCTCTTCACAGCCCAGTTGTCCAACTCGGTGATCCAGCCATTATCATGGGCCAAAGCAGCCATGATGGCACACTAGATAACTACCAGCTCTATTAACTGGGAAATGACTTCTCAGCAACCTAAAGGATTTCACATCATCAGACTACTAATCCATAACTGGGAAGGCATGATACTTTTTCTTAAGTTCTTCACTAGGTAGTCAATTAGGCAGAGGATGTCATAAGATAATACTATTTTTATTGAAACTTGTACACCCGCTAGATTTGTTTCATGTGTTAAGCAATATAATGGGTGAGTTTCCAAACTCATTTCATATTTTAAAAGATTAAAATGAGCACATAATGGCACCTAGATCTACATAAAACCTCCTCAAGTGGAATCAGGCCCTCTCTAACCCCCTCCCATTGCTAAAACAGGGCTGGCAATGTAGGAGTGTATTATTAACTGAATTTCATGCCTCTGAAATTCGTATGTTGAGTTCCGAACCTCAGTACCTCAGAGTGTGACTTTATTTGGAAATAGGGTCTTAAAAGAGATAATTAAGTCAAAGTGAGGTCATTAGGGTAGACTTTCATCCAATAGGACTAGTGTCCTTGAAAGAAGAGAAAATTAGGACACAGAAATGCCCAGAGGGAAGACCACATGAAGACACAGGCAGAAGATGGTCGAACCAAGGAGGGAATCTTAGAAAAAAACCAAGCCTGCCAACACTTCAATGTTGAATTTCTAGTCTCCAAAACTGTGAGAGAACGAAGTTCTGTTGTTTAAGCCACCCAGCCTCTGGTACTTTGTCACGGCAGCCCTAGAAAACTAATACAGGTTCTTTTTGTGTTTTTTGGTTTTTTTTTTTTTCTATCAACAGCCTGGAAACTGCATTGAAGATTTCTTTACTAGGTGAATAGCTGCAGTTAATATACTAAGATCTTGTTACCAATATAGTCAACTCTTTTATAAAAGTAGCAAATTGGTATCTTTATTCTGTCAGTGCACCAACCAATTTGGCAACCTTTAAAACTAACATTTTTTAAATTCCTGCTTTTGTATCTGTTATCTAATCCTCAAGGAGGCATTGTTGTTCCTTAAATGTGGGATACCTGGGTTCGATCCCTGGGTTGGGAAGATCCCCTGGAGAAGGGAAAGGCTACCCACTCCAGTATTCTGGCCTGGAGAATACCATGGACTGTATGGTCCATGGGGTTGGAAAGAGTAGGACAAAACTGAGCGACTTTCACTTTTCACTTTTCAAAAAAAGAAAAAAATAGACAAAAACACAGATGAGCAAATGAAGGCCCAAAGAAGTTAAATAACTTGTCCAAGGCCACGTGGATGCTCTGTGAAATTAACATCTCAATCTACGTGGGCTCTCAAGTTCACGTGTACCCCAGATTTTGCACAAGCTTTTCCACTGAAAGTGGTGAGAGTTTCTAAGGGGTTATGAAGATTAATAGAGGCCCTCCTCAATCTCCTTTGAGCTTTCAAGCTATTTCTGGGGAGAGGGATGCAGAGTCGTAAGAGGATGGGAAAAAGAAAAGCATCATTTTTTATGTATACATAGGAAACAAAAATCTGGCTGCCTATCCAGAGGGTATGTGCATCATTTCCCCTCCCTTGGTAACACTACTGGTGCTGTGGCTGCTTAGGAGTGCAATAAACAAGTTGTAATATATTAGCACGAACAGTTGCAGTGCGCTTCTATAGCTGGCAGAATTCCTGAGAAATGGTTTTTACAGCACTGATCTCCTTGGAGACCTTAAATAACGGCCTAAAATGTATGGTACAGAGATCACAGGGTTTATTACTTTAGTTTCAGCCTGGTGTTCTGCAATTTATAGTTTTCCTGATAAATTGGGATCCATTCAGGTGGTACATATTATGTGGGATGGTGGAATTGTCTCTCACCGTTGAAGGATTAGAAATGGGCAGACACCCCGACTGGGTAATAATGGCACCAGCCCAGGCCGGCAGCACATGGCCCGGCAGCACATCTGGGCTTGTTCTAAAGAGCGATGGGCTCGCACAGTAGGACTGCTCCACTGTATCTCTAAATATCTTCTAATCCTAGAGGAACCTGACACTGAGTTCATACAACCTGGCTAAAGGCAAACAAACTCATCTCCTTTTTGAGGAACATGGAGGGGATCTCCACTAAAATATTCAAATAAAAATTCCACTTCTTAACCTAGCAATAGAGGGATGGCTTTTTATGCAGAACCTAGGAGTAAACTGTTCCCTGTTTTCCATGGATTAAGTTCAAATAAAATGTGCTAATAGTATCTGTGGCTGGTCTGTATACAATTAATTAATTTGACGTTGTTAGGAATCAGATTTTACAGGCCACAAACACCATATATTTGAGAGAAAGATGTTCATGTTTCTTTTTTTTTTATTTTATTTTATTTTTAAACTTTACATAATTGTATTAGTTTTGCCAAATATCAAAATGAATCCACCACAGGCATACATGTGTTCCCCATCCTGAACCCTCCTCCCTCCTCCCTCCCCACACCATCCCTCTGAGTCGTCCCAGTGCACCAGCCCCAAGCATCCAGTATCGCGCATCGAACCTGGACTGGCAACTCGTTTCTTACATGATATTCTACATGTTTCAATGTCACTCTCCCAAATCTTCCCACCCTCTCCCTCTCCCACAGAGTCCATAAGACTGTTCTATACATCAGTGTCTCTTTTGCTGTCTCGTACACCAGGTTATTGTTACCATCTTTCTAAATTCCATATATATGCGTTAGTATACTGTATTTATGTTTTTCCTTCTGGCTTACTTCACTCTGTATGATTTCTGGTTTTCAACCAGTTGATCAGTCTCTTGGCTTAAAAAAAAATTTTTCCCCCCAGGAAAGGGACAGCAATTGAATTGTATTGTGTTGGTGGTGTTCTAGTTTTTACAAAATCAAGCTAGTATGCAGGAATAGTAACTTTCTTTCAGCTGAAAGTCTGGTATAGATTTTAACATTTGGACATTGGAGCCCCTTCAAATCCCATCTGGCTGTTAATCAGTGAAGGATGAAGGATTTACACCAAGAACCTCAATTCCAAGGTGTCATTAAGTTCTATAGGGTCAATAATTCCTGAAAGTGAATTTAAACAACAAAGACCAATAATTCTATAGACATTGCTAGCCTGCTTCTTTGGAGAAAAAAAAGAGGTTGAGAGGAGGAAGGGCAGGGGCTTATGTATGAGAGATCAGAAAAATGGTTAGAAAAGAAGAAACAGTCCCCACCCTCCATGAATTCTAGACTTTCCTTTGAGCTCAGAAGGTGCCCACTTTTCTGTGGTAAAAAATGCTTTCAAATATGTGGTTGTATTTTGGGATCAGTCCCAGGTAGACAGGTTTCTTCCTTTCCAATGGGTCTGGTCCTGAGATTAGTTAACACCCCTTTATGATGTCATTCAGCTCCCTAGAAAGGAGTTGGGGCAGAGAAATGAACACCCAGTGTAGTGAGAGAGCGGACACATTGCATGCCTCAGTTACATTAACTGCTGCTGCAGAAACATTCCGGAGAAGGCAATGGCACCCCACTCCAGTACTCTTGCCTGGAAAATCCCATGGACGGAGGAGCCTGGTAGGCTGCAGTCCATGGGGTCGCTAGGAGTGGGACACGACTGAGCGACTTCACTTTCACTTTTCACTTTCATGCACTGGAGAAGGAAATGGCAACCCACTCCAGTGTTCTTGCCTGGAGAATCCCAGGGACAGGGGAGCCTGATGGGCTGCCATCTCTGGGGTCGCACAGAGTTGGACACGACTGAAGTGACTTAGCAGCAACAGTAGAAACATTCAGAGCCAGCTCTGTTGAAATTCATATCTGGTCAGGTTCAAGGTCATGAGCATCCTCACGGGGATTTTATCAAGGATCAAGCCAACTATTTTTGATAAATGGAATGATAACCCACTATTGTTTAACCTATGGCAAGATTCCCAGTGGCCCTGTCTCCTGGGAAAGATGCGTTCTGAAAACAACTCCTGTAAAAGCAAAGATCCTGTGTGCAGTGGCCATTCAAATTGAGAAAGAGGGAGGCAGAGGCGACAAGATAGAGGGAGAAGGACCCAGTGACTATCCCAACGTGGCTGCCCCATTAGCCAGTCAGGCAGCCTTCTCCTAGATACTCTCATTCCCACAACAATCCCATAAGGGAAGAACTGCAACAAATATTCCCATTTTACCCATGCAGAAACTGACATAGACAAAATGACCCATTCGAATCCACACATGCTGAGCAATGGAAGCAAGGCTTGATATCAGGAAATCTGGATCCTCTGTGCACATTTTAAGTAGTAGGATTTGCCCTTTGGTAGGAAAAAAACTGAGTTTATGAAGCTCACTAAAACCTGAGACCCAACTTTGGGAGCATAATTCAGTCACCATTAGGGACTGCCTATTGAGTACTGTACTAAAGATACAAGCAGACATCAAGACTTAACAATTTATCTACACACAAGACAAGACCCATTCAGAGCTCAAGCATCTGGTGGCTGACAGCTAGATGATTTACAATGGCCACTTTAATTTTGCTATGGGGCCACTTCTTTAAAAACATCCTCCTCTGTGATATTTTTAAGAACTTTCCCATCCCTTCTTTTCCTTCATTCCCAGTTATCCCTCAGTGGCTAATCCCTTCCTTTTGCCATTGGCTTGTTTCACCCTGAACAATTCCAATTACTGAGCTGTTAGCTAGAATAAAACAACCTCACAAATCTTCCAGGGTAAGCCTAGAGAAATGGCAATCATCACAAGCAAGAGATGGTCTCATCTTAAAAGAAAACAAATAAAAAACACACAGGTTTCACACTCTGACTACTTCTCAGAGGAGAGTCAGTCATCCATTGAAGCAATTCTACTTATTTTCCCTTTCCTTCTTTCAAGTAAAACTCCCAGCCATGCTTACAGGGATAGGTAAACACAAGCCAGGAAAATCTTTAAATTATAACCAACTACTTGAAGGAATAGAGGTCCTTTGAGCTTTCACAATGATGCAAAGTAGCCATTTCCAGGGGGGAAAAAAGAGAGAGAGAGAGAGAGAGAGAGAGAACTTCTGTGATCAGAAAGAGAGGATGATACCCCCTCATTCATTAGCAACAATGTCTGGCATTGAGTCCAGACCCACACTTCCCCATTCTTGAAGAGATGGAAAAGGGGGTTTATGCATCAAAGTCTTGGTAGTTGATATCTAGAGCTCAGAACCAAGGCCCTACCATATCTGCACATTCTGTTGAAATGGGAGAGAAAGCTTGAGATCCACTCCCTAGGAAAGGTCCTTCATCCTTACATTTTTTCATCAGCTACTCCCACACTCTCTTGCACTTCCTCTGGAGGAACCATGTGGGATGGCCTGCCCATCCCCTGGAGATGACTCTGGTATGAATCCAGATTATGCATTCATTCCTTCAGCAAAGATCCATGTGGAGCAAACATCATGTACTAGAAAATGTTTGTAGGGATCAAAAACACCAAAGACCTAGTCCATGGCAAGGAGCTCACAGACAGGTTGGAGAAAGGGTTAAAAAAAACAAAGGATTATACCAAAATATAGTATGGGCTATCACAGAACCAGGCATAGATTTCATGGGCACAGATAGAGTCATGCAGCAAATCAGACCAGGGCTGAAAAGAGGCACCTGGAGGTGAGGACAAATTGAGTCTTAAAAGACAAATGGGATTTTGTAAAAGAAGAAAAAGGGGCAAAAAACAGATGGCCCAATAATTATTCTTAATATAGTAAAGGAAACCAGTGACAAAATGCAAACACATCTACTGAATGGGAGAAAATATTTGCAAATGATATAATTGGTAAGAGATTAATATTCAGCATATATAAATAGCTCATACAAGTCAATATCAAAAAGAATGAACAATACAATTTTTCAAATGGGCAGAAGACCTGAACAGACATTTTTCCAAAGAAGACATGCAGATGGCCAGCAAGTACATGTAAAAATGCTCAACACTGCTAATCATTAAACCAATGCAAATGAAAACCACAATGAGATATCACCTCACACCTGTCAGAAGGGCTATCATCAAAAAGACCACACATAACAGATGTTGGCGAGGATATAGATAAAAGGGAATCCTCCTACACTGTTGGTGGCAATGCAAATTGGTAGTCACTATGGAAAACAGTATGGAGTTTCCTAAAAAAACTGAAAATAGAGCTATTCTATGACTCAGCAATTCCACTCCTGTATGTACATCCAAAAACAACAAAACACTAATTTGAAAAGATATATGCACCCTAATGCTCATAGGAGAATTATTTACAATTGCCAAAACATGGGAGCAACCTAAATGTCCATCAACAGATGAATGGATAAAGAAGAAGTGGTAGAGACAGATAGATAGATACACAATGGAATACTACTCAGCTATAAAAATAACAAAATTTTCCTATTTGTGGTATAATGGAGGGACTTGGAGGGCATTAGTGTAAGTGAAATAAGTCAGACAAAGACAAATACTATGTGATATCTCTTACACGTGGAATCTAAAAAATACAACAAACTAATGACTATAAAAAAAAGAAGCAGATACAGCTATAGAGAACAAGCTAGTGGTTCCCAGTGGGGGCAAGGGAAGAGGGTAAGTCAGAATGGGGGTTAAGAGGTAAAAATTATTAGGTATAAAATAAGCTAAAAGGATATATTATACAAAATGGAGGAAATACCCAATATTTTATGATAACTATAAATGGACTACAACATTTAAAATTTGTAAATCACTATATTGTACATCTATAACATATTATATAGCAACTATACTTCAAATATTTTTAATTGAAGGTTAATTGTTTTACAATATCATGTTGTTGGTTTCCGCCATACAGCAATGTGAATCGACCATAATCATGCATATGTTTCGTCCCTTTGAACCTCCCCACCTGCCCACCCCGAACTCTCCACCCCAATCCACCCTTGTAGGTTGTCACAGAGTACCTCGTTGAGCTCCCTGCATTATACAGCAACTTCCCAACAGATATCTGTTTTACATATGGTAATTCTGTTTCAATGTTACTCTCTCAATTCATCCCACCATCTCCCCCTCTGCTGTGTCAAAAGTCTGTTCTCTATATATATGCACCTATTCCTCGACTCTATTCCTCGACTTTTAAAAGTAAAAAAAAAAAAAAATTTAAAGAATAACATAATTCTGCTACAGACTAAATTGTGTTCCCCACCCACACATTCATATTTTGAAATTCTAAACTCAGTACCTCAGAATGTGACCATATTTGAAGAGTAGGCCTTTAAAAAAGGTAATTAAGATAAAATGTTATCATATAGCTGGGTCTACTTCACCAAACAACCACTTGAAACATATTCATTGAATAAATGAAAGTTGAGTTTAAAAAAAAAATGTTACCACAGAGTCTGTACAGTATACTGCATTTATATGTGGTCATTTGTATTAGGGCCTCCCTCATAGCTCAGTTGGTAAAGAATCCGCCTGCAATGCAGGAGATTCCAGTTCTGTTCTTGGGTCAGAAAGATCCACTGGAGAAGGGATAGGCTACCCACTTCAGTATTCTTGGGCTTCCCTTGTGGCTCAGCTGGTAAAAGAATTCGCCTGCAATGTGGGAGATCTGGGTTCAGTCACTGGGTTGGGAAGATCCCCTGGAGAAGAGAAGGGCTACCCACTCCAGGATTCAGGCCTGGAGAATTTCATGGACTGTATAGTCCTTGGGATGGCAAAGAGTCAGACACAACTGAGCAACTTTCACTTTCATTTGTATTAGAAAAAATAAGAAAACAATAGCATTTGTACATATGTGTAATTAAAGCTTAGGAAAAGACCTGGAAGGATACAAACAAACTGGGAATTCACTGTGGGAAGTGGGGGGCAAAGTGGGGAGGGTTCATGGAGACTTTGCTTTGGTGGTAATGTTTTAATTATTAGAAGGAGAATATTCACTTATTACTTGGTTAATAAAAATTAATTTTTAAATGTTCAAATGCTTGATTAAAACTAAGATGCTTGCTCCTGAGGGGGTGGAAAACAATTAGTCCAGTGTTCTTTAATTTTCCTTTGTCTAGAAATGGGATGAGTCCCAGAATTTGAAGATAGAACCCAACCTGCAAGTTCAAGAGAACGGAGATCTACTGGAGCAAGAGCCAGGCCGCTGCAGGGCAGAGTGGTGGCCATGGAACTTAGGATGAAGCAATGAGTCCCAGACAATTTACATAGGAAGAAAAGTAAGGGATAAATAAAAGAGGTGGTGCATAAAGGATTCCAAAACAAGGATGACTGACATTTTTAAGTCACCAGCAGATGAACTGTTTGGGAGAAAATTTTTGCTCCAAAGGGAGACAATTTGTGATTTTGGAAACTCTAGCCTTAAACTGACTGTGAGATGTCTAGCTGGAAATACCTGGTAGGCAGGGAGATATTTGTGGAAATGAAACAGGATGATGCCAGTTTGGAAGTTATGTGCACAGAAAGGATAATGAACAATGGAATTCAAAGCAGTTCTCCACTGGCAGAGGATGAGGACTAGAAGAGCATGGGGCAGGTGTCTAGTCAACAGCCATCCCCAGTACCAGGGATGGTGCTTGTCATGCAGTATCTCTGTCACATCACTCAAACAGTCAAGCATGCAGACAGTAATGACAATGACTGAAATTTGACCAATGGTAAATCAACAGGAAGCAACTATTAGCAAATTCATTAACAAGAGTCCTGTTTATATCTGTGGTCAATTGCTTGGAGAGAATGTCCTTGAGTGGCAGGTCGTCGCTGCCTACGGAGTGTAGGCCTATGAAGTGGTGGCTCTTATGAAATGCATCAGTCCTGTTTCCTGGGGTGGGTCTCTCCCTTCGTGGAGTACAAGACTAGTTTTACTGGACCAGGGCAGATTACATACAGAGGTACACCAAGCCACTACTTCTGTGCCATAATTTCAGGACAGGGACTCCTCAAAAGAGATGTCGGATTGACATCCAAAACTGTTTTGAAAGACTCAGTTCCTTCTTGCTAAAATTCTCAGTTAAAATGTATGTAACCCCCATGGCAATGGCACATTGGAAAGCATGCTGACTTTCAAATCTGCCCCACTGGAAACCAAATCCCACTTTCACTGCTTTAGCTCTCTGAGTTTGACTCTCAAAGTCTTTATTTGCACATCTTTGAGATGGGGTAATAATGTCTATCTGGCAGGGTTTCACAATAAATTAAATAACAGTGTATGTAGACCGCATGGTACATGAGAACCCAAGAGCAGACCCCTACTCTCCTGTCCCCTCTAAGGGAACAAAAGGAAACAATCCCTGCAGGCTAGGATTGAGAGAGAGAGATGCCTGACCCACCACAGACTTGCTTCACCAAAGAATTCCAGACAACTCTACCTGATGACTATGCTGATAACTAAACCTTGATAAGGTAGGGCAATGTTCACCTGGATTTTACACATCACCAAAGAGAGAAAGAAAGAAACCTGGCACTAAGAAAGGAATACATAACAAAGCAGAGTCATCGATCTTTTTCTTGGAATCCTAAATATGGGAAGAGAAAGAAGAGAGAAAGTGGAAGAGTTCTTTCCTGGAAGAAGACAGTCCCAAAGCATCTCCATCTCACATTGGATCCCTAACTCACTAGGCTTCTCCTCCTGCTCTCTGCGATGAGGCCCGTCCAGCATGCATGGAAAGCAGAAGGAACTGGGAAGACAAGAGGAGGGACAAGAGCAGCAATTAGACTGGAGCCAAGAACCAGAGCCCATTCGCTGTCTCACTGCAGCTGCAAGGTCCAGAGCACCTGCCCTCACAAAGCAACAGCTCAGCCATCACTGTGTTCCATGCACATGGTGCCAGACACTTAAGTATCATAACTGCCCAAGCTTCTCATGTCACATTCACATGTGTAGTTATCAAATGACCCAGTCGTTCTAGAGGCTGAAAATAAACAAAAAATGGAGACAAGAAAAGGGTCTCCTCTTCATGTATCTTTCCCAATAACCCCTGGTTATTGGGGTATGAAAGTGAATACACACATTCTAAGGTGGTGCTAGTGGTAAAGAACTTGCCTGCTGATGCAGGAGACATAAGACACATGGGTTCTGCCCCTGGGTCGGGGAAGACTCCCCTGAAGGAGGGCATGGCAACCAATACCACTCCAGTATTCTTGCCTGGAGAATCCGCATGGAGAGAGGAGCCTGGTAGGTCCACGGGGTCACAAACTGTCAGAAACGACTGAAGAGACTTAGCATGCATCACGCAGTCACCCACAGGCACTATAGCAGGGACATTTTAACCAATCCTCTCAGCCTGTTGGCCAAAATACATAGCTTTATGTCTATTTACTCAGTCCTTAAAATAAACCTATAACACAGGTCATAATAATAAAGTAGTACTAATATAGCCACATTTTACAGTTTTACAAATAAGGAATCTGAGGCACAGAAAAATTAAATAACAAGGCCAAGGTCACTCAACTTAGTAAATGGCAAAGCTTTTATTATTTATTATTACTATTTGTGGTGTTTAGGCTCCAGACCCTGCTCTCTTAACCTTTACGTCATCATCAAAATTGACATAATATCACCATATGTTTGGCTTCCCAGGCGGTGCAGTGATGAAGAATCTGCCTGCCAATGCAGGAGATCAGATTCTATTAGTGCAATTGCACAGATCAGGCATATAGTTGGTTTAGTAAATACTAGTTATCATCATTATCATTCTTAATAATAACTCAATATCACAAGATTTTGAGGGATAATAAAAGACTATCCAATGCCTGCATTCTGAGTATTATTTTCAACCCTACTTCTCATCAATTATTCTATGATCTCACTTAATTCTATGATTAACTCTCATTTTTAGGATCAATAACCTCAGATATGCAGATGACACCACCCTTATGGCAGAAAGTGAAGAGGAACTCAAAAGCCTCTTGATGAAAGTGAAAGTGGAGAGTGAAAAAGTGGGCTTAAAGCTCAACATTCAGAAAACGAAGATCATGGCATCCGGTCCCATCACTTCATGAGAAATAGATGGGGAAACAGTGGAAACAGTGTCAGACTTTATTTTGGGGGCTTCCAAAATAACTGCAGATGGTTACTGCAGCCATGAAATTAAAAGACACTTACTCCTTGGAAGGAAAGTTATGACCAACCTAGATAGCATATTCAAAAGCAGAGACATTACTTTGCCAACAAAGGTCCATCTAGTCAAGGCTATGGTTTTTCCAGTGGTCATGCATTGATGTGAGAGTTGGACTGTAAAGAAAGCTGAGTGCCAAAGAATTGATGCTTTTGAACTGTGGTGTTGGAGAAGACTCTTGAGAGTCCCTTGGACTGCAAAGAGATCCAACCAGTCCATTCTGAAGGAGATCAGCCCTGGGTGTTCTTTGGAAGGAATGATGCTAAAGTGGAAACTCCAATACTTTGGCCACCTCATGCGAAGAGTTGACTCATTGGAAAAGACTCTGATGCTGGGAGGAATCGGGGGCAGGAGGAAAAGGGGACGACAGAGGATGAGATGGCTGGATGGCATCACCGACTCAATGGACGTGAGTCTCAGTGAACTCTGGGAGTTGGTGATGGACAGGGAGGCCTGGCGTGCTGCGATTCATGGGGTCACATAGAGTTGGACACGACTGATCGACTGAACTGAACTGAGTATGTGTATATATATTATTTATCTACAGCTTTTAGTAATGCTGATAAAGCATAACACTGTGACCACATTCCCAGATTTTCCTGGATAACCTAATTTTATTCTTTTTTCATAAAAGCCTTGAATTTGCTAAATACATACATAAATGGGATTTAATTTTTGTATCACAGCAAGATTTCCAAATATATAATTTTACAAATCAAGCAGAAATCTTTTGGTCTTGGCTTTTCCTTCTGAAAATGGTTATAATGAGTGTATGTAATTTTAGAAGAATAGGTTCTAATGATCTCCATGTTGGTAGCAACACATCTAAGAATCACAAAACAAAACGTGGTGAGGGCTTTTGACCTAGAGATTCATCTTGTCTCTGAGGAAGCTTGTTTCCACCTCAGTCGACAGAGTGCTTTATGCAGGATGTAAGCAATTAGAGTACAACCTTTGTGATTCACACTAATGACCACAAGACCCAGTGAACACATGATCTACTGACTTTTGCTTATTAGGGAGAATGTAAAAAGATGAGATGAAAAACAAACAGGCTATTTTATACACTAAAAATATGAGAAATACATCTTCATGTTATTTGGGCTTAGTTATTTTCCAATTTAGAATATTCATGCCAAAGGCATTTGAGAATCCAAAGTCTCTTTAAAACTAAAACCTTAAAACCTTGCTATTAATTGGAGTGTGGACAGGTTTATAGAAGGAGATTAAATCGGCTCTATCTCAACAGGAAAATATAGAAGAAACTACTGTTTAGGTTTTGAGTGGGAAGACCTGGACTTTCCACCCCTGACCCTCATGGGGCAGCTGTGTGGCTTTAGGAAAAGCATACACCCATCTTTACTGCTGGACTGCAAGACCACTGAGCTCCTTTATTGCTTAGCAATCTATGAATTATAAGCCTGCTCAATGTTGTAGAATAAAAATAAGTTACAAATTAAAAAAATAAGGTGTTTCAAAAGGGTTTTTCTGGATTCTTCTTCTGAAATGTTGCCTTTTCTTCAATATTAATGGGGATTGCTTCAGTTCAGTTCAGTTGCTCAGTCGTGTCTGACTCTTTGAGACTCCATGGACTGTAGCACACCAGGCCTGCCTGTCCATCACCAACTCCTGGAGTTTACTCAAACTCATGTCCATTGAGTCAGTGATGCCATCCAACCATCTCATCCTCTGTCATCCCCTTCTCCTCCTGTCTTCAATCTTTCCAAGCATCAGGGTCTTTTCAAATGAGTCAGCTCTTCACATCAGGTTGCCAAAGTATTGGAGCTTCAGTATCAATCCAATCAGTCCCTCCATCCTCAGTATCAGTCCCTTCAATGAATATTCAGGGTGGATTTCCTTTGGATTGATTGGTTTGATCTCCTTGCAGTCCAAGGGACTCTCAAGAGTCTTCTCCAACACCACAGTTCAAAAGCAATAATTCTTCAGTGCTCAGCCTTCTTTAAGGTCCAATTCTCACATCCATACATGACTACTGGAAAACCATAGCTTTGATCAGATAGTCCTTTGTCGGCAAAGTAATGTCTCTGCTTTTTAGTATGCTGTCTAGGTTGGTCATAGCTTTTCTTCCAAGGAGCAAGTGTCTTTTAATTTCATGGCTACAGTCACCATCTTGAGTGATTTTGAAGCCCAAGAAAATAGTCTCTCACTGTTTCCATTGTTTCCCCATTTATTTGCCATGAAGTGATGGGACTGGATGCCATGATCTTTGTTTTTTGAATGTTGAGTTTTAAGCCAGCTTTTTCACTCTCTTCTGCATCAAGAGGCTCTTTAGTTCCTCTTCACTTTCTGCCATAAGGGCGGTGTCATCTGCCACCCAGTTGATGGTAATTTGTTATGGAATGGGACTTACCTGGTGATCCAATGGCTAGAACTCCACAACTCCTAATGCAGGGGCCTCACAGCAATCTCTGGTCAGGAAACTAGACCCTATATGCTGTAGATAAAATTCCCATGCCACAACTAAAGACCCCACATGCTGCAACTAAGACCTGGTGCAGCCAAAATAAAATTTTTAAAAATTTTTTATGAGAGCCCTAGGAAACACATACAGAGGATGTTCTCAGGAATGGAATATGAGTGGTGCACCTGGCTCTTTCTTGAATGGTGTTTCTCGGAAAGGTGGAGACTCGAGGGAGAAAGGAAAGATAATAGTGAAAGGATAAGACTTCAAAGAAAGCCAAAAATGATGTGGCAAGAGCTCTTTGAATAGGAATGGAGAAACCCACAAACATTTGAGACATAGTAGAAGTATCAGGACTGGATAATTCATGTTATGTGTGAGATAGACTTGCATAGGAAGTAGTTAGATGGGAAACTATTATAAAAGCTAAAGGAAACATAATAGGGGATTAAATGGAACCAATGGCCACAGAGTGGAAATCTAGAAGATGTTGGGCTGAGGATCTTGTGATTAGCTGGATAGGTTAGGGAGCATGAGCGAGGAGGCCAAGTAATTCTTGTGGAAGCTCCTGACTTAAGGGTTTAGAGAAAGAAAGAGAAGCCAGTAAATGAGATCTGGATTTCACCAGAGGAGGAGAAAAAGAACCAGTGGAGTTCCAAAGGAGGCTGGAGTTTGGAGGAGCAGGCACTGAAACATAAAGGAGGTCAACAGGCTTAACAAAGAAAGTTTGGTGATTTGGTGGTTGATGGAAATTTTTGAGAGCCCAGTAGCTGTGGAATAGCAGGAGAGACATACAAATTATGAAAGTAAAAAAGGAAATGGACTGATCACATACAAGTTACTCCCTTAAGATTATTTTGGTAAAAGAGAATAATATAGGATGTAACTTGAAGTAAATAGTGTGAAGAAAAGGTCTTCTAGACTTTGATTAGACTTCAGTATGTGAACATGCTCTCCTGAGAGCCCCTGCTAGCCTGAAAACACTAGTTCATACATAGCATGAATACTTTTGCCAGGTGAGGTGTCACTCAGAAAGGGCGATAAGAAAGTTGTCTGATGGACTGGGATCTGGCATGAATCTGTGTTTCCTAGGAAAGAGATCAGAGCACATCAGCTTATGTTTTAATGGTGTGTACAGCAGATGGTCCTGGAGAGCAGGGAGACAGCATCAAGCATGCGGGAACCAGAAGCGGGAAGTGGGGATGGCATAGGGAAAACCAGATGTACCAAATGACAACTTTGCCTACTTTGCCATTTTGTCTAGGGACAGCCTTTGCCTTGCGGGTCCTCTAGTCACTCAGTGATTTGTTCCAGTAATTATCCAGCAAGTATCCTCCAAAGAGAATTCAAGAAATGGGTAATAATCTGAAAGTACACATTGCCTCTGATTTCTGAGCCTTTTAATATACTCAAGAGTATTTTTCAAGAGCATTCAAGAAAGTGCAAGACAATTGCTGCCAGTCCAAGAAGATTTTGTGCAAAGATCCTCCAGAGCATTAGAAACAGAGAATTTCCAAGTGGAAAAGATCAGAGGTCACCCAGCTCTGCTTCTGCAACACTGCAGGTCATTATCCAATATGTATACCAAGAACAAGCTCTTCATTTCACCCAGTCGGTTTACCATCTTAAATGCGGGGGCCTATCACACCCAAGTTCCTGGTAGCAAAGAATATCCAGAAATTTAACAATCTTTATAAAGTGAAAGTGAAGTTGCTCAGTCATGTCCGACTCTTTGTGACCCCATGGACTGTAGCCTACCAGGCTCCTCTGTCCGTAGAATTTTCCAGGCAAGAATACTGCAGTGGGTTGCCATTTCCTTCTCCAGATCTTTCTGACCCAGGGATTGAACCCGGGTATCCCACATTGTAGGAGACACTTTACTGTCTGAACCACCAGGGAAGTCCAACGATCTTTATAAAGAAGTATAAATAAGATTAGAAAATCAAGATATCCAAAGGTCATTTGAAAGATCCCTTAGCCTCTCCTCTTCCTATCCTAGCAACTCTGCCTGTCCCCTCAAAACTGGTAAGAATTTATTGTGGCTTTAAAATGTCTTATTCAAAATTACACAGCCATTGTTTAGCATGTGAGGATTAAGAAGAGGGAAGAAGTGTGGAAAAATAGAAGCTTTCCATTTTGTAGAAGATTAGACAATTCATACTAATGGTTGACTTGGTTGTAAGGTGTGAATGGAAAAGCACAGTCTGAATAAGCACCTACAAATTCAGTTTTTCATGGAACTTAGGAAGTGCTTAATCTCCTGGGAATCTCGGTGAAGAAGATATGAAGGTTGGAAGTACAGATCAAGTGACAATGAGATTAAGACATGAACAAAGAATAGCAATACATATTTACCCCAAGCTCAAAAGTCAAAGACTTGCATTCACTCAACAAATATTTACTGACATCCTGCCATAAGCCAGACAGGGCTAGAAAGGCAAGGAACTCATCATGAATCAGGAAGAAACCAAAAGATTCAGCCTTTATTACAGCATGAATCATGTTTAATGTGACGTTGCATGGGGTTCCTCAAATGTGGAAAGAAATTTCCTCCAGTTTCAGAAGTGGTAATGCACAACAGTAATGACAGAGGCCATGGAACAGAGATGGCAAGAGCCCACAAAGTGGCTGGAGATGAGAAAGATTCCAACATCCCTTGGAAATACATGCTTGCACTGAAAGCAGCAAGTGGACTCCTAGTCATCACCAAGTAAAGACTCCAGGAGTTGTCCAGTTGTCCCAGGCCAGGATCCTGCACAGATTTGGTGGATAGTTCTTATTTTTCCTGCACAGTATCTCCTCTCTCTGCTTAACAGAACCCTTATTTCCTCTAGAAAAGCCATTCATATGACTCCGGTGAGACTAAACCTGCTTTAAGTCTGACCTTTCAGAATACCCATCACCTGGGTTCCTGTGACCAGACCACCAGAGTCCTGGGCTTTATTATCAGAGCTCTCCTGCTGCTGCTCTTGAGAAAGGAATTGTTCAAGAGGTGGAGAGAAATGACGAGTCATAAAAACATGATTGGAGCACGTGGATCCAGCCTTACCTGAAGCCAGAATCTACCCCTGGACTTTCCCCTTAGGCGCTTTGAATAAGATTTCTGTTACTTGAAACTGCACAAGTCCTATCCAATACAAAAGAAAGCATACTCCAAATGCACTTTGAAACCAGGCTTGGTGAAAATGATTAAGAAATAGAAGGAAACTGAAGTCATAGAGTCCCATTTCCTAGGCAGCAAAATGGTGAATCTTTTGAAAGAAGCTGTTTGTTGCATAGCCTCAAACTCTCCCCTTGCCAAGAACCCTGCTCAAAATCAAGCTATTCTATTTATTTTTATTATTTTAATGAAATTTATTAGGATTTTTTTGTACAAAAGTTATGCATTTTCATCATAGAAAGTGTTGAAAAACAGAAAACATATTCTGACCACCCAAAAGGAAACACTATTAAACACTTTAGCAGGCTTCCAGATTTTTTAATGCATATACATCTTCTAAAATTATTCTTATCCCTTTTAACTTCTACTTTATACAACATGAATATTTTTCCAGATCAACCAATATTTTTAGGCAGTATAACTTTAATGAATCATGATATTTTATCAAATAGATGCTCCATAATTAATTTAACAAGAACCCTATTGCCAAAATTTAAGGTTGTCTTCAATATTGTGCTGGTATGCATAATATTATAGATATTATAAACTTTGATATAGATCTTCATCCTTAAGATATATTCCTAGAACCTAATTGCTTGCTAAAGCATATTAAGTGTTCAAAACTTTTGATAAATGACAATGGGATTTTTAAGACGCCAAAAGAACTTCTCTGTTGGCCCTTTTTGCACCAGTGGAAAAGAAGATTCACTAACAAGCTACATTCCCAACATAAAAGTTTTAGGATATGTGCTAGTTTCCTATTTCTATAGTAATATATTGCTACAAACCCCATAGTTTATGGCATCCATTCATTGTCTTACCATTCTCTAGGTTGAACTTCCCTGGTGGCTCAGACGGTAAAGCGTCTGCCTACAATGCAGGCGACCTGGGTTCAATCCCTGGGTTGGGAAGATATCCTGGAGAAGGAAATGGTAACTCACTCCAGTATTCTTGCCTAGAAAATCCCATGGATGGAGGAACCTGATAGGCTATAGTCCATGGGGTCACAAAGAGTCAGACATGACTGACTGACTTCATTTTCACTTTCTCTAGGTCAGAAGTGCAGTGGGCTTGGTGGGGTGCTCTGTTTAGGGCTTTACAAGGCCAAAATCCACGTGTCAGTCAGTCTGGGTTCTTATCTGAAGGTTCTAGGGGAAACTCTTGTTTCTACACTTGTTTCAGGCTCATTCAATTATTGGCAGCATTCATTTCTTCTCACAGTTTCCACACGACTCTTTCCATCTTCAAACCAACTGCTGGAGTCCTCACGATTGGAATGTTTCTGACTTCTCCTGCTACATCTCTCTGACTCCAACCAAGAAAGTTCTCTGCTGTTAAGGGCTCATATGATTGATATGGACTCATCTATTAGTCCAGAATAATCTCCCTGTTTTAAGGTCCATAACTTTAATCACCTCCACAAAGTCCTGTTAGGCATGTAATGGAACATATTATAGGTTTCAGGGATTAGAGTGTGGGTACTTTTGGGGGTGGCTATCCTGCCTACCACACAGCAGAACCACAAAGCTATACTATATAACTTTATCATCTACAGTCACCTGACTAAACATCTGTCCCTCCTTCCCCCAGGACAATGTTTGGGGACAGTCTTTTCAAGCATTTATGGAGAGATGTTCTTTCCACACCTACTACACGCACCCCAGCAAGTTCCCAATTGGTCAAAAGGATTGTCCTATGAAACTTCCCAATATCTTTCGTTGCTAGGAGACCACGGTCCCCATTCCCTGAGGAGCAGGCTTCCCTTCAGATTTACATGCAGTGCTCTACCACTGTAATAAACTACATTGTGTCATGTGCTCAGGCTGTTGCCAGTCAAAAAAGAATGTAGAAATTCAAGTGATTTAACATACAAATACAGACCTATGGGTTGCAACTCTGCCCCAAACACATGAATAGGTGTCTACATATATATAAATGTTATTGTGACCTACTAAGTTTTTCTTCCCCCCTTGAATCTAACTCATTTATTCCTTATTAGTTTTCTGCAAAGGTTTTCTTCTCTACAGCTAATTTCGAAGGAAATACTGTGAGAGTTTTCAGCAAAAGCAGTTTCCATGGTTACACTGAAGTCTTACTAAAAATAGCACATGATGTAATCAGCAAAACTTAGCTAAAGTAACTAGACAAAATGGATCTGCTTTTCTGTAGGAAGTTTGTTCTGTCGTTCAAACAGTGTCTACGACACATGAAGAGAATAGTCTGAATTATTTTTGATGCCCGAGATTCCAGCTCCTCAAACACTTCTGTGGGCAGCTCCCAAGCTGTTCATGCTTTGGAATTATTTCTAACACTGTGTGAAGGAGAGAGGCAGAGAGAGACAGGGAAGAGAGCCAGGAGGTAGAGAAGGAAATGGAAAGAGATAAGTATTTACCTGCCTTGTTTCTCCCATGAGATAACTTCTCCCTTTTCTCAAACAATCCCTTTAAACTCACTACCATGTGGTATAATATAAGGAAGAGGTGTTAACTCTCATTTGATTCGTCTACACCTTCTAAATTCTTTTTTTTTTTTTTACACCCTCTAAATTCTACAGCAAACTGCCTACTCCACCTCTCCTTCACTTTCTCCTGAGTGATTGATTCAAGGTTTGGTACCAGAAGAAACTACAAGAGGGGAACCCATTCATGTGATTATTTCTCTTCCATTATTACTGCTTGCTCCCTTTTATATGACGCTGGAAGTGTGCAGACACCTGAGATTAGAACGTCTTCCCTCTTGCACTTGCTGTTCTTTGTCCTCATTATGTTTGAACTGTCACTCTGCACAGCTGGGTCTCTCTTTCTAATATCCTTTTTCCCCACACTTCATATAATTAGAAAAGAGAATCAAGAATGGCAGTTCCACCTGCTTCCAAGGCCATTTTTCCCCCCAGATCTTTAAAGCTGGAAGTCAAAAGAGGTGCCCACATCTTCCCTGCTTGAGCACCACACTCAGCATCACTCCCCGTCTGACCACAAAGCTGACTCTAGCCTCCAAGGGCTGCCGGCTTGTTATTTCTGCCACAGTGTCTCTCTCAGATGCTATTCTATACCTCCTCTCCCTACAACTGTTCACGGGACTCTCTCAAATCAAAATACAATCTCCAAGTTCTTTTCACTGGGGCTCCATCTGGAAAAGCCCTAGAAATATTTCTGATTTCCTTTTGGAGCCAGACAGCAGTGCTTGTTTCTTGTCAGTCTGGGGACTCAGAGGAACACCATCATTTTGTTTCAAGTCAATAGCACTGGGTAGAAAAGGCTGGAAATGATTTTTTAAAGGCCATGGCTATTGCATACGTTGACAATTTCTTAAGTGCATTTTTCTATCATGGACATTGTTAACAACTGCACAGGCAAAGCAACTTAAAAGTCAATAGGTTATACTGGACCATACTACATGACAGTGTTCCTTTAAAAATGCTGTCTTATTGTAAAGTAAAAAAAATAAAAAATAAACAAGGCAAAATAAATAAATAAATAAAAACGCTGTCTTAAGTAACTGGCTTTAGAAGGGCACTTGGAACTAATGTTTTTAAATGGCTTTTTATGGCACACCTTTAAGATTCATTTGTTTCTCATTACCTTCTATAGAACACTAACTCCTGAATATCGGCTTTGAGATGATGCCAGACCTGGTCCAGGAACTCTCAAAGTAATATGCATAGACAGTGTGATTCAAATGTAGAGTACATCAGGTGGGAAGGAGATGCTGTGAGTCAAGTGCATTTAAGTTCCTACAGTTTTATTTATTGAGCTACTTGAATGGAGACATTCAGCGAAGGGTTCTCATTTCAAGGCCTAATTAAAGAAATCCATTTTAAAGAGAGATGGAGGTGAGAGGAGAAAAGATACTGAGGGCTGAAGGCCAGTGTTACACAGGGATGGTAGCCCAGGTGTTTCAGGTAGGGGAGAATCGGGAGATGCAAAGGGCTTCTTCCTGCAGCAGATATTTGTATCGAGAGCAGGTGTTCAGTAGGCATTGTGCCAGAGATCTTTACTGACTTACTGATCCCTCCAGATGCACTCTAAATCCTCTTGCCCACTCCCCACTCCCTGCAAGCCCTAGGACAGGAAGGGAGGCATACCCCATCAGTGGACTCCCACACCCTCCGGCTGGAAAACGAGTCGGCCAAGGCAGAATCTTGACTAGATATGTATGGAGTGGGAGAAAAGTGAGGTCAAGATATTTACTATTTGCCTAAGCCTAATATTTCCCTCAGAGAAGGCAATGGCAACCCACTCCAGTACTCTTGCCTGGAAAATCCCATGGATGGAGGAGCCTGGTAGGTTGCAGTCCATGGGGTTGACTGGTTCCTTGACTGTAGAGTTTTTACAGGCCAAATCCAATCATTGATCTTTTCCCCCAGTCTCTTCAAACCTGGGGGTCTTAACAAAGTCTCTGCTAGTAGCTCAGGATTACTGCAATATTTCTCGTGGTTCTGATACCCTATCCAACGCTTAAAAAAAAAAACCCTCAAATTAACCTAATTTGCTAATTTGTGTCATCTCTTGTTGGCATTCTAATTTCAGAATTTTTAGCGAGTGAGCATGTGTCTTAATCCACTCAGGCTGTTGTAACAGAATACCATAGACTGAGTGGCTTGTAAACAACCAACATTTATTTCTCGCAATCCTAGAATTTGACAAGTCCAAGATCAAGGTACTGGCCGTCTGTTGAGAGTCCGCTTTCTATTCCATAGACAGACATCATTTTGCTGTGTCCTTACAAGGCAGAAGGACAAGCAAGGGACTTCTTTGGGATCTTTTTTTTTTTTCCCAGCTTTTTTTACCTCTTCCTAAAATTCCAATCTTGGAATCCCATTGTCCTCAGAACATCACCACTTGGATTTCTAATAGACAAATCCAACATGTCCAAAATTTCTTACAATTTCATTACTCCCCAAAATCTGTTCCTAGTGTTTATCATCTCTAGGTCAGAATATTGGTGCATTCATCTCATTGCTCAAACTGAAAACATAAGGCCACTCTTGACTTCTCTGTCCCCGCCACTATGACCCCACAGCAAGCCATGCCCTGAGTCTGATATGCCAGCTCCATTACTCCCCATCCCAGTCTAAGTTATCATAAACTTTTGTTTAGATTATTGCAGGAGCATTTTGGCTGGCCTTCCTGCTTCCATCTGTACCCTCTTAAAGGCATTTAACCATTCACTAGGCAGAATGGTCTATTCAAAATGCAAATCAGATCACGATCATTACTTTGATCAAAACCTCTGTACCTCCCACAATCAGCTCCATGGCCTACAAGGCCCTGGAGGGCCTGACTGCTCCCCTCTACTGTCCTCTTCTCTTACCAAACTCTGTATCATTTGCTCCATCCTAGACACACGACAATATAGCTCTTTCTCAAAATGCGTCTTTCTCACATCATGACCTTTGCACTTGATGTTCTTTCTGCCTGGAATGCTTCTCTCTCAGATCTCTCATTTCATGGAAGTTTTTGCTCAACAGTCAGCTTTCCCAACCATTCTCAAAAATCATCGCATAGCCCCTGACCCCCATTACTATTTATTGTCTCTCCTTATTCTCCTTCTTTACAGGATGCTTTCTACTACCCAGCTTTTTGTTGCAGGTGTATTCATGCCCTTATTTTTCATCTCCTTCAAGGAAATGTAAGCACCATGATAGCATGGATTTGGTTGGTCAACCAAAGGATTCTCCCCTGGAGCCTCCAGAAGGAAACACAATCCTGCCACAATTCTGATTTTAGCCAGTAAAACCCACATCAGACTTATAATCAACAGAACAGTAAAGATGATCACTTGTGTTGTTTCAAGCCTGTGATAATCTGTTACAGACATAATGGAAAGCCAGTACACCTATACACTTATGTTCTCAACTATATCATCTCTCCTGATGTTCCCTGTTGCTCTCTTAGTGATTTGGGGCTATTCTTCTGTCAGTAAATTATATATTGAGTTGGCCAAAAAGGTCGTTCAGTTTTTTTCATAAGATGTTATGAAAAGCTGGACAAAATTTTTGGCCAGCCCAATAGTTATGTTTTCTCTTCTCCAACACACAAAAGAGACTACCCCAGTGACTCAGAAGTAAAGACTCCACCTGCATTGCAGATGACACAGGAGATACGAATTCAATCCCTGGGTTGGGATGATCCCCTAAAGGAGGAAATGGCAACCCACTCCAGTATTCTTGCTGGGAAAATCCCATGGACAGAAAAGCCTGGTGGGCTATGGTCCATGAGGTCTCAAAGAATCAGACACGACTGAGGTGACTGAACACACACACACACACATACATAACACAAAAGGCACATTCTCCATCTTCTGAATATATGTTAGTTATTCAACATGCATGTTAAGCATATCTTTGAATCAAAAATAGGACACTAACATGAAAAATGTCAGTAGGTTTCCCAGCTATTAGACTTTGGACAAGGTACTCTATCTTTCTATGTCTGTTTCTTCACTTGTAAAATGTATGTTATAAGAATAGTTCACTGTTCCCCAGACATCAATAAATATTAGCTACTAATATGAAAGATAGTTGATGGCAAGGCTGTTTTAGAAAACCCAAGAAGCGTAGACCCTACATCATTAAGCCACATTACCACCAAATTCTATACTTTTCAGTATTTTTGCAGTTGATAGCTTTCTCATTCTGTCAAGAACAATTTAATCTATCATTTGAGAAAGACTTTAAGTCTAACACTGCTCAGTGTAGGCAAAGATATGGGGAAATGGGTCTTCTCACACGAAGTCAAGTGGGCCTTAGAAAGCATCACTATGAACAAAGCTAGTGGAGGTGATGGAATTCCAGTTGAGCTATTTCAAATCCTGAAAGATGATGCTGTGTAAATGTTGCACTCAATATGCCAGCAAATCTGGAAAACTCAGCAGTGGCCACAGGACTGGAAAAGGTCAGTTTTCATTCCAATCCCAAAGAAAGGCAATGCCAAAGAATGCTCAAACTACCGCACAATTGCACTCATCTCACACGCTAGTAAAGTAATGCTCAAAATTCTCCAAGCCAGGCTTCAGCAATATGTGAACCGTGAACTTCCTGATGTTCAAGCTGGTTTTAGAAAAGGCAGAGGAACCAGAGATCAAATTGCCAACATCCGCTGGATCATTGAAAAAGCAAGAGAGTTCCAGGAAAACATCTAGTAGGCTATGGATTTCCTGTGGTCATATATGGATGTGAGAGTTGGACTGTGAAGAAAGCTGAGTGCCGAAGAATTGATGTTTTTGAACTGTGGTGTTGGAGAAGACTCTTGAGAGACCCTTGGACTGCAAGGAGACCCAACCAGTCCATTCTGAAGGAGATCAGCCCCAGGATTTCTTTGGAAGAAATGATGCTAAAGCTGAAACTCCAGTACTTTGGCCACCTCATGTGAAGAGTTGACTCATTGGAAAAGACTCTGATGCTGAGAGGGATTGGGGGCAGGAGGAGAAGGGGATGACAGAGGATGAGATGGCTGGATGGCATCACTGACTCGATGGAGGTGAGTCTGAGTGAACTCCGGGAGTTGGTGATGGACAGGGAGGCCTGGTGTACTGCAATTCATGGGGTCGCAGAGTCGGACACGACTGAGCGACTGATCTGATCTGATCTGATTAGATGTAAGTCAACTGATCTTGCTTTTCTGTGTTGCTAAATGTGTGTAATAAGTATAAATTTTGTTTAACCTAAAATGTTAAAAGTTATTTTTATTTTGAACAACAACAAAAACAACTTAGCCTCAGTGATTAAAGTTGAGTAATTGTTTCCCTGCCTTCTCTGGAGGATATTTGTGGTAGAGAATATATGACCATGGCATGCATATTCAGTGCTCTTGTCTCCAGCCCAGACTAAGGACTAGTACTTGGAGTTTTCAAGGAGCACAACACAGAAAAAGAACAAAACCTTGAGAGCTTGAGGCTGTAAATATGCATGGGGAAGTAACAATCTCTATTGTATTTTCCCATGCATTATAACAATCTTGTAAATTCTTTCTTGAGTGGTACAAGGAGTACATGGATTATACTGTAACAATGAAGAAACAGAGCAATAAAAAGGAGTTAGACATTTGGTCCACTTGTTTGAGTCAATTCTCCTCTTTTAAGAAAACCAACATCATTTACATGTATTACTAGATAGTACTTCTGACAGGTTCTGATGAGTTCTCCAACTTTTGGAAATTAAAAAATCACTTTCCATGGCTAGTTTAATTTTGTTAGGGGGAAAAGACTGGGGTATTAAATTGATCAGCAGGAAGATTTCAAACCCTGCATTTAAACTGAACGTTAGAGTGGCCCTTTTCTATTTACTGATTTAGTATTCTAGTCACGCATTCATTCACTCAGCCATTTATTCATTCATTCAGTTATTTGAGGTCCAAACCCAATGCTAGGTGCTGGTGATGCAGCAAAGGATGAGACATACATAGTAACTTCCTTACTCTTCATGTAAAAATGAAAAGGAAGAATCAAAACTAAAATTTTTCTAAATCTGTTGACAAGGATTAGTAAAAACTCCCACTCTGTATTCTTTGATTTTGCATATTCTTTCAATTTTATTAAAGAGAAAAGGAGACCTATACATACCCCAAAAAGACATTATGGAAATGGCAACCCACTCCAGTATTCTTGCCTGGAGAATCCCGTGGACAGAGGAGCCTAGTGGGCTGCTGTCCATGGGGTCACACAGAGTTGCACACGACTGAAGCAACTTAGCATGCATGCATGCATTGAAGAAGGAAATAGCAACCCACTCCAGTATTCTTGACTGGAGAATCCCAGGGTCAGAGGAGCCTGGTGGGCTGGCATCTAGGGGGTTGCACAGAGTCAGACACAACTGAAGTGACTCAGCAGCAGCAGCAGCAGAAAGAGACCAAGGGCAGGCATTATGTCTGTTCATTAATTCATTCACTCTTTCAATAAAAATTTTGCGGGTATAGACCATTCAGGTATGACCTAAACTAAATTCCTTATGATTATACAGTGTAAGTGAGAAATATATTTAAGGGACTAGATTTGATAGACAGAGCGCCTGATGAACTAGGGACAGAGGTTTGTGACATTGTACAGGAGACAAGAAAAAGAAATGAAAAAAAGCAAAATGGCTGTCTGAGGAGGCCTTACAAATAGCTGTGAAAAGAAATGCAAAAAGCAAAGGAGAAAAGGAAAGATATACCCATTTGAATGCAGAGTTCCAAAGAATAGCAAGGAGAGATAAAAAACATTCCTCAGCAATCAATGCAAAGAAATAGAGGAAAACAATAGAATAGGAAAGACTAGAGATCTCTTCAAGAAAATTAGAGATACCAAGGGAATATTTCATGCATGGAAGGGCTCAATAAAGGACAGAAACGGTATGGACCTAACAGAAGCAGAAGCTATTAAGAAGAGGTGGCAAGAATACACAGAAGAACTATACAAAAAAGATCTTCATGACCCATATAATCATGATGGTGTGATCACTCACCTAGAGCCAGACATCCTGGAATGTGAAGTCAAGTGGGCCTTAGGAAGTATCACTATGAACAAAGGTAGTGGTGGTGATGGAATTCCAGTTGAGCCATTTCAAATCCTAAAAGATGATGCTGTGAAAGTGCCACACTTAATATGTCAGCAAATTTGGAAAACTCAGCAGTGGCCACGGGACTAGACAACATCAGTTTTCATTCCAATCCCAAAGAAAGGCAATGCCAAAGAATGCTCAAACTCCCTCACAATTGCACTCATCTCACACGCTAGCAAAGTAACGCTCAAAACTTTCCAAGCCAGGCTTCAGCAATACGTGAACTGTGAATTTCCAGATGTTCAAGCTAGTTTTAGAAAAGGAAGAGGAACCAGAGATCAAATTGCCAACATCTACTGGGTCATCAAAAAAGCAAGAGAGTTCCGAAAAAATACCTATTTCTGCTTTATTGACTATGCCAAAGCCTTTGACTGTGTGGATCACAATAAACTGTGGAAAATCCTGAAAGAGATAGGAATACCAGACCATCTGACCTGCCTCTTGAGAATCCTGTATGCAGGTCAGGAAGCAGCAGTTAGAACTGGACAGAGAACAACAGACTGGTTCCAAATAGGAAAATGAGTACATCAAGGCTGTATATTGTCACCCTGCTTATTTAACTTATATGCAGAGTACATCATGAGAAATGCTGGGCTGGACGAAGCACAATCTGGAATCAAGATTGCCAGGAGAAATATCAATAACCTCAGATATGCAGATGATGACACCACCCTTATGGCAGAAAGTGAAGAAGAACTAAAGAGCCTTTTGATGAAAGTGAAAAAGAGTGAAAAAGTTGGCTTAAAGCTCAACATTCAGAAAACTAAGATTATGGCATCCAGTCCCATCACTTCATGGCAAATAGATGGGGAAACAGTGGAAACAGTGGCTGACTTTATTTTGGGGGGCTCCAAAATCACTGCAGATGGTGATTGCAGTCATGAAATTAAAAGATGCTTACTCCTTGGAAGGAAAGTTATGACCAACCTAGATAGCATATTCAAAAGCAGAGACATTACTTTGCCAACAAAGGTCCATCTAGTCAAGACTTTGGTTTTTTCAGTGGTCATGTATGGATGCGAGAGTTGGACTACAAAGAGGGCTGAGCACCGAAGAATTGATGCTTTTGAACTGTGGTGTTGGAGAAGACTCTTGAGAGTCCCTTGGACTGCAAGGAGATCCAACCAGTCCATCCTGGGGGAAATCGGTCCTGGGTGTTCATTGGAAGGACTGATGTTAAAGCTGAAACTCCAGTATTTTGGCCACCTGATGCAAAGAGCTGAAGCTGACTCATTTGAAAAGACCCTGATGTTGGGAAAGATGAAGGCAGGAGGAGAAGGGGACAACAGAGGATGAGATGTTTAGATGGCATCATCGACTCAATGGATGTGAGTTTGGGTAAACTATGGGAGTTGGTGATGGACAGAAAGGCCTGGCATGCTGCGGTTCATGGGGTCGCAAAGAGTTGGATACGACTGAGCAACTGAACTGAACTGAACTGAACTATGTTCCAGGCATTTTTCCAGGTTGTAGGGATTCAACAGGGAACAAAACATATAACATGTCCATTCTACTAGAGTTTAACATTCTAGGGAAGAATATTAACTACTTACACTTAGGAAGATTAAGCATTAACATTTACCAAGAGAATAAAAAATTTAGGAAAACCGGTCTCTGAGTACACTTTTTCTCCCACTTTAGCCTGTTAAAATATTGCTTTTTTGTGAAAACTCAGCTCAAATACCAAGGAAGCTATTTTTCTTCCTCTATATCCCCTTTTATATCTTACTGATTCATAGCTCTTTATGCTTTGTGTTGTGTTCATTTTTTATGCCCATTATAAATTGGAAACTTCTTGTACATCTCCTAATACAATACCAAGTATATGCTGCTACTGCTGCTGCTGCTAAGTTGCTTCAGTCATGTCCGACTCTGTGTGACCCCATGGACTGCAGCCTACCAGGCTTCTCCATCCATGGGATTCTGCAGGCAAGAACACTGGAGTGGGTTGCCATTTCCTTCTCCAATGCATGAAAGTGAAGAGTGAAAGTGAAGTTGCTCAGTCGTGTCTGACTCTTAGTGACCCCATGGACTGCAGCCTACCAGGCTCCTCCGTCCATGGGATTTTCCAGGCAACAGTACTGGAGTGGGGTGCCATTGCCTTCTCCCCCAAGTATATGACATAGCCTTAATAAACTCTCCTTCAATTAAACAGATATACACGAAAGATAAATGAATATCAAAATGGTTAATCATATTCCTTTCCTAGAAGAACGCTGGATTAGATTAATACTTCTCCAGTCCAAAAGTAAAATTATTTTAAAGAAGATTCAGTGTACTTGCCATATAGTACTATTAAAGTCAATCATATTTGACAAGTTTTCCCAAGCTCAACAGAGTCAAAATTAAACTTTACTTTGTTTCAAAAAACCTACTTCTCCTGTTGTTGTCGTTATATCATTTAATGATACTGAAGTCCTCCTGGTTGCTCACATTAAAAACTCTGGTCCCTCTTGATTCATCAAGTTCTTTTATTGTTTATTTGCTCTCCAATCCTCAGCAGTTCCTTTTTATTTTCCCTTGTGAATATTGGGGCTTCCCTTGTGGCTCAGCTGCTAAAGAATTTGCCTATAATACAGGAGACCTGGATTTGATCCCTGGGTTGGGAAGAGCCCCTGGAGAATGGAAAGGATACCCACTCCAGTATTCTGGCCTTGAGAATTACATGGATTTTATAATCCATGGGATCTCAAAGAGTGTGAATATTGATCCATCACTTGAATTTTTCTCCACTTCTTGGTCTCAATTGCCATGCAATAGGAAATCTAATTTCCTCTTGCTTGAACCATTGAAGTTGCTTCCAATAATCTCCCTGTCAACATTCTGTACCATTTTCATTTTCATTTTTCATGCATTTTAGGTCACTCTCATAAAAATCTCATAAAAATCATGGCACTTAGATGGGGAAAAAGTAGAAACAGTGACATATTTTATTTTCTTGGGCTCCAAATCACTGAGGACAGTGACTGCAGACATAAAATTAAAAGACATTTGCTCCTTGGAAGAAAAGCTATGATAAACCTAGACAGCATACTAAAAAGCAGAGACATCACCTTGCTGACAAAGATCCATATAGTTAAAGCTGTGGTTTTTCCAGTAGTCACATAGAGATGTAAGAGTTGGACCACAAAGAAAGCTGGGCCCCCAAAAATTGATGCTTTCAAATTGCAGTGCTGGAGAAGACTCTTGAGAGTCCCTTGGACTGCAAGGAGATCAAACCAGTCAGTCCTAAAGAAAATCAACCCTGAATATTCATTGGAAGGTCTGATGCTGAAGCTGAAGCACCAATACTTTGGCCACCTGATAGGAAGAGTTGACATTGGAAAAGACTCTGATGCTAGGAAAGATTGAAGGCAGGAAGAGAAGAGGGCGACAGAGGATGAGATGGTTGGATGGCATCACCAACTCAATGGACATGAGTTTAAGCAAGCTCCAGGAGATAGGACACAGAAGCCTGGCATGCTACAGTTCATGGGGTTACAGAGTTGAACACAACTTAGCAACTGAACAACATAAAAATCTTTAATGACTCACAGATTACATTTTTAGAAGGTATTTCATTGAGAAAACATCCTATGGTTAAACAATTTGGGGCAACACTGGCTTGTCGTTATTGTTGTTCAGTCACTAAGCTGTGTCCAGCTCTTTGTGACCCCATGGATTGCAGCACTCCAGCCTTCCGTTCCCTTCATTATCTCCCAGAGTTTTCTCAAACTCATGTCCATTGAGTCAGTGATGCCATCCAACCATCTCATCCTCTGTTGTCCCCTTCTCCTCTTTCCCTCAATCTATCCCAGCATCAGGATCTTTTCTGATGAGTCAGCTCTTTGCGTCAAGTGGCCAAAGTATTGGAGCTTCAGCTTCAGCATCAGTCCTTCCAATGAATATTTAGGGTTGATTTCAACATTGGTTTAAACCCATTTAAACAAGTTTATTTTTTGCAAAACTTCTTTGAGACTTTGATACCCCACCTTGTATGATGTCTCCAAGAGAAAGCAAACATTTCCCAATATATTTGATTTGAGACTTTTTTCATGAGAAACTGAGTTTGATGTTGTACTTTGGCTCACTTGTTATCCAAGCCAACCTCCTAATTCTCTATGTTCTTCTATTGTAGAGGTTGGAAAAATTAAGGAAAAAAATTCATTTATTAAACTTTGTAGCTGCCAGGGGTGCCTAAGAGATCCCGGTCTCTCAGGGATGTAGACAGAAACCATGGAGAGCACTTCCTATATCTGTTTTTGCCACCTTCTCTTCCTGAGAATGGCACCATCTATGGAAGAGCAGGAACATGGCAGGAGTGTGTTTCCCTAATGACAGCATTAATGCATGAACCAATCCTGAACTTCCCACTAGAAAGTTAAGCTCATTATTTGCTGTATGATTTAGGGAGCTCAAATTAGTGCTCTATGACAACCTAGAGGGGTGGAACAGGGTGGGAAATGGGAGGGAGTTTCAAGAGGGAAGGGACATATGATACCCATGGCTGATTCATGTTGATGTATGGCAGAAGTCAATACAATTTTGTAAAGCAATTATCTTCCAATTAAAAATAAATATTTTTTAAAAAAAAGAAAGTTAAGATCCTTTGTCATTTAAGTGGCTTTGCTTTGAGTGTTCTGTTACTTGTATTAATAGCTGAATGCAATCCTAATCAATATAAACATCTCACAGACAGTGAGCATTTCAATTTCTAAGCATCGCAGACAACCCATTATTTTCCATACCTCTCTCACACTTCCATCCCTTCAACGGCACTAAAATTCCTAATAGTCCCAAATCTCTCTTTCTGTGGCTTTATATGATGTAAAGTGAAGTGAAGTGAAAGTCACTCAGTCGTGTCTGACTCTGCGATCCATGGACTATTGGAGAAGGCAATGGCACTCCACTCCAGTTCTCTTGCCTGGAAAATTCCATGGATGGAGGAGCCTGGTGTTATACAGTCCACGGAATTCTCCAGGCCAGAATACTAGAGTGGGTAGCTGTTCCCTTCTCCAGGGGATCTTCCTGACCCAGGGATCAAACCCAGGTCTCCCTCATTGCAGGCAGATTCTTTCCCAGCTGAGCCACAAGGGGAGCCCGTATATGATGTAGATAATATATTCTCTATATTATATGATGTAGATAATGCGTGTACCATACACACACAGTGTATGTCACTTACTAGGTCTGTCCACAATGGCACCAGAAACTTAACTGCAATCAGTTGAATTCTCCCACTTCAGATGCCTCTCTTAGGTGACATCAGTAAGTGCTGTTCATTGAACTAACCATAGCCAGGTCTGTTGCTGTTTGTATCAATAACTCTACAGATGAGTGCACATTTGGGAACTTCAGGGAATACATCTTTCCTTTACTTCTCACTCTGAAAACTGCTACTACTGCAGAGAAATGCCTTCTATTCTCTCCTGAGATAGAAGGTTTGCTGCCCACTCAGACTCTGTAACAATAGACCCTTCTGTGCTGAGCACTGCCTCAAAATGTTGTGTTTTTTTGCTTTTTGTTTTTTGCCTTTACCCCATAGACATAATCTCAGAGCTGTAACGTCAACCTACTCCACTGGTTATAGCATTTGCTTTTCAGTTATTTTATACCCACTATCTTTCTCCTTTGATCTGACCTGCCCTTTTCTTCATTCACTTGTAAACGACTCCTCAACTTGAAAAATACTGAGGTGAAATTTCCCCTCCCTTGTGAAGTCTATTCCATGACATCCGGAACTCCTCAAGCCTGTTTTCCTCCTTAGCATGTTGAATACACCTTTACTGAAGCACTGACCATAAGGTAATGTAATTTCTATTCATATGGCTCTCCATCTTCATAATCTATAAATTTTTTAAGAAAAGTCATCATATCATCTTTACACTTGAAACTCCAGCATCCTATGTTGTGATTGACATATGCTAGACGCTGAATAAATGTTTAGTCAATGAATTAATAAATGACTCAACCAATCAGTGATAAATAGTTGGTAAGAATATGGTGTTTGCAAAGGCTTCAGTTTAGTCAACGTTGAATTCCTTCTGTCAGCAAAACTGCTAACCACCAAGAAGACTAGAGAAAGGTCAGAGCCTAATTCTAAACTGACTACCTACTTATAGCTTTATCATTACATATTAGGTAATACATATTGTTTTAGTAAATACAGTTGACCCCTGAACAACATGAGCTTGAACTATGGGGGTCCACTTATACAACTTTTATGCCATGTGAGGACACAGATAAAAAACTGCCCAATATGAGGAAGCTGAATGTCATCAGACACCAAATCTGCCAGCACCTTGATCTTGGACTTCCCAGCCTCTAGAACCATGAGATATAATTGTCTACTGTTCATAAGCCACCTTGTCTACAGCACTGTGGCAGACAGCAGACTGAACAGATGAAGACAATACCAAAAGCTACCCTTCTGAGAAAACCTGAAATTAGTGGTTACCATGTTGAGGTCATCCTTGTGTGGTCTGAGCCCTAACGCATAACTTCTGTAGGTAAAGAAGTGAGAATCAGGGGGTCTCAGGCAAGATATTCCTCAGGTAAAACACCGAGCTACATAACAAGGAACATCAGGTCCTTTGTTTCTATGGAAGATAAGAGAAAGAGAAAGAAGCATATCAAGAGAAGGTATCAAAGCTAAGAAGAGTATTCTCAACAGGGCAGAGTACATAGGCACATACACATGAAGCAACACAGGAACTTTGGGCAATGTTCCTGGCTGATCGTGCTCTAAGGACTATGCATTTTTGGAGAGATGAGGTCAAGCTCATTGCTTAAAAATGCTGGCTAATATTCTTATCAGCATCTAGTTTTCCCTGCTCAAAGCTGATTGAAATGGTCTAGAAACAGAGATTGTGCAGTTAGATCCTGATATATGTCATTACATGTGATTTGTTTGTCAGATATTTTTGCTTGAAAAATAGAATTTTTTTTCAGATACTAAGATACAGAATGGACTTGCCAATATTTCACCCCCTGATAAACATTGATAATTTTACTATCTACAAATAGAGTCATCAAGACAGGTGCCTTTGGGTGATTGAAATCCCTCTGTATGAATTGTTATTTACTGACTAAAGAGTCTTGAAACTGATTTTATTTTTCAAATCTCTCATAGGTAAGCCATCATCCAGAAGCTATGGGCTATGAATTGAGGGGAGGAGGCGGGGGGTCTTTTTCAACTGTAATAGTGTTCTTCACAGCTGACAAGACGTATTGTGCCAGAGGAAGCCTTTTTCTGTAAATCTTCACAAAATAGTTTCAGAACCAAAAGTAAAAATTAAGCTGCATTAAGATACATAGAAAAATTCTCTCCTCTTTTCCCCACAACCTCCCTCACCTCTCTTGCTCTTTTTCTTCTTTTCTTTCTCTCCTTTACTTATTTTTTTCAATAATCTTATTAAGATCTTTCCTCCTTCAAGTTCATTGAACTCTGAAATCCAATAGAAACTGCCTATGGGAGTAAGAAGGTAAGATCAGGGTTTTAATACTAGTAATAATGGAGTTAATTCTGGTGAACCGGAACTTCCAGAACACACGAGGGAAGCTCTAGATTGACTGTATTCTCCTTGAGGGCTGTGACTATATCCTTGTAGCACACTTTTCCTTGCTACTTATAATCCATTTCCCCATATCCAGTACTAATTTCATCTGATGTTTCTTTGATGGCAAGAAATGGAAACCGGCTCTGCTAATTTAAGCAACAGGGATTTTATTTTAAATATATGGAGAAGCTCACAGATAAAGGACTTAGCTTGAAAAGGCCAGAAACCAAGGAAGCTCTGATAATGTAGGTCCAGCAACCGGAGAACTATCTCTTCAAGCCACCGTCACTGAGGATGAATCAGTAACTCAGTTCTTTTCCAATTTTGCTCAGGATTAAAATTCCAAAGGAAAAAACATTCAACTGGTTGTGTTTGAGACTGTGCCCAAGCTTTAGAAGGGAAATCAGGAAACCTTGATTTGCAGTCTGCCCATATGGCACACAATGGGTAAATTGTGGCCACTCAAAATAAGAAAAGGGTTGTTGTCACTAGAAAAAAGGAAACAGATGTTGAGAAGCAAAAAGGAAAGATGAGAAATGAAAAAAGTTCCAGGTGATCTGAATGTCTCTTAAGAGGCTTTACTATGACACATTCTCTTGTATTCCCCCAGAGTACCTAGCCACAAAGTAAGTGCAGAACACAGAGCAAGAACTCAATATATTGACATATTTTACTGATTGGTTCCCATCACCACTCACTAGGCTATTACCTCCATAAGGGTGGGGACAGCATCTTTTATGCATTACTTTTATGTATCCTCAATGCCTAGCAGAGTATCAAGACTAAAGGACCTTTAATAAACATTTGAAAAATAAATGAATTTTTAAACCATCCCAAGTATCTAGACAAGTTCACTTTCCTTCCTATTTCCCACCTTTCTCTATTCTTCATTTATTCATCTTTTTCTTGCCTTAATTTTAGCCTGGGCCAGATTTTTTTTTAATCAGAGATGCAAACACTCTTAAGTGTACAAACATTAGGAGCAAGTAAATCTGTAAACAACAAAGAGCTTTACTGGAATATCATGTTGTTGATAATATGGACTGCTACTGCTAAGTCACTTCAGTCATTTCCGATCTGTGCGACCCCGTAGATGGCAGCCCACCAGGCTCCCCCATCCCTGGGATTCTCCCGGCAAGAATACTGGAGTGGGTTGCCATTTCCTCCTCCAATGCACGAAAGTAGAAAGTGAAAGTGAAGTCACTCAGTCATGTCCGACTCTTAGCGACCCCACGGACTGCAGCCCACCAGGCTCCTCCGTCCATGGGATTTTCCAGGCAAGAGTACTGGAGTGGGGTGCCATTGCCTTCTCCGTAATATGGATTATTCCATCATATTTCCTATCATCTGAGCAAGAGAATGTCAAATAATACAGCTTTAAACAATGGAGACTCTTAACAAAAATTTGCCCTCTGCAATTTACCACAGGCAGACCACATTCTCCACATGCTTATAACAATGTCAAGATTCAGAAACACTCCGTATTACAAGAGACAGTAACTTAGAAAAATTCCAACCCAGAAAAACCATATAGATCTGATATCTGAATTTTATCTTTAATGTAGCCCAACTTTGCTTTGAGAAGAAATAAGAGAGAGAAACAATTGTATTCTTAAGAGTTCATTTTATAGTATAAATTTTAATTATATTTTGTTAATTGGAAAGATACACATTCCCAAGGAACATTCTCTCTGCATAGATTGTTAGTCACAATGAGCCTAACTAGCCTTTTGTACAATTAACGGAGTTAGTGGATGTCACTGCTGCCACTTTGCATGGCCTCTGTGTTTTGACAATGTGACTTCTATTTATGATCAGACTTGCAAACACGTGGGGTACAATCTTAGAGTGAAGGTCAAAGGAAAGTTTCACTAGATAACTTCAGCCTTTGAACCTCCTTCTTTTGAAGAAAAATCTTTGCCAGATAATGTGGGTCTTAGATCTCTTTGCAATTTTACTGTGTGGTGGATTTGGTACATATGTGGTAGGAGGAAAAGGGGAGAAACTTAAAAACTCAAAGTACCCGTATAAAGTACTAGACTATATCAGTACTTCTCAAACTTGAATATGCATTCAGGTCACCAGAGATTTTGTTAAAAATTCACATTCTGGTTCAATGAGTAGGCCTGAGAGTCTGCATATCTAACAAGTTCCCACATGGAGCTGCTGCCAGCGGCAAGCACCTGAATAATAAGTTCTGATCCACTCAAAGCATTATAAGTCGGTCTGCTTAGAACAGTCTCCTTTTTGCTAAAACTTTTGACACCTCTTCCTTGCACACCTCAATTTTCTTTCAAGCTTCAGACTATTAAAATTAGCAGATACAAAGAATTTCCTCTTCAATCCAGCATCTCCACACTTTTTTGTTTCTGAGTTTCACATTCTACCCACATTTTGTATGCACTATGAACCTAACATTATATTAGGCTTGCCTCACACGCTAAACTTAATATGAATTTGCAATTCTTCATGAAAATTTAGTAATATTTTTATTCTTTTCATGATTTCTTTTCTAATAAACTTTGCTTCTTCCAAGGATAAAGGGGCACTCTCAGATATACATGTTATTATTTAAAGTATTTCCTCCTCTACTTCTTACCGACCCCCCCCCACAAAAAAAAAGATAAGAATAATCAACCTGTCCCTTAAGAAGAGCCAGGATGGTTAGCTTGATTATTTTAAAATTTCAGTGCACATCCTCAGAGGTCAATAGAATCTTTGCTTAACTTTCAGTTCTTCCATCCTTTACAACTCACTATTAAGCAGCGGTACGTTTTCATCTCTGTTCAGAAATGGAGATGGCATTCCATCCACAGTGAACTTCTTTCCACAATGCAAAGAAGTCATTTCAAAGGGGCTCATTAGCTACTGCCAGACTGTGTGTTAGCAATGGACTGAGACAAAAACTCTGCCAGAGCTACTGCCGTATCAGTTCACAGCATGTCCTTGGCAGATTTCCTTGAGTCCTCCTGGGACCAGAATAGTTAAGTTCACAAGTCCTCCTGCCCTCTCTACTAGACTGGATTGATGGCTCACTGCTCTTTTCTCCTCTTAAGATGACGTTTGTCACCAGGAAGGGGGATCAGCATCGTAATCCTTCTTAGATTCTGTTGAACTGGAGTTTACTGCTTTGACCTTTGCAATGATACATATTTTTTTGAATGACTGCATGTTCCATTTCTTCAGGGGATTTGAAATGATGAGGGCCGAGGAGCTGGCAGTGATGGGTAGGGATGCTGGAGGAGGGACCTAGAGTGATGGTGATATGGTTTTTGACCTTCTAGACCAGAGATTTGTACTCTTGTGACTGAAGATATCCTGTGGCTGTATGGATTAACATTGCAGAGGCTAAATGGCAAACCTGAATTGCATGTAGCAGGAAACTAGGGGATTTTTCAAGTCTAACCAAGTGCTGTATTGAAGACAATGAGATCATCCATAATGGCTGTCTGGAACACCATGTCAGCTCAGACTAATTTTCTCCATCTTAAACCCTCCATCCTTTAAAAAAAAAAAAAAAAAAAGCCCCTGGGCGTATTCATGTGCCAGTATAGGACATTATTTCATCAGATAAAAAGTCATGGAATGCCAATGCCAGCAGAGATTGAGCAGGGGTAGACATGCTGCCCACAGCTGTTTTCAACACTATCACTAGGCAGCCATAAACCAAGTGAGAGAATAAAAATCCACAACATACACTACTAATTACATGCTCTTCTAACTCACCTCTTGATTTGTCAGATCCAACTTTGCAGAGAAAAACCCTGACATTCAGATTCAAAGTCAAGGCATGTTTGCAGGTGCCACTGTGCCTAGCACTGTGTCAGCCCTCAAAGAGCCTTACAGCCTCCAGAGATGCTCACCCCAGGGGGGTTCACAGACCTGCCTCTGTGCATGATCTTGGGCAATTACTGAACTGCATTACTTTATCTGTTTCTTAGCTGTTCTTTATCTGTTTCTTTATCTGATTTCTATCTCACACAGGTTGTTATAAGGATCAAATGATTAGAGAAAGAGAGGGGGAGATGGGTATAAAAACCATCAATATCAATAGATATAAATATATCTTAGAATAGTAAAGTGAGCTACTATAATTATGAATTCTGCATTTAATTCTTGCAAGGAAAGTAGAAATTTGTTGTGCTCATGTCTTTGTCTTTTTGGATTGCTATAAAGAAAAATCACAGAAACGAGGTGGCTTACAAACATTAGAAATGTATTTCTCACAGTTCTAGAGGTTAGAAGTCCAAGATCAAGGTAGGGGCACATTCAGAGTCTGGTGAAAGCCTGCCTCCTAGAGGGTTATCTTTTCACTATGCCCTCACACTGTGCAACTGGCTAGGGAACTCTGTGGGGCCTCGTTAATAAGGGCCCTAATCCCATTCATGAGGGCACCACCCTCATGATCTAAGCATCTCCCAGAGGCTCCACCTCATAATATCATCACATTAACCATTAGATTTCAGTATTATGAATTCGGGGAGGACACAGACATTCAGACCATAGCAGCTCATTTAGAAATGAGAAAACTGAACCTAATGACAACAAAGAGAGAGATTGTTGGGGAATTGTATTAACTCTTTCAAGTCATTTGATATCTTGGAGTAAGTCCAAAGTTAAAAAGAAGGACCTCCCCACTCGCACCACACCGCTCCCCCGCCGGCCACCTCCCATCCATGGCCTGCCCAAAAGGAATAAAGGCTATTGTAACAGTGCTGGAAGTTGCTGAATATTCCAGAATCCCAGTTTAGAGGATGTCCTGTAAAACCTTCTTTCCATTAGCCTCATGCAGCTTTTCTACTCACTCAGGATTGGTTAATTTGAGGAATATAGCAAGTTAAAGGAAATTTTTTGTGTTAATATATGGAGTATCATGTATGCACCCTTTTTTCCCTTGTATGAAACTGTCTCATAGATTAAACTCACATAAATTTGCAAAGTTATATGTACAGAATGCCCCTTGATGCTTTTTAATCATCATAAACATATAGATACTAAGAAATAGCCCACTGTTTCTCAAAAGGTGAAAATATACATTTATAATGGCACTTTTCTTTCAGTTTTATTGAGATATTGTTGTCATATAACATATGTAAAATTAAAGTATCACATGGTGATTGGCTATGCATATACACTGCAAAATGATTAGGACAATAAGGTTACCACTTCCATCCTTTTCTCTCACGTAACTACCATTAGTGTGTGTGTGTATAGTGATAACATTTAAGATTTACTCTTTTTTTTCTTTTTTTTACCTGCCCATCTTGATATCCTGCACCATGTTCTTTGATGATCAATATCTCCAAAGAGAAGTTACTCGGGGAAACACTTAAAATGCATGGCAGTGATTAATACTTATGGCCTGAATGGGATCTGATCTAACTGGGCTTTGTTTGTGACCTGAGTTGGACTTATCTAACTGAGCTTTGTTTTTTGTGTAGCTATTTTCTTTTCCCTTCTCAATACCAACTCAGAAGATAAGTGTCTGCTTTACTGGGGCTTTTTATACTTGCAAAAGAAGACCACAATTTTAAAATGTCTTGGATAAATAGTGATATAAATAAACTGTAGAAACTTGGGAATGTTAGGGGGAAAGTTTATTGTTGAAATGTTGGCAGCAAAGTGAGAGATAAGGTTAGCAGTGACAGGTCAACTCCAAGGTTTGGGGTGATAAAGTAAGCACTGGGCTGCCAGTCTGTGGTTCAGTTCCTCTTCTTTATTCAACAGATGATTACTAAGCTTCTTCTCTCTGGAAACAATGTGAGGAGCATATTGGCAGTACAAGGAAGAGTAGGATGCTGCCCCATTCTTCTTGAGAAGAGGGACCTTTTACCCTCATAACTGTGACAACACAGGGTCCTAACCTTCCTGTTCATATCCCAATGCTAGCCCTTGTGTCTTGTGTTAGTCACTCAATTGTGTCCGACTCTTTATAACCCTATGGGCTGTAGCCCACCAGGCTCCTCTGTCCATGGGGTTTTCCAGGCAAGAATACTGGTGTGGGTAGCCATTCCCTTCTCCAGGGGATCTTCCTGACCCAAGGATCGAACCCAGGTTTCCTGCATTGCAGGCAGATTCTTCACCATCTGAGCCACCAGCCCTGCTGCTAAGTCACTTCAGTCATGTCCGACTCTGTGTGACCCCATAGATGGCAGCCCACCAGGCTCCACCGTCCCTGGGATTCTCCAGGCAAGAACACTGAAGTGGGTTGCCATTTCCTTCTCCAAGCCACCAGCCCACTACCCCTCAAATCCTCTCTAAGCTTTAATCATACCAATGATTCAGCATGTAACACAGACTCCAGCATGGCCTGGGCAGTACTGATTTTGCCATTTTGGAGTAGCATTACTTTGGGCAACCTGCTTAAACTAACTGAATATCCATTTCCTCATCTGAAAAGCAGGGTTTATAGCATTCACTTCATCAGAAAAAAAACTGTCATGAGTATTAGAGATGTTTTACATCAAGAAGTTAGAATCAGGTATATACTAAATGGTTAGTACTTGGTGCACTTATTAACGTATTCATTGTAGTCAGACTGCTAAGTTATTACCAATTACAAATACTATTGCTTGAGATATTATGCAGCCATGAGGAAAAAGGATACCCTGCCATTCACAACAATGTGGATGGACCTTGAGTACATTATGCTAAGTGAAATAAGTCAGACAGAGAAAGACAAGTACTATATGATTTCACTTATATGTGAAATCTTAAAGAGTGAAACCTATAAAAACAAATAGAAAATGGTGGTTATAATGAGCAGCCAAGATTGATGGTGTTTAAGGCTACAGACTCATAATGAGTAGTAAATAAGCCGTAGAGATCTAATCTAATGTGTAATGGGTGTAGTCAACAATGTTTATACTATAACTATGTAATGTGATAAACATCACTACATCAGCAACCATATCACAATATATAAATGAATCAAAGTAATATAGAGTATACCTTAAATTTACACAATGCTACATGTCAAATTTTTTCAATAAAAAAATTAGTAATAAATATCATTACTATTTATTGAAAAAAACACTTAATTCAGTTTAAGGAAGTGGGGTTTATTTGAAGGATACAGCACTGTCCATTTCTTGTGCCTCTGTCAGCCCTAAGCTCAGGGCTTTCTTCCCTAAACAGGATAGAAAAGAAGATCTGGCCCCAGAGTCAGACTAACTGAATTTGGATCCTCGCTCATCTACTCATATGTTGGGCGGGGGAGGCGGGGGGAGGGAAGGTGATGAGGTGGTCCTAAGCACATTGCGGAACATCTCTCTGCCTCAGTTTCTTTGACTATAAGGTAAGATTCTTAACATACCTTGTCTCACAGGAGTGCCATAAGAATAAAGTGATACCATTGTGTAAATGGCTTATCACCTAGCATGTAGCACAGAATACATTCTTGATCAATGTCAACCACTTCAAAATTTTTTCAAACTTGTGTGGAATAGAATAATACTGGCTTGGATGTGCAAAGCTCCAGCATGGAAATATAAATCAAGTGCCCTTCAGAGGCAAAGGTGGCAATAAATATGTGTAGCTAGAGAGACCCATGAGGGCTGTTATTCCTCTTTTTGCTTTAGCCTCACCATCTGTGAATTAACAGACCAGCTGGACAAGGTGGTCTCCAAAGGCCAATAGTAGCTCAAGTTGGCTATGATTTTAAGAACCACCCCAGAGGAGCACCTACTCTTCATACTCCAGCATGGGAAAATCCTGGTTAGGATGGGTGGGGAGGAGGGTTACACGGGGGTCAGGATGAGGGGCCATGTTCACAACCTCTCCCCTTGACAGTCCAAGCCACACCCGCCCTACAAAGCTGGCTCACACCACTCAGCACTCTCATTGCACTTCTGTTCATTACTTTGCAGAAATTAGCCAAAATGTGGTACTCTGTGACCTCCTAGTAAAGCAAGACAATATATCACTCTGTAAATTGAATAGTGTGGCCAAATTCTGGTCTTGTTTGTAGTTAGGATGTAGAGAAACCCTACGCCAAATTGAAATCAGCAGACTAGAGGCCAACCCTTGCTCAAGTGACACAAAAACAAACAGCTGATGGTGGAGACTCTGACCCGCTCCTGAAGCAGGAACCAGGAATGTGGGTCCTCCCTGAGTTGGGGGGTTCCAGCTTCCAGCTCATAATCTCTGCCTCTGCTACCCTTCAGGTAGTTGGGGACGGTTTCACTTTTCCTGTGACTTGAAATTATGCCGTGACTCAAAACTATTGTTGTTGTGCGTACAATGAGTACTGAAACATTTTTAACGGCATCTTTTGGGCACCTTTTCCTTTGATTTCTCCAGCTTAATGACATTATTGTGAGGGCTTCAGGGACTGTTAGGCAGATGTACTTCCTGGCGAAGTTGCCGCTTCAGGAGAAGTCATTACTTTTTGTAGGGCCCACAGGCACTGGAGAGGCTGCTCTGACAAACAGCTTCCTGCGACAGTTACCTCATGAAAAATATGTTATGTGTCAAATTAACTTCGCAGTGCAGACCTCAGCTAAGCAGACCCGGGACATCTCCCTAACAGATCTTGAAAGGTACCCAGAGTTTTAATTAAAATCAAGAATGTAATTGTGCTTAGTTTACTCCTCAGAGATTATCCACAAAATAATATGACGCGCTCGCCTTCGGTTTCTGACAGAACAAATGAAACTTGATTTGTTCTTCCCTGGTAATGTTTATTACCAGAGAAACTACATTTTAATTGTTGTTGACAAATATTCTGATTTATGGGGTGCATAAAATGGAACGTTGTCTAGATAGCATGTGTCTGCTTAACTTTTTCTTTGCAAAATTTTGCTTCAGGAGGCTGCACTAGCTGTCTGTCGTGGGTATTCTTTAGGCCAAAGCATATTAAAGTAAATCACCAGATTGGATCTTGACTAGTAAAAAGAACCATCTGTTAGGGAAAGATGTAAGCGGTGGGCGAGAGAGTTGGTACTTGCCAACACAGAGAGGGCAAAAAGATCAGCTGGAAGAATGGCAGTGTCCAGGGGATTCTACCCAGAAGCTGGTTAGCTTTCCAGCATCCAAATCATGCATTTTTAATTCATCACATGGCAAAAAGACAAGTCAGACACTAATTGGCACTTTAAAAGAAAATTTGCACCACACCAGGAACTCTTCAGGCAGGGAGACTTTGTATCCCACTCCACATGGACCATTTTGTATTCTGTTTAAAGTTTTGAACTGAAACCTAAGGATGTAGACATGGCTAAAGCATCTATTTAAATCACAGATTCCATTCATAATGCTCGTTCATTACTAGGAAAACCTTTAGAAGTCAATATGCCCATGAACTTTTTCCAAATAAAGTCAGAATATAGTAACTGGCATATATGGAAGTACTAATTTTTATACTTATATAATAGTTCACATATATATAACCATTCATACATATTAATATGCTCTTTAATGTATATTATATATATTCTTTAATTTTCATATATATCTCATATATATTCTTTCAGGTATTAATAACAGAAAGCATTTGCTGCCATATATAGCAACAATGGGTTGGTTCTGAGAGTGGTCATCTGTTATATGCATGTCTTTAATTGTAAATGCAACATGAAATGTGAGATTTATGTTCACTTGATCATTGTATATAAGTTGGCAATAAAAGGATGCATGTAAAAGAATAAAATATTTTTATAATACCAGCATACAAGGATAATGACCCATTTTTTAAAATCTTCTTATATAAACAGTCTAATCCTTTAAAAAAAAACTAGATTAAGAAATGATTAGAGTTATATGTTAAAATATGCATTTGAGAACTATTTGAGATATATTTGAGTTCTCTAAATATATTTGAGAACAATTATACTGAACAATCTTAAGACTAACAGTATTTCTTTCCATTAGGAATGGTTAAGCCTCAATAATACACAAAATTACTGTTCTGTTCTCCCAGGTCTTTGTCCTAAGAAAAGCAAGTGAAAGTTGCTCAGTCATGTCCAACTCTTTATGACCCCATGGACAGTAGCCACCAGGCTCCTCTGTTCATGGAATTCTCCAGGCAAGAATACTGGAGTGAGTTGCCATGTCCTTCTCCAGGGGATCTTCCCCACCCAGGGATCAAACCCGGGTCTCCTGCATTGCAGGCAGTTTTTTTACCATCTGAGCCACCAGAGAAGCCCTAAGAAAAGCAAAATGGATGTTAATGGAGGAGGCTCTTTGCCTTCAGCACAGCTATGGGTGATTACAAACTTTGCATACTTTGGTCTCAAGATTTTTCTTATAGCTACTTCTTCAAAGTTGTATCCCAACACATTTCACTTTTACTGCCTTTTTAGCTCAAAAAGCTCTTTCAGGCATAATTAAATCATTTAATGTTCCTGAGTGTTATTTGCCTCCTTAAGAAATGCAATTTCATGTCATTTCTTTAATTTGAACTCCTATTAGTGTTTCTGCCTTGGAATATACCTGTCTTTATCAAGTTCCTGCAGGTACATTTCCAATGCCCAGGATTTTAAGAAATTAACCCATGACTGCCCCCACTGCAGAGGGGCAGGGCTAGACCACTATCCCCATCGGTGCACTTTCCATGGTACATTTTGAGGCCTGAACATCACTGTGGAGGCTCAGCATTACATCTCAGCCAAGTTCTCCATCCCTGTCTCCTGGGAAGAGAGTAATGTACAATCAAACCTTTTCTTATGGTTGACGTTTACAGGGTTCAAATAGAAAACTGGATTTTTTTTTTCTTCTTCTTCTTTAGCCTTGAAATTTTTCAAATCTTATAGCAAGTCTTGAAAAACATTGAAGAATTTTGATTATAGGGCCCCCCTCCCCAAAAAAATGGTTGGGACTCAGAAGGGCCACATGCAAAACCTGGAGGAGAATTTGGGAATGACTGCTTAATTTGGCAACTTCACCAAAAATGAAGCAGTATCAAAAATAGCTGCCATCTTAAGTCAGCTCAGGCTGCCATGGCAAAATATTATGGACTGGGTGGCTTAAACAACATAAATTTATTTCCTTACAGTTCTGGAGGCAATAAGGCCAGGAGCAAGGGGCTGGCAGGGCTGATTTCTCATGAGACCTCTCCTTGGCTGGCAGGTCGTGTTTTCTCACTGTCTCCTCACATGGTCTCTCCTCTGAGCCTGTGCATTCCTGGTATCTCTCCCTCTTCTTACAAGGTCACCAGTCATATTGGATTAGGACCCACTTTTATGACCTTTGTAATCTCTGTAAACACCTTATCTCCAAATACAGTCATATTCTAAGATACTAAGGGTTAGAACTTCAACCTATGAAATTTGAGGAAACAGAATTCAATCCATACCAGCTGCAAATGCTCTTAAGTGTGGAGAAAGCAGCCTGTGGGCATAAAACTAATTAAATATGCCCAAGATGCATAGCACCCCACTGGACAATATGAACATGGAAAGGCTCATCCTTTGGACTCGAAGTATTTTGTTTCTGTGCCTGAAAGGGTTACATGAAATTCTATAGGATTCACAGCCCAAGATACTGCCTTCAAGAAAGATTCAAGAAATAGTTAATTAAAGCTAAGTGTCCACAGAATGTTCCTAGAGAACCTAGCCTCGAATTCAACCTAAGCCCAATATTAGGGCACCAGATAAACCTTCTCTCTAGGTGGCTTAGAGAGATGAGCTCTAGACGATGAGCTCCCCGCAAGGCGGGGACTCTGTGTCAGCTACCCCTTGTCTCTCTCATGCCCAGCGAGAAACCTGACACATTCTGGGGAAATGTGTTCCCTAAACGGAAGCAAAGCCTTTGTCCAGAGAGCAAATGAAGAGACTGTGGAGAGCCTCAAGTCCTGCTGATTTCATTATATTAGGTGCGACTATCTAGTGTTTCTCTCAAATTAGAGCTTTTTCTGCCAGAGTGGTATTTGAAATAGAATGCATGACAACTGCGAATAAAATGAAGAATTGGCTTTAAACTTCAATTTATTCATTCCCAGTGTTTACTCAGAAAGTACTTACAGAGCACAGTAAAGCATTAAAAGTTTCAGAGGGATTAACAGCCTCCTTGAAATGTCAGGGGCTGCATGGAAATGACCTAAATATTTCCTGAAAACTCCCATCAAACTTCAGCACGTCACTTCTTTTACATTTACGTCTTTTCTTAGAGAAGTATATAGCGTGTGCTTTCTCCCACACTTCTATATCTCTTTATTGTGGCAGATGGACATTTCCACTAAGTTCCTAATTTTATCCCTTATTGGTTTTATTAAATACCAGCCAACTCACTCACAGACAAATAATTGTTTTTAGTAATGAACTCTGGTTTTCATTCATTAGCATGGCTATAAGGGAATTTGTAAATGTTTTAGGTCTAGCACATTAACTTTGCATTTGAAGACTCAGCTGGTAAGTATGATGCAGAACCCATGAAAGAACCAAGCACATCCTTCAGACTCCAAGTATCTTCTTAAAAGGATAGCTGGTCTAAATCTTAGCTTGACTTTCTAAGGTTTTCTTTATTTCTTCTAAATACTCGAGGCAATTTCACAAGTGTTCTCTTTTGTCTCTACCATATCCCTCTCCAGAAAACCAGGATTGGTGCCTGTTTGGTGAGCAGGAATTCTCACACAAGATGAGGTAAGTGTTCTCCCACACACCTTGGTGTGCACAAAGTGGGGCTCCAGAGCTTGGCTGACTTCAGTGGTAGATCTGCCCTAACAGCTCGGAATGAACCTTCTTCAAGGTGCCTGTTATCTGTAGAGCTCCTCGTATTTTCAGGCACTCAGTTCAACTCAACTTAATGTGGCATAGATTTCAAATCAACTAAGCTTCAGATAATTTCTACAGTGTTTTGGGACCACTTATAAAACAAAGCCCTCTTGTGAATAATGTTTTCTTGACAGAAAATTATCGGCAGAGCCACTTTCAGCAACCTGGAGATGACAGCTGGGAAGTGTTAATAATCCCTGCTCTATAATACAGAGAAGGCAATGGCAACCCACTCCAGTACTCTTGCCTGGAAAATCCCATGGACGAAGGGGCCTGGTGGGCTGCAGTCCATGGGGTCGCTAGGAGTCGGACACGACTGAGCAACTTCACTTTCACTTTTCATTTTCATGCATTGGAGAAGGAAATGGCAACCCTGACTCCAGTGTTCTTGCCTGGAGAATCCCAGGGACGGGGGAGCCTGGTGGGCTGCCGTCTATGGGGTCGCACAGAGTCAGACACGACTGAAGCGACTTAGCAGCAGCAGCTCTATAATAAGTAGAATAGTGACTATGACTGAAAAGATGAGAGACTTTTCTTTCCCACCACAAGACTGTCTTCAGTGTCACTGTTGACTCTAGCTCTAGATGAAGTTTAAGTTAGAAACAAGTAAGCATAGAACTAGGACAGGGAGGCCTGGCGTGCTGCAATTCATGGGGTCGCAAAGAGTCAGACACGACTGAGCGACTGAACTGAACTGAACTGAAAGAGTCTTAAAGACCACTTTATCTGGCATTCCATCCAATGCTTGAATTTCTTCTATAAAACCCCCCAACTGATGGTCACTCACTCTTAAACATTTCCAATGGTGTAAGGAGCATTTCTCCTCTGAACATCTTTGACAGATGAGGGACTTCCATATGTTTCATTGTCATACAATGAACAGAAATGTCAAACTTCAACCTATTTATTCCAGTTTCACCTCTTGGGCTCCTAGAGAATTGATCTAATCCTTTTTCTACAAAATAGTACTTTTAATAGTTTGTAATACCTTTCCTTTCTCCTTTTCTCCCAGCTAAACAATCCTAGCTCCTCTCACTGAGACAGGCTGACACCTAGGACACTTTGCTGCAGAGCATACACCTGAACAAACATCTCCATGAACAACACGCACCCTGCACGCAGCACCACCAACAGGGGGTGGGAAAATCACCTAAGACACCCCTTCAGCCTGACCCCTGAACTGGTCCCTACCCTCCCCTTGTATAAGGAACCAGCTGGCCTCCCTCGGTGAGCACAGAAGGGAATCTATTACTTGTTTTGACTCCCTTCTGCTGCAACAGGAGCCCCAGTAAAGCCTTGCCTGAATTTCTTATCAGGACTCTAATCAGTATCTATTGATTAAGGAGGCCAGGAACCCAGATCAGTAACAGACCTTGCTTTTGTTCCCAGTACCCTGTCTTTTTTTCCCAGCTCCTCAGAGGCAGCAGCTGGATTTTTGGTCTTTTTGTAGCTTATTGTTCCTAATTTGCCGCATCTGTGCATGCACGCAGTTGCTTTTAGCCTGTTTCTTTGTATTCTGTTGCCTGAGGAGACCTTCATCCAGGTGCAAGCACTGTAGCAAAGGGTCCCGGGTCTCAGTTCCAGGCTGTCTCATAACCACACTTAATAGGGTATGAATTCAGATTATCATCTCTCCTTGTGGTCATGTCACAGAAAGTGTACATTTCAATATTTATTCATTTCAAAGATATTTATTGAGTGCCTACAGTATACCAAGAACTCTCCCAATATGCCTATGTTGTCTCACATGAAGCCAAGAACTAAAAATCATGCTACAGGTATGATCAACAGCTCTACTGACAGGAAACAAAAACTTGGCCATTTAGTGTTTTCCTGAATGAGTTTCTTCCAGAATATCATTTCCCATTAAACTAGAAGCCATACTGCTACTAATATAACTGAAGTGGCAAAAGTATTGTTTCGTTTCTATTTTTAGTTGTTGTATTTAGTCAGGAATAATGATGGTCATTGTGGTAACAATCCCCAAATCTCCATGGCTTAATTCTTTAATGGTTTTCTTTTGCTCACTTTTCAGATGACATGAGATCACAGGTCAGGAGGCAAGGGCAGAGGGGAGGCTCTGCTGCAGAGTTTTTCATGGACTCAGACTTTGGCATCTCTGACTCTAACAGAGAAGAACAAACATGACTCTAGGTTTGGATCTATGCATCTTTAGCTCTAATTCTTGTGCTCTGTGGTCTGTGCTCAGTCATTCTGATTCTGCACCTTTTTAAAGAATGTTGCCTGGAACCTGAAATATACAGCCTATTCTCAAGCCCATTCTCAAGACTCTGACCTTTCAAGGTATAACAGTTTTCCATTCATATAGAGACAGAAAGTTGCAGAAATAAGAGAATATTTCTCTTATTGGAAGTTTACAGGATTATTGTGATCAGACCTATGTGAACAGCTACAAGAACAAAGGATTCCTACACCAAGAAGTTTGAAAAAACCAGCAACAACCCTTCCCTGTTTAGTATAAAATAACCCTGAATTTTAATTCAGGTAAGATAGTCTTTGGGACACTAGTCCACCATCTTCTCGGTCTGCAGGCTTTCTGAAAAACTTCACTATTCCTTGTCCCAACATTTTGCCTCTCAATTTATTGGCCTGTCTTCTGGCAAGCATTGTGAGCTGGGGCTTGGTAACTAGGGCTTCAGAGGATCCTACTTGGTGAGCCTTAAGTCAAAGGAAAAGAGAAACTATGGAAAATCATATCTTTTCCTCATGTTCCATTGGTGAAAAAACAGTCACAAAGGAAGCTGGGGAATATAGTCTAGATGGATGCCCAGAAAGAAGAGAGAAACTGAATTATGTTGATTACATCAGTGTTAACTCACCATGGCCTTACAGAGAATTCACAGTCATTTAAACCCTAAATCTCTTGCAAAAAGTCACAAGTATTGTACTGTCATAAGTTTGTACAGTTGGTTTATTAGACTTAAAGTAGATATTTTTGTTAAATTTTTGTCAGATTCAGCTCAGACCATTTATTCTGCTTGGTTTATAGTTTTTATTGTCACAAGTCATATTTGCTATCACTTTTATGTCATATCATCTTATGATCTACACATTTCACAAATGGTTGTTATATCCTCATTAAAGACTTTAATTGAAAAGTTAAACTGCTTGGGGCAGAGGGTGAAGCATTAAAGGATAGTATTGGAAACTCCCTTGGAAGGTAAAAGAAATAGGCATCCTTTGTATTGATCATCTTCCCAGTGATGAAGCCATATATATAGTCATTCTGCTAAAATGAACATTTCTTCTTTACTCCCTTGTTTGAAGTCCATCATTCATTTATTGAATAAACAATTATCTATTCATCTTTACTGTAGGCCAAGTATTGGGTTAGCCAAAATGTTCATTTTCCATAACCTTGTACAGAAAATCCCAAGAGAACTTTTTGGCCAACCCAATACCTTGCTAAGCTTCTGATATATTTAACACTATAAATACTATATAAATACTCTAATACTATAAGGTAGTTATGCTCATCTTACAGATAAAGGAACTTAACTTTAGTGAGATAAATAAGTCTACTCAAGCCATGTAGTTTGGCATAAGAATTGAAACCCAGATTTACCTCCAAATTCTCCTTTGACACATACTTTACTACCTGTCATACTTCAGTGGGTCCTTCTCTGCTTTCCTCCCGCTCACGACCCTATGGTGATGGTTTCCAGAAGAGAGGGAGAACCTCAACAGCACCCATCACCGCTACTCTCTAGGAGCCATTGTTATGTTCACTATCACATTATTTCCCCAAGATCCAATGTCAAATAACCAAACCGTGGAATTTTCTATATCCAGTAGCTCTTATTTCTGGCCTTGTCTGTAGATATATTTTGACTCTGTTGGCCACTCTTGCTCTTTTAAATACCCTCTTTTCTCAGCTTCAATGATACTACTCTCTCCTGATTTCCGTCTCTCTCTAGCCATTCCTTCTTTGTCTTCTCCTCTACTTAGCATAAATGTTGTTGGCCCTTAAAGTTGGAATCCAGGCCCCCATCTTCTTTCTAGGCCTGTGGTTATGTCACCACATATATGCAGATAAGTCCAAATGTGCATATGCCATTTTGGACTTTCCTCTGAGCTCCAGACCCAAATATCCAGTTACTTCTTTGACTCACCACATTTAACAGTCCCAAAAAGAGATATGAGCTTCCCTGGTGAACCTGGTTTTCCTCCAAGAGTCTCTTAGCTCACTGAAAAGTATACCTAAGTACACCAGAATCTGAGAATCACCCCTCTGCATATCCATCATTTTGTCTCATTAATATCTTTACATTCATTCATTCTATCCATCTCTGTCACTTCCACCCCAATCCAGCCCCTCTATGCTCACTCCTGAAATAACAGTTTGATGACTGATCTACCCACATCCATCTTCCACACTGCAACCAAAGTGATCTCACTACAACTTAAATCTGTTTACAGCTTCCTCTGCTTTAAACTCCTCAATGGTTCCCCATTGTTTCTTGACCCCTCACTATCGTTTCTCAGCCTCCCTTAGATACCATGCTCCCTTCTTTCACGGGACATTTGTACAAATCATTCCTTCTGCCTGAAGTGTCCTTTCCCATGACCATCCCACCCAAATCACTGGTATGATTTATTTACCAGAAATCTTATTCCTGCCTTAGCTCAGGGCAGCCTCTTTCAAACTAAGTCAGTCTTTCTGTCATATGCTCACACTTGCATACCTTTTTTCCTTTCTTTTATCAGGGTAGTCATTTTACATTTTCTGGGGATTCTTTGATTAATGACTTATTTCCCCACCAGACTGTAAGCTCCATAGTGGCAAGGTTGATGTCTCCTTTGTATCTCCTACCTCCATTGTATTCCCATTGCCTAATAGAGTACCTAGCACATTTCTGTCAAATAAATGAATGACCCAATGCATGCACTAAGTCTAATCATTTGATTTCAAGGATAATCATTTGATTGCTCTGATTTAATGAAAATTAAAACATATACTTCATTATTAAATCTTGTCTTCACAAGGAGCCGACATTTCACCTAACCACTAGCCACATATTCATCCATGCGCATGAAATCTGCCATATTAGTGCATAGCACATGGTGCAACATAAACTTCAATGCTGGAATGTTTTCCAATCATGAGCTATTAATAATTTAACAAAATTAATTCAAAACACTTCACTCAACAGTGAAACAGAGATGAGGAGGAAATCATGCGTGTGCTGGTCTTGCAGGGTTGAATTAAATATGGCAAAACAAGTAAAAGGAAAAAGCCACTGACTTGTTTAAAGTGAACATCCCTGTTTAGAATTTAAGACAATTTTTATGTTTTTTTAAAGATATTAAAGAATAAACATCAGAGACACAAATAAAAATCTTTGCTTACACAGGTGAATGATTTAACATGGTAATAGTCATTTGTCAGGCTTCAGAAAAGGAAACAAAATTGGAAGGGTTTTTTTTTTTTTCTTCAGCATGAAGCAGTAATCAAGTCAAAGAAAAGCTTTCAGTAATTATTATTATTAGGAGTAATCATTAGGAGTAAAAAGTGAGACAGACAATCCACAGAGCATAGAATTAGCTCCTACCCAAAGGATCCTACAATTTTCACTAGAACAGCGGGGGGAAGCAGGATACTTTTATTAGAAAAACAGGTGAGCCAGAAATGGAGCAAAATTTCCCACTTGAAATTTTACTTTGGATAGGGCAACCAGCTGAATTCTCTGCCCCAGACACCAAGCCTAAAAAGGGGGAAGATGGTGGATACGCTGCCGTAATCATTATCCAGAAGATAGGATGGGGAAGGGGAAAATAGATACGCTGCCATCAAAACATAACCCTGGTCAACAAGAAACATTGGGATGTAGGCCAGTGATCCCCAAACTTTAAAGCATCACTGTCACATGAGGGCCTGTTAAAATGCGATGACTGGGACCCACCCCCAGAATTTCCTATTGGGTAGGTTTAGGGTTGAAACTGAGTCCCCATAAAACTGAGTTTCTCTGCTGAGTTTATGATCCAAAACTTTATTCTCTTTCCCCTCCTGAATCTGTTCCTCTCAAGACTGAGAGGTATCAAAGAAAGGGGGGGATTGAAACCACATATAAACCCCTGTGTCTCTGTCTTCTGGAGTAAAACATTTTTGCTTTCATCTTCCAGGGCTTGAATCTCAAAAGGCTGACTTGAGAGTTGGTGATGAGTACAATGGTTTTGCTCATGTTGTAATGCTGCAAAATAAATGTTTTTGCATATGTATTTTTTAAGAAGAGTTAATGATTAGGAAATGTGAAGATGTAGGAACAAAGAATAGTTGTTGGACTGAAAAACTGGTAACAGTTTATTCTGTAAATCCATTACATTGCAGAATCAAACTCTCAGTTCCTTGAAAGATATAAAGGCCTGACACATATTCCTAAGTTGTTTTTACAGGAAACAGACCTCTGCCAGATGAAAACTGCTGACTGCAAGCACATAGACCACAGACCAGTTGAAACCAGAAAGCTGATGATGCTTGAAACTTCACCTTGATGCCAACCAATCTGAGAATTGTGCTCGAGCTGATCACTCATCCTGTAGCCCTCTCCCTCACACTGCTTTTAAAATCCCTTCCCTGAAAGCCATCACGGAATTTGGGCCTTTTGAGCATGAGTTGTCTTGTTCTCCTTGCTTGGCACCCTGCAATATATGCTGTACTTCCATTCACCACAACCTGGTGTCAGTAGATACTGTGAAAGGGGAATAAATATCTCCATATTACAATGAGAAAACTGAGGTTAGAGCATTAGGTGACTGGCCAGCTCAATGAGTAGAAAGTTCAGCCTAATTCTAACTGCTATGGTCTTCTCAGCATTGGACCCAAATTTTAGAACCTGTCTTCAAGCTAGGGCACTATCAATTCCAAATAAGCCATCATTGACATTCACCTCAGAGAAGGCAATGGCACCCCACTCCAGTACTCTTGCCTAGAAAATCCCATGGATGGAGGAGCCTGGTAGGCTGCAGTCCATGGGGTCACTAGGAGTGGGACACGACTGAGCGACTTCACTTTCACTTTTCACTTTCATGCATTGGAGAAGGAAATGGCAACCCACTCCAGTGTTCTTGCCTGGAGAATCCCAGGGACGGGGGAGCCTGGTGGGCTGCCATCTCTGGGGTCGCACAGAGTCGGACATGACTGAAGCAACTTAGCAGCAGCAGCAGCAGCCTTTCACCTAGTCCCCCCCCCAAAAAAGTCACTAAATTGACTTTCAAAGTCTGTAGCAGCAGTAAGCCCACAGATACACCAAAAGGTATTTACGGTTAAACGTTATTGGTGCTGCAATAATGCACTGTGAAAGGATAATTAACAATGTTGCAGACAGCATCTGGATGGATGTGCCAGGCCCTAAGGGAGAAAGAAATGGGATAAGAGAATGGAAGGCTCCAGTGGAACTGCATTAGGAACTGAGAAGTGTGGATCTTAACCACGAATGAGTAATAGTGAAGACCACCGGGGAGCCATCAAGGATCCTGGAGAGAAGATGGGGACAGTCAAAATACAAAGGAGTTAGAAATCAGAGATCAAGACATGAACAGCACTGCCAAGGCGAAGCAATGACCCATGCAGGAACCAGGGGACACACAGCAGGCAGGTTATAGAGGGGCTGCTATGTCCTATAATTGAATTCTTCTCATCCACAGTTACCCTCATTGCCCTTCAAAGAAACCTGCATCCTAGAGAAAAGGCAGCAGTCAGGAGAATGGAGTATAACAGATGGTACGTGGGTGACACTGGCTATAATATTCCTATACACCTCAATTACTCATCTGTTTAATGGAACTAATAATTCTGACCTCAAAGGGTTGCTAGAATCAAATGAGATAACATATGCAAAGCACTTAGTGCCTGGGGCATCATACTCGTTTGGAAGATGCTGGCTCTTTTTATTATTACTGCTATTGTTGCTGGTTATTATCATCATTAATATCGTCATCCTCAAGGGAAGAACAATTATTTTTAAAGACAAAATATAATGGCCTAGATCATCTTCAGTGAAAAGTTCATGGGTATTCCTTGTATTAGTCAAAAGCTTGGCAGTTTGGGTCGTGCAGTTTCTAATGACACAGGTGCTCCTGATAGAATTAACAAAAAAAGTAAAATAAAATAAATAAAGCAGCATTTGGTGCCCTACTTTTCTTCTGTACCATTTACATGTTCTCCTAATTAAATTTTTGAGTAAACTCTGTTCCACAGCCGTGCTGGGTTTGCTCAGATGCACTATAGAATGATTCACAGCCTTGATATAAACTTCTCTGCTCTGAGAGCCAAATTCCTTGCTGTAGGTACGATATCAGAATCCATTTATTATTTCACTCTTGCTTAATTAATTCTGCTGCCAGCTACCTGTTGATGATGGAGTTCTGTTGACAATGCTGAACAAAGTTTTAATCCAAAGAGTTTTAATAACATGTTTACTGCCGGGTAGCCTGCCACTTTTGATTAAACTTCATGAGGATTTATAACCATCTTTCCCCCCGACATGTCTGTAACCTTTAAGGGATGTCTGATAAAAAGCAAAGGTCGTGGGTTCCAAAAGCCCGTGTTCTAATGAATGTGTTCGACAGCTGATCCTGAATGCACAGCTGTTTCTCATCCTTTCTCCACCCTCCCTGTTCTTATTTTTTTACAGCGATTCCCAACAAGGATAAAAATTAACACGAATAGAATTAATGGTTTAATTTTGCAAGTGAAAGGGAAGAGTTTACGATGCCTCACTGGGGAAAGGGGCTTCTGTCTTTGCTGATGACCCAAACATGTCTGCCAAGGAGAAATACGGTGTCCAGTCTCCCATTGAACTGCCACACGAATGGATTGGCCGTGGCTTCTGGCTTGACAGGTGCAATAAATATTAATTAGTGTGCTTGGCTACAGAGGGAGTAATGATATACACTGCTCCTCTGAAGCGTTAAATTGTAGTGTTAGTCTTGATAATGCCTCATCTTCTCCATCACGGCAGGAAAACATTTTGAGTTACACACGTCCCTGAATAGGCAAAGGAATAAAGGTTTATCTGTTGTCAGGAATTAAAGATGCAAAAAGTGGGGGGTTAAGACTGATGGTGAGTTAGGCGCTAGGCATTCCTTGTATGATCGTTGCATTCTTTTTTAAAATCAGCATTTCAGGTGGCACAAACCAATTTCTAAAATATTTGCTGTTGGTAAGGGATAAAGCTGAAACACTGTGCTCTTGTCAAGGTATTTGATTACGTTGGAAATGGATTTGAAAACTCCTTGTCTAAAACAACCGCCACAAATACATATCAAATATTAGAGGAACTGTGTTTATTAGATTATGGGAAACTTGGTAGGTTTATGATGTTGAACTGAATGGTTAGGATGTTCCTGAGTGTTTATGCAGGAGTGTTTATAACAGCCTTGGACTAGAGATGGCTGTATTGGGGAACTAATGATAAAATTGCTCTTAAAACTCAGCTCTGATCAGAAAAAAAAAAAAAAAAAAACTGGCGAGGAGGCCATGATAAGCAAATTAACATTAGCACTGATTCTAGGCTTGCAACAAAACAGGTTTTTGAAATGGGTATGTTTAGTTGTTTACACCTGAAGTTACAGCAAAACAACAGCATTTCACCAAGAAAAGAGGCTCTAATTAAAGACTGATATTTTCCAAATGCTTAATTATAATGGCTTACAGTTCTGCCTAAGGGCTTCTCTAGGAGCTAATTTGCTGGAATATTACCATTTACACTTTTTCGTTTGTTGAGGATCGTGCTCCCTTGCAAATTGTCTTTTTTTAGTTTGTTGTAACTTCCTCTGGCACTCTTTCTGGGAATGTTTCCTACCCCCTGTATAGGAAAGACTAGCAAGAAATTTGGCAAATGAAGTTTCATTCTGGGTAGAATTCTTTCCCTTCCCGCATGGTTTAAATGTGTTGATATCTGTTTTTGTACTGCAGCTGCAAAGAAAAATGGATTTTGGCAATGTGAATGCATGCTTATTTCTTATTCTCTCCTAGAGCCCTGGGTTCTAGCAGCATATCCCCAAGCAAGGATTTCTGGAGCCACAGTGAACACAGGAAAGCAGCACCCAATGGGCACTGAAATATTAACTAATGATGAGTTGCCCTGAGTCAGCAGGTGCCTGGGCACTGGGACTAGATCATTTTTGTAAGTATGCCCTCCGGGCAATCTCCCAGGACACGGGCAGCTCCAGTCAGTGGGACACGCACTTCCCCTATTCCCTCCTCCCCTACAACTCTTCCACCTGCTCTCCCAGAGAGAAACAGAGTCCATCTTTTCCCTGGGACCGTGGAAAAGATTTATGTACCCTCAGGAGGTGGGCTCCACAACCACAGTCCTTTATATTTCCTGCCTGCAAGATCCTTCAGCACAGAGATCACTGTGTATAGGAGCTGAGGAGCAGTAAGGACTAATATGTGAACTGTCACTCAACATGGGGTCAGGTCCTAGAAATTTGTCCTGGGCAGGGTAGACCAAGAGGTGAACAGGGAGGCCAATGCAGGAAGAGCAGGGCGTGTGCTCTAGTCCCAAGTACTAAAGTGCCCCTCTACAATGGTCTGGACTAGAAGGTTCTATCTAGTTGCTATGTAACAATTCATAGAAATTGCTGAGATTCTGTCAATAAAACACAAATAATTAGTGATATCCTTGAAGAAGATTAGGATGTGAGTGCTATGGTGCTGTTATTAAACACTGCCTTACTGATGTGTGCTTGCAACTACTTTGAAACTTTTCAAAGTTCAATCCCTTCAACCAAAATCAAGGTATGCATATCCAAAGGCAAACCAGGAGACAGTATTTAGAAAGCTCTTGGTCCCATGAAAATTAAAATTCTACCAACTAATATTGAGGAAAGTGTATCAAAAACTGAGCAAGCTTTGATCCTTCCCTTTGAGCTCCAGTAATTCTTTAAAACTCTTTCACACTTAAGGTGCCATATCTACTCTAGTCCTAGGCTATGACCTAATGATTGGAATTAGCAAGCTCCCTCTAGGCATGGTTAAGAGACTCAAACAGAAAAACGTCTAGTCAGACGTAATTATGCTTCTGCCCATAAGAACATTAAATATCCTGTTGAAACCTTTAAAAAAATGTCTTACAAGCAAGTATTAATAGGTGGATTTTAAATAAAAATGCTAATGAATTTAGAGCCAGACAGATCTTGGTTTAAATAGGGATTTTCAGTCTTGGGTAAGTAGCTTGAGCCTTAGTTTCCTCATCTATGAACTGAGAATAGTGGTCCGATTCTTCCCTCAAAGGGCCACTAGGAGGATCAAATGAGATTATGTTTATAATGTTTGGCATAGTGATTAGTGCTAATAAATAGATACTATATATAGTAGTTACATGATAACAGTTATTACTATAATTATTGACATTCAATTAAATTCCAAGATCTCCACCATGACTATCTCTTACATTATAAGATTCTTCTCTGTAGTCATCCTACCTGTGCTAGGCAGGATTATAGCCATCAAGAAGATTTCACACCCCAATCCCCAATCCGAGACTGTGAATCTGATGAGACATCACACTCATGAATATGTTACAGTGAATATGTTTAAGAGACTAATCAATTGACTTTAAAATAGAGTATCATAGATTATCCAGGTGAGTCCAATAAAATCACATGTCCCCTTAAAAGCAGAGCCAGGCAGGCAAGGCAGAGAATTGGATTTACCCTGCTGTTGTTGGCTTGAAGATGGAAGGAGCCATGTGGATAGTGTGAAAAAGAAGTGAATTCTGCCCAGCCACCACTGAGACCCCCTGAGCCTCAGATGAGAACTGACTACTTCCTGACTGATAGCTTGATTTCAGCCTGTGAGAACCTGAGCAAAGAACTCAGCTGTGCCTAGACTTCTGATCCATGGAAACTATGAGATAATAAATGGATGCTGTTATAGGCGCCTAAGTTTGTGACCATTTGTTATGACAGCAATAGAAAACTATCAGAGCTGTCCACCCCTTACTATAACAGGCAGTTTTTGAATGTGCTCCGCTCTTTATACTTCAAGGTCTTTGCACAGACTGACTCCTCCATGTCCAATCTCTTTCCTCAGTCCCTCACCCAGCTAACACCTTTTGTTCATACTTCGTGTCAGGTCAAATTTCACTTCTTCACAGAAGCAGTCTTTGAATTTCTTATCTAAAGTGCCCCCCTCCTCATTTCAACTTTTTTTCAAGATGCTATTGGTCTCTCCCTCAGTCTTTGCCAGAACTTGTGATTATTTTCTTTGTCTTTTTTCTTGTTTTTTTTTTTTTTTCTCCATGCATGCGTGTGTGCTCAGCACTTCAGTTGTGTCTGACTCTTTACAATCCTATAGACTATAACCCACTAGGCTCCTCTCTCCATGAAATTCTCCAAGCAAGAACTACTGGAGTGGGTTGCCATGCCCTCCTCCAGGGGATCTTCCCAATCCAGAGATCAAACTCTTATTTTTCCGTACTTGACTATAAATATGCACATACCATGACTCATTAGATAATTTGTTGAATGAACATAAGTTAATACTTTACCTCACTTGATATTTATGAATCATGTCTACTTCCATGAGGAAGTAGCATTATTTCCATTTCCATGAGTACTATTATTATTCCCATTTTACAGATGAGGAACTTGAAACATAAAGTGACTGAGTAACATTCCCAAGATCATACAGCCCCTAAGTGATTGAGCCTAAGCATGACCCCAAAGTTAATGCTCTCAATCTCTGAACTTTTATGACCCTCTGATGTAGGTTCTTATTGTTGTTGTCTAGTCACTAAGTCATGCCTGGCTCTCTTGCAACCCCATGGACTGTAATCCAGCAAGCTCCTCTGTCCATGGGATTTCCCAGGCAAGAATACTGGAGTGGATTGCCATTTCCTCCTCTAGGGGATCCTCCTGACCCAGGGATCAAACTCATGTCTCTTGTGTCTCCTTCATTGGCAGGTGGATTCTTTACCACTGAGCCACCAGGGAAGCCTGATGTAAGTTCTGCAGGTAGGAAAATATTACTTCAGAACAAGCTAACAGATTTTATTCCCCCAAATTCAGATATTTGGGTAGGTTTAAGATGTAACACATCCTTACATCCAAAACTTCATGCCACAGCAGTTGAGGTACAGTCTTTGTATCAGTGTCAGTGCTCCTGAAACAAAGCAGGTGGCTTAAAACAACAGAAGTTATTACCTCACAGTTCTAGAGGCTAGAAGTCTGAAATCAAGGTATCATCAGGGCTATGCTGCCTCTGCTGGAGAAGGTGATGGCATCCCACTCCAGTACTCTTGCCTGGAAAATCCCATCGACAGAGGAGCCTGGTAGGCTGCAGTCCATGGGGTCGCGAAGAGTCAGACACAACTGAGCAATTTCCCTTTCACTTTTCACTTCCATGCATTGGAGAAGGAAATGGCAACCCACCCCAGTGTTCTTGCCTGGAGAATCCCAGGGACGGGGGAGCTTGGTGGGCTACGGTCTATGTGGTCACACAGAGTCGGACACGACTGAAGTGACTTAGCAGCAGCAGCAGCAGCATGCTGCCTCTGCAACCTGTAGGGGAGAATCTTTCCTTGCCTCCTCTTAGATTCTGGTGGCTTGCTCCAGTCCCTGGGGATCCTCAGCCTATGGGTGCATCACTCCATTCTCTGCCTCTCTCTTTACACAGTGTACTCCCCTGGTGTGTCTATGTCCAAAGTTCCCCTTTTTAGAAGAAAACCAATCACACTGGATCTAAGGCCTGCCGTACTCCAGTATGACCTCATTATTACTTAACTAACGACATCTGCAATCACTCTACTTCCAAATCAGGTTACATTCTCAGTTACGGAAGATTAGGATTTCAACATATGAATTTGGGAGCCACACTTCCACCCCTAACAGTCTTCAGGCTGCTGCTGCTGCTGCTAAGTTGCTTCAGTCATGTCCGATTCTGTGTGGCCCCATAGACGGCAGCCCACCAGGCTCCGCTGTCCCTGGGATTCTCCAGGAAAGAACACTGGAGTGGGTTGCCATTTCCTTCTCCAATGCATGAAAGTGAAAAGTGAAAGGGAAGTCAGTCAGTCGTGTCTGACTCTTTACAACTCCATGGACTGCAGCCTACCACGCTCCTCCATTCATGGGATTCTGCTACAGTATATGATTTTGACGTTTATGTCCATGAAGGTCCTGCTCCTCTGTTTGCTGATATGTGGCTCCTCGTTACCGGAGTAGACCAGAGCAGCTGGGGTCAGAGGCTGCCTCTGCTGCTGTGGTGGCTGTGACAGGAGGGAGCAATTAGAGAAAGGACTTGTTTGTGAAAGCCAAACTCTGTGGCCTTATGACTTGCTCTCCTACTTCCTGCTTCATCCTTGCTCTCTGCTCAGGCTCTTGGGTAGTCATTTACAGGAAAGCATGTGATAGGCATGTATCACTGTTAAAGTGTGGTCCACATCTTGGACATTTGATTGTGCAAATGAGAGTTTTACAAAAGCATCTGCAGAAATCTGCTTGATTCCTTTCTTGACAGTTCTAACTGGGAGACAAAAATAGAAACAAGTATAGCAACCACCCCAATTAATGGCCCCAGATTATTAAAACACTAAAATACCCACTCCTGACTCTGCAGCCAGTCACAACTTATATGTTTTATTGTACTAGCAAGAGATCACTGCACAGCTTGAAGTGTGACTCTGAGGTCACTGAATATGGGGAATTCTCCAACTGTTTCACAGCTACCACTGGGTATGTGTGCAGAGACTGCATATTTGTAGAGGAAATAAACCCGTGATTTAAAATTAGCCAGTCAAAATTTTCCAATAATAGAAAAATGTGAGATGAGACATATGAAATATGCTTTAGGGCATCTACCAGATATTGGATATACTGAGACTGTAACAAAGGACCTCTGGCTTTTAGGAAAATATGCATTGTGTTCTTGAGCTGTTTGTTCCCACTTGTCTCAGGCTTCCCTATAGTCCATGGCTACCAAAAGAAAGCAAGAAGAACAAAACATTCTAATATCTGAAACATGCTACTGGTTATGGAGTCCTGGCATTCTGATTCACGTATTCCAAAGCAATAATTAGATATTTAAAACTGAGATGGCTTGGACACTGGCAAAGAGAACAGACTCTGCACTTTGTAATATAGGCAGTCATTAACCCACAGTGTCTAGTGGTGGAGGAGGTCTGAGGGGTCCTGAAGAAGGATCAGCATGGCCAGGGTAACAAGGGGTACTCCAGGGACACAGGATCATATTTCCCAACTGATCAACTGTATCAGTGTGAGCCAGGTAAAGATCAGCACTGGGTAAATTTATACCCCAAAACTTGCCTTGAATGTAACTCTTTGTAGACACGCCACCATAAAGGATGTTGTTGTTTGGTCACTAAGTCATGTCCGACTCTTTGTGACCCCATGGACTTCAGCATGCCAGCCTCCTTGTCCCTCACTATCTCCCAGAGTTTGCCCAAGTTCATGTCCATTGAATTGGTGATGCTATCCAATCATCTCATCCTTTGCCGCCCTTTTCTCCTTTTGCCTTCAATCTTTCCCAGCAACAGGGTCTTTTCCAGTGGGTCGGCTCTTTGCATCAGGTGGCCAAAGTACTGGAGCTTCAGCTTCGTATCAGTCCTTCCCATGAATATTCAGGGTTGATTTCCTTTAGGATTGACTGGTATGAGCTCCTGCAGTCCAAGGGACTCTCAAGAGTCTTCTCCAGCACCACAGTCTGAAAGCATTAATTCTTTGGCCCTCAGCCTTCTTTACGGTCCAGCTCTCACATCCATACATGACTACTGGAAAAACCATAGCCTTGACTAGATGGACCTTTGTCAGCAAAGTAATGTCTCTGCTTTTTAATACGCTGTCTAGGTTTGTCATAGCTTTCCTTCCAAGAAGCAAGTGTCTTCTAATTTTTTGGCTGCAGTCACCATCCGCAGTGATTTTGGAGCTCAAGAAGAGAAAATCTGTCACTGCTTCCATGTTTTCCCCTTCTATTTGCCATGAAGTGATGGGACTGAATGCCATATGATCTTAATTTTTTGAATGTTGAGTTTTAAGCCAAGTATTTTCTCTGGGGTCCAATATGAATTCTCCCTGTTGTCCCTTGCTATAGTTCTTCAAGTTCCTATTAAGACACTGAGCTGTGGCCTTGTTTTATGTGGGCCTTAACTGTTCATATTAGGAGGGTCTTGCTGATTTGTGAATTCCTTTATCCCTAGCTGGTTAGCCCCTACTTGCAATAGGTGATGTTTTCCCATTTCCAACACAAGTTACATTTTTGTTGGAAGCACTACTTTTACAGGACACAAATATATTCAAAGACATTCATACAAACAGATTTTCTGCTCAAAAATAGGTGACGCTTGCTTAAAACATATCTTCAGGTGTCCCCCAAGTCACTTCCCATTTCATCCTGTGATACAGCTTTCACAAATCAAAACGGAATCACGGCTAATGTCTACAGTTTAAAAAGAGTAATTGGAAAGTTCATAAATTATTTCTTTTATGCTTAAAGGAAGCAAATTAATAGCCATGAGAATAATCCATATTCTTCAATTAGTTGTGAGCAACTGAAGTTCAAATTTCACATTTAAATACAATTTAAATTCCCAGATTGGTTTTAAAACTTAGATGATCTGGTCACCTCGGACCTGCCTCCCCACATCACAGCAGAAATGCAGTCAATTCACTACAGTCCCCATTCTCTTGACTCATTTCTGTTACCTCTCTGACCCCTCTGGGTACTTGATTATGTTTGTACATTTCCAAGGCCAATTTCTTTCTATAAGGAAAGGCCTCTGTATTGATTAGAAGTTTTCAGGACATTAACCTGAATTTTCTTAGTCTTGGTCACTGCATGTGAAATTCAATACTCAAACTATCCCAAAACATCCTCAATTGCTATTCAAGTCAGATGCATTTACTTAAATAAGCAATTAGCCTTGGCAATAAAAGCTTAAAAAGAAATGAAGTTCATGAATCTGCTACTTGTCCTTCCCTAGACGATGCCATTAGTCAGTGTCCAAATGCGTAGCAAATATTGTGCCAATTCTGGTACCAAGGAGATTGAAGATAGGAATGTCTAATGTTCCAGAAACCTCAAAGGGGCAGAAGTGGGGTTGGCTCAGATATGGTAAATGAATTTACTAAATGTCTGCATACATACAACCCTCTACTAGGGAGGCAGTGGGCTTGGGTAAAGGGGTAGAGATGAAGACAATGGACTCCAAGATTACATAGTATATGTATTATAAAATGATTAGTTAACATATAATACATGTATTATATATATATTAATATGAAGCATATGTATTATACATATGAATAGTGAATATATAATACGTGTATTATATAAATATATGAATATGAATATACATATATAGCACATAATGTTCATATATATACACAACATATTTGCCATTGGTTGAAAAATCAAAATAACCATAAAATAAATCTGTAAATCAATGACTGGTATTTAAGATACAAGTATAACTTTAATATTTTATAGCCTAAATATTTTGTAAATAAGAAAAACAAATTGTATTATCTAGAATCTCTTCATAGGAAGATTGATAGACTGTCAAATATATGCACAAACATGCTGAAAAAAATTCAGAAATAGTTATTTTTACCTCTCTGCATAGAAACAACTAGTGTTGCCTGTGGAGTTTTCTCTGTGAAACCTGACTTAGGTTTTGTGAAGAAGGAAAAGAAGGTTCAGTTAAAAGCCATACATATTTTACCAATGGCTGTGGTAAAGTGACTTGTAGAAATCACTCACATGCTCTTATCTCCCTCCTCCTTTTCTCTAAATCCCAATTCTTGCCCTACCCTTGGGGCTTCCCTGGTGTCTCAGATGGTAAAGCATCTGCCTACAATGTGGGAGACCCAGGTTAAATCCCTGGGTTGGGAAGATCTCCTAGAGAAGGAAATGGCAACCCACTCTAGTACTCTTGCCTGGAAAATCCCATGGATGGAGGAGCCTGGTAGGCTACAGTCCATGGGGTCACAAAGAGTCAGACACGACTTCACTTTCACTTTCACTTTGCCCTACCCTTGGAGGCATCTTCCCCAAATCCAACTTTCAGCACATGTCCTGCCCTTGAGACATCTCAAGCCATGAGCTGGAGCTGAGGTGACTGCTCCTTCTCTTGAACAAAAGATACTTAATCTCCAAATATAAGACTTGAAAGGAAAAAGCTTTAAGGAATAAAAACACTTTTCTTTCACAATTAAGCACAAACTTGACTGAAATATAAGCTCTTGCTAAATCTGAATGGCCATAAAAACACATCTGACTCGGTTGTTTTGCAATAGATAAGGGACAGGTAAGTTGATGTATATTTACATTCCTTAAATTAAGAAATATTTCTTGAGAACCTACTGTGTGCTAGATAATAGGGTTATAAAAAAATACTCTTGACTTAAAAGGACTCAATCCACTGAAGAATCAGACATAATAAATGCTATAATAACAGTATGTATTTTATATATGCCAACAAAGGTCCATATAGTCAAAGCTTTGGTTTTTCCAGTAGTCATGTACAGATGTGAGAGTTGAACCATAAAGAAGGCTGAATGCCGAAGAATTGATGCTTTTCAACTGTCGTGTTGGCGAAGACTCTTGAGAGTCCCTGGACTGCAAGGAAATCAAACCAGTCCATCCTAAAGGAAATCAGTCCTGAATATTCATTGGAAGGACTGAGGCTGAAGCGGAAGCTCCAATACTTTGGCCACCTGATGGGACGAACTGACTCATTTGAAAAGACCCTGATGCTGGGAAAGATTGAAGGCAGGAGGAGAAGGGGATGACAGGATGAGATGATTGTATGGCATCACCAACTCGATGGACATGAGTTTGAGCGAGTTCCAGGAGATGGTGAAGGACAGGAAAGCCTGGCGTGCTTCAGTCCATGGAGTCGTAAAGAGTCAGACATGACTGAGCAACTGAACAACAATATCTATAAAGCGCTATGGAAGATTTCAGAGAGAGGAATAGGGTGGGATTTCCCTGGTGGTCCAGTGGTTAAGACTCTGTACTTCCACTGCAGGGGGCACAAGTTCAATCCCTGATGGGGGAACTGAGATTCTGCATGCTGCTTAGTGCTACCAAAAGAAACAACAAAAAAAAATTTTTTAATTAAAAAATGGAAATAGGCATAGTGAATTTATCAGTTAGCTACTGCTACATAACAAAGCACCCCAAACATGAACTCAAGACACCAACCATTATAATAGCCAGGACATGGAAGCAACCTAGATGTCCATCAGCAGATGAATGGATAAGAAAGCTGTGGTACATATACACAATGGAGTATTACTCAGCCATTAAAAAGAATACACTTGAATCAGTTCTAATGAGGTGGATGAAACTGGAGCCTATTATACAGAGTGAAGTAAGCCAGAAAGAAAAACACCAATACAGTATACTAACACATATATATGGAATTTAGAAAGATAGTAACAATAACCCTGTATATGAGACAGCAAAAGAGACACTGATGTATAGAACAGTCTTTTGGACTCTGTGGGAGAAGGAGAGGGTGGGATGATTTGGGAGAATGGCATTGAAATATGTATAATATCATATATGGAATGAGTCGCCAGTCCAGGTTCGATGCACGATACTGGATGCTTGGGGCTGGTGCACTGGGACGACCCAGAGGGATGGTATGAGGAGGGAGAAGGGAGGAGGGTTCAGGATGGGGAACACATGTGTACCTGTGGCGGATTCATGTTGATATATTGCAAAACCAATACAATATTGTAAAGTTAAAAAATAAAAAAAAGAACAGATAAACTAAAAAAATTAAAAAACAAAAAAAAGACAACAACCATTAATAATTTCTCACGTATCAGAGGAATAATTCTGCTGATCTCAGCTTGGCTCATTCATGAATTTGCAGTCATACCCTGGATAACCAGTCCAGGGTAGCCTTGGCTGGGTCAACTTGGGTCATGACTTGGCTCTGTTTCACATGTCTCATTTCCAGTGAAACTGCCTGTACATGTCCTCAGAGAACAAAATGAAAGGATCAAAGGAGATGGGAGCAGAAATTGACAGAAGGCTTTTTTAAAGCCCTGCTTAAGTCAAGTTTTTATTGTTCAATTAGCCAAAGCATGTCACATGAACAAGCCTAGTGTCAGTTTGAGAAGGAATCAACAAGTAACAGACCGAAGGACATAGACACAGGGAGGTCATTTAATTAGGGTCAGTGATGTAATCGGGCTCCCCTTATAGCTCAGTTGGTAAAGAATCCGCCTGAAATGCAGGAGACCCCAGTTCAATTCCTGGGTCAGGAAGATCCACCAGAGAAGGGATAGGCTACCCACTCCAGTATTCTTGGGCTTCCCTTGTGGCTCAACTGGTAAAGAATCCACCTGCAATGCAGGAGACCTGGATTCAATCCCTGGGTTGGGAAGATCCCCTGGAGAAGGGAAAGGCTACCCACTCCAGTATTCTTACCTGGAGAATTCCATGGACCGTATAGTCCATGGGGTTGCAAAGAGTAAGACATAACTGAGAAACTTTCACTTTCGATGATGTAATCACTCTACCATAGTGGAGAAAAAAAAAGACTATGTGGGAGTGACTTTGTAGGATGAGTAGAATATTAAAAAGCATAGACAGGGGAAGGGTATTCCAGGTATAAAAGGAACAGACATACAGCTTCTCGACTGCAAAGGAGAGACTGGGAAGAAGAGAGGAACTGGAAGCTAATGAACCACTTAGGAACTGCTGCAGGTGCACAAACAAAAAATGAATACAATAAGGACTTGAGCAAAGGTGACAACAGCAGAGAAAGTAAGAATGAGAAAGACTGAGAGCCATCATGAGAGCAGAATCTATAAGAATGAATGTACATAGGAACTGGACAAGAGAGAAGACTCAAATGTGAGAAGAAGGGTGTATGATGAGCATCTATCTGCGTTGATGACAATGCTAGTTCAAGTCAAAAAAGAAAAGGAAGTTTGGGGGCAAAGAGAAAGGATGAGCTGTTTTTTGTCATGTTGATTTAGAAGTAACTTCAATAGTACTGAGATCTAGTAGTCTACCATATAAAGAAGAAATTTTTCAAAGATTAATGAGCACTGCTGAGGGCAGTTGATAAATTGGAAAGAGCCATGAATACAGAGCTAGAACTGCTGGAGTCTCAGCTCTTCTGCTTATTAATTGTGTAAAAATATGAGGATAAAGCAGAGAAGAAAACGTGGTATCACAGGGGGTTACCAATTGTTCATTTACTGATATGTTTTAAATCCTTGTCTTGCTTTTGCTCTAGTGCTGTCTCTTCTCTCAGCCTACATCCCATGTTCATTTTTAAAAATCATCCATGGCTATAAAATTCTTTAGAAGAAAAAAAGCTGTACATCCAGAGGGACAATTATTTTACCTACAGGTTTCATAAACCATTTGGGACTTTTTTTAATATCAATGAGTTCTGTTCAGATAAGCTACTGCTGTAATTTTTTTCTTCAAAACTTTAACTTACTGTAATTTAAAAAATAACCTTAGCTGTTTTGCATTTATATTGACTTATTTTTGCATTATTATTATTTCATCAGGAAAAACTTTTAGATATGATTTCCAAAGGGTTACTGTTTTTGTAAACATGATTTGATTGTATTTGGATGCTAAAAAGTTTACCAGTGAAATATATGTACAATTTTATGTTGAAAGTGTATGGAAAAGCAGAGGGTTATTATACCAAAACTGACTCTACAGACCAACTTTAGAAGTGTATCTACTGCAAAATTTCAAGTTAACTCTAGAGGGGTCTTCCCTGGTGGCTCAGACAGTCAAGAATCTACCTGCAATGCAGGAGACCCAGGTTCAACCCCTGGGTTTAGAAGATCCCCTGGAGAAAGAAATGGCAAACCATTCCAGTATTCTTGCCTGGAGAATTCCATGGACAGAGGAACCTGGTGGGCTACATTCCCATGAAGTCGCAAAGAGTCAGGACATGACTGAGCGACTAACACTTTCACTTTCACTCTGGAGTGAAGAGAGCACAAAATGACTAAGAAGTCTTTGGAATAACCAAGTCTAGTCAGGCCAGTCATATTCCTGAAGGAGCAGAGAGATGTAGGCTGAATGAGAGAGAAGACAATGCAGAACTGGCATGGACGAGTGTCCATTATGTGTGGTATAATTAGCAAGCCTTTGCAACTGGAATAAAGATGTGAGTTGAGGGCAGAATCCTGAAACCATTGAAAGCCCCCTGAACTATATATGAAGATCAGAAACACTTGTTTGGCCTTTATGGCCTTCCTAGACCTTCCCCAGTGCCTCTCAAAGCTTCTCAACTCCAGTTAGATGGGTCCGCCGCAGAATCCTATCAGCTCGCTACACTTCAGAACTATCAGCCCAGATCAAGAGTATGGTTCTCATCACTGGCTATGTATTAGCGTCACTTGTGAAGTTTTGTCAGACTTGCTATTTGTTTTTAACATATCCATCTTTCCTCTCCAAAAGAAGGACAGATATATTAAATTCCTCAGTGTCAGAGTCTAGGTCTAATGCAAGTTTGTGGAGACAATGGTGAAGAAAGTCAACATTTGTTCTGAGGGTGATTTTAATGAGTGTGATATTGATTGACACCTCCCTACAGAAACACAATACCTAGGTCACAAAGAGAGACACACATTGGTCCTGGTGGCAAATGAATGACTTTTTGAAAGCTACTATCTTCAAGAGGCTGAGAGAAGTATCATAGCAAGAGACCAACAAAGAGTAAAAGTCAGTGGTTCTCTCCCAATCTTTCAGCATCCTGCAGATAGGCCAGCTTGGTCTGTAAGTCAGTGACGTTCACAAAGGAGACTTTCAGCTCCTGTTGTTCTTTTAAAAGGTCTAGAATGAGAAGGTCTTGTAAGCAGGAGAAAACAACCCAAGTTTGGTTGCCAGATAGTCTACCTGTAGGTGCAAGGTGTTTATAGGAGTTGTTGTGAACACGAGCTGCAAGGACAGCCCCTCCACTGGAGGAGGGTGTTGTGGAGGGTTCCCCACTACATCCTCAGGTTCACAGATTCCTAGGACTCACAAAACTCAGAAGAGCTGTTATACTCAGGGTCACGTTTAACTACAGAGAAAGGATACAGATTTAAATCAGCAGAGAGAGCAGGCACAAACTTGCAGCTACCCTTTCCCAGTGGAGTTACATGGATAGTACTTGAAGCTGAAGCTCCAAAACTTTGTCCACCTGATGTGAAGAGCTGACTCATTGCAAAAGACCTTGATGCTCTGAACGATTGAGGGCAAGAGGAGAAGGGGACAACAAAGGATGAGATGGCTGGATGACATTCAATGGACATGAATTTGAGCAAACTCTCAGGAGATAGTGAGGGCCAGGGAAACCTGGTGTGCTTCCACTCATGGAATCGCAAAGAGTCGGACATGACTGGCTGAATAACAGCGACAACTTAATTCTCCCAGAAACAATGTGTGAGAACACATAGACAGCGTCATCAACCAGGGAAGCCTTACTGTTCAAGGCTTTATTGGGGGTCAGCCACATAGGCATGGAGCACTCTTGTGACTGACCTTTGTTTCTCAGCCTCCAGGACTTCCAGAGGGTAGCACACTGTCCCAGGTCCCCACCGTAAATCACACCGCAAGTATAAACCATCCGGTGTGGTTCAAGGCCACAAGAAAACAATGATACTTCTGTTAAGTATCCTGTTCCAAGGTCTCAGAGGTTATCTCTCGGGACCCAGTCAAGAGAGATGGAACGTGCAGGGTTTGTTCTTTCCAGGCCTGCTGAATCACACTTCTGTACCACCGAAGCAGAGCCACTGGGATGTACTCTCAGGCCTGCCCACTTGTCTTTCCATGAAGGGAAAGAAGTGCTGCTCTGGGGCCCCCCATTCCTTATCTTTACAGCAAAAGCCCAAACTGAAGTCTGATCAGACGTATCTTTGAAGTCTTGGTTTTAGATCTATAAAGCACAATACTTTGCAATCCCACATACAACAGAAGAGCACAGTGTATAAGAATGAAAACTCAAATCCTTCAACATTTTCTCTGCTAATTAACTCACTTGCTAGGTGGCACTAGTGGTAAAGAAGCAGCCTGCCAATGCAGGAGATATAAGAGATGGGGGTTCAGTCCCTGGGTTGGGAAGATCCTGTGGAAGTGGGCATGGCCAACCCACTCCAGTATTCTTGCCCGAAGAATCCCACAGACAGAGAAGCCTAGCAGGCTACAGTCCCCATAGGGTCACAAAGAGTTAGACCTGACCGAATGACTTAGCATGCAAACATTTTGAAAAGTCAAGAAATAGTCTTTAGCCTTGAAATAGTCTTTGATTTTTCAGTATTTTCTTTCTTTCATATACTTGTCTCTGAAATATTTTAAAATATGTTTTTTATAGAAAAATCCAGTATTAAAGTTTTGGGAGATCTGCAAGTCAAAACATCTTAATACAATCCTCCTAAAGAGACTAATATAATGTATACAAGACAGTCCTCCTCCTCAGATTATCCCCTGTCTGTGAAATCTCTCTCTTGTTCTTTTTTAACACAAAACTCTGAAGACCTTTATCTATCTTTTTGCTGCCTCCTTTAAAGTACTTGCAAATTAAATCTATGCTCTTTGATCCGTGTTGATTTCTTTGTGTGTATTTAATACTTTCACCAAAGGGCAAAGGCAGCTTCCAGATATGTTGAGAATCCTATCTTTTTATGAGATGAGAGGAAAACAGTCTGCAAAGCTGAGGGAAGTGAAAAGAGATCAGAAGTTTGCATTGAACCTGAGACTCTCCTGCACTGTACCCAGGCCCGTGCCAAATTTGTACAGGTGTACACCGCAGGAACAGATGAACAAATGTGATTATAAGAACTCTCAGGACGTTCCTGAGCCCATAACGTACCTCTCCCAAAGCGGACTTGTGCATCTGTTATGAAATTAAAGTATTTGTGTACTTGCCAGCAAAAAGCTATTTAAACTGCTGAACTTGTACTCTATCAGGTCTTATGGTTTTAAAAAGAAATGATGAGATGATATGACAGCGGTGTCATGGTGTGCTCAGTGTGAAGGGAAGACAGAGCCCAGTAGAAGAGGCACAAGATTTGAGGTGTCCTAATGCACAGAATAGTATAGTGATTAGATTTCCTTCCTTTTGTGCTGGGAATGCATTGTTTCTTGGAAGGAATGTTGAATTGTAAAGGTTTTTTTAATGTGTCTTTTATAAGCTTTGTTGAGGGCAAAAAAAATATGTTTATTTGGAAGATAAATATGGGAAGGATGTCCCCTACTCCAGACCATGGATACTTTCAAACAGTCTCTCCGTGTGGTGCTTAGTCTCCTTCTCAGTAATACCCGTGCCCTCAAATCTTACTCCTTTCCCTACTTTGTAGTCTCCTAAGCCTGATTTTTTTTCCATAAATTTCTCCAATTTTTCATTCATTTGACAAATGGTTTATAGTACCCAATTACTCCCTGGCCCCATGGAGCTTAAATTCAAGCCGGGCAAAACAGATAATTAACATAATATATATGCAAATGAAGTATGTTAGAAGGCACTGAGTGCTATGGAGAAAAATAAACAAGGTGAAGGGGATGTGAAAGTGCCAGAGGGTTGAACCAAAACTTTCCTGTGTTCTTTCTGTTTTCCTTAAACTTTCAGCTGTTCTGATACACTGATTCTGCTTGATTTGCTGCTGGTAGAAAGCAAATTCTTTTCCTTTTTCTCTTGCTTTCCCTTTAAGATGTGCAATGTGTAAGTAATAACTAATATTTGAATGGAACCTTCATAACCATTATTTCTTTTAATCCTCTACAAGCTTCAGAAAAGTGAATCACTTGGTTCAGTTCAAATTGCTATTAACTAGCAAATAGGAATCTTGATCCTACGTTCTCTGAAACCAAGTTGCTCGGACTTTTGTACATATGGTCACTTCCATTGTTTGATTCCCCAAAGAAAAACTAAAGGTATGAATACTGGGACAAGTGGAGGAGAGAATATCTTAAATAAAATGGCAAAAGAATCATTCATGAGAGCAACAGATAAACTGTCTTAGTGGGTATTATGGCTGCTCAAACAATCATTCAACAAATGTTTCTTGAGTGTCTATTATGTGCTAGGTGCTAAGAGTCATCATCTGCATATAAGATACTTTAGATTTAACAATATACATGTCAGACTGAGGCATAAATGTTTTATGGGTATATTAACTTTAAGAAGGGTCAAGGAAAAAAAGTTACTAATATATGAAGTTACTAAAAAGCATCTTGATGAAAGTGAAAGTGGAGAGTGAAAAAGTTGGCTTAAAGCTCAACATTCAGAAAACGAAGATCATGGCATCTGGTCCCATCACTTCATGGGAAATAGATGGGGAAACAGTGGAAACAGTGTCAGACTTTATTTTTCTGGGCTCCAAAATCACTGCAGATGGTGACTGCAGCCATGAAATTAAAAGACACTTACTCCTTGGAAGGAAAGTTATGACCAACCTAGATAGCATATTCAAAAGCAGAGACATTACTTTGTCAACTAAGGTCCGTCTAGTCAAGGCTATGGTTTTTCCTGTGGTCATGTATGGATGTGAGAGTTGGACTGTGAAGAAAGCTGAGCGCCGAAGAATTGATGCTTTTGAACTGTGGTGTTGGAGAAGACTCTTGAGAGTCCCTTGGATTGCAAGGAGATCCAACCAGTCCATTCTGAAGGAGATCAGCCCTGGGATTTCTTTGGAAGGAATGATGCTAAAGCTGAAACTCCAGTACTTTGGCCACCTCATGTGAAGAGTTGACTCATTGGAAAAGACTCTGATGCTGGGAGGGATTGGGGGCAGGAGGAGAAGGGGATGACAGAGGACGGGGTGGCTGGATGGCATCACTGACTCGATGGACGTGAGTCTGAGTGAACTCCGGGAGTTGGTAATGGACAGGGAGGCCTGGCGTGCTGCGATTCATGGGGTCGCAAAGAGTCGGACACGACTGAGTGACTGAACTGAACTGAATATATGAAGACGTAGAAATAAAGGACACAGGAAGTGTAATAAACTAAATTTAAAACCAAGGGCAGAATTAAGTGTTAAATCAGAGAGTATGCCTGTTAACTTAAAGTTAGGCTATAGCATTAGTCACTATAAATTTCTTTTGAAAAATCTTAAAGACAGACATTGCATGAAAGAGATGTGGTATAATGGACCAAGCACAAGACGTAAGACTTTCCAATCCTGACTCTGTCATTTACCAGTTTTGTGACCTTTAACTGTAAAATGAAATTAATAATCCTTACCCAGCAGGCTTGGGATTGCATAATGTCAAACATATAAATGTGGCACCTAGGTGAGAAGTTTTGTCTGAGCTCTTACAACTGCAGGGGACTGAAATACAACTCCAAAGGTTATTTATTGGCTTGCATGAATAAAATGCAGTGCTGGGGCTTTAGGCATGTCTAGAGGCAAGAACTCAAGAGTATTGTCATCAGGAGCCCATCTCTTGGCTATGCTCTCATTTGTGCTAATTTATCCTTAACTTGGCACTTTCTTGAGGGAACAAAATGGCGACTGGCAGCTCTACACTCAATTCTTCCCAGTTACAAAATTATTCTCCATAATTCTACTCAAACCCATAACTGGCCCTGGTTGGACTATGGGGCTACTTCATTAGGGACAAGGAGTCACTGTCCCTAATGATTAGGGACAAGCTAATCATTAGAGATGAAGAAATCAGCCCCCCGATATTCATTGGAAGGACTGACGCTTCAATATTTGGAGCTGAAGCTCCAATACTTCCGCCACCTAATGCGAAGTGCCAACTCACTGGAAAAGACCCATTTGCTGGGAAAGTTGAGGGCAGGAGGAGAAGAGGGAGACAAAGAATAAGATGGATGGAAGGCATCATCATTTCAACGGACGTGAGTTTGGGCACACTCTGGGAGACAGTGAAGGACAGGGAAGCCTGGTGTGCTGCAGTCCATGGGGTCACAAAGAGTCAGACACAATTTAGCACTGAACAACAACAAAGGGACAAGGCAATTTACTGCTCTGATTTGCTTGGTTTGGTTCACATGCCATCCGGAGATAAAGTCAGCCCAATTGATCTACAGATACTAAAGGAGAGAAGGCTGATGTTCCAGAGGAACCCAGAAGACTCTAGTGAGAAGGGGGAATACAAAATGACAAAAGCAAACTAACTCCACCAGTACAGAGGTTCAGTTAGTATTTGTTGCTTTAGATCAGTTACATTTGGGTATCATGTCTCTGGGTAGAACAGAAAGAGAGTATAGAACTCAGTCCCTGTGCTACTCATGTTTTCTAAATAATGTTTATTCTGCAAGAAAATGTAATAATTAAAACAATACTGTTTTCTCTGAGCACAGAGAGCCCACTCAAATAGCCCTCTGCTTTTCAAAAAAAAAAAATTCATTGCTATGAAAAATGCATTTCTTGCTTGGCTCATGAGCTGGGAAGAGAATATTGAAATATTAATATTTAGTGCATGCACCTAGAAATGACCCCGTATGCATAAATACACCTTAGCATCTCCATTTATACCTACATCAAGGAAAAAATTAAATTATGATATACTGCTGTGAAGAAATGAAATGAAACACCAGACATATATTAAACTTAAAGAATAGAAATGAACCCACAACACAAGAAAATTTGGAATCTCACACACTCTGCTTTCCTTAATATGGATCTCTGTGCTTTCTTGTCTGTTTCTATTGACTATTTCCAAACTTGGTGATATATAAAATTAATAGCTTTTTACCTTTCACTTTGCATAAAGAACTTGATAAAGCAGGCCTCTCCCATCTTAAATACAGTATTTTTTCTTTCTTCCACCCCTTTTCTCCCTTTCTTCACAGCGACAGTTCTAGAAGAGGCAGTCTATACTGGTTGTTTCTACTTTCTCACCCCTGCACCCATTCACACAAATATCATGAAAACCTGATTTCTGTCTCTAACACATAGGAACTGCCCTCATTAATGAGCTTTATCCAAGTCCAATAGAACCTTTTGTACTCTTACTTTATTTAATGTGTCTATAACATTATCTCTTCTGGAAACTCTTTCCTCGATTTCCATTGCACCAATCTCTCCTAATTTTCTACTTCTTTGCATGCTTCATTTCAGTCTCCCTCACACCACATTTTTCTCCATCTATCTCCTAAATATGATTTCCCTTACTCTACATCATGTCCCCTAATCCTGTGTCTTCACTTTAACCTAAAATGCTGATAGCCCCCAAATTTTATATTTCAAGCCCAGACCTCCATCTATATCAAACTGCTCCTGGACACCTCTCCACTAGACTGGCCCATGCTTGCATAGACTATTAAAAAAAAGAAGAAAGATGCCTGGAAAACAGCAATATCTAACAGATATATGGAGGAAGAAGAACACTGAGGGCTCAGAGACAAAAATCCAGAAGTGAGTGATATCCTAACAGCCAAAACAAGAGAGGATTTTGGGGGGAAAAAAAAAAAGAAAAGACGGCACAAAAGTATTATATACAAGATCAAGTGACATGAGGACTGAAGACCATCCCCCTAAATTCAGAGTTAGCATCTTGTGTTAGTGATTTGGACAAGAGACATCTCAGAGGTTAGGGCAGAAGCTAGACTCCTGTGGATTATAAGCCCATCCATATTTTTTTTCCTTCATGTGCATTATTATTTTGATTTCAAATGAACTTTAGAAATGAATATAACCACAAAAAATTAGGTAAGCAAGTAATTAAAGATCTCACTTAAACAAAGAAGTAAATAATTAGAAAAGCACATATAGAGAACATGAGTCATTCTTTTAAGAACCTGACTAAGGGTAAAAGGCAATGGAGAAGGCAATGGCAATCTACTCCAGTACTCTTGCCTGGAAAATCCCATGGGCAGAGGAGCCTGGTGGGCTGCCCTCTATGGGGTCGCACAGAGTCGGACATGACTGAAGTGACTTAGCAAAACAGTCAAATGCAGATGAGGGTTTAGGGACTGCTTGTTTTTCCGGGTTGGTTGAGTGGGTAGCAGTTTTTATTTTTTTTATTTTTTTTCACTGTTTGCTATATTGTTTTTATTTTATAAAGAGAGAATATCTAGAATATGCAAATAAAAAAGATGATTGTCCTGTAGTTATTCTCCCTTTCCCCAAAGCCCTGAAGCCGCCAGGGAAATAAATGACTTCAGGAATCCTGATGATTAAGCAGCAAGAGAAAATGACTGGTAGTGGGCGAATTTAGATGCCTGACAACTCAAATGCGGATTGGTTACATCAGTCACAGCTAAAACAGTGGACTGACTTCAGGAATAATCATGACTTGCCTTCTCAAAGATTTCTCTTCAAATCATCCTGTTAATGGGTTCTACTATTGCGTTGCTGTCAGTTCAATCCATTAACAAATACTTGTGATTCCTCGCAGGACTGAAAATACATGCTTTTAAATTAAATTTGGTGGGTGATTGGGGCTGAGCTTAGCATGGAGATTTTGGAATGATTTTATTGCGGGAAGGGGACCCCTTCCAGGACCTGAGAGTGGGCTCTTGTTTAATCCTCTGACTGAATTGTCTGAAGAGACACACAGGCTGACAAAGACTTTATTGGGAAGAAGTGCCTGGGAGAAGAGAGAAGCAAGGTAAAGGGACCCAGGAGGACAGTTCTGCCATGTGGCTGGAAGTCTTGGGTTTTATGGTAATCAGGTTAGTTTCCAAATTGTCTCTGGCCAATCATTTGGACTCAGAGTCCTTCCTGGTGGCTTATCACTCAGCCAAGATGGATTCTAGTGAGAAGGATTCTGGGAGATTGGAAGGACTTTTGGACTAGAGTCTCTTCTCTGCTTTTGACCTTTCCTGGATTCTTCTGGTTGGCGGTAGTTAGTTCCACGTCCCTTCCTAGGACCTCTGGTTGTAAGATAATTCTTACATGTGGTTACTACAGTGCCTGACCAGGGGGAGTGGTTTCAGTCACTGGTTCCCTTAACAATTTAAGTCTCACCCGGAGCCCTCCATGAAGCAGCCACTGGTCCTGCAGAAAATGCTCTTCCCCTTTTCCCAGGAGAGACTTGTATTGGTGTCTGCAAATATTGTCATACGCACAGTCCTCTTTCTTGCCCTTTCCTTCTGCTTCCCTCCCTATGGCATCATGTTGGATCAGGTTCTTAAAAGCATGTGTGATATTGGTGTGCCATGAAGAATAATTTTGAGTCTTTGTTGGTTCTTAAAGATTCTTCCTGCATTACTCTAACACTTCTATCTAAAGTATTGCTGATAGCAGTTTTTAAATTGGGAGAAAGTTGAGGCTGTTTATTAAAGGAAGAAAAGCCGTATGGAATTAGAAATGGAGGAGTGATACAACGGCCGAAAAATTTCCAACCACTCTGTCGGGTTTTATCAAAACCATGGCTTTGCATGCACTTTATCCACTTCACTTCCCCTGATTTCAGTAATTCTTTATTGAACTCAGGTTAAAATTTAATTCTCAGCCTTGCATTTAAATGATGTCCTCAAAGTCTGATTTCCTTTCTCCCATATTATATCCCACAAGTCCTACTCAAAACAATGCCAGGAGCCTCTCCTCACCTCTGCCTCATCTCTCTGATTGTTTATAAACTCTATTTCTTAAGACCTAGTTCAAGTTCAGCTTCCTCTTAGCTCTCCCTGATTACCTCAGTTCACAGCAGTTACTCCCTGTATAGAGCCACCAAGGGCATGAATATATGGTTCTTCGTTTTTGCTGACTTGCATAACTATTCGCCCATTTATGTACACATTCTTGTGTACAATCTGATGTAGACACATGAAGGACTTTACCACTCCAACATCTGGAGAATCCTTAGCTTTCACTGTTGGGCCCTTGTAATAGGCACAGCTGCAACAAAGTGGTTTTGTGAGCATTGGCAAAGGCTGTGAAGGTCATTGGTGACCTTTTGAGACTAACTGACAGGTGGACTAGGGAGCTGCTGCTGCTCAGTCGTGTCCGACTCTTAGCGACCCCATGGACTGCAGCCCACCAGGCTCCTCCGTCCTTGGGATTTCCAGGCAAGAGTACTGGAGTGGGGTGCCATTGCCTTCTCCAGACTAGGGAGCAGAGGGAGCCAAATAGGTCATAAGACAGCAAAGGGAAACACACAATCCTAGGAGGACCTAAGCATTCAAACATTTGTTGAGCAACTACTATGAACAGGGCATTGCCCTAGATATGAAAGATACAGCAGGTTTCTGAACAGAACAGGTTTCTGCCTTCATGGAGCTTTCAGTTCAGAATAGCAGACATGTAATTTCAAATGTGATATGTGGAAGAAAAAGAAAAGAGTACTATAAGAGACCATCATATCCGATACATTTCTGGTGGCTTGATCACAGCCTGTTACACAGCAGGCACTCCCTGTCTGAAAAGATGTGGAAGAGAAAGGGAGGTCAGGGAAGGAGAAAGGAGAAGGGACATTAATTAAAAATTTGAATGTCTCAAATTATTTTTTCACTTTTTGTTTAAATTGGAGGATAATTGCTTTACAATGCTGTATTAGTGTCTGCCATACATCGACATGAATCAGCCATAGGTACACACATGTCCCCTCCCACTTCAACTTCCCTCCCACCTCCTACCGCATCCCACCCCCCTAGGTTGTCACAGGACACCAGGTCTGAGCTCCCTGCATCATACAGCTAATTCCCACTGGCTATCCATTTTCCAAGCTATAAACTGTTTCAATGCTAGTCTCCGATTTCATCCCACCCTCTCCTTCCCCGACTGTACCCACAAGTCTGTCCTCTGTGTCTGTGTCTCCACTGATGCCCTGCCAACAGACTCATTGGTACCATCCTTCTAGATCCCATATACATGTATTAATATGCGATATTTGTTTTTCTCTTTCTGCCTTACTTCACTCTGTATAATAGGCTCTAGGCTCATCCACCTCATTAGAACTGACTCAAATGTGTTCCTTTTTACCCTCACATTAGTGCTATGCAGCTGCTGCTGCTGCTAAGTCGCTTCAGTCGTGTACAACTCTGTGCGACCCCACAGACGGAAGCCCACCTGGCTCCCCCGTCCCTGGGATTCTCCAGGCAAGAACACTGGAGTGGGTTTGCCATTTCTTTCTCCAATGCATGAAAGTGAAAAGTGAAAGGGAAGTCGCTCAGTCGTGTCCGACTCTTAGCGACCCCATGGACTACAGCCTACCAGGCTCCTCCGCCCATGGGATTTCCCAGGCAAGAGTTCTGGAGTGGGGTGCCATTGCCTTCTCTGCATTGGTGGTATAAATATTTACAAATAAAATCTGCAAACTTAAAAAAAAAGGTTCCATTCACTCATTCATGTAATAAGTATTTATTAACTACCCTACTGTATGTGAGGTGCTCAGGTGGAGTTATTTTCCATTTCTTACAGGGGAGACATATAACTGAATAAGATTTTAGCTTATGGGTGGAAACAAAGGGAAGTTTTTGAACTTGGTGGCTTCTAGAATCTCTTGCTACTTCTCTAAAACCCTGGACCTTAGCCATTAACTCTAACAGGGTCCTACAGGCATTAGTCCTACACAGATGCCTGTTGGGTTGAACTGCTTACATTAAGCTGAGCTTTTTCCAAGAACCCTAAATGAAGCAGGTGATTTGTAGCCACTCACTAACTTCAGATCCTCTGTTTGTGAAGCAAAGGCATATCCTTCTCTCTTATTTCTAAAAAAGACCAGAATTGGGAATTCATGACTATCCAATTCCTGATAAAGGAAAGGATGAGAAGTGAGAGACACCTTCAATTGAGCAGCTGCTGGTACACAGTCAGCTACCATCTCAACACACGAAACTGCTTCATGTGTCGCATTATTTGTCATTTTACTGCAGTAATATAACCACAAGATTACAAAGTTAAATTTATGTAAATCATGTTTTGGAAATTACTGAAGCAGACTGAGGGGCCTGTTTGTACTCAATCTGCTAATGAAAGGACCCATCTCACCAACAGAAAATCAAATGAAGGAAATATTTTTGCTGTACTTCCTTTGGTCTGTTTTGAAGATGTAAAAGGATTCTGCTAAGAATGTTCCCCCTAAAGGCTTTAATTTGGAAGAAACAGGGAGGAGAGAGAGAAGTCTGTGTTCAACCATGGTTAAAGAGGCCACCTTAGGAGCTGGGGAATGTTCCCTTTGGTTTATTGTCTTTTCAGCAAGGCTGGTGGTGTTTTTGTTCCCAACTGATTACTCTATCAAACCCCTAATGTTTTCAAGCAACCATAGACTATGCAGGCAACCCTTATAAGGGTGATGTTCCTGCATCATGAATCTAACACTCATTTCCATAGATGGCAGCATGACTAATGATGAGGCTTCACATTTCTATAACAATTTACAGTTTCCAGACCACTTTCACATTCATCATCTCATTTGATTCTCATGACAACCCTGTGAGGTCTGGAGGGCAGGAATTATTGTTCTTATATTTCAAATGAGGAAGAAGAACTCAAGGCTCAAAAGCGATGTCCCCTCCCCAACCTAGTAAATAATGAAGTCATGACTCTAACATAGATCTGATATTGATTTCAGTGTTCTCTCCATGGACAAATTTCCAGATTTTTCCTAAAGGACCATAGTTTGGAGAGCTATGTCATGAAAACAAAAGCACTTCCAAGCAAATAAGATGTGTGTATGTGTTTATAAACACACCACATACACACTATACACACACACACACACACACATATATATATATATATATATATTTCCCTTTTATCAGCTGAGACTCAGTACAGGAGACAGAAACCCCTCTAAGTGTTTCAAGCAGAAAAGAAATTTAACATGAGAAATCCAGTGATTACAAAATTTTTGGAAAGGCTGAAGGAACAGAAGTCAGGGGCTGCCCCAGGCTATTCAGCTCAAGAACCCATCACTGTGCCCACAATACCAAAGTCTGGAAGCTGCTACTATCACACGACAAGGCCAAAACTGCCTATAAATAATAATGTCCCTCTGACCTCACTTGCCAGCATCAACAACAGCAGGAAAATTGCCTGCATTTCACTTTTACTTCTCAAAGCTTCTAGGAATGCAGGTGATTGGCAGAAATGAATTCTCAACCAGAATTTTCATTGCAAGGGAGTCTGGGACATGTAGTTTTTAGAATGGAGTTGAGAATACCCCTCGCATCTCAGTCATACCCTCTTTAAAAATGCATGGTGCTCATTAACATTTTAAGGCTATTTAAAAAATCCAGCAGTAGAGGAAACTATTAAACTTTAACCTTGTTAAATTCAGCTTTTCCCCAAAATTATTTGACCATGGAACTCTATGCAGCAGCCCTCCATTAAGCAGAACACTCTTGGGGAAACAGCACTGAAGCAAGCTGGTGGCAGCCATAATGCAGCACGCACACACATGCACACACATGCACACACATGCACACACACAGGTGTCAGTTAGGCAACTGATAAAAATAAAATCAGCAAGCCTCTGCTATGGGCACTATGATGGGTACAGGGGCAGCTCCACAGGCCAATCCCAGTCAACACAACAAACATCAGGCAAAATTCCTTCCCTTGGAGTAATTACAGTGTAGCTGAGAAAACTACCCTTTAGGCCTAGGCTCCCAGAATTTACAATGCCAGAATTAATACTAAGTGGGAAATGAGTTAAGACTAATAACTACAGAAGAACAGAAATCATGATTCATCACTGAGGGGTAAACCCAGACAGCAATCTGAGATTTCGAAAATAACTGAATATCATTATGTGAGTCAAGTACTCTCTCTGGACAGGCCCACTGCTCTCTATTGTCTCTCATCTGCCCAAATCACAAAATTATATTTCTCTTTGGCATCTGGAGGCATTTGGGTTTCAAGCACATAGGCAGACACATGCAAGTGAAAAGACTTTGTGGAAAGGATGGAATCTGAATTGAGCTCTAAAGTCTGAGTGAGAGAGCATCCTCAGCATATACCCCCAGACTTCTGAGAGAATATCCATGTTACCTGTGATACAGTTCAAGGGGAATCCCTGATTCAGCCTCGCTGAGCACTCTGGAGATGCGCCTCTGTTTCTTTGTAGGGGAGAAATCTCTAAGGAGAAAGGAATAGATGAGATGGGTCTCAACTGCTGTTTAGGGGATAGAATGCATCTTTTCCTAAAGAAAAGAGGATGCAGAAGAAGCCCACATATCCCTTCTCATTATGACAGAGAGGGAAAATACATGCTATATATTATGGCTAATGATGCTAATATATATATATATATTACGGCTGTGAAAGTGAAAGTGTTAGTTGCTCAGTCATGTCCTACTCTCTCTGTGACCCCATGGATTATAACCTGCCAGGCTCCTCTGTCCATGTGATTCTCCAGGCAAGAATACTTGAGTGGGTAGCCATTCGCTTCTCCCGGGGATTTACTCCCCAACCCAAGGATTGAATCCAGGCCTCCTGTATTACAGGCAGATTCTTTACAGTCTGAGCCACCAAGGAAGCCCATATTATGGCTACAGCATTTCCTTATTCTAGTGGGGTTACCACCATGAATAAAGCAATCTTTTCTGCATCCAGACTCAACTTTTAAGTGGCTTAAGTGAAATACTTAAAACACGATTCCCCATGCACCTGAATTTGGAAATCTTATCCTATAACAATTTTGGATTTTCTTTTTCCCCTAACCCCCACCCCAGCCCCACTAACTTGTATTGAAGAAACTGGCAGGAGATCCAACCAGTCCATTCTGAAGGAGATCAGCCCTGGGATTTCTTTGGAGGGAATGATGCTGAAGCTGAAACTCCAGTACTTTGGCCACCTCATGCGAAGAGTTGACTCATTGGAAAAGACTCTGATGCTGGGAGGGATTGGGGGCAGGAGGAGAAGGGGACAACAGAGGATGAGACGGCTGGATGGCATCACCGACTCGATGGACGTGAGTCTGAGTGAACTCCGGGAGTTGGTGATGGACAGGGAGGCCTGGCGTGCTGCAATTCATGGGGTTGCAAAGAGTCGGACACGACTGAGTGACTGAGCTGAACTGAATACTCACAGTATATTGTTTTTTCAGTGCTTTCAAAGAAAAGGCTATTTGGGGGAGGACTTTTAAAAGCCCTAAAAAACATTAATTAGGGAACATAAAAATGAAGGTTTTTTTAAAGATAGTAACATTGCTGCTGCTGCTGCTGCTGCTAAGTCACTTCAGTCCTGTTCAACTCTGTGTGACCCCATAGACAGCATTCCACCAGGCTCCTCTGCCCCTGGGATTCTCCAGGCAAGAATACTGGAGTGGGTTGTCATTTCCTTCTCCAATGCATGCATGCATGCTAAGTCGCTTCAGTCGTGTCCGACTCTGTACGACCCCATGGACAGCAGCCCACCAGGCTCCCCTGTCCACAGGATTCTCTAGGCAAGAATACTGGGGTAGGTTGCCATTTCCTTCTCCGGATAGTAACATTACTCAGGTCCATAAAACTGGCTTTGGGAAGCTGAAGAGAAATTGGAATGAATGAAAAACACTTCTGTACATCTTTGTGTATTATATTGTTAGAATTATTTCCAATGTGATCACTATGGAATAAGAAGCTGTTCACTGTAAATGTTATCAAGATGGTTTTATACCATAAACATATTACTGGTTTAGTGACTAAACTATTTGAAAACCAACCATACCATCCATTGTCTTCAAAACAGCATGCATGCTTAAAGAAACAGACATTTCATTCATTGTCAGCTTCCTGGAAGCTGGATTAATAATGCTTTCCCTCTTTTAGCAAACAGGCACACATGTTACCAGCAAAGGATATACTCCCGAGGCACTCAGCAAGTGAAGGGAAGACTTGGGCCCAGGATGTGGAACTCTGGCTTCCTGGACTGTGTTGAATACACGAAAACCAATGCCCCTCAGATACCAGCTCATTGTTCATTCAGTAAATATTCACTGAGCACCTACTAGGTACCAGGCAATTAGGTAGGCTCTGGAGATACAACCATGTATAAAAGAGATGCAAGAGATATATCTGTACCATCATGAATTTTACAACCAAGTAGGAAAGAAAGTGAACAATCAGATAAATATATCATTTTTAGTGATACAGGAGAATGGAGGAGGCAGAATTCGACCCAAAAAGAGTTACAGGGACAGCCTGTCTGAGGAACTAACATTTGAGCTAAGATCTAAAGGACCAAACTTTCTGAGAAGACTGGGAAAGAGTGGGATATGAAGAATGCTCAGTTTGAAGTGAGCAAAGCAGATAAGAAAGGGAGTTGATGAGGCCAGAGATGGGGCCCATGGTGAAGAGCCCCATTCTGGGAGCAACGGGAAGCCATTATAGGGCTTTATATGAGTCAACTCAGGCCATAACAACGTATCATAGCCTGGGTAGTTTAAACAATGTGTTTCTCCCAGTTCTGGAAACTAAAAGTCCAAAAATGAGTTGGTTTGGTTCCTGCGGAGAGCCTTCTCTCTGACTTGTAGACCACAACTTTCTCATTGTATGCTCACATGGCCTTTCTGTGGTGTGTGTGTGGAGAGAGAACAAGCTCTCTGATCTCTTTTCTTACAAGGACACTAATCCTTAGAACCAGATGGAAACCTACCCTTCTGACCCCATTTAACCTTATTCCCCCACGAAGACCCCCATCTCCAAATACAGTCATTCTGGGGAGTTAGGGCTTTAACATATGCATTTGTAAGAGAGATGGTCAGCCTGTAATGATTTAAAACAGGGAAATAACATCATTTGATAATCTAATTTCATTTTTTAAATGTCACTTTGACTACTGTATAGAGTGTGGCTCATGAGGAAAAAGAGAAGAAGCAGAGGGATCAGGAGTACTGACGAGAGAAAACATGACTTAGACCAAGGTGGTGGTGGTGGTGTTACAAAGAATAAAAAGTGAGAAAGAACTGGGTAATCAGATATTAAAAATAAAATTGCCTAATATTTGGAGAAAATGAATAAGATCTGGTATATTAAGAAGGAAAATTCGAGCAGGAAGTAATGAATCATCCACTTTTAAATGACTTCTTAAAAACAGTATCATTTAAAGAGAGAGACAACCTGCGTAGGTCCCCACATGGTAATGCTGCAGAATTGTTTTGATCATTAGCCTCCTTTCTTGTATTATCATTGTGATTCATAGTTATGGGGAAATTCAAGAAGGTTGCAAGGTTCAGTTATGATAGGCCATTAAATATACAAATGTTTATTAGAATATGTATTAGGTTCCTATCGCTACGTAACAAATTTCCACAAAATTAGCAGCTTAAAACAATACCTATTTGTTATTTCACCATTTATGTAGCTCAGAAGCCCAGACATCTAGCTCAGTGGGTCTCCTGCTCAGAGTCTCCTGAGGCTGAAATCAAGTTGTCGGCTGAGCCGGGTTCCTGTCTAGACCTCAGCTCATTCAGACTCACATAGTTGTTGGCAGAATCCCGTTCCTTGTGGCTGCATGACTGAGGCCCATGTTTATTACTGATTAACAGCTGGGGTACACTTTTCATCTCCTACAAGATGCTTTTGGCTCTTCTTTTAAGGGCTCCCCAAATTAGATCAGGCCTACCTGCTAATCTCCCCATTGATTAACTTATGAGTGACCTTGATTACATCTGCAAAGCTCTTTTTGCCATATGAAAGTGAAAGTGAAGTCGCTCAGTCATGTCCAAGTTTTTGCGACCCCATGGACTGTAGCCCACCAGGTTCCTTCATCCATGGAATCCATATAATACAACATAAACCCCCGAGCAATATTTCATAATAGTCACAACTTTCACCCACACTCAGTGGGAAGGAATTGTATAAGGGCAAAGGTTCCCAGGCAGCATCCTACCCTGTTGACCACAGAATATCACCAAATCCTTGAACCTTGTATAAAGGTTTCCCATCACCAAAATCTCTTGTCATGCAATTCTTCACAAGATAATCTGTTGAAAATCACAAAGGTTAAAATAGAAAAAAGGCAATATACATGCTTGAAAAATGAATCTGTTTAAAACACCCATGCTTGTAAAAGTTCAGCTTCTCAACTGGTCCATAATGGCTCTTTCAGTCCATTTCAATTGTCTTCTATACTGCTTATACTTCTATACTATACTTATACAGTATAAGTACACTGTATACAATACAAAAATTCTATACTTCAACTTCTTCTAACTTGGCTTCCTTTCTAGAGAGTGTGTGCTCAGTCGAATCAGACTCTTTGAGACTCCAGGCTCCTCTGTGCATGGGATTTTTCCAGGCAAGATTACTGGAGTTAGTTGTCATTTTCTCTTCCAGGGGATCTTCCTGACCCAGGGATCGAACCCACATTTCCTGCATTGGCAGGTGGATTCTTTATCGCTGAGTCACTGGGGAAGCACTTTCTAGAGAGTACTGCTCTCTAACTTTTGTTTATCCTTCAATAAAGCAGCAAGAACACATCTCCCTGTAAAAGGGACAGTTCTTCCTATCTGCTCTAGGCTAGATTGGCTAACCTGAGGGGCAAACATATAGACAATCATTAGCTCACCAAGGAGTACTTTAGAAAATCTAAGAAGGAAACTTGAGATAGGAAAAGGTGACCAAAGATGAACTAGAGGGTCCAGAAAAACATTTATGGAGGGTGATCTGGAATAGGACATGTGAGGTAAGGAGCCAGAAGATGTACTTATATTGACTAGCCAGCTTTTTCGCAGCCTCACCATCAAAAATATCAAAATTGAAACTGAACTTCTGCAGAGTGAGAGGAGACTATGGGATGGACATACTGTCTATCTCATCTTTGTGATTTCATCCCAGTGGGCAATGTTTGATGACCACTCTCCTATCTCAGTATCCAGGGAACACCAACTCCACAGGGCTTGGGCATCCTGGCTGTCACTTTATCCTGCCCCCATGGTCAGAAAGAGCAGACATCCTCTAACTCCAGCCATACCACAAGTCCAATTTCTCTGACATGACTTCCAAAATCACAGAGCCAGGTGTCACCCCTGAGAATAAACCCTGAAATTTCTATAGTCTGTTGTATATTTCCATAGTCTACAATTATTATTGAGGACTTACTATATACTAGCTGTAAATACAAAAGTTAGCAAGCTATACTCCAATAAAAATTAATTTTAAGACAATAAAATAAAAAGGGAACAATATATAAAATGCTCTGCTCTTACGGGGTCTACAACCTAGTGGAGAGAGATGAAAAATAAACAGTATGATAAAAGCAAGATCAATTTAGACAATAGCACTAGAAGGAAATTAAACAGGGTCAAAAGATCCTGTGGAGTGGGAGAGAGAAGCGCTCTTGGAGGAGACGACATTTGAACTAAAAATCTAAATCCTGACAAGTATCCGGCTTGGGGAGAGCTGGTAAAGAGGAGAAGGATGGGGCATAGGAGAGTGTTCCCAGCAGAGATAAGAGAGGGTTGCAGTGAACTTGACAATGGAAGAAAAGAAGGCAATCCCTATGGCTGTAGCACAGTATATGAGGCAAAGGAAGTGAGGAAATTACAGAGCTGAGCACAGGCTAGCTCACGATGGATCTTTTATAGGTTTTAGGGAGATCTTGAATTTTAGATCCTAAATTATATCAAAATTACTTCATGCATCATCTTTCCCCAAACTATTCTTGTTAAATTTCCCATCTCTGTCAAACATATTTTACTTCCATTCTTCCTATCACCTGGCTCAAAATTTAAGCTTTAACTTGACTTCTTATGTCACTTCACCTTTCATAGTCTATCAGATGTATCAATTCCCCCCTGCTCCTTTCACCCCCTCATCCTTTTACAGTCCCACATGATCATTCTTTGCAGATCTTCCCCACCTCATGCCTGGACTATTGCAGTAGCACCCTATCTGGTCCTCTTACTTTCATTTCTCCTTGTATCAATCCATCAAACAGGATTACCATGATTATTGTCTTAAATCTTCATATTGATAAAGTTACTCCCCTGTTTACAACCTTCCAGTGGATATCTGACTCAAAAGATCAATACCAAATCCTTGATAGGGGATAAGTTAAGCCCCTGCATAACTTGAACTTGATGTGAAGGAGAGACCTTCCCTCTCCATACTCCCTCTTCTTAAAAGTGAAGGTTAGGTGAAAGTGTTAGTCACTCAGTCGTGTCTGACTCTGCGACCCTATGGACTGTAACCCACCAGGTTCCTCTGTTCATGGAATTTTCCAGGCAAGTATACTGGAGTGGGTTGCCATTTCCTTCTCCAGGGGATCTTCCTGACCCAGGGATTGAATCTGGGTCTCCTGCACTGCAGGCAGATTCTTTACCATCTGAGCTGCCAGGGAAGCCCACTCCCTCTTCTTCTCTCTCCCAAACACAGCTTGTTCCCATTCTCCTTCTTGGCTTTTCTCACATTGTTGCTTTCTTTGGATGCCCCGTCTTTACAAGTCTAAAATCTATTCTGTAGAATCCAGCTCAACATCCAGCTCTTTCCTCTCTCAGTATCTACAGCAGTTTTCAAAGCGTACTCCTGGGAGTCTGACATCCTGCTTAAGCATCTTTGAATTCCTCCTTTCCTGACTATAGCCCGGTGAGGCCAGATTTTCTCCATGTACTTCAAGCAAAGCAACATATCACAACAGATAGACTGCAGAAGCAGACAGTAAGCCAGGCATTAATGAGATTGGTAAAAAAATATATAAAATAATGTCACTTTTCTCATTATTTTGTTTGTTTTGAAAATGCCAAATAAAAGCAAAACCGGGCTTAGATAAGACTATAGCTATAGCAATGAGGGACCAGCAAGTGTCTCAATCTCAGACAGACAAAGGCTCCTCTTCTATAGGGAGGGGTTAGCAGGGCCAGTAGAGACGTTGTGGGAGAGGAGGACAAGTCGATGGAGTCAGCACTTCAACAAGAAATGCTTTTTTTTTGTAGCCTGCCAGTTCTCAGAATGACCTCTTAAGGGGGAGGCAGGAATGGCCCACACCTTAGTGCTTTGGTGTACGCTCAAATTTGGAGGCAAGCCAAAATTTAAGGGCCTGTGGGGGTATGAGAGAGGCCTGATTAAAATTTGGTCAAGCCAATATTCAGTGGATAAGTAACAGGTGATTATGAGCCTTTGATTAAAAAGTATGGTTATTTTTCATGAAATAATTTTATGTTTACTTCTAATAGGTTTATTATTTTGAAATTAATATATAAATATGTTTAGATACCTTATTTTTATACTAAATGTTATATATTGTTAATGTTTATAGATATAACCCACATATAAACAAAAGCCCTTTGAGGTCCTCAAAAATTTTTAAGAGCATAGAGGGATTCTGAGATCAAAGGGTTCAAGAACCATTGCTCTGGATCTCTCCTAACTGTGCCCATTAATCACAGAACAATGGTGTGACTCTGAGATCTGTCAGATCAATCTCTTCATGATATACATGAAGAAAGACTTTGGGAGGCTGTGTGACTTGCCCAAGACCACAGTCAATATAAGGCCCCACTGAGATGAAATACTGAACTCCTGCTTTCTAATCCTATGTCTACCCTACTGTTGCTACTTTGTTTTTCAGATGGGTGTCTAAGTTGTAGCCAACTTTTGAGATCAAGCCTGTCTTTAACTTCTCTCATGAACTTCAGAGCATCTAACACACACTCCTAATAATCATACGATAGGTTCTGCAAATTCCTGTTGGACAAATGGATACAGAAAGGAAGGAAGGGAGGAAGGAAGAGGAGGGAGGGAGGGAGGGAAGAAGAGAGGAAGGGGAGGGAGGAAGGGAGGGGGCTTTTGCAGACCCACAGGCCTTGAAACCACTGCTGTCTTCCAACAATCAGATCAGATCAGATCAGTCGCTCAGCGTGTCTGACTCTATGTGACCCCATGAATCACAGCACGCCAGGCCTCCCTGTCCATCACCAACTCCCAGAGTTCACTCAGACTCACGTCCATCGAGTCAGTGATGCCATCCAGCCATCTCATCCTCTGTCGTCCCCTTCTCCTCTTGCCCCCAATCCTCCCAGCATCAGAGTCTTTTCCAATGAGTCAACTCTTCGCATGAGGTGGCCAAAGTACTGGAGTTTCAGCTTTAGCATCAGTCCTTCCAAAGAAATCCCAGGGTTGATCTCCTTCAGAATAGACTGGTTGGATCTCCTTGCAGTCCAAGGGACTCTCAAGAGTCTTCTCCAACACCACAGTTCAAAAGCATCAATTCTTCGGCACTCAGCCTTCTTCACAGTCCAACTCTCACATACATACATGACCACAGGAAAAACCATAGCCTTGACTAGATGAACCTTTGTTGGTTAAGTAATGTCTCTGCTTTTGAATATGCTATCTAGGTTGGTCATAACTTTCCTTCTAAGGAGTAAGCGTCTTTTAATTTCATGGCTGCAGTCACCATCTGCAGTGATTTACCTACACCTATATCATTCCACACACATTAATCTCCTAGTAGTTATTTCTAGACTTCTGGGGCCCCAGAAATCTGTCCTAACAAAAACTCCCAAATACCCCTGAAAGGTTTACTCTGCAGCCTGGAGTAGCCAAAGGCAGGCCTGCAGAAGCGGCATGGTTTGTCACTGCCCTGAGTTGCACAGCCTGCCAAGGCCAGAGCAGGAATGTGGCTGATGCTCTGCTCTGTCCCACTTTGTTACTCACACCGCCTGTGGCTTCACAGAGTCCTGAGTCCTGCAGTGGTTCAACTGGACCAGAGGGAAAAGGGAGATGGAGGAGTGTGTCAACACAGACAAGAGCTTCTCCAGTCAGGGGGTGCTGGAGCAGAGCCCCAGGGGGTGGGGAGGCAGGTCAGAGGAACAGATGGCAGCCATTAGAACAGGCTGCTTTTAAAGAGCAAAAGAAACAAGAAAGGCTATCAATCTTCTAAGAAAAAGGAAGGATAAGCTAGGAAATAATTAGGGGAAAATAATATCTTAACAAAAGAAAACCATCTCCTCCCTATTTTAAGGGATATAGACTTGCATAGGCTGTAGTCAGACCTTGTTCCATAGTCCCAGGAAAATTATCCAGACCTTGGGTCTTAGAAATTGGAATGTAAAGCTGGGAGCTTGTGGGTGGAGGGATTAGCTTGGATCCAATTGTTGACCACTTCACCACCACAGATGAGGGCTTCAGAGCATGACCATACCGTGTAGGAGGTGATTCAATAATCATTTGTTTTCCACAGTCAAGTCTACACCAGCTAAATTTAGCCAGAGATTAATGAATCCTGTTCAAGGTGCTGGGAAACTACATAAAGCTCACAGATCTGTCTCATTTCTCCACTACCTTCCCTCAGTTCACAGAGGACTCCAAAAACTTTCTCAAGTCCATATGTTAGGTCATCTTCCACACTGCTGTCACCCAGGGTCCAAGCTACCATTGTTGCTCATTGCATCAACCAGAACCCAGTGAGAAAAATGAAGTCCAGCTCTGATTGGAAGGAATTTAATATAGGGGCTAGTTAGTAAGGTTTTGGAAGAGCTGAAAAGCCAAACAGGGTGTGATGAGGCAACCCAGAGATCAGCAACTACAGTGGGGAGGTACTATTGCCTCCGGGATTGGACATGCTGAGGAAGAGATAGCACCGCTACTGTCTGAGAACGAGAGACACTGGTTAGAAATGAGAACCATGAAGAACAGCATCCAGCAGAATCAGAGCCCACAAACAATGGGACTGCCCAGTGGGTCTGTCCAGGGGGCTGCCAGGGGACAGCTGGTACCAAAATGACTAACACTGCTAGGGATGCACCACAAAGAAGGGACAAGAGGGACTGTCCTGTATTCTCCCTTCCTCTAGCTCTGTCATTTCCTTCCAACTTTCTTTTGGATAGACTGGACCACCCAAAAGGCTGAACCATGCAAAAGGGAGTTTGCCAAAGAGTTTGGGAAATAGACTTTTCTTTTTCATGAGAAGGCTGGAGAATGGATTTAAGAATCAACAGGCAAATGATGAACAAGTAAATCGGTAACCTCATGGAAATTTCCTCCTAACTGGTCTCCTGGCTTTTACTTTTGCTTCTCTTTCATCCTTTTTCTGGGGAAACAATGGAAACAGTAACAGACTTTATTTTCTTGGGCTTCAAAATCACTGCAGATGGTGACTGCAGCCATGAAATTAAAAGACACTTGCTCCTTGGAAGAAAAGCTATGACCAACCTTCAGTTCAGTTCAGTTCAGTCACTCAGTACTGTCCAGCTCTTTGTGACCCCATGAACCGCAGCACACCAGGCCTCCCTGTCCATCATCAACTCCTGGAGTCCACCCAAACCCATGTCCATTGAGTCGGTTTTGCCATCCAACCATTTCATCCTTTGTCATCCCCTTCTCCACCTGCCCTCAATCTTTCCCAGCATCAGGGTCTTTTTAAATGAGTCAGCTCTTTGCCGGGAGATGGCGAAAGACAGGGATGCCTGGCATGCTGCAGTCCGTAGGGTCACAAGGAGTCAGACACGACTAAGTGACTGAACAGCAACATCCTTTCTCTATGTGGAAAGCTCTATAAATTGGTTTTTATCACATCTAACCTTCAGTAGCTTCCAGGATCACATCTAAATCCCTTACCACGGAGGCAACCCACTCCAGTATTCTTGCCTGGAAAATTCCATGGGCTGAGGAGCCTGGAGGGCTACAGTCCACGGAACTGCAAAGAATCAGACACAATTGAGTATCTGAGCAGTGCAAACATGGGCTACAGGCCCCTCTGTGGTCCTGCCTCTGCCAGTCTTCTCAGCTGAATTTCAAGCCACTCTCTTCTTAGTCACCACCCCCAACCCTAAGCACTGCCCTACACATCCCTCTCATGTGTCAAGCCTTCATACCTGTCCTTCCAACTGTCTGAAAATATCTATGCCCCCTGCTTTGGTGAAATCCTATTCACCTTCTAGGTTTCGGTTTGAATGTCATTTTTAAGGAGAGAGAGTTTGCTGAGCTTTCAATGAGATGCAACATTCGGGGTCTTGATCAATCCCTGTTCTTTTTCCTTCTTGGCACTTCACATAGTTTATAGGTATATATTTACTTACAATTCTATTTTAAAAATATCTGCTCCTCACCTGTGTAGAAACTCAACAGTCGGTATATTGCTGAGTGTCATCTCTGGGGTAGCTGTTGCATCTAACACTGTGCCCAGCATTGAACTGCTCATCAAAGAATAGGCAGAGGGTGTGTACAGAGGGATGCTATGATGGGAGCATATTATTTAATTCATGTGTTTTTCTAAGATCCATCCACCCTCCCTTCTGATCCTTCATTTAGAAACGTAGGAATTAACAATCTCTGAATAAAGTACCCCCAATGGTAAATAGATGTGCAAACCCGTTGTTCCTAACTTGAGCTTCAAGGATACATTTTTGACTTCTGTATTTAGAAGGACAAAAAGTTTATTGTGTCCTTTGGAGAATAACTCTTGCTGAGAAAACAGGAGAATTCTAAGGCAACCAGTTACCTTTTCATGACAAACATGTGAAAAAGCTTCTCCCTTTTTATTTCCCATCAACGTTGTAACTTGTCCTTATTTTTTTGTGTGGCTGTGATTCTGTCATGCTTTGTAATGTTCATTTAATAACATAAGGATATCACAGTATGTTTATATTACTCACAAAAGACCACACCATTCTTTCTGGATGTGTAGCACATTTTTGAAAAGCTCTTTTAAGTAGGTTTTGCTTTTCATGCAGGAAAGGCTACTAGTTTAATACAAGTCAAGGACACATCCATGGTTGTAACCATGGCCCCTCCTTGTGGCAAAACACATGCAATGACTCCAAATGCCATCTCTATTTTTTTCCCTCCATCTAACCTTTATCAGCAAACTAACAGAGGAGTATGAACCCCCAGCAATCTTGGCCTGGAATTTTAGCTATGGGTTTGCCACTTTCCTGGAAGTTTCCTTAACACCCTACCCAAAGCATTTTCTTAATGGGGCAGTCCCCCAGCCTTTTTAATTTTGGCTCATTATTTTTCATTCTACTGAGCTAAGTGTGTTATTAATGACAACAAAAAAATTAAGTATGGTGTGCACACTAATCTAAAATTTTGAGTTGGCAATTAGTTGGAACGAAATGCAATTAGATGTTTTCCTTCAAGTTCTAATTTACATGCTGGAAAACATGGGCAGCCTTCACAAGTAATTGCAAAAATAAGCCCTGCTTTCTGTGTTTGTGTGCAAATATAAAGCTCCCCAGCACACCTGCTTTTGCCTAAACAGAATAGAGTCCCAGGGGTCTTCTTGCTTTATGATCATTGATATATACAGCAGAAAAGAAACCAATCAGCCTTTAGGTATAAAAATGTGTTTTCGCTCATATGCAGAAGCTCATCGTTAATCAGCATTGACTTTACCCGTGGAGAGCTGGGTTGTATAAACTAAGTCTGACAGTATCTCCTTGTAACCCCATGAGGTGAATTAAGGCTCTTCACAGCCCCAGAACCCCTTTTTGTGCACTTAGAGTAACAGCTAATTCAATTCAATCCATTAAACATTTCATGAGCACCTACCCCTTGTGAGTTAGGAGCCTTGGAGGGTTCACATTGAATGAGATACTGTTGACATCAAGAGTAGATCTAGTAGACTAGATAAGGCAGGGACATGAATACCGTCATGAGAAAGGCTCCACAGGAGGTTGGTAGGGTGTGGAGTGACTAAGGAGCAACATTCCTGAGGAATGATGAGACGTGGTGGTGTCACGACCATGTCAGTGTCCCAGCAGAGAATCTGGTTTCAGCTCAGCTCCCATTCAAGAAATTACTTTTTAAATTGAAGGACAGTTGACTTAAGAAGTTACTCTTGCAACACAAGGACATGGCAGGAGGACTTCCCATCTCTGCAGAAACACAAAGTACAGAAAGGGAAGAGTAGGGTAATTTTGCAGAAAATAAGAGCAAATTAAAAATCAAGTATTATGTGTTTTCTGCAAATAGCAGATAGACAGATGAAAGCAATATTTTATTGCAGATGTGGAATCAAATGGCAAGGGACACACAGAAAGAATTCACGAGCTTGTAGAACTTAGATGATACAAAGAAGAAAAAAATATATATCCAGCACAGAATAGAAAACTTTCTGTTGGCCACACTGCTGAGTGGTTTATTAGTTCCTTAGTGAGGAGAAAACAGGTCAACATCAGAATCCCCCCATATATAATGTATAATTCCTTCTGTACAAATGATTCGCTTGCTTGCTGCACATAGTTCTCATTACTTAGAACTATGTGTAGGTTCTAAGGTTTGGTTATTTTTTACTTATTTACACCCCATATTGTTTCAAAGCAGCCAACATTGTATTATCATCATAAATCCCTAAGATAAAGAGCACCATTTAGATTTTTTCATCTATGTGGAATTCTAAACTGGATGTATCTCACCTGACAACAGAGATCAAGACTTCAATGCTCAGAGTTTGTAAAAACCACACAAGTAACACATTGCATTATATCTGCAGACAGTCAAGACTTCCTTGTGCCTAAGTGTGCTATAAGTTACAAAAGTGCATAGTTTTGCCAAATGCTGTAGCCAAGATATAAACAAAGAAAACAAGTAACTACAGTTGGAGGAATCAAGGAGAACCTCATGTGGGGAGTACCTCTTAAAGGAGGATGGGAAGGTAGGAAGAGAAGCATTTCTGACATGGGAATGGCGTGAGCAAAGCTATGGAGGTAGGATATTACCTGGCTGTATGCACTGTAGAAAAGAAGAAAATAGAGAAATACTTCACTATTTATGTCCTCATTTTTAAGTCTTTGCTCTTTTTACATAGAGGGAATACTTTCATAGGAGATGAAAGATTCCACAGTATCTATTTCCCTATGACAGGTAATGAGATGCTAATGAAGCCAGCCTCATACTAGATAGAGAAAGTCTACCAGCACAGTTATGAGTTATGGAAGGATTTCAGAGAGAAAAATTCTTCTTTAAAATGTCTTCACACCTCCTCAATGTGGTGTTGGAGAAGACTCTTGAGAATTCCTTGGACTGCAAGGAGATCAAACCAGTCAATCCTAAAGGAAATGAACCTTGAATATTCACTGGAAGGATTGATGGTGAAGCTGAAGCTCCAATACTTTGGCCACCTGATGTCAAGAGTCAACTCATTAGAAAAGACCCTGATGCTGAGAAAGGTTGAGGCAGAAGGAGAAGGGGATGACAGAGGATAACATAGTTGATGGCATCATCAACTCGATGGACATGAGTTTGAGCAAGATCCAGGAGATGGTTAAGGACAAGAGAAGCCTGGCATGCTGCAGTCCATGGTGTCACAAAGAGTCGTACATGACTGAGCAACTGAACAAGAACAACACACCCTTATACTTAAACTCACCTTAAATTTCTCTAATGGGAGCAAAATCTTTCATTTTACAATTGGCAGCAGTGCGTTAAAGGTAAATACTCAGAAAAGGCAACAGATTAGCTGTAATTCACATGCAAGTACAGATGACATTATTGTCTGTTGTGTGTGGGTGGGATAGCTGGAGAAAGAAGAAGGGGACAACATAATGAAACTGTGAACTTCAAACAGGGACCAGGTTATGGTCCAGGGTTTTTGTTTGCTTGCTTGTTTGCAGGTTGAGGGGGTTATTTTTTATTTTAACAAAAAGTTGTATTTTAATTGAAGTATAATTGCTTTACAATGTTGCATTACTTTCTGCTGTACAACAGTGTGAATCAGCTGTATGTACGCATAGATCCCATCTCTCTTGAACCTCCCTCCCACTCCCCTATCCCACCTCTATAGGTCATACAGAGTGAAGTAAGAAAGAGAAAGGCAAACATTTTATATAAACATGTATAAACAGAATTTAGAAAAATGGTACTGATGAACCTATCGGCAGGGCCGGAATGAAAAAGCAAATATAGAGAATGGGCTCGTGGACACAGTGGGAGGAGAGGGAGGGATGAAATGAAACAGTAGCATTGACATACATACACTATCATGTGGAAAAGAGATAACTAGTGGGAAGTTGCTCTGTAAACAAGGAGCTCTGTGCTCTGTGAAGGCCCAGGTGTGAGTGAGGAAACAAGAGAACGAAAAAGGTCCAGAAGAAGGTCAGTATAAGAATGACTAGTGTGGCTGACTTCATACCTATATGGGAAACAGTTGTAGGTGCAGAGATGTTCCCCAAATGCCTTCCTGAGCAGGGCAGGGCAAATCTAGCCACTGCTTTGGTACAGTTCTCTAATAATCACCAACTTTCCTATAAAACCCAGCACGAAGAAGATGTCAAAATTGCTCCAAGTACCTTGCTGTCATTGGTGGTTTCAAAAAGCATATTTTAATTCTGTAAGGGAGCCCAAAACTACGGAAAGCTGAACAGTTATTTAAAGGAGAACCCCATTTTTAAACACTGACTTATTTTAATTTTTTTCATTATTCAGAGGTAATCCCTCTGAGTTTGGAAGAGGGAGGGCTGTCATAGAAATTTAGAACATGCGGGACCACTGCTTAATGCCAGCATAGGAAGAGCCTCTAAACAGGAGAGGCATGAGTGAAGAGGGGCTTTCTTTTTATGGGAGAGAGACTATAGGTTGATAAAATCAAGAGCTGCTTTTATAAAGAGAGCATCACTATACAGACAGGGGAACGTGGGAGCTGTCAACTACAGTCCCACACTCTGTAGGAGATGTAAGGAGGGATCACAGGTGATTAAAAGTGTTTTGAGCTAACTGACTCCCCCAGGTAAGGTTAAGCTTAGCAAGAAGACCCCTGCCAGACTATCGCTCCAGCTTTGATCTGCACTCAGTAAGCAGCTGGCATCGTGACCCTTTATCAAAAGCATGTGTGAGTGGATGAAAAGATAAAGAAGAAGACAGTAGGCAGGAAGTATCCAGGTGTCCATGGCTAATTGCATTAAGCCTCACTTGTCCATCTGTGCACCACACGGGGTCTTTTTTTTTCTTTGTATATGAGTATGGTTGGCATAGAGCAAAGGCCGGGGAGGTCTGCACTTCCTTCATCAGTAATGTGGAAATTTACTTATTTTCAGACATCAACTGTACTGTACTGTTATATTGTCACCACATTCTCTTATGTTCCCTGCAGGGAATGCCTTTTAATAATGACCAGCTATTCTAATAGGATGATTCTTGGCTTGTTTTTAAATTTATTCAAATTTAAAATCAACAAGCAGGTTAAGAAATAGGAAGAGCCTCAATTAGGGTAAAGGGTTTTTTTTAGAAAAAAAAAAACAAAACATAATTCCAAGAAAAAATATGGGAGTTAAAATCCACAGGACTTGTTTATTAATTGGATTTGGTTGAAAATTAGGGGGCTATGAATTGGGTAACTGAATAGAGGCTGGTGCCACAACTGAGATGAAAAATTGACTACCTGCAGAACTCAAGGTGCCTAAGGGACACTATGAATAAAGATCAAACTCTACTGTGGCAACAAATAGCCCCCAAATCTCAGTGGCTTCACAAACTTTTATTCCTTGCTCATACTATAGCCCATTGCAATTTGGGCAGTTTTCCTAGGAAGCTCCCTTTCAAGGAGTGACTCAGGAATCCAGGCTCCTCCTACGTTGAGACTCTGCCATCTTGGAGAACTTAGCTTCCAGCCAGGAGGATAGGAACATAAGGGATTGGTGCATATCATTTCCATTCCCATCGATCCATAAGCTGGGGCTCATTTCCAAAGTAAATGCAGGAGGGGCTAGCAATTATAGTCATCCTGTGTGCCCAGAAAGAGGGACAAGATGGGATAAGCATCTAGCCATTTCTGCCACAAATATCCAAGGAATAATAAAGTAGACAGCTGAATAATCCAACCTGGGGTGAGAGAGGGAATGTGTCAGACCTGGAGATGTATATTTGGATATGATCAACTAGTTAAACCTAGAAAAATCTACCAGATCAACCAAGGGGAGGATATATCATAAGAAAAGAAGGGAAGCCCGAGGAATGCCAAATTTTAAAGAGACATAGAGAGACGGCCAATGCAGAAATTCACCAGGGACAAGGTAGGGAGCACAAAAAGTAGAATAAGGAATTTTCTTCTAGTAATTAAGAGATATATTCAGCATTCACTGAAGTGAAGCTGGGTAAGAGTGAAGGGACCATGTTTACAGAGTCAAAATGTTAGCTCATTCTGATGAAGAATTTTTATTCCTTATGGGTAATAGAGAACTCTGAGATTTGTGGTTTAGATGCTGGGACAGAACATTTCTAGGACCTCTCCCTTGTATTAAGAGAAATGATATTAGGATTTCGAGGAAAACACATCCAGAAGTATTGGCATATATGTAATAGAAAGTAAACTGAGCTAGCAGCCATATGAAGTGAGTCCTAGCTCTGGCTCTGTGTAGCCATGATGAAGTCATGTAGTCTCTCTGAATGTCAGTCTCCAAGTCTGTGAATGTGGAGAAGCACTTTCATAATGAATGACACTCATTATTCATAATAATGATCAACCTGATGTAACCAGGTTCTAGGCTAAATTCTTCCTTCAGATTATCTCATTTATTCAATCCTATTTATTCCAATTCCATGAAGGAGGTAATATGAGACTATCCATTTTACTAATGGAGGAACTGAGGATGGGAGAAGTTAAGTAAATTTCCCCTAATCACACAACATTCAAAAAACTAACATCATGGTATCCAGTCCCATCACTTCATGGCAAATAGAAGGGGAAACAATGGAAACAGTGACAGACTTTATTTTGGGGGGTTCCAAAATCACTGCAGATGATGACTGAAGCCATGAAATTAAAAAATGCTTGCTTCTTGGAAGAAAAGATTTGATCAACCTAGATAGCATATTAAAAAGCAGAGACATTACTTTGCCAATAAAGGTCCATCTAGTCAAAGCTATGGTTTTTTCCATTAGTTATGTATGGATGTGAAAGTTGGACTATAAAGAAAGCTGAGCACCTGAAGAATTGATGCTTTTGAACTGTGGTGTTGAAGAAGACTCTTGAGAGTCCCTTGGACTGCAAGCAGATCAAACTAGTCAATCCTAAAGGAAATCAGTCCTCAATATTCATTGGAAGGACTGATGCTAAAGCTGAAGCTCCAATAATTTGGCCACCTGATGCAAAGAACTGACTCATTAGAAAAGACCCTGATGCTGGGAAAGATTGAAGGCAGGAGGAGAAGGGGACAACAGAGGATAAGGTGGTTGGATGTCATCACTGACTCGATGGACATGAGTTCGAGCAAGCTCCAGGAGTTGGTGATGGACAGGGAAGCCTGGCATGCTGCAGTCCATGGGGTTGCAAAGAGTCGGATATGACTTAGCAACTGAACTGAACTGAATTACACACATGTGAAATTTAGGCACAGACAGGTAGAAATACAAGCTTGGAAAGAAAAAGATTCCTACACCAGATAATATTGCCAAGCTTTCTTTATTCATTCAGAAAATATATGAGTGCTTCAGAGACATCATCCCTGCTCTCAAGGAGCAATTTTCTGAGAAATGAGAAGTCAAGCACAGCACAGAGGTCTTTAACTTCCAATGCACAGGCTGGGAAGCTAAGCATAAGGTATGCTCTCCTCAACACACACTTCCCCACCCAGGCTCTAAGGGGGATCAATTTCAAGTCTAGAATTCAATGGGCCCTGCCAGGAACAGAGGAGCCTGGCAGGCTACAGTCCATAGGGTCACAAAGAGTTGGACACGACTGAGCAACTAATACCTTAAGTTTTTAAGACACGTGAAAAGGTTCTTTTTCACTTCTGAGAAGGTGAATTCCCCCATCTTTTTAGCTGAGTAGGTTAATAATTAGGTTCTTCATCACTTTGTCAAAAATAGAGCAAGAAAAACTAAACAAAACTAGACTTCAATGACCTGTATTCCATCAATATGAAGAAAATGGATAAGGTGACCCAATTTTTAAATCCTTTCTAAGACAAAAGCTCAATCTTTTCACTTACCAAAAAAACCTGTTTTTCTTTTAAGCTGATCTATTTATCAATTTACATAGTATAATATTCTTATTATAATAAACCATAGAACTTAAATGGATTCTATGAGATTATGAATATGATCATGTAATGCAAATTATCAAGGAAAAACTATAATATCACAATAAACTAAACTAGCTTACTATTTTACTTTTTAATTTCAATATAAGTACATTCTTTATTCCCCTATAATTATCAGTAAAATTAAATTCTCTTTTCCAATTAGACTGAAATCAAAATTTTTTGCTGTTGAACCTCTCTGAGCTCTCTATAAATCTTCTTTAACAGGTAAAATAAAAGCTATATCTGGCACCCTATCAGTCTCCAACAGTGTTATTACACATTGTACACGATAAAAAGATGGGGTTTTTTAAAAATTTTCAAAACCCAACTTCAGAAAAGATGCCTCCCTAATGATGTTTTTCTCCTGTTACTACCAATAATCCTACAATGTCAAGTCATTTTACTTCTATACCCTCAGGGTCTAACCCAGGACCTGGGTCATAGTGCATATTCAATATTTGGTTGTTGAAAGATTTGAATAGACAGAAACATATTATTTACTAAGGATATTTACTAAGGAGAGAGCACTGCACGAGACATATAAGATCCCTCCTATCAGGAAGCCTACATTTGCGTGATGAAGGATGGAAAAAGCAAACAAGTAAATACAATAATTAATTTTGGCAAGAGATTGTAGCTACTAGCATACTCTTGACTCTGAAAATAATCCTTATTTATACCATTTAAGGTCATCCTCTTCAACCAACTAACAGCTTCTGGAAGAATACAGTATGACAGAAGTGGGCACCTTACCAGCCAGTTTTGTCTACTGAGGCCTGGTGATTCACCTTGACCAGACTTGCAATCTGTTCTTTAATAAACAGATGACCCACACCAGCCTAATTCCAACAGAGAAACTGCTAAAATAGCCTGGAAATGTCTGGATTCTGCTGATCTCTCGCATAAAGCTGGAGAGTCCTCCAGAGCAAAACTTAATTTCAATTATTCTGCAGGGCAGAAACTAAAGACTAATGTTATCTGTGTCTACAGATGTAAGATTGCAAGGGTTTACTTAAGAATGTTGTTCTGGTTAGCTATATCACACCCATCTCAAACGTTTTGCACACATAGTTTTAACTTCTCCCCATTTGATTGAAGGTGAACACAGTGGTCTGAGGCAAAACTGAAAATGAAGACCAGTCCGTCTTAGAGAGCCAGCCTCCTCATCTTTGGGCATCTCTGGTGGCTCAGACAGTAAAGAATCTGCCTGCATACTCATATACTCACTGTATCCATCACGGTTTGTTCAGGAAAATGGAAACCACTCTAGGTGTTTCAAGAAGACTGTAATTTAGTTCATACTATTGAATGTTGCCAAAGTCATTGGAGGGAGGCTTGAGAAATGGTCTGTAACGAGTCCAGTGAGAACACCAAAGAAAACAGTTGTAGAGGTGAGGGGAGGAAGATTAAGATATTGAATAACGTAACCCTGAGTTACTCAAGAAACAAAAATTGCCTGTTGAAAAGCCTATTCAAAAGCTCTTGGCCTTTTTGAGGAATTCTGGTTTCAAAAGCAAATTTCTAAAATTTAAGCCTTTCTCAGTACTTGAGAAAAGTCTTTAAAACTCCATGGAAAATAACTATTTACTCCAAAAATACCATTTGCAATTTGAAAATAGAAGACATAAAGCTAATATCCAGCATTTAGAGGACTGTTTTAAGTGGAAGAAACCTTCCAAGGATCAAAGATCCTACAATAATTAATTTCAATTTTTGCCTTTTATTGCCATTTGTGTGTGTGTTAATCACTCAGTCATGTCTGACTCTGTGATTCCATGGACTACTGTAGCCCGCCAGGCTCCTCTGTCCACAGGATTCTTTGGTCTGTGCTATCTTCTCTATCCATTACTAAGCCTTGCTGCTGCTTCTGCTGCTAAGTCGCTTCAGTCGTGTCCGACTCTGTGCGACCCCAGGAATCTATAATTGTTTATGGACCACAGGTAGAAATATACCCATAATAACAACACTAGATAGACAGTCTACCTTCTCACATTCAAGAATTTGACAAAATCATTCATAAAGAAATTTATGCAGAATTGCTCTGTTACTTTAAATATAAAATTAAATTTGAAGGGAAAAATTTAATTATAATAAAGTATAGTTTAGAGCTTACATGCTTCTAGAACCAAACCATTCTGTTTCTCTATTTTTGTTTGCAATATGTACTGGTGGTTTCCAATTCTCTTGGAAGCTCTGCTCTTGCTGACATTCCCCACCATTACAAACACCTATGGCAGTCCTTTCTTCCAGAGCCACAAAGGATGTGTCTCTTTTCAAATGGTGTTTGGTCCTGACTGGCTAAGAACGCAGCCATCTCCACAGCTGTGGAAGCAAAGCCTCCAGAGGGGCTGTGACACTCTCCATGCCTTTTCCTAAGTCAAAATAAAGATTTTCTGTGCAGCCTCTCCTAGTGCTTTGACTATGTATTGTCCCCAGAAAGACTTATTACTCATTAAGCAGAAAAATGGTTTTTATACCTGTCATTTGATTTTTCTGTTTTCCTTGCTTTGTCAGTATTTGTATACAAAATGGTGCACCATCTTAAATACTTTCAGGATCAACTTCAAAAGGATAGTAACATGCTACATCATTCCACTAGGACAATGGAGCACAGAATTATGATCCAGGTCCTACTTCAACAGAGAAAAAGACTTTATAACACTCCTATCCTCAGCATTTCCATGAAAGAAGAACTAAAATGAGGAATCAGAGCAGAACCAAATGACATTTAAAATGATAACAATACAGGGATTTTCCAGAATGACTAATCCAAGTAAAAGCTTTAAAAAGTCTATTTATTTACATAACAGCAGCAACCAGATACCATGGCTCATCCAAGACCACAATGGGGACGCTCCGATAACAAAGTGTCTTGTCCACAGTCTCATAAATTTCACCCAAATATTTGTAAATATGTTCTTTGGAAGGAATGATGCTAAAGCTGAAACTCCAGTGCTTTGGCCACCTCATGCGAAGAGTTGACTCATTGGAAAAGACTCTGATGCTGGGAGGGATTGGGGGCAGGAGGAAAAGGGGATGACAGAGGATGAGATGGCTGGATGGCATCACTGACTCGATGGACGTGAGTCTGAGTGCACTCCTGGAGATGGTGATGGACAGGGAGGCCTGGCATGCTGTGATTCATGGGGTTGCAAACAGTCGGACACTACTGAGCAACTGACCTAAATAACTAACTAGAGTTTCATAATAATGATAAACATCATGAAACTACTAGAGATTTTGTTGTTGCTGTTGTTGATGATGATGATGATGATATTTCAAGCAACAAAAGTAAAAAGTAACTTCAGCAAAAATTTCCCAAAGGGAAGGAGGAAGTTTGTTGAAAGGGGAACAAAAGAAACGCCAATGTGTTTTGGCAAGAGCAGAAACTGGGCAATGCCAATGATATACAGCAATGTCCACGATAAGCAGCAGTCTGTTTAGTGAGCGGCCATCGAGGAGAATAAGATGTAGCCATTTGCATTTTGCTGACTACTCTAATGAGTGAAATTTCAGGAAGATATCATCAACCAGCATAACTCAGGTCACATGCTTACCCCTTAGCCAGTGGAGGGCAGGGTGATTGACAGTACCACCAAGTAGAAGGGCGATTTGAAGCTATGTTGGCAAAAACACAGATGCCACAGTTGCACAGGGATACATGGCTACCAGGCTTTCTGCTGCTGCCGCTAAGTTGCTTCAGTCGTGTCCGACTCTGTGCGACCCCATAGATGGCAGCCCACCAGGCTCCCCCATCCCTGGGATTCTCCAGGCAAGAACACTGGAGTGGGCTGCCATTTTCTTCTCCAATGCATGAAAGTGAAAAGGGAAAGTGAAGTCACTCAGTCATGTCCAACTCTTAGCGACCCATGGACTGCAGCCTACCAGGCTCCTCCATCCATGGGATTTTCCAGGCAAGAGTACTGGAGTGGGGTGCCATTGCCTTCTCCACCAGGCTTTCTAGCAGAATGCAAACTAGACTCTTTAGGATTCTCAAGTAACATGATCACCTTTAACAACTCAGTGCATAGCTTGTTTGTAAGCAACTCTTAGTAATTCTTTGTTATCAACTGAATTGTGTCTAGCCAAGACATGGAAACAACTTCAATGTCCTTCAACAGATGAATGGATAAAGAAGATGGGGATCATCTGTACAATGGAATATTAGTTTAAAAAAGAATGAAATAATATTTGTAGCAACATGGTTGGACTTAGAGATTATCATACAAAGCAAAGTCAGTCAGAAAGAGAAAGGCAAGCACCATACAATATCACTTATATGTAGATATCTCTTATATGACACAATGAACAGATTTACAAAACAGACAGACTCATAAAGAGAACAGACTTGTGGTTGCCAAGGGGGAAGGGGAGTGGGGGAGGGAAGGACTGGGAGTTTGGGATTAGCAGATGTAAACTAGTATATAGAGGACAGGCAAATAGCAAGGTTCCACTGTATAGCGTGGGGACCTATATTCAATATCCTGTGACAAACCATAATGGAAAAGAATATGAATAAGTATATATATATATATATATACACACACATATATATATATATATATGAATCACTTTGCTGTATAGCAGAAATTGATACAATGTTATAAATCAACTATACTTCAATAATAGGGACTTATTGAATGGACTTCCCTGGTGGCTCAGAGGGTAAAGCGTCTGCCTGCAATGCGGGAGACCTGGGTTTGATCCCTGGGTCGGGAAGATCCCCTGGAGAAGGAAATGGCAACCCTCTCCAGTATTCTTGCCTGGAGAATCCCATGGACAGAGGAGCCTGGCGGGCTACGGTCCACAGGGTCTCAAAGAGTCGGACATGACTGAGCGAGTTCACTTTCACTTTCACACTTCAATAAATTTTTTAAAATTTTTATGAGTGTAAAAATTCAAAGGAAAAAAAATACAGAATTGAGTCCCCCTCAAAATATATTTGTTGAAGCCCCAACCACCACCACTACCACTACCGTATGCCACCAGCCCACCCCACCCCCACCCCCACAACAACGTGTGACTGTATTTGGAGATGGGATCTTTAAAGAAGCAATTATGGTTAAATGAAGTCATAGAGTGATGCTCTAATCCAAAAGGTCTGGTGTCCTTCTCAGGAAAGGAAGAGACACCAGGAACGGGAGCACACACAAAGGAAAGGTCATGTGAGGACACAGAGAGAAGACAGCTCCCTTCGAGTCAAGGAGAGAGGCCTGAGGAAAAACCAAACCTTCGAAGTCAACGCTTCTGTCTTGAAACTCCAGCCTCCAGAACTGTAAGAAATAAATTTCTATTGTTTAAACTGCCTGACCCCTGGAGCTCTGTTACGGTAGCCCTACAGATTAACATACCCTTGAAAGAAAGGCAATGCCAAAGAATGCTCAAACTACTGCACAATTGCACTCATCTCACACACCAGTAAAGTAATGCTCAAAATTCTCCAAGCCAGGCTTTAGCAATACGTGAACTGTGAACTTCCTGATGTTCAAGCTAGTTTTAGAAAAGGCAGAGGAACCAGAGATCAAATTGCCAACATCCGCTGGATCATGGAAAAAGCAAGAGAGTTCCAGAAAAACATCTATTTCTGCTTTATTGACTATGCCAAAGCCTTGGACTGTGTGGATCACAATAGACTGTGGAAAATTCTGAAAGAGATGGAAATACCAGACCACCTGACCTGCCTCTTGAGAAATCTGTATGCAGGTCAGGAAGCAACAGTTAGAACTGGACATGGAACAACAGACTGGTTCCAAATAGGAAAAGGAGTACGTCAAGACTGTATATTCTCACTCTGCTTATTTAACTTCTATGCAGAGTACATCATGAGAAACGCTGGACTGGAAGAAACACAAGCTGGAATCAAGATTGCCGGGAGAAATATCAATCACCTCAGATATGCAGATGACACCACCCTTATGGCAGAAAGTGAAGAGGAACTCAAAAGCCTCTTGATGAAAGTGAAAGGGAGAGTGAAAAACTTGGCTTAAAGCTCAACATTCAGAAAATGAAGATCATGGTATCCGGTCCCATCACTTCATGGGAAATAGATGGGGAAACAGTGGAAACAGTGTCAGACTTTATTTTGGGGGGCTCCAAAATCACTGCAGATGGTGACTACAACCATGAAATTAAAAGATGCTTACTCCTTGGAAGGAAAGTTATGACCAACCTAGATAGCGTATTCAAAAGCAGAGACATTACTTTGCCAACAAAGGTCCATCTAGTAAAGGCTATGGTTTTTCCTGTGGTCATGTATGGATGTGAGAGTTGGACTGTGAAGAAGACTGAGCACCAAAGAATTGATGCTTTTGAACTGTGGTGTTGAAGAAGACTCTTGAGAGTCCCTTGGACTGCAAGGAGATCCAACCAGTCCATTCTGAAAGAGATCAGCCTTGGGCTTTCTTTGGAAGGAATAATGCTAAAGCTGAAACTCCAGTACTTTGGCCACCTCATGCGAAGAGTTGACTCATTGGAAAAGACTCTGATGCTGGGAGGGATTGGGGGCAGGAGGAGAAGGACATGACAGAGGAAGAGATGGCTGGATGGCATCACTGACTCGATGGACGTGAGTCTGAGTGAACTCTAGGAGTTGGTGATGGACAGGGAGGCCTGGCGTGCCGCGATTCATGGGGTCACAGAGTCGGACATGACTGAGTGACTGAACTGAACTGAAATTTTAAACAAAGTCTAAGGGATTTGTGTATCATTTTCAATAAAAACTGCTGAGAAGACAACCCTCTTTTGATTATGCCATGGCCCCACAGTTCTCCAGATGTTTCAGACCAGGCACTGGCGAACTAACCTTCTCCTGGCAACAGTTCCAATGGTGCTTTCACTTATACCATAGCATATCTTATAAACTAAATAAGATGAATTGTTAGTAACTATCACCACAGTCATTTTACAAAAAAGATGATCACAGCCTGGATGAGCCTCTGATAGCCCTAGTATAAAATACACTCATTTAAATGAGTTTGAGTAAGCTCCAGGAGTTGGTGATGGACAGGGAAGCCTGGCATACTGCAGTCCATGAGGTCGCCAAGAGTCAGACATGACTGAGCGACTGAACTGAACTGAATTCCATTTAACAAACAAATACTACATGCTACTGTTTGCTGTGCCTTAATCTAGCCTCTGATAATATGCAGCAAGATGAAATCTAACCCCTGACCACAAGGAGCTCTGAGTGTAATGGAGGAGAGAATGTGAAAAAATCATTAAAGTTCACTGTAATAATATCTATCTAAGGTGTTACAGACAGATAAACAGAGTGCCTAAAGATCTACGAACGGAGGTTCGTAACATTGTAAGGAGGCAGTAATCAAAACCATCCCCAAGAGAAAGAAATGCAGAAAGGCAAAATGGTTGTCTGAGGAGGACTTACAACAGCTGAGAAAAGAAGCTAAAGGCAAAGGAGAAAAGGAAAGATATGCCCATTTGAAGGCAGAGTTCCAAAGAATAGCAAGGAGAGGTAAGACAACCTTTCTCAGTGATCAATGCAAAGAATTAGAGGAAAACAATAGAATGGGGAAGACTAGAGATCTCTTCAAGAAAATTAGAGATACCAAGGGAACATTTCATACAAAGATGTGCATAATAAAGGACAGAAATGGTATGGACCTAACAGAAGCAGAAGATACTAAGAAGAGGTGGCAAGAATACACAGAAGAACTATACAAAAAGTTATTAATGACCCAGATAGCCACAATGGTTTGATCACTCACCTAGAGCCAGGCATCCTGGAGTGCGAAGTCAAGTGGGCCTTAGGAAGCATCACTATGAACAAAACTGGTAGAGGTGATAGAATTCCAGTTGAGCCGTTTCAAATCCTAAAAGATGATCCTGTGAAAGTGCTGCACTCGATACGCCAGCAAATGTGGAAAACTCAGCAGTGGCCATAGGTCTGGAAAAGGTCAGTTTTCATTCTAATCCCAAAGAAAGGCAACACCAAAGAATGTTCAAAACTACCACACAATTACACTCATCTCACACACTAGCAAAGTAATGCTCAAAATTCTCCAAGCCAGGCTTCAACAGTACACAAACCAAGAACTTCCAGATGTTCAAGCTGGATTTAGGAAAGGCAGAGGAACCAGAGGTCAAATTGCCAATATCCGTTGGATCACCAAAAAAGCAGGAGAGTTCCAAGAAAACATCTACTTCTGCTTTATTGACTATGCAAAGCCTTTGATTCTGTGGAGAAAAACAAACTGTGGATAATGCTTAAAGAGACCACCAGACCACCTTACCTGCCTCCTGAGAAATCTGTATGCAGGTCAAGAAGCAACGTGAACCAGACATGGAACAACGTACTGGTTCCAAATTGGGAAAGGAGTACATTAAAGCTGTGTATTGTCACCTTGTTTATTTAATTTATATGTAGAGTACATCATGGGAAATGCCAGGCTCGATGAAACACAAGCTGGAATCAATATTGCTGGGAGAAATATCAATAACCTCAGATATGCAGATGACATGACCTTTATGGCAGAAAGTGAAGAAGAACTAAAGAGCCTCTTGATGAAAGTGAAAGAGGAGAGTGAAAAAGCTGACTTAAATTTAACATTCAAAAAAATGAAGATCATGGCATCTAATCCCATCACTTCAAGGCAAATAGATGGGGAAACAATGGAAACAGTGACAGGCTTTATTTTCTTGGGCTCCAAAATCACTGCAGATGCTGACTGTGCCATGAAATTAAAAGAGGCTTGCTCCTTGGAAGAAAAGCTATGACAAACCTAGGCAGCATAGTAAAAAGCAGAGACATAACTTTGCCAACAAAGGTCTGTCTAGTCAAGGCTATGGTTTTTCCAGTGGTCATGTATGGATGTGAGAGTTGGACCATAAAGAAAGCTGAGCACCAAAGAATTGATGCTTTTGAACTGTGGTGTTGCAGAAGACTCTTGAGAGTCCCTTGGACTGCAAGGAGATCAAACCAGTTAATCCTAAAGGAAGCCAGTCCTGAATATTCATTGGAAGGACTGATGCTGAAGCTTCAATACTTTGGCCACCTGATGTGAAGAACTGACTCACTGGAAAAGACCCTAATGCTGGGAAGGATCAAAGGCAGGAGGAGAAGGGGATAACAGAGTATGAGATGGTTAGAAGGCATCACCAACTCAATGGACATGAGTTTGAGCAAGCACCGGGAGATGATGATGGACACAGAAGCCTGGCATGCTGCAGTCCATGGGGTTGCAAATAGTCGGACACGACTGAGCAACAAAACTGAACTGAAGATGTTACAACACCATGTTTTTCAAACTAGAATATTATTATTCTACAGAAGTTCCAGAAATGATGCCAGAGAAAACCCAAATTCATAGTGGAAACATGTTTTATTATCTTGCAACATCCATTATATTTGAAAACTTGGGGACTAAAACTATATTATTTAACTGGTGATAAATATTATATCTATCACCAGTGATGGACAAAAGCCTGGCTTGCTGCAGTCCATGGGGTCTCAAAGAGTCGGATATGACTGAGCAATTGAACTGAAATATTATATTAACATTTAATTTATAATGAAAAATTCAAGTTGGAATAACAGACCCTAGGATCTACCATCATTCATTTTATCTTTTTTTTTCTTTTTCTTTTTTTTTTTCATTTTATCTTTTTATTGAAGGTTCTTGGAAGGAAAAAAATTTAAAACACTGGAAAGGACCCAAACCTTCATTCCCTCCTCCCCCTGTATCTCTCTATATACTGATTATGTAAAGTTCATGCTTGTTAATGTCTGTGGACTTAAGGAATATAATGCTCTGTTGGCTTTTAATGATGTTACCCTCAATTGACATTTTTTGTAATTCAATGTCTCTTGAAAGAAAAATAAGTTCCCCTTTCCTTGCCACATCAAGGTCCCCAAACGAATATTAAAAATACATACTTAGATGAACATTCAAATCTGACTGAAAAATTCAGAAACTTATTTGCAGTTTAGTTTTTAACAGAAAATCTTTTCGCTATCAGAGATATCTACATATTTATAAAGGAATGTATCTAAGAAGCATCTCACCTCCTGCGATAAAACGAGCTTGGCTAGCCTCTAAATGCCTTTAGACACCTTCATGGGCCAAGGACATGTAGAAAATTATTTAAAAGGAAGTGACTAAGAGAATTGTATATCCAAAGTCCTACTTTTATCATACTTCTATCTGTTCAAAGTACATATCAGACTACATTGAAGTTAAAACAGTTTCTTCTGAAACAAAGAACTTACTAAAAAATAGAAGACACCAAACTGAACAAGGAGAAACACTCTTTTGAGCTGATTCTCCCGTTGTACATAGTCCCTAGTTGATCTCACGCTATTCTACATTTCTAGGTCTGAAAATCAGTCAATAGACAGATATTTAGTTAAGTACCAGATGGGTACATAGGCTAGTTCTGAGAACTGTAGGAAAATAAGAAAAGCAATAGAAGACATGCTCCCAGCCCAATAAGAGGTTCAACTGGAAGCATAAAACCTACCCTCTGCTTCTTAGAGTCACTAATGGCAAAGTTCTTTCCACGTTGCCTCAACTTCAGATCACATCTTTGACTCTCAATGGAAAGCAGATTAACAGAGGTCTCAAGAGCCAGTCAAGGCAGATATGAGTAAACAAACAGGGTTACAGTTGACATGATCTCAAATCCCAACTTCCTTTTGAACAGAGAGTTCCATTAACTAATGTAAGAAAAAAGATATAGCATACAGTTTACAGTTCATATTTCTATATACTTCACATTATTTATTAAGTTCACTGGCAAATTGTTTCAAGAAGTCTCTTTTGTGTGCGGATAAGAAACAGCAATAAGAGTAACTGGTCTCTTTTGCTGTTGTTTAGTCGTTAAGTCATGTGTGACTCTTTTGCAACTCCACGTACTGTAGCCCTGCCAGGCTCCTCTGCCAATGGGATTTCCCAGGCAACTACTGGAATGGGTTTCCATTTCTTTCTCCAGGGATTGAACCCAAGTCTTCTGCATTGGTAGGCATATTGTTTACCACTGACCCACCTGGGAAGCCAACTCCAATCTTTACATTATTCTTATTTGTGACTCTTGTTTTCATCTTTATTTATTACTTCCTCAGCTTGCTTTTCTGACATCGTCTAACATTATTTTTCTTTCTGCCACTGAGTTTTAGAAATACAAAAGGAAGTGAACAATCTGAAAATACAAAGGAAAAACATAAGCTGAAAATGTGAGGCTTCTTAAAAAATGAATCCAATACTCTTTTGAGTATACCATTTGGGTCTATGACATGGGTAAGGGAAATTTTTCTACAGTACACACCAGTAACCATGAATTGGTCCTTTTTTGACTCAGAAAAATACTAGCACAAAACTCCCTAAATAAATTAATGTTCCAATCTTTATTGACTCATTTAATGGACAATAAGTTACTGTATGATGGGTTTTGTATATTGGTATTGTATTGTTTGTTGTGTACAGAAGTGAGTGATGTTATAGATTACAAAGTTGAACCATGATATGACTGTGGCACTAGGAAAGATAAAGAAGCAAATAAAGAGAAGAGAAATAAGAATATGTCACATTTCTTAAGATCAGATGTTCTTACACCATATTTTGAATCATGAAAAATTCTTCTAGGAGGCAAGACATATTTGGAAAAGGAATATTATAACTTCAAGCAAATGTGATGTGGCAAATTTCCCTTCTTAAACAATATTTTGTCATTTTTATACAATATGAAAATAAATTTAATGGATTCTTTTGTGGGCACCTCTACTAACAGATTCACAAAACACAACTGTCTCAAGGGTAGTGTGTGTGCTGTGCGCTAAGTCTCTTCAGTCATGTCTGACTCTGCGACCCTATGGACTGTAACCTCCCAGACTGCTCTGTCCATGGGATTCTCCAGGTAAGAATACTGGAGTAGGTTGCCCTCCTCCAATGGACCTTCCCAACCAAGGGATCAAACCCTCACCTCTTACATCTCCTGCATTGGCAGGCAGGTTCTTTACCACTAGCGAAACAGCAATAATCTAGTGTACACACAGATTGATGCAAGAGAATTGAGAGCCAAGAAATAAATCCACACATATGTGGTCAATTACTTTTTAACAAAGGAACCAAGACTAAACAATGAGGAAAATCAGCCTCTTCAATATATGGTGTTGGGAAAACGGAACAGCCATATGCAAAAGAATGAAACTTGACCACCACTTTACACCACATACAAAAAATAATTCAAAATGGATTACAGACCTAAATGTAAGACTTGAAACTGTAAAAATCTTAGAAGAAGACATAAGCAATACACCCTTTGGCATCAGTCTTAGCAATGTAGCTCCAGATATGTCTCCACAGGCAAAAGAAACAAAAGCAAAAATAAATAAGATAACATCAAATGAAAGTTTCTGCACAGAAAAGGAAATTATCAATAAAATAAAAATACAATCTATCAAATAGGAAAAGGTTTTTATAGATAATACATCTGAAAATAATTTAATACCCAAAATATATAAAGAACTCATGCAACTCAACAACAACAACAAAAAAAAACCAATTTAAAAATGGGCAGAGGAACTGAATAGACATTTGGACAAAGATATACAGATGGCCAACAGGCACATATAAAGATGTTCAATATCACTAATTATTGCTGCTGCTGCTAAGTCACCTCAGTCATGTCCGACTCTGTGAGACTCCATAGACGGCAGCCCACCAGGCTCCCCTGTCCCTGGGATTCTCCAGGCAAGACCACTGGAGTGGGTTGCCATTTCCTTCTCCAATGCAAAAAATAAATAAATAAAAAGCAATCTGAAAAATGACTTAAAAAAAAAACACCATAGGATTTCACTTATATGTGGAATCTAAAAATAAATTAATTAACTAAATAACCAAACAAAACAAACACATAGATAGAGAAAACAGATTAGTGGTTACCAGAGGGAATGGAAGAAGGGGGAAACTGGTAAAGGAGGTCAAATGCATGGTGACAGAAACTGAACTTTTGCTGGGGATTATGCTGTAGTGGGTATATACAGAAGTCGAAGTATAATACTGCATACATAAAACTTCTATAATGTCCTAAACCAGTCCTACCTCAATTTAAAAAGAAAGAATCTAGTGTACAAAACTGTGAAACTTTCTGCAGATTTCACTACATCTTTCTAAAAGCATCTGCTGCTGCTGCTGCTGCTGCTGCTGCTGCTGCTAAGTCACTTCAGTCGTGTCCAACTCTGTGTGACCCCATAGACGTCAGCCCACCAGGCTGCCCCGTCCCTGGGATTCTCCAGGCAAGAACACTGGAGTGGGTTGCCATTTCCTTTTCCAATGCATGAAAGTGAAAAGTGAAAGTGAAGTCGCTCAGTCGTGTCCGACTCACAGCGACCCCATGGACTGCAGCCTACCAGGCTCCTCTGTCCCTGGGATTTTCCAGGCAAGAGTACTGGAGTGGGGTGCCATTTACCTCTTCCCTATTACCTGGAGTACTTACAGTGACAATATCAAGGGGCCTGTCTGTCTAGATTTTGACCCTTGATTTAGGCAAGATTACTACTAATCTTGGAAAAGTTAGTTAACCACACGGGGTTTTTTGTGAAGAGGAAATACAATCTGGCATGTAAAGTACTTGATATATATCAATTGCTCAGTAAATGTTAAAGAGAACAACAAGGAAGAGGGAAGTAGGTGATAGACAAATGACAGAGAGACAGATGACACAGAGTTTCCTCTTTATTCAATGTTTACTTTAAAAATAAAGTACATAAATTTATATTACATAGAATCACAAAGGTGTTACCACATTTGTGAGGTCATAGCTTAAATTTGGGAATTTTAATTTAAAACCTTGGAGATGTTGGTTAATTTAATAATTATGCCTTAAAATCCTGCTATGTATAAATGCTGTCTAATTGTCTTCTCTCTGTTCTTAAATTAGGGCAGCCTATTCTACAGTAGTGTAGTTCCTATTCTACAGTAGGTGAAACTTAAATGTGAAATCAACATCTTTTATTGTTCTGAGTATTTATTTTGTAATCAAATTCACTTTTTGATTTTTGGTTGGATATGTTCCTAGCAGTAATATTAGACAAAATCTTGATGTATTACCACTGTCAAGAATAAAATAATTTATGTACAATTTAAAGCAAAAGAATCTAGATAAATAATTTTGCTTCCAGTCATTATAGAATAACTAGTACCAGATTTGCTTTTTGCTAAAAAGAATGCTAAAACTAGACAAAATATATAAGGCAACTGTTGGAAGACACTGAATAGCAGACAGGGAAGGGCTATTTTCTTTTTTAAAACTATTTTATTTATTTATTTACTTACTTATTTATTTTGGTTGCACCATGTGGCATATGGGATATTAATTCCCTGACCAGGGATCAAATCCATGCCCCCTGCATTGAAAGCCCAGAGTCTTAACCACTGGCCCACCAGAGAGGCTCTACAGGGCTATTTTCTAGGAGAGACGGGAAACATACAAAGTCAGGCAACATGGAGATTGTCAATCTCACTGAGCAAAGGAAGCAATGATTGGAGTTCCAGGTGGCCAAAGTGACTGAAATTGGCTAAACAGGGTAATAGGAAGAGGAAGTCACACAGAAAGACTGAGGCTCAAAACTAAGATGAGGATTCATTGTAGGTTCTTGGCCAAGGTATAGGTGGTGCATGAAGCCTAGAAAAGATTGCCTGCTTAGAGGTTGAGTCATAATTTTTAAAGCGATAGTCTAGAGGAAAATTTTAAGGAGACCTCTGACTGGAGATAACAGAGATCACACAAGGCTAGCCGAATCAGAATAGAAATATTTTGCTGAGTACCTTGGGCACTAAGTTTAAACTCTAGAAACGTGATGCATTATGAGTAAGCATCTGACTATAGGATAAGGACCATACTCTATGATTAGCACAAAACTGAAACAGACTCAACCTAATGAAGAATAAAATTGAGTCTAGTAGGACCAAAAGGATTAGCCAGCACTTTAACTGCTTGCCAAAATAAAACTCGTCACCTAGTAAAAGAAAATATTATGACCTATTTTCCATAAAATGTACCATCTTTAATGTCGGATACAAAAGCAAAACCTACTAGACATGTGACTGAGTAGGAAAATATGACCTAAAATCAAAAGGAAAAAATGCAGTCAGCAGAAATAGACCCCAAAATGACCCAGATTATAAAATTAGCAGACAAGAACTTTAAACCAGATATTATAAATGTATATGTTCCAAGACTTAAAGAAAAAGGTAGTTATAGTAAGCGAGAAAATGAGAAACCTTGAAGGCAAGTGTAAACTATTTATAATAAAACCTAAACAGATCTTACAGAATTGAAAAGTAAAATATCTGAAATGAAAATTTCACTGGATGGGCTTAAGAGGAATTTGGGGCTGGCAGAAAAAGAAAGGATTAGTTAATTTGAAAACAAATCGATAGAAGTTATCCAATCTGAGGGACAGAGATTAAAGGAAAATAAATGAAAGAGACTCAGTTACCTGTGGGACAATATTAGGCATACATGTAAGCTGAGTCTCAGAAGGAAAAGAAAGAGCAAATAGGATAGGGGAAAAAATTTTTTTAAGAAATAATGGCTTATAGTTTACCAAATGATTAAAAACATCTACTTAAAAATACACGAAGCTCAAGTTTTATAGGCAAATGATGACTCAATGGTAAAGAATCACCTGCCAAGGAGGGAGACATGAGTTTGATCCTCCTGCCTCAGGAAGATCCCCTAGAGAAGGAAATGGCTGCTGCTGCTGCTAAGTCGCTTCAGTCGTGTCCGACTCTGCATGACCCCATAGATGGCAGCCCACCAGGCTTCCCGGTCCCTGGGATTCTCCAGGCAAGAACACTGGAGTGGGTTGCCATTTCCTTCTCCAATGCATGCAAGTGAAAAATGAAAGTGAAGTCGCTCAGTCGTCTCCAACTCTTAGCGACCCCATGGACTGCAGCCCACCAGGCTCCTCCATCCATGGGATTTTGCAGTCAAGAGTACTGGAGTGGGGTACCATTGCCTCACTCCAGTATTCTTGCATGGGAAATCCCATGGACAGAGGAGCCTGGTGGGCAATAGTCCATGAGGTCACAAAGAGTTGGGTATGGCTTAGCAACTGAACAACAAATAGTATTGAGTTATAATTTTGGACTTCTCCCTACTTCTAACCCAAGACACAGCTTTATTTAAAACTTCTCTTCATTATCCTAGTACCTAAAGTTGATTTTTTTTTCAAACTGTGCATGGTTATAATAGAATAACCTCAGGATAGTAAAAATTTTTCCTTTGATAGCATTTCTCAGTACTTTAAGGTCTAGAACAAAGCTTCACTTTGTAAAACATACATTACTACACAAGTATACATTATTAGAGTCTGAGACATCCAAATGTTTCTCAACACATCCAGAGATAAAATTTTACCAGCTATTGGGCATCCTTTAGCTTAGTCAAGTTGACTGATTAAACATCACAGACCTCAACTGTGACTCTTCTGCCTGCCTGCCTGCTAAGTCACTTCAGTTATGTCTGACTATTTGTGACCCCATGGACTGTAGCCCACCAGTCTCCACTGTCCAGAGGATTCTCCAGGCAAGAATACTAGAGTGGGTTGCCATGCCCTCCTCCAGGGATCTTCCCAACCCAGGGATCGAATCTACATCTCTTTATATCTCCTGCATTGGCAGGTGGGTTCTTTACCACTAGCACCACCTGGGAAGCCCATGACTCTTCTACTCAGAGATAAAGTTATTCCAGATCAGGAAATTATCCAGGAACAACAGAATGTAATCATTTGGACAGCACTCTAACCAACACTTCGCCTTATGTAATCAACATTATTATAGACATTTTAGAGATAAGGAAATTGAGGCTGAGGGAGACTGAGAGGGCTACTGGTACAGTTGAACTAGAACTCCAATCTTGTGGTTCAATTCAGTTCAAATGCTTTTGGTTGAGAAGAGCAGCGAGATTAGTGACCTGGGCTGGTGGAAGGAGTCCTCATCTTGGGGCAGATCATGAGAATGCAGCCATAAGTAGTTACTGAAATTGCCTATATCAACAGTATTGGGGAAGAGAATAGACTTGGCATTTCAAAGAGATGACAGGACCCTGCATCCAGGATGAACTGGTCTGTGTTCTTTCAAAATTCACTTAAATTTTTCTATTCACTTATAACTTGGCCGTAAAGAAGTTTTATATGTTAATTTTTCAAACTTGCATAAATTGGAGGAAAGACTTTCAATATTCTTTCCCTTAAATGCCAGGATTATCCTAAACCAGAGCAAAGTATGTAAAACTTCATAACATCTGGATGAGATTTAAAGATTTCAATAGTGTGTTCCCTGGGGTTGGCTTGGCTGTGCATTACCATGCTTCTCTAATGTGCTTGTATAATTATTATATGAATGTATTGATTTTGCAGGATTCATAGTCTCTGCAATTTCTCATTGATTAGTCCAGGGTTGATTTTATTGAAGGCTAAACAAGGACCTCCAGGAATTGAAGAAGTGCAAAAATGAATGCAATACAAAATTTCTTTCTATCTACTGAATCTCCTGTGGAAACTTTGCTAGCATTTGTCAGTGGAGCTCCCTAAGTACCAGCGCAGAGCTAGGAAGCTTCTGGCAATTTTAAGAAAAATGTTTAGGTTCAATAATAAAAGTTTACTGGAAGCACCTCTGATTTTCTTTTCCTGCCCTTTTTTATGGGCTTGGTTGTTTTGCTAAATTAAGTTTGAGGTTCACTCGCTTTGTTATAGCACCACGTTAATGAGGCCAAAATGTCAGGCTCCATCTCTGTAGTGACAAACTGCACCCCTAACCTCAGGGAGCTTCTCTGGTAGAGGAAAACAGGAAGGATATTTGCAAAAACAAAGAAAACAATTTCAGGTCCTGACACAGAGACTGGCATCACTTTCACTTACACAAAATAACAAATTGTTCCCCTCTGTTAAGACAGAAAAACCCAAAGGAAATTATTAGTGTCATAGAAGAAATAAGATTTCCAAAAAGAAAAAAATCAGAAGGTCCAAAAATGATTAACACAAAACCAAACCCACGGTTTAGAAGATGAAAATTTTCAGCCATTTGGTTTGAGATGCCCCAGTGATTATTTGGCCTAAATGTGCTAAACAGTCCAGGTTGAACAGTGAGTAATTAAAATCTGATTAATTCTTATCAGGTTAGCAAAGGGTGCTGCTTTTCACCGCCCCCCACCCCCAAATTGGCAATGTACCTAAACATTAAATTTAATTTGTCATTTTGGACATTTCACTGGCTATATTGTAACATAGTTAGAAGCACATTTGCCACTCTGTCCTTTTTTGACATCAGTTCTTCCTACACTATGCACATTAGGTAAATACTAAAATATAGATAGGACAGAGTACTTTTGAAATTTTCTCATTTAGGAACACCACAGTGAACTAATTGTGATTCAAGATAGCAACATTGCTTCTTGGCAGTTGCTACCAGCAAAAAATAATAAAATGTGAATGAACAAATTACTGTTTAAACAGCAATACTTTTGATAATTAGCAAATATACTGGGGGACAAATAGGGGGGAGAAAATCTGAAAAGAGAAAAAAGGGATTTAAATTTAAATAGAATTTCTTTTAACATTTCCCCCATTGTACAAAAGTCCATCTTTAATTCATATTACAGTGAGTAATTTGTAATGCTGTGTCAAAATAGATATGCAAAGAGGATATGCATTTGAATTTTAAATCTGATCCCTAAGTTTGAATTTAATATCATGCCCTAACTGAGTCCTGTATGTGGAATGGGAATTTTGAATCTGCTTTGAATGTCATAAGGATCAGCAATCATGCATAGTGTTATCATTGTTCATTATCTATCATGACTTGTGAAAAGAACATGAAATGGCATTAATCATTATTTTCTACTACTAATAATATACTTTCAATGCAAATTTCACCATTTTCTAAATATCTGGCAGCAGGAAAATCTTCATCGCACCCACAAACCACCCCTTCCTTTATTCTGCATTTGCAGCTGGAAGCCTTGGTAACTGCTAAAACACATCCCCTACCAAAGGAAAGATTTAGATCTTACAACGTTAAAGAAAAACTGAACTCCTGACCCTAAACCCAAATACCTACAATCATAAAATCATCGAGTTCCAGGGTACTTCTGGAGTTATCAACTCATTTGTCAGGGAAAATAAAGGCCAGTTTGGTAAACTGATTTGCCCAAGGTCAGTCAGCTGGTTAAAGGCAGAGAGGGGAATGGAAACCAGATCTCCTGACTTCAGGTTGAATGTTCTTCCCAATATATGAAATGAGCAGAATAACATCAGCTTTAGAAGCAAAGGCTTTAGGATAAAACAGACCTGGGACTTATTTCTGATTCTACTAATTCTTTGTTTTAATTTCTTCATCTAAAAAATATATAAGCTGATGATACAGGTTAGGCATGTCATTGTGAGGATTACATGATATAATGCGCAGAAAGTACTTAACTGTAAGGCTGGCAAACATAAACACTCAATAAATATTAACAATGGATATTATTATTAACTCATCTTGCTTAAACAACAATTTTTGTTCATATAAGTAACCTTTGTCTCCCACTTCCCCTCCAAATAAAACACAAACTCTACATTATATTTATTTATATATATATATATCTGGAGAATCCCAAGGGCAGATGAGCCTGTCAGGCTACAGTCCATAGGGTCACAAAGAGTGGGACACAACTTAAGTGACTGAGCATGCATGTACACATATATATATATGCATATATTTATACACACAATATATATATAAAACACTTGAAACCCAGAATGGAATAAGTGAACCTTGCTGACTTAACTATTAAACTCTAGTGATAACAAATAAGACCTCATGTGACACCCCATTGAGGAAAGCTGTCAAAGCATGACTGAACAATACTTTTCAGTTCCCCACATATCAGTATAGCAGCTTATAAACCACAAAGAAAGCATTCTCCTATTTCAACATTAAACAGCCTTGTGGGATAAGTAGAGAAGACACTCTCGACTCCATTTAACAGAGGAGCAAATGGAGTCTCAGAGAGGTAATAAGTGACCTGCCTAAGATTATACAGTTGGGAAGGATGAAGCTTAGACTAAAGATCAGGGTTCTGTTTTATCAACAAGGAAAAACAAGAGATTCGAAGAAGCCAACATCACATACTACAAGGCAGATCTTTTCCAGTGTGTCTTCAAGGCCTGTAAAATGATCCTAATGACCTTGTTTGCCTGCCTATTCAACTCCCAACACAGAGCTGCCCCTTTAGCACAACTGGAAAGTGAGCAACCATGGTGATGGAATGAGCTGGTGGTCTTTACCCAGGTCAATGTTGCATGTGTTTGTGTGTGGTGGGGGAGGGGTGCACAGGGGAGTAATCAAGGAAGCAGAGAGAGAGGGAAAGGTTGACTGATGAGGCTAACTGCTTAACCAGAAAAGTTCAGCTTGTTGCTACCAGGACAAGGATACTAGGCAGTTAGTAGCCATATCCTAAAGGTCAAAGGTGGAATAAGAGGGTCATTGGGGCTGTTACCGATCTACAAAGAGCCCTTGACCCACATTAGAGATGGAGACAAGCGTATTCACCAGAACTGTCTTCAGTCAGAACACCCCCGCCGCCAAGTCGCTTCAGTCGTGTCCGACTCTGTGCGACCCCATGGACTGCAGCCTACCAGGCTTCTCTGTCCATGGGATTCTCCAGGCAAGAACACTGGAGTGAGTTGCCATTTCCTTCTCCAAAGCATGAAAGTGGAAAGTGAAAGTGAAGTCACTCACTCGTGTCTGACTCTTAGGGACCCCGTGGACTGCAGCCTACCAGGCTCCTCCATCCATGGGATTTTCCAGGCAAGAGTACTGGAGTGGGGTGCCATTGCCTTCTCCCAGTCAGAATACAGTATGCACTGAATAATTTGAGAAGCTGTTGGGAACTTCATAAGAGTATTCTGAAGGAGATCAGCCCTGGGATTTCTTTGGAAGGAATGATGCTAAAGCTGAAACTCCAGTACTTTGGCCACCTCATGCGAAGAGTCAACTCATTGGAAAAGACTCTGATGCTGGGAGGGATTGGGGGCAGGAGGAGAAGGGGATGACAGAGGATGAGATGGCTGGATGGCATCACTGACTCGATGGACGTGAGTCTGGGTGAACTCCGGGAGTTGGTGATAGACAGGGAGGCCTGGCGTGCTGCGATTCATGGCGTCGCAAAGAGTCGGACACGACTGAGCGACTGATCTGGTCTGATCTGATCTGTGGCTGTATTGGCCTGGACTTTTGGGTTTTAAATAAGATTTGTTTATAATGTAATTTATCCTCTCAATCATAACACTTCTAAGAGTAAAATAAGACACTATTAATAACTATGCTGGGATTCACACAGAGTCAGACACGACTGAAGTGACTTAGCAGCATTAGCAGCAATAACTATGCTGGAACAATGAGTATAAACTAGGACTGTCCCAAAATGAAGACACATGCTCACCCTAGTTTTAAGTGTTGGAAGTCAAATAAAACTGGCTTAAGCAAAATAACATTTATTGGTGCCAGTGTTTGAAAAGTCCAGTGGTAAGTCTGACTTCAAGGATGCCAGTCTCCAAGACCCACTCTCTCTCACACCATCTCTCTGTTCTGCTTCCCCTCTCTCAAATATGCCCAGTCCCCCTACTGTCCCCTGGCACCTCCAGGCTTACATCCTGCATCCAAGCAACTACAGCTTCTCTTTCCCAACACTCTTCCAAAGTCTAAGAAAAGTTTCACTGGTCCACTTGGTTTTCAGGCCCATCCTTGACCCAGTCACTGTGGCCATGAGGGAATGGAATAAGCTGATTGGCCAAATCTGTATCATAAGTAAAGGAGCCATAGTACATAAATACAATGGAATACTGCTACTACTAAGTCACTTCAGTCATGTCCAACTCTGTGCAACCCCATAGACAGCAGCCCACCAGGCTCCCCCGTCCCTGGGATTCTCCAGGCAAGAACACTGGAGTGGGTTGCCATTTCCTTCTCCAATGCATGAGAGTGAAAAGTGAAAGTGAAGTCGCTCAGTCATGTCCGACCCTTAGCTACCCCATGGACTGCAGCCTACCAGGCTCCTCCATCCATGGGATTTTCCACGCAAGAGTACTGGAGTGGGGTGCCATTGCCTTCCCCACCATGGAATACTACTCAGCCATAAAAAAGAACAAAATAATGCCATTTGTAGCAACATGAATGCAGCTAAAGATTATTATGCTAGGGAGGCGGTTCTAAGATGGCAGAGGAATAGGACAGGGAGACCACTTTCTCCCCCACAAAATTCATCGAAAGAACATTTGAGCACCAAGCAAATTCCACAGAACAACTTCTGAATGCTGGCAGAGGACATAGGCACCCAGAAAAGCAGCCCATTGTCTTTGAAAGAAGGTAGGACAAAATATAAAAGATAAAAAGAGTGACAAACGAGTTAGGGATGGAGATCCATCCCGGGAAGGGAGTCTTAAAAAGAGAAGTTTCCAAACACCAGGAAACACTCTCGGGTGGGTCTGTGGCGAGACTTGGAATCTCAGAGGGCAAAAATAACTGGGAGGAAAAATAAATAAATAATTAAAACCCACAGATTATGTGCCCAACAGCAACTCTCAGCGGTGCAACAGCCCAGATGCTCGCATCCCCCACTAGCAAGTGGGGGAGGGACAGGGAGGAGAGGGTGGCATTGCTTAGGATAAGGACCAGGCCTGAATGCCCTGAGGACAATCTGAGGGAACTAGCTTGAGATAGCAACCCAGACTGTGGGATAGCTATACCGCGATCCTGCGAAAAGCCCTAACCACCACCAGGTATGCTCACAGAACAAAGGACTGAGAAGAGCTAGCTAGCTGCGGACTGGCCTGTCCCCCCACCAGAGACAGGCAGGCAAGGGCAGCCAGAGCCGGAAGGGGCAATCACGGCCCCAGAGAGGTATCCTATACCAAACTACAAGCAGACTTCATTGCTAACCAAGACTTCTTGGGATTTTGGATGGTCAACATTTGCCAGGAGGGTCACAGCCAGAGATCAGCTTCCCAGAATGGAGAAGACACGCCCATTGTACACCCAGAAAACCAAGCGGCTGGGACTGGGGAGGGGATAAGTCACAGCCTTCAACTGGGGGCGACTATATGTACCAAGGGCCTGCTCACCTGAGCTACTCAGACCTGGGATGGACGCAAAAGGCAGGCCGACCAAGTCTGCGCCTTTGTGGAGTACCTGAGAACCTGAACCTGAGCAGCTTAGACCTGGGGAGTGCATGCAAACCAGGGCCCGCATCTGACAGTTCCCGGCAGAGCAACCTAGAGTCTGAGCAGTGTATACTGGGAAAGCACACATGCCATGAGTGGGGGCAAGCCCAGTGTGGCTGAATCACTGTGAACACACACCAGTGATATTTGTTTGAGTGTTCTTCCCTAACCAAAGCACGACTGAACAAGCAAGCCTTAAAAAAGTGACCACTACTGTGCCCCTTGTGTCAGGGTGGAAATTAGACACTGAAGAGACCAGCAAACAGAAGAAGCTAACATAAAGAGAGGGAACCACTTTGGAAGTGACAGGTGCAATAGATTAAAACCCTGCAGTTAGCACCGACTACATCAGTTCAGTTCAGTTCAGTTCAGTCACTCAGTCGTGTCCAACTCTTTGCAACCCCATGAACTGCAGCATGCCAGGCCTCCCTGTCCATCACCAACTCCCAGAGTTCACTCAGACTCACGACCATCGAGTCAGTGATGCCATCCAGCCATCTCATCCTCTGTTGTCCCCTTCTCCTCCTGCCCTCAATCCCTCCCAGCATCAGAGTCTTTTCTAATGAGTCAACTCGTTGCATGAGGTGGCCAAAGTGCTGAAGTTTCAGCTTAACTTCATTCCTGCCAAAGAAATCCCAGGGCTGATCTCTTTCAGAATGGACTGGCTGGATCTCCTTGCAGTCTAAGGGACTCCCAAGAGTCTTCTCCAACACCACAGTTCAAAAGCATCAATTCTTTGGCACTCAGCTTTCTTCACAGTCCAACTCTAACATCCATACATGATCACAGGGAAAACCGTAGCCTTGACTAGATGGATGTTTATTGGCAAAGTAATGTCTCTGCTTTTCAATATGCTATCTAGGTTGGTCATAACTTTCCTTCCAAGGAGTAAGTGTCTTTTAATTTCATGGCTGCAGTCATCATCTGCAGTGATTTTGGAGCCCAAAAAGTAAAGTCTGACACTGTTTCCACTGTTTCCCCATCTATTTCCCATGAAGTGATGGGACCAGATGCCATGATCTTTGTTTTCTGAAAGTTGAGTTTTAAGCCAACTTTTTCACTCTCCTCTTTCACCTTCATCAAGAGGCTTTTTAGTTCCTCTTCACTTTCTGCCATAAGGGTGGTGTCATCTGCATATCTGAGGTTATTAGGGAGGGGCTTATAGAACGTGAGAAGTACAAGCCAGACCAAGGAACTATCTGAAAATGAACTGACCCCACACTGTCCTCAACAGCTCCAGAGAAAGTATTAGACATATTTTTACTATTATCATTTTTTAAATGAAAAAAAACTTTTATTTTTTTGTTGTTATTTTTAAGTCCCCATTACTCCTTTAATTTTCATTCTTATAACCCACTATTACCTTGCAAAGAAAAAAAAGAAAGACTCTATTTTTAAACCAAACTTCATATATATATATTTTATAATTTCTGTGACTTTGTGTTATTTTTTGTTTGTTTGTTTGTTGTTGTTGTTGTTTTTTGTTGTGTTTTCATTTTTCTTTAATATTGTATTTTTGAGAATCTAACCTCTACTTAAGATTTTTAATCTTTGCTTTTTGGTATTTGCTATTACCTTTGTTGGAGAAGGCGATGGCACCCCACTCCAGTACTCTTGCCTGGAAAATCCCATGGATGGAGGAGCCTGGTAGGCTGCAGTCCATGGGGTTGTGAAGAGTCAGACACGACTGAGTGACTTCACTTTGACGTTTCACTTTCATGCATTGGAGAAGGAAATGGCAACCTACTCCAGTGTTCTTGCCTGGAGAAGCCCAGGGACGGTGGGCCGCCGTCTATGGGGTCGCATAGAGTTGGACACGACTGAAGCGACTTAGCAGCAGCAGCAGCATTACCTTTGTACCTTTAAGAACCCAATCTTCAGTATCCATTTTTACTTGGGAGCGAGATCATCGGCCTGATTGCTCTCCCCCTCTTTTGACTCTCCTTTTTCTCCACCAGGTCGCCTCTATCTCCCCCCTCCCCCTTTTCTTCTCTACCCAACTAGGTGAATCTCTTTGTGTGTTCCGGGCTGTAGAGAACACTTAGGGAACTGATTACTGGCTGGATCTGTCTCTCTCCTTTTGATTTCCCCTTTTATCTTCTGGCCACCTCTGTCTCCTTCCTCCCTCTTCTTTTCTCTGTGTAATGCTGTGAACATCTCTGAGGGATCCAGACAGTGGAGAGCACACTGGGAAGTGATTACTGGCTAGTTTGCTGTCTCCCCTTTTGACTCCCCCTCTTCTCCTCCTGGTCACCTCTCTCTCCCTACTCTCTCTTCTCTTTTCCATGTAACTTTGTGTACCTCTCCAGGTGTCCCTCACCGTGGAGAAACTTTTCATCATTAACCTAGATGTTTTTATCATCAGTGCTGTATAGATGGATAAGTCTTGAGGCTACTGTCAGAATAAGACTGAAAACCAGAAGCAGGAGGATTAAGTCTAAATCCTGAGAACATCAGAGAACTCCTGACTCCAGGGAACATTAATCGACTGGAGCTAATGCTCCATACCTACACTGAAACCAAGCACCACCCAAGGGCCAACAAGCTCCAGAGCAAGACATACCATGCAAATTCTCCAGCAACACAGGAACATAACCCTGAGCCTCAATATAGAGGCTGATCAAAGTCACACCAAACCCACTGACATCTCAAAACTTATTACTGGACATTTCATTGCATTCCAGAAAGAAGAAATCCAGCCCCACCCACCAGAACACCAACACAAGCTTCCCTAACCAGAAAACTTTGACAAGCCACCTGTCCAACCCCACCCACCGTGAGGAACCTCCACAATAAAGAGGAACCACCAACTGCCAAAATACAGAAAGGCCACCCCAAACACAGCAATATAAACAAGATGAAAAGGCAGAGAAATACCCAGCAGGCAAAGGAACAGGATAAATGCCCACCAAACCAAACAAAAGAGGAAGAAATAGGGAATCTACCTGATAAAGAATTCCAAATAATGATAGTGAAAATGATCCAAAATCTTGAAAACAAATTGGAGTTACAGATAAATAGCCTTGAGACAAGGATTGAGAAGATGCAAGAAAGGTTGAACAAGGACCTAAAAGAAAGAAAAAAAAGTCAATATATAATGAATAATGCAATAAATGAGATCAAAAACACTCTGGAGGGAACCAACAGTAGAATAATGGAGGCAGAAGATAAGATACGTGAGGTAGAAGATAGAATAGTAGAAATAATTGAAACAGAGAGGAAAAAAGAAAAAATAATTAAAAGAAATGAGAACAACCTCAGAGACCTCTGGGACAATGTTAAATGCCCCAACAATTGAATCATAGGAGTCCCAGAAGAAGAAGACAAAAAGAAAGACGATGAGAAAATATTTGAGGAGATAATAGTTGAAAACTTCTCTAAAACGGGGAAGGAAATAATCACCCAAGTCCAAGAAACCTAGAGAGTCCCAAACAGGATAAACCCAAGGCGAAACACCCCAAGACACATATTTATCAAATTAACAAAGATCAAACACAAAGAACAAATATTAAAAGCAGAAGGGAAAAACAACAAATAACACACAAGGGGATTCCCATAAGGATAACAGCTGATCTTTCAATAGAAACTCTTTAGGCCAGGAGGGAATGGCAGGACATACTTAAAGTGATGAAAGAAAATAACCTACAGCCCAGATTACTGTACCCAGAAAGGATCTCATTCAAATACGAAGGAGAAATCAAAAGCTTTACAGACAAGCAAAAGCTGAGAGAATTCAGCACCACCAAACCAGCTCTCCAACAAATGCTAAATAATCTTCTCTAGACAGGAAACACAGAAAGGGTGTATAAACTTGAACCCCAAACAATAAAGTAAATGGCAACGGGATCATACTTATCAATAATTACCTTAAATTGTAAATGGGTTGAATGCCCCAACCAAAAGACAAAGACTGGCTGAATGGATACAAAAACAAGACCCCTATATATGTTGTCTACAAGAAACCCAACTTGAAACAAGGGACACATTCGGACTGAAAGTGAAAGGCTAGAAAAGGATATTTCATGAAAATAGAGACCAAAAGAAAACAGGAGTAGCAATACTCATATCAGATAAAATAGACTTTAAAACAAAGGCTGTGAAAAGAGACAAGATGGACACTACATAATGATCAAAGGATCAATCCAAAAAGAAGATATAACAATCATAAATATATATGCACCCAACATAGGAGCACCACAATATGTAAGACAAATGCTAACAAGTATGAAAGGGGAAATTAATAATAACACAATAATAGTGGGAGACTTTAATACCCAACTCATACCTATGGATAGATCAACTAAACAGAAAATTAACAAGGAAACACAAACTTTAAATGATACAATGGACCAGTTAGACCTAATTGATATCTATAGGACATTTCACCCCAAAACAATTAATTTCACCTTTATCTCAAGCACACACGGACACTTCTCTAGGATAGATCACATCCTGGGCCATAAATCTAGCCTTGGTAAATTCAAAAAAATTGAAACCATTCCAAGCATCTTTTCTGACCACAATGCAGTAAGATTAGATGTCAATTACAGGAGAAAAACTATTAAAAATTCCAACATATGGAGGCTGAACAACACGCTGCTGAATAACCAACAAATCACAGAAGAAATCAAAAAAGAAATCAAAATATGCATAGAAATGAATGAAAATGAAAACACAACAACCCAAAACCTATGGGACATTGTAAAAGCAGTACTAAGGGGAAGGTTCATAGCAATACAGGTTTACCTCAAGAAACAAGAAAAAAGTCAAATAAATAACCTAACTCTACACCTAAAGCAACTTGAAAAGGAAGAAATTATGAACCCCAGGGTTAGTAGAAGGAAAGAAATCTTTAAAATTAGGGCAGAAATAAATGCAAAAGAAACAAAAGAGACCATAGCAAAAATCAACAAAGCCAAAAGCTGGTTCTTTGAGAAGATAAATAAAACTGACAAACTATTAGCCAGACTCATCAAGAAACAAAGGCAGAAAAATCAAATCAACAAAATTAGAAATGAAAATGGAGAGATCACAACAGACAACACAGAAATACAAAGGATCATAAGAGACTATTATCAGCAACTATATGCAAATAAAATGGACAACGTGGAAGAAATGGACAAATTCTTAAAAAAGTACAACTTTCCAAAACTGAACCAGGAAGAAATAGAAAATCTTAACAGACCCATCGCAAACACGGAAATTGAAACTGTAATCAGAAATCTTCCAACAAACAAAAGCCCAGGACCAGACGGCTTCACAGCTGAATTCTACCAAAAATTTAGAGAAGAACTAACACCTATCCCGCTCAAACTCTTCCAGAAAATTACAGAGGAAGGTAAACTTCCAAACTCATTCTAAGAGGCCACCATCACCCTAATACTAAAACCTGACAAAGATGCCACACAAAAAGAAAACTACAGACCAATATCACTGATGAACATAGATGCAAAAATCCTTAACAAAATTCTAGCAAACAGAATCCAACAACATATTAAAAAGATCATACATCATGACCAAGTGGGCTTTATCCCAGGGATGCAAGGATTCTTCAAATCCACAAATCAATGAATGTAATACACCACATTAACAAATTGAAAAATAAAAGCCATATGACTATCTCAATAGATGCAGAGAAAGCCTTTGACAAAATGCAACATCCATTTATGATAAAAACTCTCCAGAAAGCAGAAATAGAAGAAACATACCTCAACATAATAAAAGCTATATATGACAAACCCTCAGCAAACATCATCCTCAATGGTGAAAAATTGAAAGCATTTCCCCTAAAGTCAGGAACAAGACAAGGATGCCCACTCTCACCACTACTATTCAGCATAGTTTTGGAAGTTTTGGCCACAGCAATCAGAGCAGAAAAAGAAATAAAAGGAATCCAGGTTGGAAAAAAAGAAGTAAAACTCTCACTGTTTGCAGATGACATGATCCTCTACATAGAAAATCCTAAAGATTCCACCAGAAAATTACTAGAGCTAATCAATGAATATAGTAAAGTTGCAGGATATAAAATCAACACACAGAAATCCCTTGCATTCCTATACACTAACAATGAGAGAACAGAAAGAGAAATTAAGGAAATAATTCCATTCACCATTGCAATGAAAAGAATAAAATACTTAGGAATATATCTACCTAAAGAAACTAAAGACCTATATATAGAAAACTATAAAACCCTGGTGAAAGAAATCAAAGAGGACACAAATAGATGGAGAAATATGCCATGTTCATGGATTGGAAGAATCAATATAGTGAAAATGAGTATACTACCCAAAGCAATCTATAGATTCAATGCAATCCCTATCAAGCTACCAATGGTATTCTTCACAGAGCTAGAACAAATAATTTCACAATTTGTATGGAAATACAGAAAACCTCGAATAGCCAAAGCAATCTTGAGAAAAAAGAATAGAACTGGGGGAAGCAACCTGCCTGACTTCAGGCTCTACTACAAAGCCACAGTCATCAAGACAGTATGGTACTGGCACAAAGACAGAAATATAGATCAATGGAACAAAGTAGAAAGCCCAGAGATAAATCCACACACCTATGGACATCTTATCTTTGACAAAGGAGGCAAGAATATACAATGAAGAAAAGACAATCTCTTTAACAACTGGTGCTGGGAAAACTGGTCAACCACTTGTAAAAGAATGAAACTAGAACACTTTCTAACACCATACACAAAAATAAACTCAAAATGGATTAAAGATCTAAACATAAGACCAGAAACTATTAAACTCCTAGAGGAAAACATAGGCAAAACATTCTCCATCATAAACCACAGCAGGATCCTCTATGACCCACCTCCCAGAATATTGGAAATAAAAGCAAAACTAAACAAATGGGACCTAATTAAACTTAAAAGCTTCTGCACAACAAAGGAAACTATAAGCAAGGTGAAAAGACAGCCTTCAGAATGGGAAAAAATAATAGCAAATGAAGCAATGGACAAAGAATTAATCTCAAAAATATACAAGCAACTCTTACAGCTCAATTCCAGAAAAATAAAAGACCCAATCAAAACATGAGCCAAAGAACTAAACAGACATTTCTCCAAAGAAGACATACAGATGACTAAAAAACAGATGAAAAGATGCTCAACATCACTCATCAGAGAAATGCAAATCAAAACCACAATGAGGTACCATTTCACACCAGTCAGAATGGCTGCTATTCAAAAGTCTACAAGCAATAAATGCTGGAGAGGGTATGGAGAAAAGGGAACCCTCTTACACTGTTGGTGGGAATGCAAACTAGTACAGCCACTATGGGGAACAGTGTGGAGATTCCTTCAAACCTGGAAATAGAACTGTCTTATGACCCAGCAATCCCACTGCTGGGCATACACACTGAGGAAACCAGAATTGAAAGAGACACATGTACCCCAATGTTCATCGCAGCACTGTTCATAATAGCCAGGACATGGAGGCAACCTAGATGTCCATCAGCAGATGAATGGATAAGAAAGCTGTGGTACATATACACAATGGAATATTACTCAGCCGTTAAAAAGAATACATTTGAATCAGTTCTAATGAGGTGGATGAAACTGGAGCCTGTTATACAGAGTAAAGTAAGCCAGAAAGAAAAACACCAATACAATATACTAGCGCATATATCTCTTGCCTGGAAAATCCCATGGATGGAGGAGCCTGGTAGGCTGCAGTCCATGGGTCGCTAAGAGTCGGACAGGACTGAGCGACTTCGCTTTCACTTTTCACTTTCATGCACTGGAGAAGAAAATGGCAACCCACTCCAGTGTTCTTGCCTGGAGAATCCCAGGGACTGGGGAGCCTGGTGGGCTGCCGTCTATGGGGTCGCACAGAGTCAGACACGACTATAGTGACTTAGCAGCAGCAGCAGCAGCGGCACATATATATGGAATTTAGAAAGATGGTAACAATAACCCTGTATGTGAGACAGCAAAAGAGACACAGATGTATAAAACAGTCTTTCAGACTCTGTGGGAGAGGGCGAGGGTGGGATGATATGGGAGAATAGCATTGAAACATGTATAATATCATATGTGAAATGAATCGCCAGTCCAGGTTGGATGCATGATACAGGGTGCTCGGGGCTGGTGCACTGGGATGACCCAGAGGGATGGGATGGTGGTTCAGGATGGGGAACACATGTACACTCATGGCAGATTCAAGTCAACGTATGACAAAACCAATACAATATTGTAAAGTAAAATAAATAAATTAATTATTTATATAAATTATATATACTAAATAAAGTCAGTCAGAAAGACAAATACCACATGATGTCATTTATATGGGGAATCTAAAATATGACACATATAAACCTATCTATGAAACAGAAACAGAATCACAGACATAGAGAACAGACTGGTGGTTGCCAAGGGGGAGGGGTTTGGGGGAAGGATGGGTGGGAGTTTGGGGTTAGTAGATGTAAGCTTTTATACATGTGGATAAAAAATAAGATCCTACTATACAGCACAGAGAACTATATTCAATATACTATGATAAACCATGATAGAAAAGAACATATATGTACATACTTTGGCCACCTGATGCAAAGAGCTGACTCATTTGAAAAGACCCTGATGCTGGGAAAGATTGAGGGCAGGAGGAGAAGGGGACGGCAGAGGATGAGATGGTTCGATGGCATTACCGACTCAATGGACATGAGTTTGGGTAGACTCCAGCAGCTGGTAATGGGCAGGGAGGCCTGGCGTGCTGTGATTCATGGGGTCGCAAAGAGTTGGACACAACTGAGCAAATGAGTTGAACTGAACTGATATATGTATAACTGAATCACTTTATTGTACAGCAGTAATTAATACAACATTGTAAATCAACTATACTTCAATTTAAAAAATCTGTATCATAAGTCCATGTTTGGACTTGAGGATAAGAGAGAGGGCAAGTCATCTACCCAAACCACATGGACGAAGCTTGGTCTAGTTATGATTCCCCAATGGAAAATCAAAAAATAAATTTGCAGGAAGGAGAATTATGCTAGGCACGTAACATTAATAATGTTCACTAACTCTAGGACTCATGTTTGGTTAATAACAACAGATAACATTTTTTTGTGAGGTCCTTATGTGCCAGGATCCATATTAATGGCTCTATCTGGAATATCCCATTTAAACTTCAAAACAATTCTATAAGCTAGATACTTTATTGTATGCATCTATAGATGAGGTAACTTAGGTACAGAGAAAACTAAGTAACTTGCTCAAACTCACAAACCAGGACATGAAAAAGCCAAGACTGAAATCCAGACAAGTCAGGTTCCAGAGCTCGCACTCTTAGCCCTTACTCAGAGAACCATCCCATGCAAGCTATGCAAGCACACTTGGTTAGATCTCTTGGAACAACATGGGAGAGGTTTGGAGTGGATCAAAAGAAAGAAGGTAGGGCCAGTCAAGAAAAGCCTCCTCTCTATTGATTTACAGCCCCAAAGTCCTGATACAAAATACATCAGTACCTGACAGAGTGTCCCAAGGCCCTGCAGACCGCCAGCTTCTTGAGAAACGCACAGGAAGCAGCTTTATCTGTCTGGCTTCATCTATCTCCAAAACCCCAACAAGGAAGTCTCTCAACACCACTGAAAGGGTACACTCTAACAGTGGGTCCCATGAATTCAAAAAGCCCTCCATTAACAAACAACAAAAATTAACCTCAAAGAACGGAAAAAGTGGGGGTATGTTGCTGAGAAAGATTAAGGGCAGGAGGAGGAGGCAGCACAGGATGAAATGGTTGGATGGCATCATCAATTCAATGGACATGAGTCTGAGCAAACTCTGGGAGACAGTGAAGGAAGGGAAGCCTGGTGTACTGCAGTCCTTGGAGTCTCAAAGAGTCAGACACGTCTTAGCAACTGAACAACAGCAACAAAAATGTTTGCAAATTATTTTCCTTACAGCAAAGAATTTCTAATCATAGTTACAGAAAACAGACTTTAAAGATTCCAGAAATAATTTGGTTATGTCAATGCAGAGCACTACTTGGCAATTTTGAATGCAAGTGTATTTAAATATATTTGGCCATGTTTACTTGCACATTCCTAAATTAGACCTGAATAACTAGCTGATAGATACATAGTTACTATAGCTTGTTTGTAACAGGAAGATTGTTCAACCTATCTTCCTTTATAACTGAGCTTCCACAACCTTGATTTATTGGTGGGATTCAGGAAATTTGTCCCAAATAGAGTTATAGGGAATCACTTTAATTTGTATGCTAACTGCTTTTGATTTTCTTTTAGCATCATCAGTGGCCTTAATGATTGATTTTCAGTCTAGCTAAACCAGTTCATTATTATACATATTTCCCAGTAGGAAAGAGATTAGCTTAGCAGACAGTACACTTCGTTGTGCAAAGAAAGTTCTAGCTCATTCCACTGACATTTGAAAGTTTTCAAGGAACATGCCCCATGAGCGAGGTGTATAGGTTTTTAAAGAAAAGATCATAGCAACAACCAAAAAAGTAGTTAATTCTTTAATGAAATGACATAGATACAGTGAGGATATACATAATAGCTAAAGAGTTAAAGAATTTAGTGTCTGAGGTCAAGACTCTGGAGTTTGAATCTTAGCATCAGCCATTCCCAGTTACATGACCTTAGGCAGGTTACCTAACCTGTCTAGACCTTCATTTCCACACTATAAGATCAGAGCCGCTAGCAGTATCAACAATATCAAGCTGTTTGAGGATTAAATAAAATGCTGCATATGCTACATTCCGCATGGTTTTGGCTCAAAGGAAACCCTCAGTAAATATTAGCTCGATGTTGTTGTTGTTGTTGGAATTGCAAAGGAAAGAAATGCAAAGATATCTCTTTGGCCACCAGATACTTAATAACTTAAGTGAAAGTGAAGTCGATCAGTCGTGTCCGACTCTTCGCGACCCCATGGACTGCAGCCTACCAGGCTCCTCTGTCCATGGGATTTTCCAAGCAAGAGTTCTGGAGTGGGGTGCCATTGCCTTCTCAAAGGGGAATGAAATACAGAGTCACTCAAACAAGATTGACAATGTCCACTCAGCCCATTGTGATTTTTCTGCACACAGGCTAGAATTTATCTTTTTGAGTATCAACCCACGTTTGTCACAATGTCCAAATCAAGAATCAGGTGGGATCATGATTCCAGTGAATGATCTTTTAATTAATACAACAGTAAATTTTCATTCATTTCAGTTTTCTTTCTGACCCATATCATATGTGAACATGCATCTCTTCCCTACCATAAAAATGAGAGTTTTGTCCTATACACTGTCTGCTATATCTTCTGCACCACCACCCCACCCCCACCAATGCCAACAATGCCACTAATCCTCTTTCAAAAGGCCTGTAGTATTCCTAGCTGTAATTTTGCAAACTCAGAGGATGTGCTTTACATTATACTTGAGGCAGGTGCCAGATGGCACATTTCCCATTCTTATCCCCCAGGCCTCAGGGAAAATAGGACTGTATGATATGCAATGGCCATTCCTGCAGTTTCTGCCCTGATCCATGTTCTTTTCTTTGATGACACCACTGGATCTGCTTTTGGGAAGTTCCTCTAACCCACTGCACACAGTTACAGTGAGGGTGTCAGTTAAAGTGTCAACTTCTCCTGGACAGAAACGGACATATGGCCTGTATTTGTTTCCTGAAACAAATCACCACAAACTTGATGACTCAAGTAATGACAACGAATTTTCTCACAGAGGACCCCAGTCCACAATCCGGCTGCAGCGGGCTTGGTTCTCTCTGGAGGCTCTGAGGAGCAACCACCCCTTGCCTCCCTCCCATCTAAAGATGGTTGTTGCCCATGTTGGTGTTCCTCAGCTTGTAGACACATCACTCCTGTCTCTGCCTCCATTTTCACATCACCTTCTTTTCTATGTCTCTGTGTCTCCTTCTTTTCTGACTCTCATAAAGACACTCTTGTCAGATGCAGGGCCCACTCTAACCAAGTTAGATGTGTTGTATGGCTACATTTCCACCCTTTCCTCAATTACATCTGTGTGTGTGTGCCAAGTCGCTTCAGTCATGTCCAACTCTTTGGGACTCTATGAACTGTAGCCCACCAGGCTCCTCTGTTCATGGAATTCTCCAGTCAAAAATACTGGAGTGGGTTGCCATTTCTTTCTCCAGGGGATCTTCCCCACCCAGAGATTGAACCCTGTGTCTCTTATGCCTCCTGCGATGCTGCAATGCCAGGCGGGTTCTTTATCACTAGCACCACCTGGGAAGCCCAATTACATCTGTAAAAACACTTACTCTAAATAAGGTCACACATTTTGAAGCTATGAGTGAACATGAATTTTGAGGGGATGCTATTAGACCTATTCCATGACCCAAGACAGGCCAATCCAAACCTCTTTCCTTGGAAATCCAAAAGAACTACCGTAAGTCCCCTACATACATAGAAGTTCTGTTCCAAGACCATGTTTGTAAGTCCAGTTTGTTGGTAAGTCCAACAAAGTTAGACTAGGTACCTAACTAACATAATCGGCTATATAGTACTGTACTATAACAGGTTTATAATACTTTTCACACAAATAACACATAAAAAACAAACACGAAAAATAAAGACATTTTTAATCATACAGTACTACAGTGCAGTGCCTTGAAAAGTACAGTAGTACAGTACAACAGATGGCATACAGGGGCTGGCTTCAAGTGAAGAAGCAAGAAGAGTTACTCACTGGAGGAAGGAGAGGAGGTGGGAGATGGTAGAGCTGAAGGACCATCAGCAATAGGAGATGCAGGGCAAGTTGCGTTTTCACTCAGTCTGACGTTGATGGAATGTTCACATCTTTGAAAGTTTGAAACTTGAAGCTTCATATGTAGGAGACTTACTATAAAACTATTTGAAACATGTTCAATTTCCCAGCAGAATCCTGAGGAGACAGCCCCCTCGTTCCTACTACCTATGTCCTAGAAGCTTCTCTGGTCTCCTACATTGCATGACTGAGCTATTTAGAGTCTCCTTCACTCTGTGCATTACCCAACAGCTTGGCAATAAATTCTCATGCAGCTTAACCAGATGGAATCAAGTTCTGCTACTAGAAACCTAAGGTGTCTAAAACAGAGATTGCAACATCTGAACCATCTCAGTCATGAAATGTAGAAATAAGAACAATGGACGTAAAGGCCTTTTTTTTTCAGACTTCCCAATGATTAAATAGTTCTTTGATCACAACTCTTCCACCCATCTAACTTAGAACATGTTATTCCTGGAGACTTTACCTGTTTGTCATAGTAATTTTTCTAGAAGTCTTAAAAGTTTATGCAAGTATGTAGGCGATAGTTCCCGGCATTCTTCCAAAATCTGAAAATGCTGACAGACTAAGAAGTTATCCTACAATGTTAGGGCAGGCTAATTAAGTCCTACACATTGACATTTTGGCGAAAAATGATAACTATGCTAATTAGCCAGTTAGAAAACGTTCACATCTCATTGTGCCAAATGAGAGGGGATTCCTTATAATTGTTCCTATAGGATTGCCAGCTACTGCTGGGGACATGATTGACTTACCTCCCAAGTCCCATCACCACTTAACTACCAAAGAAGTTCCCACCCAAACAGTGAGCACAAGTCAGAGCTGGATAGGCTTCCTAGAATCATGGCTCATTACCATCGCATTCCAAAGTTTGGGGAACATAATGAGTCTTTGAGAGTGGAATGAGCATCGCCTCCGACTTCCTACAAGATCCCATGCCATCTCAAGATACAATGAAGCCAAAATGCTAACAAACTGGTACACGGTGAACACTGCAAACTTCTGAAGACACTGTGTAAGCTATAGTCCATGTTTTATAAAGAACATTTAGAGCTTTCAGGAAAGCATTGAAGTAAAATCCCTTTAGTAAATTTAGATTTACTAAATGTCAGGCAGAGAAATTAAAATATCAGTATACCACAGAGAGGTCAAAACTGAATTAACAACATGCAGACAAATTACTCAATCAAATACAATTTAACAAATTGTTGTGGACACCTACTATGTGCCTAACACTGAGTAGGATCAGCAGAGGATCAAAGATAAGAAATAAGACATGCCCTCAGAGAGTTTGCAGTCCAATAAGAAGGATGAGAGCAGAATGTAAATCCCAGAAATACAAGGGGGAAAAGGCTATTAGACAATTAGAAAGAGAAAAACAAATATGGTATATTAGTGCATATATATGGGATCTAGAAAGATGGTACTGATGAACCTGTTTGCAGGGCAGCAATAGAGATGCAGACACAGAGAACAGACTTGCAGACACAGTGAGGAGAGCAGTGCTCGTGCTCAGTCACTCAGTCACGTCCAACTCTTTGAGACCCCATGGACTGTAGCCCACCAGGTTCCTCAGTCCATGGAATTTTCCAGGCAAGAATACTGGAGTGGGTTACCATTTCCTCTTACAGGGCATCCATCTTCCTCAAAGACTGAACCTGAGTTTCTTTTCGTCTCCTGCATCAACAGGTGGATTCTTTACCACTGAGCCACCAGGGAAGCCAAGGGAAGGAGAAAGTGAGATAAACTGAGAGACTAGCATTGATACTATTTACATATTACCATATGTACAATAGATAATCAGTGGGAATTTGCTGTATGATGCAGAGAGATCAAACCCAGTGCTATGTGACAACCTAGAGGGATGGGGTGGATGGAGGCAGGAGGGAGGTTCAAGAGGGAGGGGACATGTGTATATCTATGGCTGATTTATGTCGATGTATGGCAGAAAACAACCCAATGTTGTAAAGCAATTATCCTCCAGTAAAATAAATTTTAAAAGAAAAATGCTATAAGAAACAAAGTGCTAGAGGAAAAAGGATTACATCAGTTGCAAAGATCAATAAAGGCTTTCATAGAGGAAGTAAAAAACAGGGATGGTCCTTGATTGACAGATATGCAGAAAAGGTTAACCAGATGGAGAGTCAACCCAAGCAAAATCAAAGAGACAGGAAAATCCATGGTCTATTCAGAGGACAGAAATTAGTCTTTCTGAGATACAGGGTTCAGTAAAGAGGGAAACATGGCTGGTAAAGTAGGTTGGAGCTACCCCAAGAAGAGCCTTACAGGATAGGTGCATGATCTTGCTTATTTGTGGCGGGCAATGGGGAGTCACTGAAGGTTTTTGCAAGGGTGCAGTCTGTTCGGCACTAGATTGAGAAGGATCCATCTGGAGGCAATGGGAATGATAAGCAGAGGTTAGAGAGGTCAGTCAGCTGGGAGTCTGACTCAGCTTTAAGCAGGAGAGTTTGGAAAGAGAGGAGGGAAGGAGGACACCTGTGCAAGAGATAGGACAATGTGCAAACCCAGAAGAGTTCCAACCCTGGCTGCATGGTAGCCTCTCGTGAGTAACATTACTGAAATAATGCCAGGGCCCACCCCAAACCAATTACATTAGAACCTCTGTGGTTGGGCTCGAGCATTGGGATGTTTGAAAAGTTCACGAGTGATTCCCATACACAGATAGTATTGACACTCATTTATTCTTCAAGGTATAGTTCCCAGATCAGCAGGCCCAACATCACCTGAGAGTATGTTGGAACTACAGACTCTCAGACTACTCCACTCAGAATACACGCATTAACAAGATGCCCAGGAAATATGTCCATACACATTTAAGATACAGAAGCACAAACAAATACTTCTGGGTCAGGCCCTGAGATGCTTCAGGTCTAGTCAGTACCCAGGTGAAGCCAAGACAGGTCCACACACCACGCTTGAGAATGTGTTAGAAACGCAAGCGCTGTGCTTGGCCAGACTGCCTCCTGGGGCTTCTGCTGCACTCTTGGGGTCCAGTTTCCTCCCTTCCACTCCATGTCCTGGTGTCAGACCTCATCCCCATCTCTGCAACCTGTCACCACATTCACAGGTGTCAAGAACAACTCCAAGAAAACAGTTCGGCTATTCCTCAAGAAGTCACACACAAATTACCATATGACCCAGCAATTTCACTCCTAGGTATATACTCCAAAGAATTGAAAGCAGAGACTCAAACAGACACCTGTACACCAGTGTTCATGTGGTGGTTTAGTCGCTAAGTCGTGTCGGACTCTTGCAATCCCATGCATTGTAGGCTGCCAGGCTACATGGTATTCTCCATGGTATTCTCCAGGTGAGAAGACTGGAGAAGGTTGCCATTTCCTTCTCCAGAGGATCTTCCCAACCCAGGAAATGAACCCAGGTCTCCTGCATTGCAGGCAGATTCTTTACCAACTAAGCTATGAGGGAAGCTCCATACCAGTGTTCATACAACATTATTCACAGTAGCCAAAATGAGGAAACAACTTGACTATCCATTGATAGATGAATAGATAAACAAAATGCAGCAAATAGCAGTTTATTGTGTGTGTGTGTGTATATATATATACACACACACATATCAGTAGTCATGTATGGATGTGAGAGTTGGAATATAAAGAAAGCTGAACACCGAAGAATTGATGCTTTTGAACTGTAGTGTTGGAGAAGACTCTTAAGAGTCCCTTGGACAGCAAGGAGATCCAACTAGTCAATCCTAAAGGAGATCAGTCCTAAATATTGATTAGAAGGACTGATGCTGAAGCTGAAACTCCAATACTTTGACCACCTAATGTGAAAAGCTTACTCACTGGAAAAGACCCTAATACTGGGAAAGATTGAAGGCAAGAGGAGAAGGGGATGACAGAGGATGAGATGGTTGGATGGCATCACCAACTCAATGGACATGAGTTTAAGTAAGCTCCAAGAGTTGGTGATGGACAGGGAGGACTTGTGTGCTACAGTCCATGGGGTCGCAAAGAGTCAGACACAACTGAGCGACTGAACTGAACTGCTATATAATGTAATATATATCTTGTGGGCCACAGTCCAAAGGGTCGCAAGGAGTCGGATGTGACTGATGACTAAGCACAGTACACAGCACATGGCATATTGTGTATGTATATAGATATATTATATATATATATATAATTTCATCCTAAAAAAAACAGATTCTGACACATGTTGCAACATAGATGAACACTGAAAATACTATGCTATTTGAAATAACTCAGACACAAAAAAGGACAATAGGAGAAATATTTTATGATCCCATTTATATGAAATATTGGAATTAGGCAAACATTAACTCTAACCCTAACCCTAACCCTGGTGGCTCAGACGGTAAAGAATCCACCTACAATGCAGTAGACCTTGTTCGATTGCTGGGTAGAGAAGATCCCCTGGGGGAGGGCATGGCAACCCATTCCAGTATTCTTGCCTGAAAAATTCCATAGACAAAGAAGCCTGGCGGGCTATAGTTCATGGTGTCACAAAGAGTCAGACATGACTGAGCAACTAACACTTTCACTACCTTTCATAGAAATAGAAATTAGATTAGAGGTTATCAAGGGCTAGAGGGAGGAGAGAATAGAGAATCATTGCTTAATGATTACAGAGTTTCTGTTTGGAATGATGAAAAGTTTTGGAAATAGTAAAGTTTCATAACATTATGTATATGATTAATGCCACTGAACTGTATGCTTTAAAAATGGCAAATTTTACATTATTTGTATTTCCCCACAATTAAAAAGAAAACAAGCTCCATCCCCACCATTTAGTTGAGATTTCTAAGCCTCCTGCTCTTTGTCCCCAGACTGACACATTACTTCCAAACTACTTGCATTCCCCCAAATGGGACACTCCCTGGACTCCAGCCTAAACTCACATTGACACAGAAGGGACAGAATCTGCATTGTATCCAGATACTTCAAAATAAACCAGGGCTTCCCCGGTAGCTCAGAGGTTAAAAAAAAAAAAAAAAAAAAAATCTGCCTGCAATGCAGGAGATGCTGCAGACACAGGTTCGATCTCTGGGTCAAGAAGATACCCTGGAGAAGGAAATGGCAACTTACTCCAGTATTCTTGCCTGGAGAATCCCATGTACAGGGGAGCCTGGCAGGCTACAGTCCATGGTGTTGCAAAGAGTTGGACATGACTTAGCCACAAAACAACAACAAAAACTTCAAATAGAATCATCCGGCCTTTAACCCCACTCTCCAGGCTACTTGGGTTGTCACATTTCCTTCAGCTTAAAGTGATACCTCTGGTCTCTCTGCCAGGAAATGCTGCACTGTCCACCTCACTTCAAACAATCCCAAATTGGTCCAAGCTCTTCACCCCTCTCAAGGGGATATTCATGACACTCAGAATCCTAGCTTTGTGACATGACCCAAAAACCCCACTTTCAATAAACCAACACTTCTAAGGGAAGGAGGGAAAAAGTCCATTTCAAACAGCAAAGTCTTAATGCCCAGAGCCTGTGAGACCTAAAATGACCGAGATGAATAGAGTGAATACATGGGTCCTCTCATGCACATTCTCTTCTTGAAACTGAGACAATCCAGCTTGATGTTTGGTACAATGACAAATTGTTCTGGGCAGATTTTCCAAAGTAATCCAAAATCCCCGAGTCCCTCTATACAAATTGTCTACTGTGGTGACTTAATTTCATGTTTTTAGCTTTAAGGAGAAGAGATTTGGATAAATGTTCTAATGTAGTAATTAGCAATTACATTAATAGCATTGATTTCCCATTATGTTGTCCCATTATTCTAATTATATTTCTCTTTAAACATATTTCAGACTGCAATCTTTTACTTAGATGAGCCTAACACCCCAGATAACCTCCCCCCGCCATTGTCCACCCAAATTGGTAATGAGTCCTGTGCTATTTAACTTCGCATCACACATTTTTTTAAATCATTCTGGAAGAGCTCTGAGTCAATGTATTCTCTTGAGCAATTACCGCCAGGACCCAGAACCAATGTTGCAGGAATCAAAGCAGGTGGCCATTTGGCAAGGTTCTCTACACAAACAGCTCCTTGACATCCCACTAATGTGCTTGAAATCTTACCCCTGAAGAGCACTTTTGGGAGATCTTTGGGGGTTTTCAGTCTTTAACAGTTTCTGAAAAAGAGCAACCCATGTCAAGCAATAACCAGGAAAGAAGGCCACTTAACAAGAGCCTGTAAGGCACACCAAATACTCTCAAATGAGAGCTAACACTCTATGTTTCATGCACTATTCTGAATGCCTTGCATGTATTAACTCATTTAATTCCCTCCAATACTTGTATAAGGTATGTAATATTATGATCTCCATTTTACAGATGAGGAAATTGAAGCTCATTCAAGATCACCTAACAAATTAGGGGACACGGTCAGAATTCAAACCCAAGCAGGCTGCCTGCAAGATCTGTACTCTTCACTGATGCTGTTTTGCTCTCTGATATGTTTCCTTTTCAGCCCTCTCATGAGACCAGCATTTTACGTCTTCTTGGACAGGTGTACTTAATGATCAGAAGGTTAAATAACTTGGCCAAAGGCACACAGCTAAGTGTCCAGCTATTATGTAAACCCAGATATTTCTGACTCTAGAGACTTGCTCCTTCTCCTCTGCTGCCTACCCAAGAATATATCACAATATCCAATCATGATGGCTATTTATGAGCAAGACCAAAACAATCAGGAAATAATAATAATAGGCTATATGGTCTACTAACTAACAGAAAAAAATGGCAGATAGGTATGGCAGAGCCTACTAGCTGACTGACAAATCTATTTCCTCTTCCTCTTGGGCACACACTGCATTTTCAAACATCCTTTGTAGTCAAGTGTAATGAAGTATCTGAATTTCAACCAGTGAGTTTTGGCCAAAATATTGTAGCAAAATATGTCAACTTTCTTTCCTCACACCTGAATGGAGAGACACCAAGAACCTAGAGTAGGGAGGAGCCACAAGAGTGAGGGAGCCTGGATTCCTAATTGACCATGTGGAAGGTTGACCAACCAGGAAGAGATCCAAAGGATTCTGGCAATAAGAAGTAAGTGTTAGGAATTCCCTGGAGGCCTAGTGGTTAGGATTCTGGGCTTTCACTGCTGTGTCCCATGTTCAATCCCTGGTTGGGGAGCTAAGATCCCACAAGGTGCGTGGCATGGTCAAAATAAAAAGTAAGCTTGTACAGTGTTGAACCATAGAGGTTTCAAACTTACCTTTTATAGCAACTACTGTTACACCAACTAATATAAGATAAAAGTTGAATGTTTTCATCAAAAACTTAGAGTAAGTCATTGATTTATAGTTAGATTTTGGATAGAAGAGAAATAAATAACTAACTTGGGTTGAAAAGCTGGAGATCATGTGGTAAGTATCCACAAAACACTTGGCAAATCTTTCTCTACAGTAACTCACAAAGCAGTTCATCACTTGCCTCCTGGCTTTCACTCTAATGAAATGGGCTGCCATTTGGATGTACTGAGTAGCATCACATGACCTGATGTTATTAAATGATCATGTCTGGCTGCTGTGTTGAGATTAGTTTGCAGGTCAAGGGTAGAAGAATGACAAGAAGTTAGGAGGCTATTTCCACTGATCACAAAGAGTGAATTTGTGGAATGAACACTCTCCTCCTACAGCTGGATGATGCCTGACTCTCCTAAAGACTGTTTCTGAACGACCAGGCCAGGTAGAGTTACCACCATGGGTTCTGAGAACATTATTACTTCTGCCTAATGATATTTCAAAAACAAATCAAAAGTGAAGAAACTATTTGTGTCTGAGCACTCAGTTTATTCTTTGTTAACATTTTCTTTCAGATGGTTTTAATTTTCTTTTGAGATCTTATATATATTAAAAAGTATGGTGGAGAGATTTGACAGAATGTGGTCCACTGGAGAAGGGAATGGCAAACCACTTCAGTATTCTTGCCTTGAGAACCCCATCAACAGTATGAAAAGGCAAAATGATAGGATACTGAAAGAAAAACTCCCCAGGTCAGTAGGTGCCCAATATGCCACTGGAGATCAGTGGAGAAATAACTCCAGGAAGAATGAAGGGATGGAGCTAAAGCAAAAACAATACCCAGCTGTAGATGTGACTGGTGATAGAAGCAAGGTCTGATGCTGTAAAGAGCAATATTGCATAGGAACCTGGAATGTCAGGTCCATGAATCAAGGCAACTTGGAAGTGGTCAAACAAGAGATGGCAAGAGTGAATGTTGACATTTTAGGAATCAGCGAATTGAAATGGACTGGAATGGGTGAATTTAACTCAGATGACCATTATATCTACCACTGCGGGCAGGAATCCCTCAGAAGAAATGGAGTGGCCATGATGGTCAACAAAAGAGTCTGAAAGGCAGTACTTGGATGCAATCTCAAAAACGACAGAATGATCTCTGTTCGTTTCCAAGGCATACCATTCAATATCACAGTAATCTAAGTCTATGCCCCAACCAGTAACACTGAAGAAGCTGAAGTTGAATGATTCTATGAAGACCTACAAGACCTTTTAGAATTAACACCCAAAAGAGATGTCCTTTTCATTATAGGGGACTGGAATGCAAAAGTAGGAAGTCAAGAAACACCTGGAGTAACAGGCAAATTTGGCCTTGGAATACAGAATGAAGCAGGGCAAAGGCTAATAGAGTTTTGCCAAGAAAAGGCACTGATCATAACAAACACCCTCTTCCAACAACACAAGAGAAGACTCTACAAATGGACATCAGCAGATGGTCAACACCGAAATCAGACTGATTATATTCTTTGCAGCCAAAGATGGAGAAGCTCTATACAGTCAGCAAAAACAAGACCAGGAGCTGACTGTGGCTCAGACCATGAACTCCTTATTGCCAAATTCAGACTGAAATTGAAGAAAGTAGGGAAAACCACTAGACCATTCAGGTATGGCCTAAATCAAATCCCTTATGATTATACAGTGGAAGTGAGAAATAGATTTAAGGGCCTAGATCTGATAGATAGAGTGCCTGATGAACTATGGAATGAGGTTCGTGACATTGTACAGGAGACAGGGATCAAGACCATCCCCATGGAAAAGAAATGCAAAAAAGCAAAATGGCTGTCTGGGGAGGCCTTACAAATAGCTGTGAAAAGAAGAGAAGCGAAAAGCAAAGGAGAAAAGGAAAGATATAAACATCTGAATGCAGAGTTCCAAAGAATAGCAAGAAGAGATAAGAAAGCCTTTTTCAGTGATCAATGCAAAGAAATTGAGGAAAACAACAGAATGGGAAAGACTAGGGATCTCTTCAAGAAAATCAGAGATACCAAAGGAACATTTCATGCAAAGATGAGCTCGATAAAGGACAGAAATGGTATGGACCTAACAGAAACAGAAGATATTAAGAAGAGATGGCAAGAATACACAGAAGAACTGTACAAAAAAGAGCTTTTCGACCCAGATAATCACGATGGTGTGATCACTGACCTAGAGCCAGATATCCTGGAAGGTGAAGTCAAGTGGGCCTTAGAAAGCATCACTATGAACAAAGCTAGTGGAGGTGGTTGAATTCCAGTTGAGCTATTCCAAATCCTAAAAGATGATGCTGTGAAAGTGCTGCACTCAATATGCCAGCAAATCTGGAAAACTCAGCAGTGGCCACAGGACTGGAAAAGGTCAGTTTTCATTCCAATCACAAAGAAAGGCAATGCCAAAGAATGCTCAAACTACTGCACAATTGCACTCATCTCACACGCTAGTAAAATAATGCTCAAAATTCTCCAAGCCAGGCTTCAGCAATATGTGAACCATGAACTTCCTGATATTCAAGCTGGTTTTAGAAAAGGCAGAGGAACCAGAAATCAAATTGCCAACATCTGCTGGATCATGGAAAAAGCAAGAGAGTTCCAGAAAAGCATCTATTTCTGCTTTATTGACTATGCCAAAGCCTTTGACTGTGTGGATCACAATAAACTGTGGAAAATTCTTCAAGAGATGGGAATACCAGACCACCTGATCTGCCTCTTGAGAAATTTGTATGCAGGTCAGGAAGCAACAGTTAGAACTGAACATGGAACAACAGACTGGTTCCAAATAGGAAAAGGAGTTTGTCAAGGCTGTATATTGTCACCCTGTTTATTTAACTTCTATGCAGAGTACATCATGAGAAATGCTGGACTGGAAGAAACACAAGCTGGAATCAAGATTGCCGGGAGAAATATCAATCACCTCAGATATGCAGATGACACCACCCTTATGGCAGAAAGTGAAGAGGAACTCAAAAGCCTCTTGATGAAGGTGAAAGTGGAGAGTGAAAAAGTTGGCTTAAAGCTCAACATTCAGAAAACGAAGATCATGGCATCCGGTCCCATCACTTCATGGGAAATAGATGGGGAAACAGTGGAAACAGTGTCAGACTTTATTTTGCGGGGCTCCAAAATCACTGCAGATGGTGACTGCAGCCATGAAATTAAAAGATGCTTACTCCTTGGAAGGAAAGTTATGACCAACCTAGATAGTACATTCAAAAGCAGAGACATTACTTTGCCAACAAAGGTTCGTCTAGTCAAGGCTATGGTTTTTCCTGTGGTCATGTATGTATGTGAGAGTTGGACTATGAAGAAGACTGAGCACCGAAGAATTGATGCTTTTGAACTGTGGTGTTGGAGAAGACTCTTGAGAGTCCCTTGGACTGCAAGGAGATCCAACCAGTCCATTCTGAAGGAGATCAGCCCTGGGATTTCTTTGGAAGGAATGATGCTAAAGCTGAAACTCCAGTACTTTGGCCACCTCATTCGAAGAGTTGATTCATTGGAAAAGACCCTGATGCTGGGAGGGATTGGGGGCAGGAGGAAAAGGGGACGACAGAGGATGAGATGGCTGGATGGCATCACTGACCCGATGGACCTGAGTCTCAGTGAACTCCAGGAGTTGGTGATGGACAGGGAGGCCTGGCATGCTGCGATTCATGGGGTCGCAAAGAGTCAGACACGACTGAGCGACTGATCTGATCTGATCTGAATGGATATCCAGTTAAATAATTGGACATAGCCAATTTATTGAAAAGATCCTTAAATTCCTAATTTTGTTGGCTTGTAGAATCATGACTTCAATAAATTTGGGGTGTATGAAAATAAAAGGTATATTTAGGGGTCTGCAAACTGCAGTAGGGACTGAGAGATTTATACTGGCCTTCCTAAGACAGACATTTACAGGTCAAGGAAACTCCCCGGGGCATAAGCATGAAGCCCATAAAACAAGTAGCAGGAAACAGCACCTCCAATGCTTCAGTTTAATATCTCTGTCCCACCTTCAAATAAGCCTAGAAAACATGTTACTCCATAGACACCCTACATAATTTTCCAGTTACAAATGGCTGTATCACCTTTATTGTATCTCTGCCTACGGTGTGATCACACTCTAGTAAAATCCTATGAGATTGGCAGGGCTGGGAGCAGTGTTCTTGGAAAACTATGAAGAAGTAGGAATTCTAGCATGCAGCATTTGAAAGTGAAAGTGTTACTTGCTCAGTTGTGTCCAACTCTTTTCAACCCCATGGACTGTAGCCCACCACGCTACAGGATGCAGTGTTTATCCATCATTTATACCCAAATTCCAGTTCAGTCAGTAATTAGAAAGCAACCCATGCTCTGGATCCTGCTTAATTGCCTAAACCTGAAGGGTTATGCTTGTGTGTCCACTACTTGTTTCTAATTCATGTCATTACTGAGATTCACATCTTAGAAGTTCAGGCTTTTGTGGTTTGTTTTGAGATTGTTTGAAAAAAAGAAAAAAATTTTTTTTTAACAACAGTGGATAGCTCGGTACTCCCAGTGTTCCTCAAACGGAGGGAGGAAGGACTCTCTTCCAAGTCAGTATTTAGATTCCGCACGCTGTCATCAATGATGAAATGATCCATTGCAGGTGCTGAGAAGGAAAAGGCAAAATAGGACACCCACTGTTTTCCTGTTTGCTGACCATCATTCAAAGGTAGAGTCAGCTCTTATTGAACTAAACCATGGAGAAAATATCAAAATAAGCCTGTTACGCTAGGACCCAACCATTACAGCCAAGGAAATAAAACAATAAATCCTTTGAAATGAAGAAATATAGCAAGAGGCACTTGAAAACTGAGAGGTGTTTTGTCACTAAATTGCAGCATTAATAGTGCTTTGATGCTCCTTGCTAAACTGCATAGTTCTGACACTCAGAACGAACATTTGGAAAATCATACTTATTTTATACAACTCGTTAGCAGAAAAGAAGAAAACAAGATGATGTTTTAAAACCATAAATCTCCTTTATAACTAACTGTGAACCTAATGATATTGGAAGACGAAAGAAAATTGAAAGGGAAAGTATGATTCTCAACTGCATTATAATCTTGGGTGTAAATGAACTATTATCCCATCAGTAGAAGATAAGTTCTATTTGGAATATGATGCTGAGTGTTGGCAATATTCCTTCTCTGATAATGAAAGGAAACTAGGAATCACAAAAGAAGCTATTTCTTTTTCATTATCAGTAGGACATTGGTATCATTACCTGTGATCTTTTTTTTAACAAATTTTTCTTCCTTACATATATCCCCATGTATCCCAACTAATGAAATATCACTTAAATTTACGTTACTTAATAAAAATGACAAATTTAAAGAATCAAAAGGAAATTGGATGCTCACAGCACACTGTTCCATAGGCAAGGTTTATGATCACCAGCACCATTTTCAGACTCTCGTTAATGCTTGCTGGTATTCTAGATGTCTGTTTACCCAATCTCATTTTAAATTGTTAAAGGAAGTTGAAGTCATGACTCAGCTATAATGTGGCAGCATTTGAGTATTAAACAAAAATGCAAATCTAGCAGTACCTCCCTAATGAGATGTAGCAAGCTCATTTTTCTTCATATCATTTCTAATTCAGTCTCTGGTTTGAGGGAGCATTTCTGTGGCACGTGGTCACATTTAAACTTTATTTTATTACTTCTAAGCTTCTCCCACATTATTAGTCAACTTGAAGGCCTAATTCTGAAATCTGTTGGCTTAGAGACCTGCATAAACACTTGGGAAAATATTTTTCACGCAGCCACTGCACCGAACAGGGGGAATATCTGAGCTGTTTTAAAAGTGTTCTGTCTGTGTACGACAGTGAGTCTTTCTCATCTGTCTTAATTTTTCATTCTAAATAATGCATGATTTTGTCATTAACCAGCAGACAGAAGACTCCCTGAGGGGTACCTCGTTGTCTTAATTTGGGTCTTGGATGAAGGGAATATTGGGGAGCTGATCCCAGAAAACACCTTGAGCTAATGGGGAAAACAAGAAGAGGAAGGAAGATCTGTGAAAGGTGGGTTAATGAGGGACTACTCTGTGGGCAACCCAGACTGTATCCCACAAGGGACTCTCTAAGCAGTTGTCTTTTCTAAGACCTCAAAATTGCTGAAGGGCAAGGAAACAAGGCATTAAATCTTTCCGGTTTCTAAACCTCAGTGGTTGAGGGCTGCTCCTGGAGCATGAACCCCTCAGGACTTCCAGCTAACCCAGCGTCCTAACGAAACACATTTTCGGCAACTAGAGAATACCTGAGGTCAGAGAGCTGCAGGAAGCCACCAGCAGGTAAAGGAACTTCCACGCTGGTGCCTCCAAGAGAGCCAAGGGCACATGGGCAGGGACTCCCCACAAAAGGAAGAGGCGCTGTGAGGCAGGATGCTGACAAGCTCGGCTTGAATCTTAGGAAAGCAAAACTTGCCACCCTAATTAGTCTCTTTCAGTTCAGTTCAGTTCAGTCACTCAGTCGTGTCTAACTCTTTGCGACCCCATGGACTACAGCACACCAGGCCTCCCTGTCCATCACCAACTCCTGGCGTTTACTCAAACTCATGTCCATTGAGTCAGTGATACCAATTAGTCCCTAGCATGCAGATTGTTAGCTGAAAACAATCAAGGCCCAAATGACTCAGAAAGAAATTTTGACCTTCCCCATAACTGCCTAAAACAATTCAGACACAGGACCTGAAACTGCATGTAAAACAGCTTAAACTGGTTTTGTCTCCTTAAATAGGCTGTTGTTTAACCAAACCTTGAGTTATTTTACAAAGACAGCACTGCCCATGTGCAAGACATGAACCTCTGTCTCCCAGATCACCCCAGAATCAAGAATCTCCAGTATACCAAACTCAAAGAATAGAAATGTTGTCACCAGAACCTTTTACAAAGAGAGTGTTAGTCGCTCAGTCGTGTCCAACTCTTTGCAGCCCCATGGACTGTAGCCTGTCAGGTTCCTCTGTCCATGCAATTTTCCAGGCAAGCACACTGGAATGGGTTGCCATTTCCTTCTCCATTACAAAGAAAGAAGTCTTTCAGTAAGGAAAATCTGGCTTCCAGCAGTGCAAGTAGCTTATGGACTGATTCTAGACTAGCCAATCAGCTTCCAAGTTTGAAAATCCCTTACCCCTTAAATTTCTGCTCTAAACCCTGAATTGGGAAGACTGATTTGAGCTGTATCTCCTAAGGCCATCAACCTCTTAATAAAGCTCTTTCTTTTCTCAAAGCCTGTGCCATAGTTCTGGCTTCTATGTGCTTCATTGGGCCCGGAGACTTCCTCCATAAAAGGTCTGTTCCTGGAATAGAGCTATCCCCAGAAATACCTGCAGAGAATATGAACTAGATGTGGTGAAGGGAATGGGGCCTAAAGATCAAAGTCCTCTCAATGGATAAAGCTGTGGTAGATATATACAATGAATATTACTCAGCCATAAAAAGAATGAAATAATGCCATTTGCAGCAACATGGATGAACCTAGAGATTGTCATCTTAAGTGAAATAAGTCAGATAGAGAATGATAAATATCATATGACATAACTTATATATGAAATCTTAAAAAATAATACCAATGAACTTATTTACTAAACAGAAACAGACTCACAGACTCCTAAAACAAACTTATGGTGACCAAAGGGGAAACAGGGGTAGGGAGTAGGGATAAATTAGGAGTTTGGAACAAACATACACACATTACTATATATAAAATAGATAATCAACAAAGACCTACTGTATAGCTCAGGGAGCTCTACTCAATACTCTGTAATAATCTATATGGGAAAAGAAGCTAGAAAATAATCGATATATGTACATGTGTAACTGAATCACTTTGCTATACACCTGAAACTAACACAACATTGTAAAAAAAACTACATGGTATCTCAGTGGTAAAGAATCTGCCTGCCAATGCAGAAGATGAGGATTTGATTCCTGGGTCAGGAAGATCGCCTAGAGAAGGGAATGGCAACCCACTCCAGTATTCTTGGGCTTGCCTGGTGGGTCAGCTGGTAAAGAATCTGCCTGCAATGCAGGAGACCTGGGTTTGATCCCTGGGTTGGGAAGATCCCCTAGAGAAGGGAATGGCTACCCACTCCAGTATTCTGGCCTGGAGAATTCCATGGACAGTCCACGGAGTCCCAAAAAGTGGGACACGACTAAGCAACTTTCACTTTCACTTTAGTGACTAAACTACAACAACGTTTTAATTTAAAAAAAAAAAAAAAGAAGAAATTCAAAAACAGAGAGTGGTTAAATAATCAGTAAACTATCTTAAAAAAAAAAAAAAAAAAAAGGTCCTCTCTGTGTTCCCTTGTCACCAGCCAGAAGAAGCTAGAAAAGTAGAGAAAAATGTCTTCCTCCCCAACAAATCCCTGCTTCCCCTTTACTCACTGTGTGATTTGGATGCATGACTTAAGATCTCTGAACCTCACTTTTCCATACAGTGAAGTTTGTGATGCTGAGCTCTCTGGGTGATAATAAGGATTCCATATAATGATGCAATACTGTATGAAAATTTGCCCACAAAGGACTCAGCATACAGTAGGTGCTCAATAAATGCTAGTTATTTTGGTTGTGATGATTATAATCTTTACTAACTATAATGCCCAATAAATATCCTCTGAACCTCAGCCCCTCCTTGAAGAGTAGGATAGTCCTGCCATCCACGGCAGATAGTTTGGGACAGGAACCAGGAGGAGTCTGTTAATCGCCACTGCATCACTTCTCCAGCACATTTCTCGAACACAATACATTTCATGACATCGTGTGCTGGACACAAGCAGGCAATTCTCTGAGAAACCCCAGCAGCCAAGCAGGACGTGTAACAGAAATCAATCCTCATCTCGACTCCTCATAAACTCATTAGAAGCCCTTATTACACTCAGAAGAAAAGAGTCATAGGATAAGGACTGTTGGGTCTGTGGATATTGATGTTATCTAAGGGAGATACTGACTCTGATTTCTATTAACTTTAACACTGTTGACTGAAAAAAATGAACAACGTAAAAGTTGAAAATTATGTTTTATCCAGCAGATGTACTGGAGTATTAAGTTCAGGAGATACTGCCTCTCAGCTCTGAGGGACCGTTTTGAGAGGTAAGGAAGGAACCAGGATATATTGGAGTCTTTGCAACAAAAGCCAGGTAGTTCAAACATCAAAAGACTACTGTTAATTAAAGAAAAATTAGACAGCTGAAGTTAATGGACTTAGCACTTTTCCTGTATGGGAAGATATGTGAGTCTGGGCTCACTGAACTCATTCCTTTGATATGCTCCATAATTATCTAGGGCCCGCATCCTGATTTCCTCCATCCTGCATCCCCTAAGGGTGCACGGTAGGGGGTGACTGCAGTGGCTGATTGTTTGATGCAAGCAACGCCATTTACTATGGAAGGTGATGATACTATGATACGGAAGGTGACATTCTTCATCCACAGTACTGAGACCCACTCTTGCCCCTTTCCCTCCAGCAAAGCTCCAATGCCCTCCGGATAATTGTACCATGAGGTCAAAGTCACCTTTGTCTCAACACTAAACAGGTGAAACTCCAAGGTGAAAGAGACACAACAATAGCTGTCATCAGGTAGTTTTCACTGTGAAAAGGAATACTGCTCCCAAGTTCATACTAATGTCTGTTGACTTTTATAATGCCAACCTTTCCATTACCTTGCTTTCCCTCTCTGTTTAAAAAAAAAAAAAAAAAAAAAGTAGGAAAAAACTCAACAAACTCCTGTTCCCAAGGTTATTCTGTAGCAAAACAATGTCTTCCTGGACCTGAGTTCTACACCACTTGTGAAGTGTCAATAAAGCCCTCAGTTCCACAGATCATCAGGAGACCTCGCACCTCGCCCTTGCTCATCTTTGTATATGTGGCTGAGTATTCCCTAAACTATTCCTCCCAATTCTGCAGTTACTAATAAACGTTCTGGGGAAGCATTAGAAATGAGAATACTGTGCTGGCTTCTATCCCTGTGACCCCTCCTACTGACAGTTCAGAGGAACCGTAGGATTGCAGGAAGGAAAAAAGAGGGCAAGGAACAGAGAATCATATCATCCATGAATTTATTATATTGTACATTTATTTGCATTGGAATCAATCAGCTTTCTATTACACTGGGTACCTAAATAGTACTCGTGTTTTTATTGTTGCTGTTCAGTTGCTAAGTTGTGTCCAACTCTTTACACCCCCATGGACTACAGCCCACCAGGTTCCTCTGTCCATGGGATTTTCCCAGGCAAGAATCCTGGAGTATGTTACCATTTCCTTCTCCAAGGGATCTTCCCAGATTAGGGATCAAACCTATGTCTTCTGCATTGGCAGGCAGATGCTTTACCACCAAGCCATCTGGGAAACCCTGATAGTACATTTACTTACATGTAATTTTTATATAGGGCTTCCCAGGTGGCGCTGTGTGGGAAGACTGAGGTGAGAGAATTAGTTAGTTATATGGCCCTCAATTTTACAAAAGGAAATGAATGGTTAATGAAAAGCTACTCACTTGGTGAATTTTTATAGCTCATTCTGACGTGGCTGCATGTCTGGATGGCAGGCCGAGTTATAAATAGTTGATGCTAAGCTCTCGTGCAGCAGTGCCTATTGCATTGTTGCCTCCATAAACTTTTTATGTGTTCCACTACAGAAGTGAACCAATTAAAAAGTTTTGCCCATTTGAACCCTCCACATAAAGTATCTTCAGCAAGTAGATAAACATCTTTGATGCCTTTGATTGCTTGGTGAGCTAAAATTTTATTCAAATTGGCTTTGTAATATCTTAAAATATACATGCCTGTGATGTTCTGCTCTCACATTCATACTAAATGAGTATTTGGACATCATTAAACAAGAATACTGGCTGAACTTTTTTGTCAAAGGAAATTTCAGAAATTTTAATTTGTTCAGGGCCTCCTTTTTATTAAATTTGTTTGTATCTCTAACGATTCCATTCGACCTCCCTGGCATCAATGTGAACAAATTCTTTGAGAAAAAGCTGATAGTTATGTTTCATGGAAGCCAAAGTCCTCCTTGCAAATTAAAATTACATTCCACTTTGCTGAACACTAAGAAAATCAGCTTTGGAAAATTACCTCAGCCCTAAAGATTGGGCTGCCACTTACCAGTCAAACCCTGTTCTTTTAATGCGCATCTGTGAGCAAACATGCTTGGCTCTGACTCACACTGGACTAAACAAAATCTCATTAATAGACTTGGCCTGAAGAAGCACTTGAAAAGGCAGCTAATCATGTTCTACATGATAGGAAATGTCACACAAAATCAGAACAGAGGTGAATTTTTGGACAAGTACTTCCATCAGAGGACTACCCTCTCTTCCAAACAACAGTTCAGAATGTGTCAAAGCTGCTCTTCCAACTGCTTCCATCCCTTGACCAAGATTATTAATAAGCCATTTTTAAGATGAGGACCAGGAGAGAAAAGAAAGAGGGGAACACGACAGCTTGCTTGTAATCAGGAGAAAACAAGCAATAACAATGGCTTGAATGCTGCAGTGGGCACTGGTGTCTTAGGGTCGTGAATGGGAAACCGATCCTGCCTTTCAGAAGCACGTTGTAGAGGGGATCCAGATCAACAAAATGAAACAAAAACACAATTACAAGACAGTATAAGTGTTGCTTGAATTGGGACTGAAGCAGGCAAAGAAGCTCTAAAGTCAACTTGGGGGAGTCAACAGTCTACAGAAGATGCTGAGCTGAGGCTTCAAGGATGGGTATTTCAGAAGACAAATAAGGGAAAGACACTGCAAGCTGAAGGAATGGTGTTTGAAGGTTCAGTATTGCCAGAGCAGGGGCTCAAGAGGCTAAAGGGAAGAAGTGAGGCTAAGCAGGTAACATGAAGCCACTTCAAGAAGGATTTTGAATGCTTTGTAAAGAAACTTGGATTTGGTTCTGCAGTTAGTCTAGAAGCAATTAAGATTATCGTGTAGGAGAATAGCATGATTATACACAATTATTAGAAAAATCTCTCTGCTCACAGCACAGAAGAGAGATTTGAGAGTTGCAAGAACATAGTCAGGCTTATCTCTAAGAAGGACAGGACCCCTAACACAAATATAGTGGTATACTTCATGGACCATGTCTGTTAACACTCTCTGTTAGAGGTCTATAGCCATAGTCTCCAATTATATTTTAGCACCAGGGACTGGTTTTGTGGAAGACAGTTTTTTCATGGGCTGGGGTGCAGGGAGGATGATTCAGGCAGTAATGCGAGCAATGGGGAACAGCACATGAATCATCATTCTCTGGCCCACCACTCACCTCCTACTGTGTTACCCCATTCCTAACAGGCCACGGTTGGGGTCTTCAGCATAACACTAAACTAAAATCTAGCAAAAAAAAAAAAAGACAAGACCCTGATGCTGGGAAAGACTGAGGGCAGGAAGAGCAGGGGCAACAGAGAATGGGATGGTTGGATGGCATCACCTACTCAATGCACATGAGTTTGAGCAAACTCTAGGAGATACTGAAGGACAGGGAAGCCTGGCATGCTGCAGTCCATGGGGTTGCAAAGAGTTGGACACAATTTAGCGACTGAACAGCCACAAAACTAAAACCAAACGTTATGAGGAGGCCAACTGGTCTAAGTTAAGGCTCTCTGATGGCCTAACTTAAATTTGAGAATAAATTACAGAATTTAGACTATTCAATAACATAAACATTATTTAAGTCAACTTTTTGGCAAGTTTTGGACAGCTGTATATCAAAAGTTACAAGCTCCCTGGCACTTACCTGATACACACGGTTTCTTTGAAACTCATTAAGGATATGCACACGTATTAACTTCAGTGCCATGCCATTGCCATCTGTGAAAAGTCTAACCTACTCAGTCATTTGCTGCTGCTGAGTCACTTCAGTTGGGTCCAACTCTGTGCAACCCCATAGACAGTAGCCCACCAGGCTCCCCCATCCCTGGGATTCTCCAGGCAAGAACACTGGAGTGGGTTGCCATTTCCTTCTCCAATGCATGAAAGTGAGAAGTGAAAGTGAAGTCACTCAGTCGTGTCCGACTCCTAGCGACCCCATGGACTGCAGCCCACCAGGCTCCTCCATCTATGGGATTCTCCAGGCAAGAGTACTGGAGTGGGGTGCCATTGCCTTCTCTGACTCAGTCATTTGAGACTCATTCAATATGCCTCAATATATTTAAAGAGGTGAATTTTGGAGTTCCTTTCCTGTCAAATCCTGATTTTTCAGATATTGTCTTGCCTTTATCTGATTACAAATTCTTAAGAACCCACACCATCCAGTTTGCTTTCCTTGAATACTTTTGGCAAGAAAAATAAAGAAAAGCATGAGGAGATAAAGCTCAGACTAGTACCTGTCCCTATTTATCTGTGCTGACAGAAAGTTAGGGAGGAAGATTTCAGAACCTCCATGGCACTTAGACATGAATACTACATTGGCTAAAGAAAAGGAAAAAAAGTGAAAGTGAAGTCTCTCAGTTGTGTCCGACCCTTTGTGACCAAATGGACTGTAGCCTACCAGGCTCCTCTGTCCATGGGATTTTCCAGGCAATAGTACTGGAACAGATTGCCATTTCCTTCTCCAGGGGATCTTCCCAACCCAGGGATCGAACCCGGGTCTCCCACATTGTAGACAGACACTTTACCATCTGAGCCACCAGGGAAGTCTACATTGGCTAAGTCTTCATTACTCAGGTTATATTGTGGGTCTGTCTAGTAACATAATGCCTAGGACATTGGGATGGTACATGCAGTAGTTGTGTAGAAACAGGAACTTAGGTTATTCAGCACTTTGTATCCAGCAGACTTGGAATTACTGCCCAGATCTTCCTGAAGCTTTAGCCTGAGATGTTCCACAGTGCCATTCCACCATCTTGGAAGTAACGCTCCTTCCTGGTTTAGGTTTGGTTTCTATTCAGGAATATAACTGAATTTCATCAAAAATACAACATGAGCAAAGAATGGATTCAAACTTCTCAGATACATCTCCACACCCAAGTTTCCAAAGCTTGAGAACAGTCCAAACTTTCTGGTGTTCCTAGTTTTCATATTTTTCCCCCGAAGTCTTTTTCTGTTTTTCTCGGTAAGAATTCAATTCCTATACCACTTTCTTATTTAAAGAGTTGGGTTTTATGTGTGTTATGACAGTTAAACATTCCATCTTCTTACAACTAAATATAAAATCCAATAAATGGAGGTATGAATTTTCACAATTTCACATTAGAATGCATCTGCCTTTGGTTTCATCAATTTATATGTGGTTATTTCTTATCATAAATAGGTTCTGAGCTGTCAGAATGATCCTTTTCTTCACACATCCCCCAAACAAAAATTTTGCACAGAGCTATCTATACCCCCAAGAAGCATGAAAAATACAGGTTTCTTGACAAGGAAGAAAACATGATAATTGATGACTAAGATAGGCTGCCCTTCTCTGGAGGTTTTTAATTACCACCTTTCATTTACATAACACTTGAAGCTCTTCCAAGAGCTTTCAGGTACATTATCACATTTGTTCCTCAGCACAACCCATTAGGAGGGAGATCGAATATTATAATCATCACTTTCAAGAATAAACCACTAAGAATGAGAGAGGTGAAGTGATTTGACGAGGTCACACAGCTTGTTATGGATGGAGTTAGTGCTAGAACTCAGGACACCTAACACCTCATCAGGTATTTCCTACCATACATTCCTTCCATAATTCCACTGGCTAGAGAGATCTGGTATGGCTCCTCTTAAAGACCTAAGGAGTGTGTAGCTGATGGCAAAGTCAGTGTAACAGTTTCTTTTATGAGCATTTGTTATCTTTCCACTGTACATTTCAAAAAACTATGGTTTGAGACAAGAGGTGGGATTGTGCACATTCATTCCAGAAAAAGCCTCTTGGCTTTAGAGTCAACTCAATCACTTGGTAGATAAGCATCTATAAGTCTCATTTTCCTTAAGCATCAAATGAGCATGATAATAGTACCTATCTCATGGAGTTATTCTGAAGGCTGGAAGAAATGATGCATGTAAGGCACTTGGCATGATGCCTGGTATATAGTAAGTGCTCAATAAGTGATTGCTGCTATTTCTAGGGTTGCTGTTGTCACCATCATTGTCATTATTAATATTATAGATCATGATGTGTGTAATTCTGAACTCTGTGGTAAGATTCTCCAAATACTGCCAAGCTGTCATTTGGGGGTTACACTGGCCTGTACTTTTCTGGCCCTTACTCAAATAATAAGGTTTGCAATTCCATTGACTGGGTGTGCTAATCAGAAGCTTTATAAAGATTTCTCTTGTCCATTGAGGCCACTAAATAATCTCCACAAGGGTCAAGCTCTATAATCACCCCCGTGGTCTCACAGATTGTACAAGTCAGCACTTACAGCCATGATGGAAGATCTATGGTGAAATAAAATGAAAAGTCTAAAGACCCAAAATCAAACTTATCTGTGGTCTGGTTTATTCTTTCATCGTACCCAATACTCAACTTTTATCTACATAATAATTAAATAATAAGACATTTTCTTAACCAGCATCCTGCCCATTTTTAAATACATCCTTTATTAGATAGTAGAGCTTATAAAATATTCATCAACACAAGCTACTGCAGTTTTTTTTTTTTTTTTTTCTGCTGACCTAACCTCAGAGCTGCTCAAGTGGAAATTAGATTTCTTTGTTAACTCGCTGAAACTGTCTGCATTTGCTAGATTTCCTAAGAAGCAGGAAAAAAGTAATTCTGTAGGATTAATAAGGGCAACGTATATTCTTATTCCAAAAAGACACACAAAAGGGGGACAGAGATCCTATTCAGTGAGGATAATTGATATTGTAGCACAGCGTTCTGCCTAACCTCATTGTATTTTGAATAGGTGCACAGCTTCTTTGAACCCTCATCAAGAATAGCTGTGGGTCTCTTATGTCTTACCTTGAATTAAAGAAGACTTTTAGAGACCTTGTGAAATATAAGATACTCATAATGTTAATCAGCATAAATAGACATCTGATTGCACTCCCAAAAGAACAAGAAAGAGATTTTGTCATTTCATAGATTTTGCTCCTGACTTAAAAGTAGGAAAATCTAAGAATTGTTATTTATCTGCTCTTTGCACACTCACACCCATAGTCCCTATTCTTTCCATGCTCTCTCCTTCCCTCAGTGCCTTTTGCTCCTTTACTTCTCTCTCTTAATTAAAAAGTTCAAGCTTCCAGAAGATTATTGGTTTGTTATTGACTGTCTTGCTTGTTTTTCTGTGATGATTATAAAGCCAGGACCTCAAAGTGCCCTCTCTGTAATCCCATATCTTCTTACCTTGGCATCTTGGTTTGGATGCAACTTTGCTGCAGACACTCAGAGACTCACTTGATGAGACTGTTCATCAAAACACTAAAAATAGACTAAAACCCTCAACTTCATTACACAAGTCTCTGACTCCTCTACTGTAAAAAAATGCAGCCTGCCCCCTACATGGAACCCCTCACACATGCCCAGTGTCTCAACTGTGATATGAGACGAAGTGAAGTTTCCCTATTTTAATTAGATTTAAGTTTCTCTCATTAGGGAAGAAGGAAATCTGCTTAGCATTTACATTACTGAAAAGAAGGCAACTTTGAGCCACACAGAAGAGCTTGAAACCACCACTCCCCTTATATTAATAATTATTGCAACAACATTTTCTTGCAGAGATGTGTTTCTTGCCCACTCAGACATTAATTTTATGATAATTGAAATTTATGCTATTGATATTAAGAAAATTGAACTGTGTGAAATGAAAATATAATACAGTATTATTGTACTAGTTTTCTGTTTGTAATTTAAGGTCTTCAGGGCCACATACCAATAATCTGCTTGAAAATTTTCTATCTCTGAAGTAACCTTAGCAACAGGATAGCATTCAAGTGGTACTTCCATTGACATACTTTCTATTTGATTAGACTGTTTATCTTAGGATGTTTATCTTAAAATGGAAGTGACGGTAATGGTCATGCCCTCCTGTTCTTATTTCCCATCTCCGTCCGCATTTCTCACATTGCTCTCCCTCCCTCTCACCTTAAGACATGGAGAATCCATGTCAGTGGTTTCCACTAAGTAAGCCCCAAGCTTTTTGGAAAGTTTCACTCATTACACCAGGTAGAAAATCCAGGTGCTGTCCAAGCATTACCTCCACTTTGTCACCATAAACAACCTCAAGCAATGAGCCTGAAGTTTTCTGAGTGAAGCTGAGGAGATAACCTCATTTCTGAAGAAAGTCCAGAATCCTATGGGCCTAGCCTGCTCAGTTAGACCTCTGAACTTTGACACATCCATCTGGTTTCGATGATATCTTGACACCCAACCCAAGATCTAAGACCATTAACCATGATGCTCAAGAGAAGGCTCTACCATCCTGTCCAGCATCAGACACATCTGCCCTAAGAAGAATGCTCTAATTGGAATCATAAATTGAACAACAATAAAGGAAGAGTTGACGCCATCTGCTTCTTTTTCCTACTGTATTCAATAATTAGGCTTCTCCTCGCCTCACATTTTTTGAAAATTCTGGTCTTAATCTTTCACCGTATAACTGAGTTAGAATTCTAATTCTATATTTACAATAGTATTCACTAAACTTTTGGTTTGTATTTTATAATTTCTGAATTCTTGAAATGCCTAAAAATCAACATGCACATTGATTATAATATTTCCTTCTTTTCTAAAATGCTATTACTAAATCAATAAGTGTATTAATCTACATCATCCTGAACACACTAAAATCAAATTCTTCCTCTGGGTAATATCACAGCCATCTATATCAACACCTAAATGTATGCTTATCTCCCAGGATACTTAAGCCCTACATGTTTTATGATGAAGCCACTCAATCACTCTGTAAATTCAGTCTCTTTATTGGACTCTGTGGCCTATCCAGTTCTCCTTATCCCCCAAATCTTGAGAAATACATCCTTACATCCCAGTAATGGTAACTGGGCTCTTACCTTGTCTCACTTCCTTTAGCAACATTCTCCCACAACCACCTGCTTGTTCTGCAGCCCCTGTAAGTCTGTCAATGCACCTTATCTCTGCTGAGTATCCATCAGGTGTCCTGTGCTCTCCTGTGTATTCTGGGGCACAGAAAAAAAGAGACCTTATTGAACTTTGCAATGTTTACTTTTATTTTTGATGTTTCTCTTGTTTTCGCTTTGAACTGATGTGGCAGGGGGGATTTTAATCTCTACAGCACTTGTGTCCTCTTAAGAACTCTGTCTTTGGCTTATTACCAGATCTTCATGGCATCTCAAGCTACTGGTTTCTTGAGTCACTCACTGTTATCTCTATCATGGCCATGGCGGCCTTCAGTGACCTTGGCTGGGGCTTTCTCCTACTTCCTGCTGATGACTATTGTATCATCCTTTGTTTGCCCTTGGAGATCTATTGGATTTTCAGGACTGACACTGGCCTTTTTACCCTGGGAAGTCTTGGTTATAAGGATTATCATTGTTTCATGAGCAGATTGAGTGAGGGAGATCAGTGTAGGAGTTCAAAAACATAAAATAATATCACAGGGACCTTGAGGAGGCTATTTAATTTCTCTGAACTTTATTTTCATCTATAAAATGAGACAATAATACCATTAGTATTATATGAGGATTAAATAAGAAAATGATGTAAATATCTGATTACAGTTTCTATCATACTAGCATTCCATAATATGTAGAAATTATTAGCTATTATTATTAGGTGACATGCAAAGACAGAGAGCAAGTGAGTGATCTAATTCTAAGCCATTCACTTGCCCGGTTTCATTTTCAGAGCTGACCTAATGGCACGGATCTGTTGTCCCACATAGAAATCTCCCCATCTGGAGCTCTCTGATCACCATGGAATAACATGGGCCTCTCTTCCCTTTCCTAGAAGAAAAGTAATCATGGGAGAAACTAATTAAACTTACTTTGTATTAGTTATACTGAGGAAAACTTGGATCTACTGGAAGAAACAAAAAGTGACTCAAGAAAAAACTGTTCTAATCATCTGCGCTGTATGGCAATGGAACAGACCATTGCATAAGATGGCAAGCCCCTCATCACTGAAGATGTTCAAGCTCAGATAGATGTAAAGGGTTAAGAACTGACAGCCTAATCTTTGTTTCTTTCCAATCTTGAGATTCTAAAGATTAGGAAACAAGGCAGCCTCTCAGAGTTTATTCACTCATTCAACCTTAACTTTCAAAGAATACAGCACAGCTCCAAATTGTGGTTTGATTTGGAGATTCAAAAGCACTTTGTTTAAAACCACTGTAGAGGAGAAACCATGGTATAAAATTGAATCACTATGCTATGTACCTGAAACTAACACATTGTAAAGTATACAATTTTTTTTAATGGTTTAAAAAATACAAAGAAGAGCATTGTGGTGATAGCTCCCTTCCTAGAATAGGTTGTATACCTAAATTCCTTTTTTTTTTTTATTTTTTTTTTAAACTTTACAATATTGTATTAGTTTTGCCAAATATCGAAATGAATCCGCCACAGGTATACCTGTGTTCCCCATCCTGAACCCTCCTCCCTCCTCCCTCCTCCCTCCTCCCTCCCCATACCCTCCCTCTGGGTCATCCCAGTGCACCAGCCCCAAGCATCCAGTATCGTGCATCGAACCTGGACTGGCGACTCGTTTCATACATATTATACATGTTTCAATGCCATTCTCCCAAATCTCCCCACCCTCTCCCTCTCCCACAGAGTCCATAAGACTGTTCTATACATCAGTGTCTCTTTTGCTGTCTCGTACACAGGGTTATTGTTATCATCTTTCTAAATTCCATATATATGCGTTAGTATACTATATTGGTGTTTTTCTTTATGGCTTACTTCACTCTTTAAGGCAATTAAGAGAAAGGTCCAAGGTTCTTCCTGAGCCTTTTGGGGCTTGTTGTTAGCCTGAAATAATCCACATGTCAAAGAGATGCATTTTGAGGTGGCAAGTTTTGCTCGCTTACAAGAACAAGAAGCCAAGGTCCCTACAATGACCTACAAGGTTCTATGTGATCTGGTCATGCATAAGGTATCTGGCCTTAGCTCCCACCACTCTCCCATCCATCAGCCAAACTGGCTGCTTTGCTGTACAGACACTCCCTTTCCACAGGGCTTTTATACTTACTGACATCCTTTCCCCAGATCTCCACGTGGTTCACTCTCTCACCCTCTCCAGGTCTTTACTCAAATACCATCTTTGCAGTGGGATATTCTCTGACCACCTTCTCTAAAATTTCAACAGTGTCCACTTCCTCAACTTTCCCTAACCCCATCTTTGCTTGATTTTTTCCCCCATAGCTCTTATCACTATACAGCATGTTAAACATGTTACTTTTCATCACATTGAATTGTCTGGCCACACACACTAGAACACCAGATCCACAAGGACAGAGATTTCCTTTGTTTTGTTTACTGCTGCGTCTTTAATGCCTGGAACGATGCCAAGAACATAGTAGGCGCCTAATGAATCTTTGTTGGATAAAGGAGAGGAACAGAAGGAGCTCAGATCTCCGACCTTGTGGAGCAGACCTATCACCTTAAGCTCAGAGAGAACCACTATTTTAATAAGTTCATTATTACATTCTCCCTTTGTTACAGCAGCCAAAGCAATAGTGAATGCAGAGAGAGTGATTCTCCTTCAGCAGAGATGAAACAAGCCTCCTTTCCAGCATCATTCATAACTTCCATGGGGTGCTCTTCTGATAGGGGATAAATTCATGAACTAAGACAGACATGGCTCTCCCTTCACAAAGTCTACATTTGAATAAAGAGGAAGGCATTGATCACATAATCGCACCAACAAGAAGTTGCAAGCAAGCGAGACCAAAGAGAGGTGGCCAGGAGAGCCAATAGAGGGAAGATGTGACCTGGTGGGAAAGCCTTAAGGAAAATAAACATGGAGGGTGGACTTCCTTGGTGGTCCAGTGGCTAAGACTCCATGTTCCCAATGCAGGGGGCTCAGGTTCAATCCCTGGTCAGGGAACCAGATCCCACATGCCACAACCAAGAGTTTACATGCCACAACTAAGACCCAGTGCAACCAAATAAAACATACACACACACACACACACACACACACTCGTGTGTGTGTGTGTGTGTGTGTGTGTGTGTGGAAAGCTGATATGTGAAGGGTAAGGAAGTCTTTCTTTGGGAAGGAGGAAAGGGAAGAAACTTCCAGGCAGAGGTAACAGTATGTGTCAAGTCCCTGTGTTTGGAGGAAGTGTGGCAAATGTAAGAGAAAGAGGGAAGTTTACTGGCTGGAGCAGACTGTGGAGGAGAGGCGGGTGCTGTCTGAAGGAGCCGAAGAGATAAGAGTTGAGGACTTTTGACTTTCTATCATGAACAGTGCAAGTCCAAGATGTGCTTTAGGCAGGAGGGCAGGTGACATGACTGAAACAGGCCTCCTGGCTTTCAGAAATGTCCTCTGGACCCTCAGAGCCCCCTCTCCAGCACAGTCACTCCCCAGCTGCCCCTGAGATGAGGATAGACTGAAAACCTTTGGAATGGGAGCCTTGATTCTGTTACAGCTCTTTCATTTGGCGCCTCACAAATTAGTTGCAAGAACTTGCCCTGGAGACAAGGGGATGTAAATGCAGACGATGTGGAATTGTAATAACATAAACATTATGAAACAATGCAAACCAGTTGGGCCCCCTGTGGAGAAATATTCCCCGTGCTCCTTTCCGAATTGTCTTTATGGAAATTTCATAAAATTTGCCATTATTAAAACTGAGCAGCAATTATTTCTTTCTTTGGTTCATCAGTTGTGGGAGGAAAATTAATTGCGTTCTCCTTCTTTTCTGGAGTTCATCAGCTAGGAATGAGGCAACGAGGATTGACAGGCCCAGGCCCTCTGTTGATGGAGAGAAGGCAGGAGAGCCTGTGGGATGTTATCACAGATGTGACTTTAGAGGTGGGAGCGGTTAAGAGAGTGGTCGTGGCAGATGTGGCCGCGCTAACAAGTGTGCTCAGGAAGCCCAAGTCATTACGGTGTGTTGACATAACATTTGCCAGCTTCACAGGGGCCATCATTGTAAATTAGATTTAATATTGATCAGGCCATTCTCCATCAGGGCCAGGAGAAAATTGGACACAGAGTTCTTAGTCAAAATTGGCTCTTAAGATTCTGCTTTCTAATTACCATAGAAGAACAGAAAACCGGGGCCTGGCTGGCTGGCCCAGCATGGCAATAACTGCTCTCCTGTCCCCTAAGGGCTGTGCAGAAGTGACAGCAATTTCCGCTGTCTCTCCATTTTCTATCCCAGCCCGACTCTGCTGTGCAGCAGCAGAGCAGAGAAGGAAGGGTGAGAAGCGGGATGTGGCAAAGAGACGAGGGGGCTTGCAGGGTACAGACGGCTGTGCTTCTCTTCTCAGTTGTCACCTCAGAAAGCTGAGAAACTTTTTAAAGAAATTTGGTTTGCCCATAGTCTAAATAAGTTATGTGTTGTTTTTCTTTTTAAGTCCACTCAAAGTTAGGAGTCTGGAGAAATTGCCAGTGTACCTCCCACCACCACTGGCCTACCTTGACCCTTTGAGGGAACGTGGTGGACAAGCCTGGTTTAAATCCTGACCTTTAGAGAAGCCTGGCGGGTTATAGTCCATGGGGTCACAAAGAGTAGGACAGGATTGAGAGACTAAGCATGCACTCAGTTGACCCTCTGTACCATCTGACATTGGGCAGATGATTGACATCTCTGAACTTCAGTTCCTCTACAAAACAGAAATCATGATACTACCTGTCTCAAAGGGTTGTAGTAAGGACTAAAGGGATAATGAATTAATTAGGCATTCAGCTAATATCAGCTATGTTTTTCAGTACTGTTATTGTTATAGGCTTAATATTGCCCTTATTATGATATGATTTGTTCTATTAGACAAGAATATTAATGCTAATAATAACAATAGGAGCATGACATCTAATTTTTTACTTTAAAAACAGTGACTGGCCAGGACAACTCCAAGAGAAGTATCAGAAAGCAGTTCCAAGGCCATTTTAGACACTTGTGCTTCTCTCTACCAATTCCAGCTCCAATCTAGAGGCTTTCAGAACCCCCGAACTTCAAGTTTCTCTGTTTGACATCTTTTCCCTGTGAGCTTCAGGAGGACCTAATACTTCTCAAGACTTGTCCTCACCTTTCACGGACTTCCCAGGCAGGGAATGTACTGGAATCAGAAATCACATCCCATTTTCTTTGGATCTCTTAACACCTTACACAGAACTTGGCCCATAAAAACTAGGCCAGTACTAAGGTGAAGCAAGGAAGGCTCCCAGGGCGTAAAATCTGAGGCTGTAATCATTCTCAAGCATAGCTCTACACTTTCACGACCCTGAGAATTAGCACTTCCTTAAATTTTGTGCCCTAGAAGCCTCCTTTATGTCCCCATGGTCCTGTCTCTGCTTAGAAGAGATGTTTATCAAGATGACATGAATAGATGAATGATAAGAAAAGGATTTCCCAACTGTTCTATAACCCTAACCCCCAGCCCTGGGCACCCAGATGCTACTGCTGGTTTGCTGACCTGGATACACACAGGAAGAAAAGATTTTGATACAAGAAAGTTTTTAGAAATCTGCTGTACCAATAATAAACACAAAGTACCTGATTTAGTATTTATTTATTTGGCTGCATCAGGTCTTGGTTGCAGCACAGGGGATCTTCCTTGAAGTGCAAAGGCTCTCTTGTTGTGGTCCACAGGCTTAGTTGCCTTGTGACACGTGGGATCCTAGTTTCCTGAAAAAGGAATTAAACTCACATCCCCTGCGTTGGAAGGCAGGTTCTTAACCACTGGACCACCAAGGAAGTTCCCAGAGTACCAATGTTTAAAAAGCAGCAGTCCCAGGTTTATCTTACCTGAAAAAAGCTCTTCCTCTAAGCTTCATCAAGTTATTGCTCTTCAGAATTAATTACAAAACTCCAGTCCAACCAGAAACATCTGTTGCCCGTTAGTAAAACACTAACCAAGGAACTGAAAGAAAGCAGGTCCCAGGAGTCTTAGGTCCCCAATTTATTAATTTACAAAGCTTGTTTCCTCCTGCTCCCTCAAATGATTTCCAGAGAGTCAGGCAGGTCTAAAATCTCTGTGGGATTTTACTCTCTGTCTCCCAGGACTATTTCTTACACAACCGACACCTTTCCATAGGAAAAAATATATATATTTCTCTTTGTACCTTTTCATTCAATTCCAGCTTCTGCCTTCAACTCCAAAAGCTTTCTTCCCTTGAAGCCATAAGTCTCCTAATCCATCCTTCCCGATTCTTATTTTAGTGAGTTCATCTACTCTTGGAGACCAAACTGCAATTGTGGAATTTGTTTATGGAGTCAAACCATGCACTAAAAATGTTCAGAATTTTATCATAAGCACAAGGTACATGATAAAATATGTATATATGAAAAAGCATCCAGATGATGATAAACCACTAAAATGTCAACCATTTGTTGTGTATTTAGTATGTGCCAAACCTTTTGGGAGAAGGCAATGGCACCCCACTCCAGTACTCTTGCCTGGAAAACCCCAGGGATGGAGGAGCCTGGTGGGCTGCAGTCCATGGGGTCGCTAAGAGTCAGACACGACTGAGCAACTTCCCTTTCACTTTTCACTTTCATGCATTGGAGAAGGAAATGGCAACCCACTCCAGTGTTCTTGCCTGGAGAATCCCAGGGATGGGGGAGCCTGGTGGGCTGTAGTCCATGGGGTCGCTAAGAGTCAGACACGACTGAGCAACTTCCCTTTCACTTTCCACTTTCATGCATTGGAGAAGGAAATAGCAACCCACTCCAGTGTTCTTGCCTTGAGAATCCCAGGGACAGGGGAGCCTAGTGGGCTGCCGTCTATGGGGTTGCACAGAGTCGGACACGACTGAAGCGACTTAGCAGCAGCAGCATCAGTGTTGGGCTACAAGGGTTACTAAAGCTCTGAGGAGCCCAGGGCCTGACTTAGTTATATACTGAAGTGGACATCTATCATTTGTCCCTACCCAGCATCCATCCCCTTGTTTCTAGAAATGGTGCCCCAATTATCTTTGAGAAACCACTTTTCCTCCTCTCTCCAAACATATGTAAGGGGTTGACTCAGCCTGTTGGTTTCAGAGATGGGTATGGGTCAGAGTTCTAACTAATCTGAACGGTTCACATCCTAGCGTCTGTGGTTGCCCATGTGTGGACATGCTGTGAAAGTCAGAGGGATGGAAGGTAGACCCAGACCATGAGTCGGAGAAGTGATTCCTTCTCTGCACAGGATGGCCATCAGCTGAAAGTTACTGAATGGTCACTTTGCTTTCATGCAGCAAGATCCCACCAGTAGAAAGTAGACTTAGAGCTGGGGCAAAAGATTCCAGAACACCTTATGTGGACTTCTGGAGCCATCTCTGCCAGAAGTTGAAATTTGCAGTTACATAAAACAATTTGTTTTCACTTAAGCCAATATGATACATGAGACATTCATAATAGCCTGAAAAGTGAAAGTGTTAGCCACTCAGTCATGTCCGACTCTTCATGACCCTATGGACTATAGCCTTCCAGGCTCCTCTGTCCATGGAATTCTCCAGGCAAGAATACTGGAGTGGGTTGCCATTCCCTTCTCCAAGGGATTGTCCCAACCCAGGGATCAAACCCTCATCTCCTGCATTGTAGGTAGATTCCTTACCATCTGAGCCACAAAGAAAGTCCATAATAGTCTGATGCAATGGCTGAAGCATTGACTTAAATCAACTGGAGGGACATCCCTTGTGGTCAAGGGCTTAAGAAACCGCCTGCCAATGAAGGGGATAGACCTTCATTGCATGTCCGGGAAGACCCCACATGCACTAAGCCTGTGCACCACAACTACTGAAGCCTGCACACCTATAGCCTGCGCTCTGCAACAACAGAAGCCACCAGAATGAGAAGCCCATGCCCTGCACGAAGAGTAGCCAAGCTCGCCACACCCAGAGAAAGCCTGAGCACAGCAACCAAGACCCAGCACTGCCAAAAACAAATAAATAAATTTTTTTTTAAAAAATCATTGGCAAGTAGTGACTGCCACAGTAACACAACCACTTGGCTCAGACCAGGACTGCCACTGTTTTCACAATCAGATCTGCCAGACAAGCACCCCAGTGACTAGTCCAAATTGACCCCAAAACAAGCTACTGCAAGTATCTTTATTCATTATACCTAAGTATTTAGGGGATGGTTTGGAGCAGATCCCATCCCCTTTCAGAGACAGAAATACCTTCCTGATGGAACTGACCTGCAGCTACGAAAGCAAGGTTTTTGTCCACCAGTTAAATACTTCAGCGGTAAGAGCGAGGGCTCGAAGACAGGGGTGTTTTATTCTGCATCTGAACGGTGGAGATTAGGTGTGCTGTGGCTTCACACCCAGAAGCTGCAGGGGCTAATGAAAGCTGAAATGAGGCAGGAACCCGCGTGCTAGGCAAGGGGAAATGGATGAACTTGGGAGAGTGGCTACTGTGGGGAGCCTTTCCCAGGCAGCACCTCTAATTGTATGAGCAATAAGTACGACACCACAGAGGCTGGAGGCTTGGCAGAAGCCGAATGTTGCCTAAATGAGACTGTACCAAGTTTCTAAACTCGGTCTTGGTCAGTAAGACCTGACTGGTTCAAAGATAGAAGCATTTACATAAATCTTCGGCCTTTAGAGCAGATTCCATAAGAAAGCTCCAGAAGCACCATGATAGGCTAAGAAGATGAAAGCACTGTTAAAGGACCTGCAGGCAGATGTAGCTCAGCCTTCGCTGATGTGTTCACCAGATTTCTGAGCTCTATTTAGACTCCTCCAAATATAAATCTTTTCTTCCTCTTTGCTTCTTCAAACTGAGGCATCTCCTGCTGAACAGTGCTAGGGAGAGGCAATGTTGGACTGAGTAACACATTTTTAATGATATGAAACAAAGCTTTAATCATCATAGTTATTTACAAAATAATGTCTTCCTTGCATTTGGTTTAATAGCACTTTGTCCACAGCTTTCATCAAAACAACTACCCGTTTGACTTATTGGAAGATTATATGAAATGTCAGAAGAGCTCCCTGGACTCATAAAGTGCTTCCTCGCCAATCAGGATTTTAATTTTGGATGGAGAAAGAATAAATACAATAATCATTGAACACTGTGACATTAACTGATCAAGACACCCACTTCCTTTGAATTATCAATTTCACATTGGCATAAAAAATAGATCAGTGACAATTTAATCCCACATCTGGTGACCTTTAAGTAATGCTGTAACACTTCACAGCTTTGTCATTAGCATGTCATCAGCCTTCTCTCTGAAAGAAATGATACCTAAATGCTTCATTTTAGAAATGTCTCCAAAGTTTGCTAATGCTTAATATCTGGTAACAAATCTAGAGAAGTATAAAGGACCCATACCAGGCAACTTTGTCAAAAGCAATCTTCAAAATAATCCTATTATAATTTACCACATGAGAGACATTGGATAGTCAAAAAGCTATAGAACCACGATATGCATTGTGTTCCAGGGGAGACCTGCTCACAGCCACGTCCTCCTGGTGGGTAAGGATATTGGTGCCAGCACTGTGGGACTCCATCAAGATTTCAACCATATACCCCTTTCTACTCAACAATTCTACTTCTAGAGTTCTAGTCTACTGAACTATTTATACATGGGCACAAAAGACTGTTCATTACAGCACTGTCTGTAATATCAACCATATCCAAAACTGTAAACCTAAGTCTCTTGTGACTCAGCTGGTAAAGAATCCACCTGCAGTGTAGGAGACCTGGGTTCAATCCCTGGGTTGGGAAGATCCCCTGGAGAAGGGAAATGCTACCCACTCCAGTATTCTGGCCTGGAGAATTCCATGGACTGCATAGCCCATGGGGTCACAAAGAGTCGGACACGACTGAGAGACTTTCACTTTCAAATTTCCTTTAAAAGAGGAATGCTTAAATAAATTGGCGCACCTGCATAATGGTGTATGATGCAGTCACTAAAAAGGAATGAGCTACCATATACGCTGACCTCATAAGTTCTTTGTGCTGCACCATTAACACCACATCTAACCTATCAAGAAGTTGTCTTGAACTCATTTTAGACTATGACCAGAATCCAACCACTTCTCACAACCTCCTGCGCACCCATCCTGATTCAAGCCACCACTGTCTCATTTAAATGACCACAGTCACCTCCAACAGGTCTCTCACGTCTATCTTCTCTCCAAAAAGTCTGTTATGAACATGGCAGCAAAAGTCATCTCGCCAAGTGTCATTCAGATCAAGTCTCTTCCTAACAGCAAAACCTTACAGTGACTTCCCATTTGACTCCCCATAAAAGCCAAAGTCCTCACAATGGCAATGAGGTTCTTCCTGATCAACTCATTCCCTCCACCCCGACAATTACTTCTATGTCTTCCATTCTTCTATCTGCCACCCCCACCCCCACCCCCCCACTCTGCTTTAGCCTCTACTTCTTTCTATTCCTCAATCATGCAGAGTCCTTGGGGCCTTTGCACTGGTTGCTCTCTCTGTCAGAAAGCTCTTCCCCAGATACCCACATCCTCATTCCCTTACCTTCTTCAAATCTTTGTTAAAAAAGCAGTTTCTCAAAAAAGCACACTTTGAAAATGTTAGTCACTCAGTCGTGTCTGACTCTTTGTGACCCCATGGACTATAGCATACCAGGCTCCTCCATCCATGGAATTCTCCAGGCAAGAATACTGGAGTTGGTAGCCATTCCCTTCTCCAGGGGATCTTCCCTGACCCAGGGATTGAATCCAGGTCTCCTACACTGCAGGCAGATTCTTTACTGTCTGAGCCACCAGGGATCTTGATCAACACATATAAAATAACAAAGTATCACCCCCTGGCACTACTAATCCCATTTTCCTTTCCTCTATAGCACTTATCTCCTAATTTACCACATAATTTACTTACCTGCTATATCATTGCTTACAGTCTACCTATCCCTCTCTCCACTAGAATATAAACACCAAAAAGCAAGAATCTTTGTCTGTTTTGCTCACCAATATATTGCAAGAGCCTTGAACAGTACCTGGCACATAATAGATGCTCAATACATATTTCCTGAACCAATGAATGCATGAATATAATAAAATTATATTCATAACAAAATGCTTTATTGAGCACTTATCCTCTTATAAGCACTAAACTAAGCACTTAGCATACATTATGTCATATAATCCTTACATAAATACTAGGGAAATCAGAAAGGGCAGAAGAGAGGGTAAGGTATTATAATTCCTGTTCTGCAGGTGAAGAAAATGAAAAACCAGAAGGTTAACAATCCACAAAGGTTACATTCTAATAAACAGCTGGATGACTGAGAGGAGGGGAAGGAGGTTTGAATGCAAGTCTGTCCACCTGCTAAATGGGGGATTTTAACCACTTTGCCCAATTGCTGCTCCGAATGGAGCCCAACCAATTAAAACTCTATGTGCATTCATGCTAAGTCACTTTAATAGTGTCCAACTCTTTGCGACCCAATGGACTGGGGCCTGCCAGGCACCTCTGTCCATGGGATTCTCCAGGCAAGAATACTAGAGTGGGTTGCCATGCCCTCCTCCAGGGGATCTTCCTGACCCAGGGATCAAACCCACATCTCTATGTCTCTTGCATTGGCAAGTGGGTTCTGTACCACTAGCGCCACCTGGGAAGCCCTAAAAAGCTACATATCCACTCAGTCTCTTGCTCCATCCTCTTTAGGTTTCCATAGTACCTATTAGGCTTCCCAGATGGCTCAGTGGTAAAGAATCTGCCTGCCAATGCAGGAGATGTGGGTTTAATCCCTAGGTCAGGAAGATCCCCTAGAGGAGGAAATGGCAACTCACTTCCCTGAAAAAATTCATGGACAGAGGAGCCTGGTGGGCTGTAGTCCATGGGGTCACAAAGAGTCAGAAAAACAACTGCTGAGCATTTCTTCTACTACTGCTACTAATACCTATTATTTTAGACAAATGTTACTAAATTAAACATGCTTCAACTTTGTTGATGCTTACTCCTTGGAAGAAAAGTTATGACCAACCTAGATAGCATATTAAAAAGCAGAGACGTTACTTTACCAACAAAGGTCCATCTGGTCAAGGCTATGGTTTTTCCAATAGTCATGTATGGATGTGAGAATTGGACCATAAAGAAAGCTGAGCACCAAAGAATTGATGCTTTTGAACTGTGGTGTTGGAGAAGACTCTTGAGAGTCCCTTGGACTGCACGGAGATCCAACCAGTCCATCCTAAAGGAAATCAGTCCTGAATATTTATCGGAAGGACTGATGTTGAAGCTGAAACTCTAATACTTTGGCCACCTCATGCAAAGAACTGACTCATTTGAAAAGACCCTGATGCTGGGAAAGATTGAAGTTGGGAGGAGAAGGGGACAACAGAGGATGAGATGGTTGGATGGCATCACCGACTCAATGGACATGAGTTTGAATAAACTCCGGGAGTTGGTGATGGACAGGGAAGCCTAGCGTGCTGCAGTCCATGGGGTCACAAAGAGTCGGACATGACTGAGCAACTGAACTGAACTGAACAACTTTGTATACCTAAAAATGAAGTGTGGTCCTGGGTAAGATAATGGATGAGGTCATAAGTCTTTAAATTTCCTTCAAGCTTGTGATTTTATCAATATTAAGTTGCAAATCACACTTTGCTTCTGGGAGTGGTGCTTTGCTTTATTTTCACTCTGAGGAACTGTATCTCTCCCTCTTGCCCAACTATTAGCTGTAGTCATAAACAGCAATCAGTGGAACATGAGGGTTTTTTATGAGATAGTTAATTCCAATGTGGCATTCTTTGGTATTTTGGAAAAATTTTAATGTCAGCAAATTTGCTTTTGGATCTGCAAATATGATTTTGTTCTAGATGCTCCTGTTTTATGAGTGAGATTAATTTTACTTAGAATATTGCTAGAAAGTAGACTCTCTTAAATTTAGTATAATATGTCAATAAATAATTTCTCTCCAATAAACTAAATGAATTCTGAGTTTTAAAAACATGGGTAAAGTATCTAGAATCTAAGTGGTAAAATTAAATCGGAAAGTTTTAAAGAGGAAACACCCTTATTGATTTTTTTTAGAACTTTTCTAGGATCAGTGATGTTAATGCTAATCCCACAACTCTCAATATTAATTTGGAGAGCTCACTCCATGAGTAACAGAGCAGATTCTGTGGGTGCCCCACCCATGCCTTCTGAGCTATGTCACTTCCTCCACACAGTCTGATTTCTGATGGCAGCATTCATATCTTTTGCTTCAGAAGATTCTTTGGCCTCCTATGCCTCTTCTACCCAAGCACACAGGCCAGAGTATCAAGAAATGTATACCCCTGGGAACAGCTCTCAATTACTGGGGTTTAGTATACAAAGAACCCACCCTCACAGGATGACTCTGGGGTGCCTTTCCTGCACTAGCTCCTAGTGTGTCCCAGTGAAGTTCCAGGGGTCACCTGCCTGACAATATGTTCTTTATTGGCACCTTCTTTTTCCTATCTCATTTCTCCATTCCCTACCCACTGTTACCTGGGACCAACTTTCCAGTAATTTACTTGCATTTGAATCCTTATGACAGGATCTGCTTCCAGAGTAACTCAGTCTAAGACAGCTACCTTCATTTGGGGCTTAGATGTAGGTCTTGGGAATAATAATAATACATTCTTCCTTCTTCAGAAAATATATGTTGACTATCTACCATGCTCCAAGGAAAGACAGGGAAGCCTGGCGTGCTACAGTCCAGGGGGTCGCAGAGAGTCAGACACGACTGAGTAACTGAACAAGAACCATGTTCCAGGCATACTTTTTGTCACTGGAGATTCAGCAGTGACCTAATAAACAAAAATCTCAGTTTTCATGGAGTTTACATTCTTGTAGGAGAAATAATAAATGAAATAAAAATATTGTGTAAGATAGATTATGATAAGTGCTATGAGGAAAACAAAGCCAAGGAGTGGAATAGGCAGTGCCAGCTACTGAGGTGTGCGATTGCAAAAATGTGGGCAGTGAAGGCTAGACAAGAGAGTGAAGTGAGCAAAGACCCGAGCGGGTGGAGAACAAGCCAGGGAAGAAGAAGCTTGCCTAGGCAGGAGGAAACAGGCACAGCGGGGGCCAGGCCTGGGATGTTGCAGAAACATCAGGGCCACTGGAGCTGGAACAGGGGCAGGAAGGGAGAAAGTGGTAGGAGATGAGTCATTTCCATTATTGTAATTATCTGTTGTTAGTACTACTGCTTAATAGGTATGTGTTGTTGTTTCCACGTTTTAGTATGAAAATTACAGAAAGGTTGAAATGCGTCACAGTGAGCACCCATGTACTCACCGCCTGAATTCTACCATATTTGCTCTACCTGCTTTTCTACACATCTATCCTTTGACTCATCTATCAAGCCATCTTTCTAATTCATCTCAAAGTAAATTATATGTAACAAACATAATCATAATACAGACATTGTTTCTAAACCTGACAACAGCCTTGAAATGTAGATGCTGTATCCCTATTTTACAGATAAGAAACCTGAGACTCAGAGAGCTTGAATATCTCGGCTAAGGCAGCAACACAGGCACTGCTTCAGTGATTCTAGTCTGAGTTTGCTCAATGCCAGCACTCACATTCTTTCCACTACCGACACATTTGCTGCTCTCGGCCAAGAAATTCATACTGAAGAATGGACAAGGAGTTGGTAAGCAGCCCTGCTCTTCTCTGAAGGGAGCTGTTTCCCTTCCCTATTTCCTCTGCATCTGAAAGACAGAGATCCAGTGATGTGCTGGTAAATGTTTGCTGCTGCTACTGCTGCTAAGTCGCTTCAGTCGTGTCCGACTCTGTGCGACCCCATAGAAGGAAGCCCATCAGGCTCCCCTGTCCCTGGGATTCTCCAGGCAAGAACACTGGAGTGGGTTGCCATTTCCTTCTCCAATGCATGAAAGTAAAAAGTGAAAGTGAAGTCGCTCAGTCGTGTCCAACTCTGAGCGATCCCATGGACTGCAGCCTACCAGGCTCCTCCGTCCATGGGATTTTCCAGGCAAGAGTACTGGAGTGGGGTGCCATTGCCTTACCAATCAGCTATTTGCATGAGGATGGAGAGAAGGGGGAGGCCCCAGTTCGCAATCTTTTACCAGTTCCTGAGATATAAGTACTCCTACCCTGGCTGATCTGAAGCCACCTAACTGGGGTCATTTTGTACGCTCTTGTGAGCTGGTGCAAGCCAGCTCCAGCAGAGCATTGCAGTTGCTCAAGCTTACACTGCGGACGACAAGTACCACTGGCCCTTAGGACCAGCTCACATTCGGGATCACAGCCCATTGCCTGTACCAGAGCTCGGTAAATACAAGTAGTGGTGGTGAGAAGAGAGATCTGCACCTTTCCACCCACATCCACACCCAGCATCACACATCTGCTCACACATACGCACACACATTTTCTTCCCAGGGTGGATGACAGAACATTTGAATAATGAATATGGGACACTATATATAACACACTTGTGTAAAGCAAACTTCACCACAGAAAGTAACTAAACTCCTTTCTCCGTACAATTTCTAGCCTTTGATCCACTGCTCTTGCTTTCTGTCCCTCTTGTCTTTGTTTGTTTGTTTGTTTTTTCACCACTCCTGCTCCTCCCTGTACTGCTGACCATGATTTTCTTTGGCAAGAGCACTCATGATGTGCTGAAACCAGAGAATATCATATTTCATATGGGTTGAGGTTATAAATTAAAATATGCTTGCTCTTTGGGAAAAAAATCTATGACCAACCTAGACAGGATATTAGAAGCAGAGACATTACTTTACGAACAAAGGTCCATCTAGTCAAAGCTATGGTTTTTCTGGTAGTTATGTATGGATGTGAGAGTTGGACTATAAAGAAAGCTGAGTGCCAAAGAATTGATGCTTTTGAACTGTGGTGTTGGAGAAGACTCTTAAGAGCCCCCTGGACTGCAAGGAGATCCAACAGTCCATCCTAAAGGAAATCAGTTCTGAATATTCATTGGAAGGACTGATGTTAAAGCTGAAACTCCAATACTTTGGCCACCTGATGTGAAGAACTGACTTGTTGGAAAAGACCCTGATGCTGGGAAAGATTGAAGGCAGGAGGAGAAGGGGACAACAGAGGATAAGATGGTTGGATGGCATCACTGACTCAATAGACAGGAGTTTGAGCAAGCTCCAGGAGTTGGTGATGGACAAGGAAGCCTGGCGTGCTGTAGACCATGGGGTCGCAAAGATTTGGACACAACTGAGCAACCGAACTGAACTGAACTGAGGTTATAAACCACTAAAAACACAGACACTCTGCCCTGAGAAGCTTGCTTTTCTTCCTCCTCGAGCTTCCTTTCTTGGCCGAAACATTTGCTCACCTTCAAAGCATTTCCCAGAGTTGCCCTGGAAAAGATTCTGCCTGTTTCCTTTCATCACGCCATCACGCCACCTGAAGCCCGATTCTTTTTGTCTCCCTGCTCGATGCTCCTTTTTGTCTCCCTGCTCGATGCTCCTCCCCAAACTGTCCTCTACCTTCTTCAACCAAATTCTCCTCTGCAACCTCTTCCCAGGAGCCTCACACACTTAAGACAAAGCAACTGATCCCGTCACTTAAAGCTCCCTGACTCAGACCTGACTGAGGCTATTTCCACCAACTTTGGTAGGTCAGTTCCAGAAGCTTTATAGACAGGCTTCTCCAAATTGAACCCCTTAGTCATTTCCTCCTTCCCCACCTCACCCACCTCTCACCCCAAATCCCACCTGCTGCCATACTCTTGCCCCATTCAGGCCACATCCCCAACAGCCTGCAGTGCAAATAACAATCAGTGCTGGCAGAATCAGCACGGACAAAATCTGATGTTTAACGACTTCAAAGCATTTTTATAGTACGGCAAATCCCATTACCATGCAACAAAGAACAGCTAATTGTTAAGAATTAATAATGAGAAGTAAGTATAGATAATGGTTTAGCTGACACTGTCATATTTTAATACACTATGTCCTGAAATATTTGTGCCTTTGGGTTGTGAATGTGCTATTTTTGTCACTAATAGGCCTATAGAAGCCTTGTGGAAATGAGAAGTTTCCTCAAAGAAAGTTATGCATTCTGAGATTTCTGTGATAAGGGGAAGGGGTCAATGTGCCTGTAGTTTCTGTGCTTCATTAAAATTCTGCTTCCGTACTGCATAATGTGAGTAATATTAATTTTCTAAACATTCGTGTACAGCGGCTGCTAACTAATTTCCATAACAGTGTTCCTATTCTACAGGCATTTTAAAGAGGGGGAAGGAGATGACGGTTGACTGTCTGCCAAAAAGAAAGGCTTATCCTAACCTCCTCTGAATCATTCCAGGTCAAGAAAAGGGCCACATTAGAAATGCTATCTCTCCGCCCATGAAGACCTCTAGGGTTCGACAAGCTGCCTGGGTCCCAGGGCTGACACACCTGGAATAAACTGTGGGCTTATTCCAGGGCTGCATCTTTCCTCTAACATTTCTGTGATGGCCCAGTTCATGCAACCTGGACTGGCTGCTAATATAGGCATGTCTGAGCCCCAGTCAGACTGAATACCAGCAGCTTCCCCTCCCATCCTGGTCCACAACACTGAAGTCCCCATGAGCCAGGCTGCAGTTACAGCAGTCCAAGCTGGCACTTGTGGACACCATGTTTTCGGGACTTGCCTCAGGGCATCCTCCACCGAATCTCCTCCAGAAAACACAGGGATACCCGGGCACATAGTCAGAATATAATTTTAAGAGTTTTCATTATATGTTGATACGTTCTCAGATTGGACTTCTGTTTTCTGCCAAGATGAAGAACAACTAGTGTCATGAACATGAACAATTAAATCTCCCCCTACTCTCTCCATCAGTCCTGTCCTTTTGGACAGTGACCCCCAACCTTTTTGGCACCAGGGACCAGTTTCATGGAAGAAAATCTTTCCACAGATCGGGGGCAGGGAGGGAGATGGTTTGGGGATGATTCAAGCATTTTACACTTATTGAACACTTCATTTCTATTATTATTATTATCAGTTACACATCAGATCATCAGGCATTGGATCCTGGAGGTTGGGGACCTCTGCTTTTGGAGATACCATCCAGTGTTGCATCCATCACCTCTGCAACCCATCTTTACCTTCATACTCCAGCCCCAACTTGTCTCTCTAATCCCACCTTCCACTTCCATTTCTGACATGCTCAGCAATCCCACCACATCGATCTACTTGACCACTGCTCCTACAAAACCGTTCTTAAATTGTCATCTCTGGCTAGATAACCTATCCTTTTTAATCCCAGTAAAACTTTACTCTTTACCTTTTTCTAATCACACAAAGCTGTTCTCCTCCATTTTCAAACTGTCGTCAGCTTTTGTCTTTACCCACCAATTGAGACTTGTCATGATGTTGGCTGGTTGCTGGTCTGGTTGATTGGTCAATTACATGCAGATCTGTTTCCTTTGCATCTTTGTGATGCTTAGAGTCAGTGAGCCTGGGTTTTTAATCCATCTTTATATACATTGTGCTCATAATACCACAGGCACTAAGGAAATTCTTGATGAATGGAATTTATCCTCAAAATGAGCCTGCACAGGATATGTAAAAATAAGTGACCATAAATTTTGTCAAGTCATATACAAATATAACTAGAGCCAGATCAGGGAAAACTAAACTTGCTTCTATTCTGTATGTCTCCCATCCAAAAACTGGCTACTGTTTATCAATCAATTATCATCCATATAGATTAGCCAGTGTGGGTGCTCCAGAGAAATAGACCCAAGAGAGTTGTTGTTGTTCTGTCGCTAAGTCGTGTCCAGCTCTTTGTGACTGTATGGACTGCAGCACACCAGACTCCTCTGTCCTTCATCGTCTCCCGGAATTTGCTCAAATTAAAGAGATTTATTTTAAAGAATTGACTCATGCAGTTATGGAGGCTGAGACGCCCCACGATCTGGTACCTGTAAGCTGGAGACCCAGGAACTCAAGTGGTGTAGTTCCAGTCTGAGTCCAAAGGCCTGATAACTGGAGAACTAATGGTATAAATTCCAGTCCAAGCCTGGAGTCCTGAGAATCAGGAGCGTCCATGGTGTAAGTCACAGTCCAAAGCCTGGAGAAGACCAGTGTCCAGCTCAAGCTGTCAGAAAGTAGGACAGTGAATTCCCTCTTCCTCCACTTTCTTGTTCTATTCAGGCTCTCAACAAATTGGAAGAGAACCACCTGGGAAAGGCATCTCCCTTACTTACTTTCCCAGTGCAAATGCCAATCTGATCCAGAAACACCCTCATAGGCACAACCAGTAATATTTGTGTCAAATACCTGTGCATCTATGATTTAGTCAAGTTGTGCATATGTACTCAGTCACTCAATCATGTCCAACTCTTTGCGACCCCATGGACTGCAGCCTGCCAGGTTCCTCTGTTCATGGGATTTCTCAGGCAAGAATACTAGAGTGGGTTGCCATCTCCACCTCCAGGGGATCTTCCTAACCCAAGGATTGAACCCATATCTGGCACTGGCAGGTGGCTTCTTTACCACTGTGCCACACAGAATTAATCATTAGAGCAAGTGTTTCATATAAGTCTATACTAATCCTCACCAACAACCCTACAAGATGTATATTATTATTACTGTTCCATTTTACAGATTATGAACTGAAGAACAAGAGAGGGGAAGTAACTTAACCTAAGCCACACAGCTAGTTAGTGGCACAGCTAGTGAGGGACTCAAACCCAAGTCTGGGTAGCTCCATAGTCTGTGCCTCTGCCATCCCCTCTACTAATTCTTAGCACAAAAAGGGTACCCTGCTGCCTCACTTCACAAAGCAATCCAAAGGAAGAATTAGGAAAATAGCTGAGGGGTTGCTACTTTCCAGGGGATCTACTTCTCAGGGTAGTGTGGACAGAACAATTAGAGCCCAACCACCATAGATAAATATTGACTGAATAGTGTTGCTAGAGAAAGGCCATCATGGAGGTTCATACATGGCTTCCTGGACCCCAGGAGAAGAGACCTCTATATTTATGCTGGACATTTTCCCTTGTGTTCTCTCTTCTGCCTTCCTGACCCATCCTCCACACCCTCCTGAGTTGGCTCCACCACTCTCATTCTGCTCTCGTTATCATGAAATTGTTCCTTCCCCCTTTCATATTTCAACATTTACACAGTCAGTCCCCAGAGTCTCTGCCTTCTCAAAAACTGTCAAACTCATCTGAGATACAAAATTGAAACAATAAACCAAAATGAGGATACAACTCAATACTGAAAACTCCACATGTGACAACAGTCAGAAATGCAAAATTACTGTTCCCAAGTCTGCTATCATTGAGGATTCTATGACTAAATGTTTTTGCCTTAATTCTAAATTTGGTACTGGCCTCAACACACACTAAAATGGGCAGAGACTTTCTGCAAACAATCTTTCTTGGAATCCAAAGCAGTAACTGATGTTAATCTCAACATGGGAGCTTCAAAGTCATCAACAGAGTTGGAACAAGACTAAGTTTCAAGTAATAAAAGTGAGAGATGAACGCCAAAGTCTTTTGGTGAAATCTCTATCAGTCTTGACCACTAACTGAGAGGTGAAGGATTATTCTATTTTTTTAATTGACTGCCTTTTTAGAATGGAGAAGGAAATGGCAACCCACTCCAGTGTTCTTGCCTGGAGAATCCCATGGACGGAGAAGCCTGGTGGGCTGCAGTCCATGGGGTCGTACAGAGTCGGACACGACTGAAGCGACTTAGCAGCAGCAGCAGTAGCCTTTTTAGAATACATATTTACATACTTCTTTATTTGGCCTCATCAGGTCTTCATTGCGGCATGCGGGATCTTTGATGCGTCATGTGGGGTCTCACGATGCAGCGCACAGGGACTATCTAACTATGGCATGCAGACTCTCTAAATGCAGCACGCATGCTCCTGAGCACTAAGACTCAGTAGCTGCAGCAAGTAGGTTTAGTTACCCTGCAGCATGTGAGATCTTATTTTCCTGACCAGGGATCAAACCCACATCCCCAGCATTGCAAGCAAAATTCTTAAACACTGGACCATCAGGGAAGTCCTGGGGATACATAGAGTTTAAACACCCATTCAAAAAGCACTTAAATATGAGTGAGAAAGAGTCAAAAGCTAAAGAATATGAGTCATGATTCAAATGATCAGGCATTTCCTTGACTGAAAAGTTGCCTAAAGAAGAGATGGGTCATAATCACATAGACTGTAAAGGAGAGTAGCTCAGGGGTTCTTGAAAGAATTTCCTCAACCCAAAAAGATTCTTTAGCAACAGGCCACAGAGTAGACACTCAATATATGTTTGCTGAATGAATAAATGAACTTATGGAAAAAAATTAAATGTATTTCAATTTTATAAATTAGATTTAAATTTTTAAATTTTGTATTGTGTATAAAATAATCAGTTACTGTAGTAACATTTTTCAAAATCTTCCAACAAAGTTTATTAAGCATTCATACATACCTAGATAGAAGGAACATTAAGATGACAACTAAATATGTTCTTCAAATTCTGCTCAACAAAAGGGTTTTGAGAATTCACTGTGTCCCCCAGGGCCATACACAAGACTACGGGGGACACAGAAGCAAAGTAGAGGTGGTCCCCTTTGGCCTTTGGGGTAGCCATCTAGTGGGTGATGGTGCCTCAAGCAGGTGTGGCAGCAATCCACCTTGGGTGGCAAAGGAGCAGCCCCGGCCTCATTACCCCCCACAGGGCCTTATATTTCACCATTGAAGATTAATTCCTTCAGATCTTGAAGGTTAATTGAGTTTCTTAATAAAGGTTAAGTGAGTACCTTAGGATGCGTACCTTCTTAAGCCATTGTCACCTGCAACTGAGCCTGAGCATTGGATCACAGTTAGCAGAAAGCATGCTGGGTAGAAGACAGTGGAGCAATGGGGGGGAGGGTTTCAGTATAAAGACACAGAGAAAGGAAGCACCTGAGAGCATCATTGATTTATTTGCAATGTCCTCATTTTCCCCATTCCTTAACCACTTGAGGCTGGCACAGAAAATTCATACAAGACTCCACCCCTCTGCTGAAATACCTTTTCCCATTCCTTATCACTGGGTTTCTGGGCTCAACACCCTGCATTTTCTATTCCGAGCCAGTTCCAATAATAACAGGCCATGCTCCCTGCATATTTAATCTGTGCCAGCTAGTATCCTAAGAGCTTTACAAGAAGTATCTAACTTAAGCCTCACAACCATGATACTCCTATTCTACAGGTAAGAAAACGGAGGGTCAGAGAAGTTAAGTAACTTGTTAAAATCACCTAGCTTTATATAGCAAAGCCAGGATTTTAATTTAAGTCCAACTCCAGACCCCTAGTTCTTAATCTCATTACTACAATGCCTCATAACTTAGGCTGAAATTACTACAACAGCTCTATTAGACAGACCTACGAAGCAATGGTTGCACTCTAACCTAGATTCAAGGTCCAGTTCCTCTGAGGAACCATGAACCTTAGTGTTCTTATCTGTAAAAGAGAGTTAAGAAAATCTCATGTGAGATCGAGTGAGGACCCGATGAGTTCACAAAGAAAGTGTTTGGCCAGAATATTTTGTAAATAGCAGCTATAAGGCACAAACTTACTGCCTGTGCTTCCTTGTTTGGTAATGTTCCTGCTGGCCTCTAGGGGTTGCTCAAGCCTCCACTCCCTGCCTCTCCTGTCATGGAGTTGTCAGTGTTGTCAGCCTGACTATGCACTCACATTTCCAGGGTATAAATACACACACACATACATATGCGTGTTAATTTAGATATACATATGTGTGCACATCTGCATACATATGTACACTTATATATGTGGTATATATAAATACATGTCCAAGGGCAGGGCCTGGACATGTGTTTTAGAGTCATCCAAGTGACTAATATACAGCAGGGTTAAAAGCCAAAGCAAGGACTTCCTTGGTGGTCAGGTGGTTAAAAATACACCTGCCAATGCAGGGCAAGCGGGTTCGATCCCTGGTCAGGGAACTAAGATCCCACACATGAGTACCCTGCCAAGTCATTTACTTCAATTGTGTCTGACTCTGCAACCCTATGGGATGTAACCCACCAGGCTCCTCAGTCCACGGAATTCTCCAGGCAAGAATACTGGAGTTGGTTGCCATTCCCTCCTTTAGGACATCTTCCCAACCCAGGGATCGAACCCATGTCTCTTATGTCTCCTACACTGGCAGGCAGGCTCTTTGCCACTAGCACCACCTGGGAAGACTCACACACCGTGGGGCAACTAAGCCCGCATGCCGCAACTACTGAAGCCGTGTGCCTAGAGAAGCCACCGCAATGAGAAGCCCACACCGCAACAGAGAACAGCCCCTGCTCTCCGCAGCTAGAGAGAGCCTGAGTGCAGCAACGAAGATCCGCGCAGCCAAAAATAAATTTAAAAAGCCACTGCAAATGAAAACTGCTAGAAAGGGCTAATGACATTTTGGAGTTGAAGCAACAAGGAAATGGATGTTACTGAGCAAGAAGTTTAAAAGTTAACTAGAAATTGAAAGTTCTAGTGTCCATGTGGCAAATGTCCCGGTTCAGAATCTGTTCTTCAGCTCCTCCATTGTAGACTCTCCCTCTCCAGAGGAGCCGTCTCTTGGTTTATCTGTAAAAATCCTAGCCATACTTGGGCCCTGGACCCTGAGCTTGACTCTGCCCCCAAGGACCACCCTCCTAGACTCCCTGACATGAGGCCCTGATGACTACTGAAACATGACCCTGACCTTGGTGCTATCTTCAGGGAGCCTTGGTTAGAAGTTGAAGCAGTCCTCAGATGACATGACCTCCCCACCACAATGCCCTTCCAGCATCAGCCCTAGCAGGCAGGACAGGTATCCCACTTCTGTCCGCCCCACAAGCATGACAAAGACCAGATCTATCTTGCTTCAAGTACAGTCCCTTTAAGTCGTAGGCTGAGACAAGACTCCTAGAACCAGGATCTCTTTCCCCAAAAGCAAAAATAAACATATATTAGACTTTGTTGATGACTGTTGCAGGCTGCTCACACACAATTCAAAATTCTGTCCTTGTCCACCCTGAGTGCAGCTGATAAGGCCATTCACCTGCCCCAGGTGGGCCTGCAGTTATTATAATGCAGGATTCAAATATTCCCTCCCCTACTGCCTCTCCAGATTTTCAGTTCCTCATTCATTATTCTCCCAAATTATAAAAAACCATAGAGAAACGTATGCTCACTACCCACCCTGCTCTGAATTAGGAATCTAAGCAGTTGATAAATTATCTGGTTAAGAGCCTCACTTTTTTTCCATAAGAGGCGAAATATTCCCCCCACCCATTACTCACACACTTGTCACTCAAAGGGGACTGAGCACATATTCACCAGATTTGGCAACATTTCACTCTGAGACTGAAAACAAACATGATAAATTTCTCCTCTAAAGAAAATTTTGGTGATGTGTATAGGCCACCGAAAATGAGAATGTTATGACTTTAGTGCTGTGATAATATATGGTAGTAATTATATTAACAAGGGAAATTATATCCCTTTTCAGCAATTTAAGCTCATACCACCCACATGAAAAGTGGGCAGAAGCAAAAATGCTGAAATGGCACTAGTCATATAGAGGGAGCAATATTTGCTGAATTTAGAACCTATTTTAATCACTTTTTAAATCCATTGAGCTCCTACTATGTGCCAAGCACCATGTGAGCACAGTGGGGAATTAATGCAATATAGCCTCTGATCGTAAGATGCTCACCAAGTAATAAGGGATTTTAGCTATGTACATAAATCATTGTAATGCCAGGTGGGAAGTGAGAGATGACAAAAGAGGGGTACAGATAGAGTTCTACAGGGTTTAAAAAGAGGAAGCTATCACTTCTAGATAAAGCTCTGATGAAGATCTGGCTTGCCCAGAAAGCAATCAGACACCCAGGAGGTAAGGAGTAAGCAGCACCCCACAGTTTTCCAGTATCGAGATAAGCTGCAGCCAATTAACACTGGAAATTCTGCCAATGACCTGGCCTCAGAAAACATCCACCAGCAGCCTCCATAATCAGATAACCATGAAAGCAAACCCCATATCCTATGGCTCCAGAAATCCTTCTAAAAACTCTTCTGCCAAGAACTTATAAATGTGTGGATTAATGAAATATAAATAGAGATTAAAAGCATGAGTAAATCTCTATAATTCATTTTGAAATTTTATTGGGATCAAATTTGAGATACTCATTCTGTTTATCTCTACCAATCTGATTGGCTTTTGTTCCCTTTCTCCCATGTACAAGAAGGTATAGAGGTTTCGAAGAGAAATAGCACACAACCAGATCGTGAGGTGTCTTGGAATCTCATATGGGAGAGGAAGAGTTACAAAATAACTGTAAAAATGATCTGCTGTTTCATCAACATGATCTGGTGGAAAAAATAATTTTGAATCAGATAGACTTACGTTGAATTCCTAGTTTGTAGCCTACTAGCTCTGTGACCTAAAAAAGAAGTATTGACTCTTTCTCTAGGTTAACATTCATTTATCTATAACTGTTCAAATCACAGGGCTGTGGTGAGGGTTAAATAATACAATATTGTGAAAACATTTTGTCTAATGCCTACAAACATCTAATGAATCTGTAGAATAACATGCATCAGAAAGCTGCTGTGTGTCAGAAGGTTTTTCTTTTTAACATTTAAAGACAAGAATCTCAATTACTATGGTCTACACCTGAAACTAACAGAATATTGTAAATCCACTATATGCCAATAAAATTTTTTAATTAAAAATAAATAATAGGCTCCAGTTTCATCCACCTTATAGAACTGATTCAAATGTATTCTATTAATGGCTGAGTAATACTCCATTGCGGAGAAGGCAATGGCACCCCACTCCAGTACTCTTGCCTGGAATATCCCATGGATGGAGGAGCCTGGTAGGCTGTAGTCCATGGGTTCACTGAGGGTCGGACATGACTGAGCGACTTCACTTTCCCTTTTCACTTTCATGCATTGGAGAAGAAAATGGCAACCCACTCCAGTGTTCTTGCCTGGAGAATACCAGGGATGGGGGAGCCTGGTGGGCTGCCGTCTATGGGGTCGCACAGAGTCAGACACGACTGAAGCGACTTAGCAGCAGCAGTAGCAGCAGCAGCAATACTCCATTGTGTATATGTACCACAGCTTTTTTATCCATTCATCTGCTGATGGACATCTAGGTTGCCTATTATACAGAGTGAAGTAAGCCAGAAAGAAAAACACCAATACAGTATACTAACGTATATATATGGAATTTAGAAAGATGGTAACAATAACCCTGTATGCGAGACAGCAAAAGAGACACAGATGTATAGAACAGTCTTTTGGACTCTGTGGGAGAGGGAGGGGGGGCATGATTTGGGAGAATGGCATTAAAACATGTATAATATCATATAAAAAATAAATTAAATAAATAAATCATAATGCTGGGGAAATAAATAAATAAATAAGTGAAAAAAACCTAAAATAATCCTCAAAGAAAGAGCTCATTTTGAAGTTGGAGGGACCAGGAAGTCTTTATGAAGAAGGTATCATTTGAACAGGGCCCTGGAGGACAAGTAGAGATTTGTCACGATGTCATCCACTTTGGCTGACAGAGATGGGGTGTGTTGAGATATGACACTGGATTTTTAGAGGGCTAAGAATTTTGTATATGAAAACACTTGACTTACAGAGTCATTCTAGACAAATCAGTACTTTAACACACATAACCTCCAAGATACCAACCTATGTAATCAAAACTCCAATGGTGCCCAAGACAAAGGACATACACATGGCAAAGGAGGACAGTTCTTCCAGATCATAGAAAAAGGAGAACTTTGAAAAGTCAGCATAATATTTATACCACAATTTTTTAAATTCAAACAAAAATTTTCCTATGAATATTAAAGCAAAAAATGCCATAATATATTGGGAAACAATACAGAAGCATAATAAAGGAATAAAATAACACAATTCAGAGGAGTTTACCCTGCAATTGCAAAGAATTATAGGATTAAATGCCAGGAAATTTATTTATAAAATTACTTAAAGTAAGGATAAAAAGTAAAATTTAAGAAGAAATAATAAAATTACTTAAAGGACAAAAAGAGAAATACATCGCCATTTCCAAAGGTACTAAAGTCATCTAATGAAATTTAGTATCTATTTCTAAGAGTTAAAGAAAAATGATAAACTGTGAATAGATACTTCATTAACATGGCAAATATATGCAGCAACCTGAAAGTTACCACAATTAATGGGGAAATACTAGAAGAGTCCCATTAAAGTCTGGAACAAGTTCACTTATGTCACTGACACTTCATATTACCCTGAAGCATCTAGGAAGTTAATAAAATTTGGTACCTGAAGAAAGAGAGAAAAATCATGTAAGGATAAAGTAAAAGTGTTATGGCTCATAATTTTTAAAAGGGATGAGGGCCTAGAAACTCAATAAAATCAACTGAGAAACTAAGTTCTTAGTACTGGTAACAAAAAGAATTAAATAATGTATTAGCTCAAAAAAAGCAATATGTGGAAAGAAATAATTTTCATGTATACATATAAAAATTAGAAGAAATAAAAGGCCCTAATTTACATGACTACCAAAAAATGCAAAATATAAAGGAATAAATTTAACAAGAAAAGTGCAGAAGCTATACAAAACAATTTTAAAGTGCTTTAATATCAGTGCAAAGAAATAGAGGAAAACAATAGAATAGGAAAGACTAGAGATCTCTTCAAGAAAATTAGAGATACCAAGGGAACATTTCATGTAAAGATAGGCCCAATAAAAGACAGAAATGGTATGGACCTAAAGAAGCAGAAGATATTAAGAAGAGATGGCAAGAATACACAGAAGAATACACAGAACTATAAAAAAATATCTTCATGACCCAGATAATCATGATGGTGTAATCACTCACCTACAGCCAGACATTCTGGAATGTGAAGTCAAGTGGGCCTTAGGAAGCACCACTATGAACAAAGTTACTGGATGTGACAGAATTCCAGTGGAGCTATTTCGAATCCTAAAAGGTGATACTGCGAAAGTGCTGCACTCAATATGCCAGCAAATTTGGAAAACTCAGCAGTGGCCACAGGACTGGAAAAGGTCAGTTTTCATTCCAATCGCAAAGAAAGGCAATGCCAAAGAATGCTCAAACTACCACACAATTGCACTCATCTCACACGCTAGTAAAGGAATGCTCAAAATTCTCCAAGCCAGGCTTCAGCAATATGTGAACCGTGAACTTCCTGATGTTCAAGCTGGTTTTAGAAAAGGCAGAGGAACCAGAGATCGAATTGCTAACATCCGCTGGATCATAGAAAAAGCAAGAGAGTTCCAGAAAAACATCTATTTCTGCTTTATTGACTATGCCAAAGCCTTTGACTGTGTGGATCACAATAAACTGTGGAAAATTCTGAAAGAGATGGGAATACCAGACCACCTGATCTGCCTCTTGAGAAATTTGTATGCAGGTCAGGAAGCAAAAGTTAGAACTGGACATGGAACAACAGACTGGTTCCAAATAGCAAAAGGAGTTCATCAAGGCTGTATATTGTCACCCTGTTTATTTAACTTACATGCAGAGTACACCATGAGAAACTCTGGACTGGAAGAAACACAAGCTGGAATCAAGATTGCCAGGAGAAATAGCAATAACCTCAGATATGCAGATGACACCACCCTTATGGCAGAAAGTGAAGAGGAACTAAAAAGCCTCTTGATGAAAATGAAAGTAGAGAGTGAAAAAGTTGGCTTAAAGCTCAACATTCAGAAAATGAAGATCATGGCATCCGGTCCCACCACTTCATGGGAAATAGATGGGGAAACAGTGGAAACAGTGTCAGACTTTATTTTGGGGGGCTCCAAAATCACTACAGATGGTGACTGCAGCCATGAAATTAAAAGACGCTTACTCCTTGGAAGGAAAGTTATGACCAACCTAGATAGCATATTCAAAAGCAGAGACATTACTTGCCAACAAAGGTTCGTCTAGTCAAGGCTATGGTTTTTCCTGTGGTCATGTATGGATGTGAGAGTTGGACTGTGAAGAAAGCTGAGCGCCGAAGAATTGATGCTTTTGAAGTGTGGTGTTGGAGAAGACTCTTGAGAGTCCCTTGGACAGCAAGGAAATCCAACCAGTCCATTCTGAAGGAGATCAGCCCTGGGATTTCTTTGGAAGGAATGATGCTAAAGCTGAAACTCCAGTACTTTGGCCACCTCATGCGAAGAGTTGACTCATTGGAAAAGACTCTGATGCTGGGAGGGATTGGGGGCAGGAGGAGAAGGGGACGACAGAGGATGAGATGGCTGGATGGCATCACTGACTCGATGGACGTGAGTCTCAGTGAACTCGGGGAGTTGGTGATGGACAGGGAGGCCTGGCATGCTGCGATTCATGGGGTCGCAAAGAGTCGGACACGACTGATCGAGTGATCTGATCTGATCTGATCTGATGGGATCAGATGCCATGATCTTCATTTTTTGAATGTTGAGTTTTAAGCCAGCTTTTTTACTCTCCTCTTTCACCTTCATCAAGAGGCTCTTTAGTTCCTCTTTCTGCCATAAGGGTGGTGTTGTCTGCATATCTGAGGTTATTGATATTTCTCCCAGCAATCTTGATTCCAGCTTGTACTTCTAGTCTGGCATTTCACATGATATACTCTGCATAGAAGTTAAATAAGCAGGGTGACAATATACATCCTTGATGTACTCCTTTCCCAATTTGGAACCAGTCAACTCTTCCATGTCTGGTTCTAACTGTTGCATCTTGACCTGCATACAGGTTTCTCAGGAGGCAGGTCAGGTGATCTGGTATTCCCATCTCTTGAAGAATTTTCCACAGTTTGTTGTGATCCCCACAGTCAAAGGCTTTACAGTAGTCAAGAAGCAGAAGCTTTTCTAGAATACTCTTGCTTTTTCTGTGATCCAACAGTTTGATCTCTGGTTCCCTCCTTTTCTAAATCCAGCTTGAATATCTGGAAGTTCTCAGTTCACATACTCTTGAAGCCTACCTTGGAGGATTTTGAGCAGGACCTTGCTAGCATATGCAATGACTGCAATTGTGTGGTAGTTTAAACATTCTTGGTATTACTCTTCTTATGGGATTGGAATGAATACTGACATTTTCCAGCCCTGTCGCCACTGCCAAGTTTTCCAAATTTGCTGGCATATTGAGTGCAGCACTTTTCACTCAAAAGATGATAAAAGCATCATCTTTTAGGATTTGAAACAGCTCAGCTGGTATTCCATCACCTCCACTAGCTTTGTTAGTAGCGACTTTACCTAAGGACCACTTGAATTTGGACTCGAGGATGTCTGGCTCTATGTGAGTGATCACACCTTCATGGTTATCTGGGTCATTAAGATCTTTTTGAATAATCCTTCTGTGTATTCTTGCTACCTCTTCTGAATATCTTCTGTGTCTGTTAGGTCCATACCATTTCTGTCCATTTTTGTGCCCATCTTTGCATGAAATGTTCCCTTGATATCTCATTTTCTTGAAGAGATCTCTAGTCTTTCTTATCTCTCCTTGTTATTCTTTGGTACACTGCATTCAGATGGATATATCTTTCCTTTTCTCCTTTGCCTTTTGCTTCCCTTCTCAGCTATTTGTAAAGCCTCCTCAGACAACCATTTTGCCTTTTTGCATCTTTTTCTTGGGGGTAATTTTGATCATCCCTCCTGTACAATATTATGAACCTCTCTCCATAGTTCTTCAGGCACTCTATCAGATCTAATCCTTTGACTCTATTTGTCACTTCTACTGTATAATCATAAGGGATTTGATTTAGGTAGATTCCTGCATTCTTTTTTACAATGAAGCTGATCATACATTTTCTTGCTTCCTGTGCTTTGTTTTGTTTATTTTAACATTTGAATTGTGATGGTATCCACAGAAGTTGCTAATAGTAATTGGTTGAGCAACGTTACCCCATGTAAACAACTAGTAATTTTTCTAATCATGGCATGATACAGATTCCTTACAACTTGGCCACTGGATGGACTTTGAACACCAGAACTGAAAAGCTTTACTTTTATATTAAATTAAATTAAATTTAAATTTAAATATTTTACTAACACAAAATTATCACTTGATTAATTACATTTATAATTAAAATATTAAGTGAGATTAATTAATTTCAAAAAATAAATATACAATAAATTTATCTATACTCAAGTTTTTATTTTTGACATTCAGTCATCAAATTTTCCTTTTGTCTTTGCATTCAGTGGTTATTTTAAAAGAAAACTTTTCAAAGACATAAAAATTAATTTTAATAAATGTTTTATACTTGTACTAATTGATTTATATTTTATATTATTGATTTATACTTTTATGCAAACATATTTAAATTTTTTACTCTTTGAATTACATGTTCAATACCAATATTATTATTGATAATCTTGATTAAAATATCTTAAGTAATTTTGCTAAAATGAAAGAAGAAAATAAATTATATAGAGTACATAGATAATGAATCATATTTTTTATTTTTATTATCAATCCAAATATCAGTGTATCACCAGAATACTGTGACACGTGCAATAATAATTCCAGTTTTTATATTTTGCCAAGTTTCAGTTATAAAAGAAATATAACTTTATTCATGTTTTTCTATTTCATGTTATTCATCAAAGTAATAGGGATAGAATATATTTTAGTTAATAGCTTGTGATTTATAACTTTTTAATATTTAGACACATTGTGTGGAGGTTCCATTTGAATTAATTCCCTGAGCTCCACAAATGTTATGAGAGGGGCCGTATGCAATATTACATATAGTAGAAAAAACTTAAGAAATTCTAAACACTTATTAACATGACACTTGCTGAATATTTTATTTTATATGTATAATATTTAAAGGACATATTAAGTGTTTGTATGTGGGTGGGATAAATATTTCACTAATTATCCTTTTGTATACATTGGATTTTGAACTATATACATGTTCCCTTAATCTGGGGGGAGAATGGAATCCAATGACCAAAAAATCTTAGCATTCCAGTTCTGATGCTATCATCTCAGAACCAAATACCGTCAGATTTTCATAACCATCATTTTTACTATCCAGTGTCCTAAAATTGGAATTCCTGGTGGACATTGGTGCATTGTAACATAGCACTGCTTTGCATACATCTGGGTCTTTACAGTTAACCACATTCTATCACATGCACAGTGTGGCTCACCCCAGGTACGTAGAGAAAATGTCCTCATCTCTAATTCATAGATTCAAAACCTGCCCAAGTTCAAACAATGCAGAATGGGGTTCACTTTGCATAGCCCACACAGCTGTTATAGAAACAGATTCATGTCCATTTTTTATACTGCTCTGGATAGACAGCTCTGTTCTGTGGAATAGACAGCAGGTTCAGGTCTCTAAGTGGTTGGCATCCTTTACAAATACAGCATCCTTTACAAATACAGCATCCTCTAAAGCTGAGTTTGTGGCCAGTTCCAAACTCACACTTTATAAGCGAAAGAGGAACTATATTTTCTTTCCCTTATTGTTTATTTTTACGGTGCACTGTCTTTGGTAATAAATTTTGTTACACAATTGTGGCAAAATGTAATAGGTTTGCCTGAAAATCCTTCTCTTAGGTGATGAAACTTTCCAAAAAGAATTCTCCTTTCCGCTTTTTGCTTTTCCTTTTGAATCCAATTCCCTATGACTTTTATTGAAAACATGTCACTTTTTAAAAAATGACATTATCACATTTTTCTTAAGTCCATCATCTTCTCAACTCCTGCATCCTTTATACACCATGCTTTTGTATCCTTTTATTTTCAAGTTCTTTTCATGTTTTCCCCCTTTTGTTTTATTCCCATGGGAGCTTTTATTGTCATCTCTGTGTTTTTGTCTAGGCTTCTACACTGAGGCCTGACCCAACAGTGAGGAAATGAATAGGGAAAGTATCATAGCTACGCTGCAATGGTAAAGGCAGACAGGTGCAAAGGACGGGGAGAAACAAAAAGGAAAGCGAAAGACTAGATGAAGACCTGATTATTTTTTCAGCCTTCAGGGTATAATATCTTTGAAGGTGAAAAATAATGACATTTACACAGGCATCTAAATAAAAATGTGACTTGCCGAACACAGAATTGCAGAGAAAACAGTTTCCTTTATTTAGAAACTTGTTTCCATGTCCAATAGGCTGAGTCAAATTTACTTTGAAGGCATGAGCAAGAATATTACCCTGCAAAGCCAAGGTTGACAAATGAACTCAGTCTCTGTCTTGAAACCAACTCACTAGTAAGTGAAATTCACAATTCCGCTCGAAGTTTCTTAATGTTGATTTAGACGAAGCAAGCCATGCTCCTTAATGTCTAAAAGCAAGATATCAATTTAATAAATCAGTAAGAATGGCCACAGTATGATTCTCGTGCAGAAAGATCAGCAATCAGTATTAGAAATTTTGAAAAATAGTTGTTCCTATCTCTACTTAATAGACATTTTTGTGTTTTGGATTTAGCTGTTTATGTGTCCCCTTTTCTTGGAGCTCATTCTGGCTTGATTTATCTTTCACCTGCCTGGCTTCCCATCGGTTTCGCCTAACTCTTTAGTCCATCTATAATTCTACCCCTACTGCCCTATAACCCCTGGAGAATCTACAGATCAAAAATGAGCAATTAAAATAAAAGGCAGATCTCTGCTAAAAGGGAATATGTGTATTTCGTAAAGTTTTTATCGCCTTTGAAATGAACTAAACTAAATCTGAAAATTTCATCTCACAAAAACATTGAAAGCAATGCGTGTGATGCATGTGTCTGTGCGTGTGTGGCTATTACTGGACGCATATACATGTGTATTCCTAAATATGCCTTGTGTGAGTATGCAAGTGTGTGTATGTATATCTGTGAGTTTGCCATAAAGAGGCAACAAGGAGGAAAATCAGTAAATCAGACCATTTTTTATTTATTTGGCATTAAATGACTGGTTATTTATAAATATGTATGATTAATTTTTTGTTTAAAAAAATGAAAATCTGGATGTTAAACATATGTGGAAAATGTGAATGACTTTGCCTTTGCCTTAAACTCTTTTTTTCATTTACTCCTTTTCCTTTCCTTATCTGCTAGCTTTCACCCTCATTTTACTTTTCCTATCGGTGTTTCCTAGTTCTGTTCAGTTTAATTTATCCAAATGTCATACCCAATAAGTTGCTGAATTTCCACTCCATTCCTGCTGAATTATTGTATTACTTTTAAATAACTTGCATCTGCTCTTGATTCTTCCATCTGCTTCTCTTCCTTCTTACTTTCTCATCAGTATGCCTGGCTTGAAGTTAAGGACATTGGCCAGACACCCTTTATTTTCTGTTTTTTAACCATTGACACAAGTTCATTAGCCTTTCAGACTCTCGACCTGAAAAAGCCAGCCACAGGGAAAATTTGTAAGTAGGTCAGATATGTGAATGCCGCCACGCATACCTTTCATACTTTCTCGTTCATGCTTGTCATCCTCTTGCAAGAGATACCACACAATTCTGGTTTTTTCCCTTTCACTGCCCTCCTTCAAAAAGTACACATCCAGGTCTGCATTACCTCACTTCTAGGAGAAATCCAGTAGGAAAATCCATCAACATACTACACATAGACAATAAAAACTTCATTGTTCATCTTCTATGGAGTGAGTTTCAAGATGCTTGTTTCTATGTTCTGTCATAATTGCAGGCATGTGAGGCAGCCCCAGAAAAGAAACCAGCTGTAACTGGTCTTCAGCACTTGTAAGCAAAATTGACTGCTCTCTTAAACTCAAGAATTTGATGGCATTTTAGGAAAAGAAAGGAAATTAACATTTCCCACATTTTTACTTTGTGCCAGACACAAGCTAAACTGCATGTTCATTTTAATCAATGAAAAGACAGAATACTTGCCCAAAGTGAAAAGACCATATGGCTATAAGAAATGCAGCTGCCAGGTATAAGTGAAGAGCAAAAACCCAATGCTCTGTCCACAGCATGCTGCTGCTTGAGACTAGAGTCATGGACCAATAGCATTCCTCTGTTTTAGGTTCCAACCATCCATCACACCTTGATAGCTTTTATGCATCAAGACAAAGCTGGAAGTGAGAACCAGCTTGGAGTGGATGGTGAACAATTGCAAGGCCACAAAGTCTGCAGCAGGGATATGTCCTAAGAAGGATCAGCTGGGACACAATTTTGAAAGCTTTGTAGTATAGACTACAGAACTCAGACTTGGAGTGCCTTTAAAGGTTCTAAGCAAGAGAATGAGATGGGCAGAATTGAGTTCTAGGTTCATCATCCTAGAACAGGAGATATACAGGCTTTGAGAGGGACAAACTCCAAGTAGGGTGACTAGTTGGGAAGCTACATTGCTGTTATCCCAGTAAAAGATGAAAGTCAGCTTAAGTAAGACAACAGAAGATGCAACGGGACCTATATTTTAGGAGGTAAAATCAGGAGGACTTGGTGATCATTTGGATACAAAATGTAGAAGAAAAAAAAAAGGAATCAAAGATGTCCATTTTTCCTTTGTATTTGTTCCCAAGTGCCACAGTCTTTTTCTAAATCAAAGGAAAGTGAAAGTGAAGGTCGCGTCCAACTCTTTGCAACCCCGTGGACTATATAGTCCATGGAATTCTCCAGGCCAGAATACTGGAACAGGTAGCCTTTCTCTTCTCCAGGAGATCTTCCTGACCCAGGGATTGAACCAGGGTCTCCTGCATTGCAGGTGGATTCTTTACCAACTGAGCTATGAGGGAAGCACTATTGTAATAAACAGGGGTGCCTTAAGACAGATTCCCAAACTGAATTTGTGAATGCTTAAGGCTGACAAAATTATACCTAACCTGACCAGTGACACATTTGGCAGGTATAGTTTATGACCAGAATATATCACATCCACACAATTAAAGAATAATTTAGCCTTAAGAAAGGGCTAGAATTCTCTTTTCTGGAAAATTATCTTTTCCTTCCTCAAGAGGGTCTTGACAGAGACAGTCTTTATAATTCTTGGTTATGTTTACAGCAATTTGATTTTAGAAATCATCCTAAAGACAGATACTTCTATAGTAAATATTCCCAGCTGCTGTCTTTGGAAAGAGTAATTTGATTAGTGGCACTGTGTTGAATTGCATTATAACTGGTTTCTTCACATAATGTCTATTGCCTACATAAAGAAAAAAAACAAATCATAAACTAATGTCTAGGTGATCTGTTTGGCACGAAAGTGATAGCAGGATGGGGTTAACAAGTGTTTGTGGAGAGAGAACAGGGAATGATGAACTCTCTCAAGTTTTGCTGTTTATTAAAGAGTTTATTGAAATCTCATAGAGCAGTAACAAATGATCTAATAAAGCAAATAAGATTAAGCAGTGCCAGTAAACAAATTTATAATAAAACTCCAGAAGAGTAGACAATTTTTATTTTTTTAATTCTTGCAAAAGTCATATTAATATTTCCAAATCTTGTAAAGCATTTTGGAATTAGGACCCTGTTTGAAAATGGACATAACCATTCAAATCATGATTCATGTAATTTATTAATTCATTTAATGGGCTATATAGCCACATTAGCAAACTTTTTAAGGGAAAATAACTTTTCCTGGCATGAGATTAGGGGAAAACCACTGAACATTGATCAGCAAATAAATGGTATATGCTGCAGAGTTTTGTTGGAAAATGAAAAACAAGTCAACAAGCTTGAGTTGAAGAGACGAGGAAAGCTTCCTGAAGGAAGAAAGGCTTGCCTAAGGAAGTTACTAGACATCAGGAGATGTTTCTAGCAGCCTTCTTCCTTGCCCATCTTTCTAAAAGGAGAAAAAGGGTTCAGAGTAAATATAGGCACATGGGCTGTGGACATCCTCCAGAGATTCACATATCTAACACAGCTTGGGAAAAGTACAATTAACTATTTTGGCCAAAACAAGTTCCTAGGTAACAAAGTGACCAGCCTGCACAAGCTAAATGGACAAGAACCAGGTACATCTCAACAGCAAAGGTGTGGACCCATGTCCCCACAGAACAACAGACCTCTCCATGGATTGTTCTATGCACAGATAAAATTAGAGACCAAATACTCTCTAAACCTGGAGTTGTATGAAGTCCCTTGGAAGCTAGGCAGTGATAATATATTGACTGATATTGAGTTTGTACCACCCTGGCAGAATAGGGACTGGGCACAATAAGGACAAACAAAAATAAGGGTCTTATTTCTTGCCCACCTAAATACTGGACTAGGGGTTGTAGCTGCTACATACAGGAAAATGCTTTAAATGTCTTGGGCAGATACAGACAGGTTAGTAGAAAGAAAGAAGAGAAGGTGAAGGCATCCTGGTAAGAAATTAGGGAAATTTCTCAGGAAGGTTCCCAGAGGGGCAGAATCACTGAGTTTTAAAGATGGGTTTCTGAACCTCTTTTTGGATAAGGAAGTGTCTTATGGACTGGATGTTTATGTCCCCCAACCCAATTCACATATGGAAAGTGTAACCATCAACAATATAATATTAGATAGTATTAGAAGGCAAAAACTTTATGAGGTGATTAGGTCTAGATGGGAGAAGGCAATGGCACCCCACTCCAGTACTCTTGCCTGGAAAATCCCATGGATGGAGGAGCCTGGTAGGCTGCAGTCCATGGGGTCGCTAAGAGTCAGACACGACTGAGCAACTTCACTTTCACTTTTCACTTTCATGCATTGGAGAAGGAAATGCCAACCCACTCCAGTGTTCTTGCCTGGAGAATCCCAGGGACGGGGGAGCCTGGTGGGCTGCCGTCTGTGCAGTCGTGCAGAGTCGGACACGACTGTAGTGACTTAGCAGTAGCAGTAGCAGTAGGTCTAGATGAGGTCATGAGGGTAAAACCCTGATAATGAGATGGTGGCTCAGTGCTAAAGAATCTGCCTGCAATGCAGGAGTCTTGCAGGAGACACGGGTTCTACCCCTGGGTCAGGAAGATACACTGGAGTAGGAAAGGGTAACCCACTCCAGTGTTCTTGCTTGGGAAACCCCATGGACAAAGGAGCCTGGTGGACTACAGTCCATGGGGTCACAAAAATGTAAGACACAACTTAGCAACTAAACGACAACAAAGAAGAGGAAAAGACTACTGTTCTCTCTCTCTCTCTCTTTCTCTCTCTCTTTCCCTGCCATGTGAGGATACATCAAAAAGGCAGCCACCTATCAACCAGGAAAAGGATCTTCACCAAGAACTGGACCCTGTTGGCACCCTGATCTCTGACTTTCACATAGCCTGCAGAACTACAAGAAATAAATGTCTGTTGTTTAAACCTCCCAGTCTACAGTATTCTGTTACAGTACCCCAAAACGATGAAGACAAAGGACAATTCCAAAGGCGGCATGTGGATCTTGCAATTGGTGAAGATAAACACTTAGGCTGGAGTTATTCACTATCCCAAGACTGAGCTTTGAGTTTTTATCTCTGGGCTTCCTAACACTCAAAAAATGAGAAATATGAGTTAATTTCATGATTCACATCTTTTAAGAAAAGTTACATGTGCCAATTCTTCTAGATAGCAACAAAAATTTAATGAAATAATTTTTTTTGCCTTTATTCCATGGATACTGTTCAACATAAGATACAATATTTCCTCTGACAGTTTTGTAAAAAATAAGAATGCAGTTTCCATTTTTTCTTGTTTTAACTCTTAATAAAACCTTTTATGTTATTACTCATCTTTGCTATGCTCATGTACTCATCTTTTCTGTTGGATTAGGTTTTCTGCCAGGATAAGGCCTGTGACTCATTACAGAAACCAAGTTCTTAGCACAGTGGCACATGCGAGGGCTTCACAAATGTGTGCTTAACCAGAAGTAAGTAATGCAGTGGAATGACTTCTGATGGAGAGAGGTACTGACCTAAACTAAAGATATGTAAATTTCTGGATCTCAGTCAGCTTGGGTTGCTATAACAAAATACCATAGACTGGGTGACTTAAACAACAGACATTTATTTCTCACAGTACCAGAGGCTGGCAAGTACACGTTCAAGGTGCCCGCAAATTCAGTTCTTGCAGATGGCACTCTTCCTGGCTCCCTTCTCACTGTAAATTCACCTGATGGAGAGACAAAGCTCTGGTGTCTTGTCCTTTTCTATAAGGGCACTAATCCTATCACAGGGGTTCCATCCTCATGACCTCATCTAAACCCAACAACCTTCCAAAGGCCCCACCTCCTAATACCATCACACTGGGGTTAGCATTTCTACCCATGAATGTTGAGGGGACACAAACATTCAGTTCATAGCAGGATCTAACTTGAACAGTACATAACAGGATCTAACTTGCACCACTGATAAAAATCTAAACCACCCAAAGTCTCCTAAGCACATAGTTTCCTTAATATATACTGAAAAGAAGCTTATAATATCTATAATTTCTCTTAAAGATATGTAAAAACATTTCCTTTTTTTGCACTATAACTATGAAAGTCTGCCTACACTTCTAGATTCTTTTTTTTAATGATGGATCTTTGGTTCAGTTACAAAATAAGATTTGTTGAATCAGGGCAAAAGCATCTAAATAAGTGTCTTAGAAATAAAGCTCAATCTTGAATCCAATGTTTCATTGTGTAAAGACTCCATTTTCAAATTTTTGTCAATGACACAGCATGGACACTGACTAATCATAAGAGGTATCAGCTGTAAACAAGTGCTGTAATCATCTGGGTGCGTGCTGGGAAATCTGTGAGTTATGATGGACTTAAAACTCAAAGTACTCAATAGGTGGTGAATAATTAAGTTAGTAATTACTTAATTGTAATTTTATTCATACACAGATTTCTAGAATTAGCAGCTATATAAACATTCTTATGATCATCTAAGGTCTTCGCTGAGGTAAAAATTAAATTTTTTTTCAGTACTGAAACCACCTAACTAACAAATCTGTATATGTAATTTGAACCTCCAAAAGGCATTCAGATGTCCCCAACATGACTGAATGTTGGAACTAATGGGGCAGTGACAATATTTCCTTTATACAAACAATTTTATAATATTGCAGGACAGTGGCATCTAATGATGGTGACCAACAGAAAATCACTGGGCAGCCAGGTTCTACTTTCTGCAGCAAGGTTAGCAATTATTCTGAAATAATTTCCTGTTACTAATGCCTTCCCAGAAGGACTTAAGCATGATGGCCTTATGAATATAGTTATTAGTGGAACTACATTTAGTATTTGGATTCTTTGGGAAATCTGATAAAGATAATATTCCTCCAAAGGTTACTATCCAGATTAGAAGTCATTTTTATCACTGGACCTAAGTTCTAGCCAGCTGTCATTAAGAGCATCTTGTTAGCCAGTGAACGACTTTGTAGCTGGGTCAAGGCCAAGGAAGTCTGGGGCAAGGTTGCTAAGGTAACGAATCTGTCCAAAGGCTTCTCTCAGCATCAACCTTTCATCTTGTAAAATTTAGATAAGCAAAGCACTGTGAGGAGAATGCTAATAAACCAAATGACAGAAACAACTGTACAAAGATATTTTTAAACTTGATAGATGTGTGTTTAAGCTCTTTCATAAAGATACAACAATATGTGTGGGCTTAGAGATGTTCATGAAAATGAGCTAAATTATCCTGGGTCCACACATTGTTTACATTAGCATGTGAAATATGTGGCTCTACAGAACAGAATTTAATATAATGATACACATTGATTGAGTGCCTGTTTGGTACCTGAATTTGTTTTTCAGTGTAACATTTGAGTCTGAGAAGAATTAAATTCTAAAGATAGTGAAGCTTAATGTGCCTTCTAAAGAGTCCAGACTCTGTGAGGTAGAGGAACTTCAATTCTTGCTTTAGGGAGTGTTGGCTGGGTGGAGTGAGGCTACTGTGCTAAAAATATACAAGCTATCCAGCAGTCCAACTCCTGGGCATATACCCAAACAAAACTATAATTCAAAAAGATGCATGCACTCCTGTGTTCATAGCAGAACTATTCACAGTAACCAAGACATGGAAACAATCTAAATGTTCATCAACAGATGAATGGATAAAGATGTGTTACATATACCCCATGGAATATTATTCAATCATGACAACCTAGAGGGGTGGGATGGAGATGCGAGAGGGAGGAGATGTATGTATACTTACGGCTGATTCATGTTGCTGTACAGCAGAAATCAACACAATATTGTAAAGCAATTCTCTGAAAGTGAAAGTTTGGTTGCTCAACCTTGTCCAACTCTTTGCAACCCCATGGACTGTAGCCCACCAGATTCCTCTGCCAATGGAATTCTCCAGGCAAGAATACTGGAGTGGGTTGCCATTCCCTTCTCCAGGGGATCTTCCTGAACCAGAGGTCAAACCTGGCTCTACAGTATTGAAGGCAGATTCTTCACTGTCTGAGCCACCAGGGAAGCTAATTAAAAATAAATAAATTACAGAGAAGAAGGATGAAATAATGCCATTTGTAGCAACATGGATGGACCTAGAGATTATCATACTAGCTAGATTGTCTAGATTATCATACTTTCTGAAGCAAGTCAGAAAGAGAAAAGTGATAAATGATATCACTTATATGTGAAGTCTAAAATATAACACAAACGAACACATACATGAAACTCACAGACACAGAGAACAGATTTGTGATTCCAAAGTGGGAGGGGGAGTAAGGAAGGAAAGATTGGAAGTTTGGGATTTAGCAGATGCAAACTACTATATACAGAATGGATAAACAGCAAGGTCCTACTGTATAGCCTGGGAAATTATACTCAATATTCTGTGATAAACCATAATAGAAAATAATATGTAAAAGAACATATATATATATATATGTGTGTGTGTGTGTGTGTGTGTATAACTGAGTCACTTTGCTGTATAGAAGAACTTGACATTGTAAATCAACTATACTTCAATAAAATTAAAATATATGTATATTTTATATATATACTATATATATTATATATATAGGGTTTCCTTGTTAGCTCAGATGGTAAAGAATCCATCTGCAGTGCTGGAAATGCCTGAAGGATCCCATGGACAGAGGAGCCTGGCAGGTCCCTGGGGTCACAAAGAGTTGGACACAACTGAGTAACTAACACTTTCACTTTCATACATATATGTGTGTGTGTGTGTGTGTGTATACACAATAGCAAAGACTAACAGAATCATGTCTAAAGGATACAAGAGTCAAACTGAGGGGCTCTGTCTGGCCTAAGATGGGACAATTTGAACATCAAAAAGAATAATTATGACAATGGATTGAAATACATCAAAAATGGAAAAGTCCAAGAGCTCATAATGATATTGGGGAAAAAAAAAAAAAACTAATTGAACTCTATTAGGAGTTGCTAAGGCCACTAACTCACTACTAAAATTTAATAAACAATAGGAAAGAAGGAAGCATATGTCTTGCCTTTCCTGTATGAATTGCATTTCTATACAACCAAATTGCTGATTAAAAAATGCTTTTAAAAATGATTCCAGATAGTAACTGCAGAAGAAATAGTAAGATTAAAAATCAGCACTTTTCTACTCTTAATGAAATGATGGATCTAGACAACATACATCAATGAATGCCAAAACTATTAGGTGAAATGTTGGTGGGGAACTTAATAATGGAGAGACTATGTTGACAACATCTGAACTCACTAATCAATCAAAACATCATTAAAGATGGGACAATCAGACCTGAGGCACCTCATAATATAATGCAATGGGAAGTACACCTATCACCTATGAAACAGTCTTGCCTAGGAATATTGATTGAACCTCAGTCTAACCAACCCTCTAGTTCTAACTACAAGGAAGAGAGGACGTAGCTTTGAAAAAGGCAAAATCCAAAAATTGGGACCTTTTAAAGACAAATGACCCAGTTTCTCCCACAAATCAATAGTGTGAAAGAAAGCAGGGAGGGGAGCTGCTTTATAATAAAAGAGTCTTAAGAGAGATAACAGTCGCATCCAATGAGTAGACCTTTTCTGGATTCTGAATCAAACAAATCAATGTAAAGCAACATCTTTGACAAAATCAGAAGAAATTTAATGTAACTGAGAAATAGATGATACAAAATTATTATTTGTGTTCAGTTTGATAATATTAGCTGGTGTTTGGAAAGATTCTAAGCAGTTAGAGATGCGTGTGGCCTGCCCGCACAGTCGAGTCTGTGTCTGCGACCCCATGGACTGTAGCCCACCAGGCTCCTCTGTCCATGGCATTCTCCAGGCAAGAATGTTGGAGTGGGTTGCCACTTCCTCCTCCAGGGGCTCTTCCTGACCCAGGGATCAAACCTCAGTCTCCTCTGCCTTTTGTTTTACAGGCAGATTCTTTACCACTGTGCCATGTGGGAAGGCCTAGAGATACATACTAAAGTATTTACAGGTGAAATAAAATGGGGTCAGAGGTTTGCTTTAAAATGCTTTAGGGAGGGACTTCCCTGGCAGTCCAGTGGTTAAGACTTTGCCTTCCAATGCAAGGGGTGTGGGTTCAATCCCTGGTCAGGGAGCTAAGATCCCACATGCCTCTAGGTCAAAACACTCAAACATAAAACAGAAGCAATGCTGTAACAAATTCAATAAAGCCTTTGAAAATGGTCCACATCAAAAAATACTTTAGAAAAAAATGCTTTAGGGAACTCTATTCTACCTTGTAATGACCTATATGGGAAAAGAATCTAAGACAAGAGTGGATAAGTGTCTGTCTATAGTTGATTCACTTTGCTATGTCATAGAAAGTAACACAACATTGTAAATCAACTATAGTCCAATAAAAAATTTAAATGGCTTTAAAATGCCAGGGGAAATGTAGGGAAGTTAGTAAAACACACTGGCAAATGTTTATGACTGTCAAAATTCTGAAAACAAAGCACCTGTGGAAAACTGGGTGCTTGAATTACAGTGTTGGAACGGATTGACTAATATTTCTTACAGTTTCTACATGGAGAGAACCAGTAGCACCTGTCTGGTGCTTAAGTAAATTATTCTTACTTCTGGCAAAAGTCTACACTGAATGGAGTCAGCCAAACCACCATATTTAAAAATTTATATTTATCCTGGCCTTTATTCCAAAAGAAACATGTCAGTTCCTAAGGATAATCTGAACTCTGAAACATGCCCTCGTCTGAAAATATAAACAAAGGAAGACTTTGGTACACTGAAAACACTGTCCCTAGATAAAGATTAATGATTTGGTGACTCAGAAGAGCATACCATATAATCACCAGGGGGAACCTCTGAAGATTCTAAGCTTTCTGCTAATTTGGGCTGCTACCAAGCAACTGAAGCTGCTTTCTTAGCAAGCCGGACACTCGTTTCTGTCAACAATATGAAAAACTGAAGGAGGAAGGCCTAGAAGTACACAGTCACTCTTCCTATTAAAATGAACTACAATTAACTAAGAACAAAAGAGATTTTAAAGAATTAAGGAATCGTTATAATGTGACAATGATAATATATAAATAGTTCCTACAAATCAATAAAAAGATGAACACTCCAATAGAAAAATGGGCGAAGGACACAAAATCAATTGAGAATAATATAAATGACCAACATACATTATAAAAATCATTTTAAACACTTGAAAATCAACCTCAATAATAATCAATGAATGCAAATTAAGACAAGGAAATACCACTTTTATCATATTGGCAAATGTTTTCAGAGATAAATAGGATGAGATGGTTGGATGGCATCACCAACTCAACAGACATGAGTTTGAGCAAACTCTGGGAGAGGGTGAAATAATTACAAGTAAAATATACTCAAAGTGGCAATCAACGCTCTGATTTGCTATTGCTGTATCGCTTCAGTCGTGTCCAACTCTGTGCGACCCCATGGACTGCAGCCTACCAGGCTTCTCCGTCCATGGGATTCTCCAAGCAAGAACACTGGAGTGGGTTGCCATTTCCTTCTCCAATGCATGAAAGTGGAAAGTGAAAGTGAAGTCGCTCAGTTGTGTCTGACTCTTAGTGACCCCATGGACTGCAGCCTACCAGGCTCCTCCATCCATGGGATTTTCCAGGCAACAGTACTGGAGTGGGGTGCCATTGCCTTCTCCCAATGCTCTGATTAATGGTAGTGTAATTAATAAAAACAATTCTTTTTATTAGTCAATATTCTCTAAAATTTGTACACTGAATATATAAGGATAAAAGCTATCTTTTAAGAGTGAAAAGAAAACTTTCTAAGGACTAACTTCTACTTCTCCAACTGTGCTCAATTGTTCTTTCACTCAATCTGGGTTTATTGCACTCTATTTCCTCACTGATGGAACATAAGAGGGAAGACATAGCCCTGCCATTTCTACCTGCTGGCTCCACCAAGAGCCCTAGGGAAGAGACATACTGGTAGCTGGCCTCTAAGTGTGGAAAGCCTTTATCACTCAAATTGTTATACTTACTGTTTCATTTTACCTCACAACTGTTTCAGCAGTACCAACACCTCTATCTTTTCTCCCTGGCTAAAACTAGAATTCAAGCAACATAGAGCCCCTGTGCCCTTCTCTTCTATGTCAATGGTCCCCTATCAGAAATACCCTGCCACCAAAAGACTCATTCATCTAGCCTGACTTCCATTCCAATAAATGCTTAATCTACTGGTTACAATCTTTTCATAACCTTATGCTCCTATTTCCAGGGCAAATCTATATTACTTCTTAGCTGTATCCATTTGGGGTTCTCAAAGGCAGAGTGCCTTTTTTTCTCCTTTGGTAAATTTGTTTTAAATATCAGAGCTTGATAAACAATTTTTAAATGTAGAAAATAATTGTTTTGTCATTGAAGGCGATCCTATTTCCAAATTAAGATATAATTTTAAACCTCTATCTTTACAATTTAAAAAAGTGATTAAGGTCATAGAAATCAGTTAAATTGAACATTGTACAGAGCAGATTAGAGAAATTTAATCCTTGCATTCTGGGATCTTACAATTTCAGGCAAATCACTCACATTTGCATAGTGTCAATGTACAATTTCATACACTCAACAAAAATTTGTTGAGTACCTACTAATGGTCAAGGGACACTCCTTCCACCAAAGTCCTGGAGGTACAAATACGTACAGGCAGGGACACTATTGGAGAAGGCAATGGCACCCCACTCAAGTACTCTTGCCTGGAAAATCCCATGGATGGAGGAGCCTGGTAGGCTGCAGTCCGTGCTAAGGGTCGGACACAACTGAGCGACTTCACTTTCACTTTTCACTTTCATGCATTGGAGCAGGAAATGGCAACCCACTCCAGTGTTCTTGCCTGGAGAATCCCAGGGACCAGAGAGCCTGGTGGGCTGCTGTCTATGGGGTCGCACAGAGTCAGACACGACTGAAGTGACTTAGCAGCAGCAGCAGGGACAACTATTTGAGAAGCTAACGAATTAGTCAAGGACATAGACAATATGTGAGCAATACAATCCAGTGGATGAGTGTAATAACAGAGTTATGTTCAAGGTAGTATATGCCCTTCATATTTATGCCCTCCTCTTTATTCACTAAAGGAGTTTCTCAAGTAAGGTGTTACTCCAGGTGTCAGCAGGTGATAAAAATAGTGTTTCCTAAGTCCTAGGAGAGACTATGTTAAACTGAGTTCAAGAGGTTTCTTTGCTGTGTAACTTATCAGAGCTTTTAATAGCTAATGTTCATCATGAATTCCCAAGGATAAATTTCCAAAGATTTGCATTGTGAATTTCCAAAAATTTTCCAAGGATAAGCTTATTGGACCACAGAACTCTTTCTTCCCAGATCACCTTGATCAAGAGTTTTAGAGTTCACAATGTGCTTTTCTAAGGTACATAATCTCATGTGCCCAAGACTGCAAGCTTCTTGTGAAGATGAACTGAAGACATCCATGAGATGAGGAAATGGGAACATACCTTACTTACCTTTATATCTCCAGAATCTACCACAGCATTTGGCACAGAAAAGATACTCATTTAGTCATTGATCTATTTGTGACTTACTGCACCTTCCCAGCTGAGCCACCACAACCTGGAGGGAATAATTTAAGCATGTATTATCCTCACTTTACAGAAGAGAATATACAGTGCAGGGACATTAAGTGACTCAACCAAGATCATAGAGTAAGCTAGTGACGCCACGAGGATTAGAAAACAGATCCTCAAATCCAGTGCTCCTTTTCTTGTATGATCATAAAATCTGAATTTTCTGGGTAGTCTTAATTTCAGATAGTCTGTTTCACTTTTAAACAAGACCAAGTGACATCCTGGCCTTTTGGTTTGGAAAATAGCCTCCATAGCCACAACATTCTATGTTTTATAAACATAAAAATATAAACATCTACCTAATAAATATGGAAACATACAGTCAGTCATGATATAAGGGAATCTACATGATATTGTGTGGAGAAGGCAGTGGCACCCCACTCCAGTACTCTTGCCTGGAAAACCCCATGGACGGAGGAGCCTGGTGGGCTGCAGTCCATGGGGTCACGAAGAGTCGGAAACAACTGAGCGACTTCATTTTCACTTTTCACTTTCATGCATTGGAGAAGGAAATGGCAATCCACTCCAGTGTTCTTGCCTGGAGAATCCCAGGGATGGGGAAGCCTGGTGGGCTGCCGTCTATTGGGTCGCACAGAGTCGGACACGACTGACGCGACTTAGCAGCAGCAGCAGCACATGATACTATGTGTAAGTGATTACACAAGAATGACCTTAAGTACAGTCTGATTATTCTGTGGGAGAAGGGCATTTATAATAATGGTAAAGTCTGTTTTCAGTTCAGATTCTAAGTAGGGACAGCCACAGCTAGGCAAAGATGCCAGGAATCTCCCACATAGACATCACTCAGAGAAAGAAGATGCTCTCAGGAGCTGGCTGTGGGTCCTTCAGAGAGACCACAGCACAAAGCACTGTCAATCATCCTCAGCTAAAAAGCCTGGTGCCAGCCCCCCAAGACTACATGTCAGGAAAGCACATAAACAAAGATGAGACCAGGATGGATCAACAAATTTTCTGTAGCAAGAGATCCCCTGAGCAGCATGGACACGTGGAATAATAGAAGATAGTCCCCATCAGACCAGCCCTAGGATGGTTTGCTAAGCCACACAAGTTCAGGGTTATTGCTAGTCCTTTAGTGAGCAGGACAGAGGTAACCATCAGAATGATCTCTGTTCTGGAGGCAGAGACACTCTGAGTCAGAACCTTACCTCTGCTATAATACCTTGCCAAGTGAATTTATCTCTATAAAGCTTCATCTATAAAATGAAAATAATAATTTTAGCTTCCTCACAGGACAACTGTGGTTTACATGAGATAAAAGGACCAAGTGCTTACCAGAGGACTTAGAACACAGTGAATGCTCGATATTTTTATTATAAAGAGGTATATTTTAATTAATAATTCTATTATTATTATGTGTGTGTGTGTGCGTGTTAGTCGCTCAGTAGTATCCAACTCTTTGCGACCCCACCAACTGTAGCCCACAAGGCTTCTCTGTCCATGGGATTCTCCAGGCAAGAATACTGGAGTGGATTGCCATTCCCTTCTCCAGAGGATCTTCCGAACCCAGGGATCAAACCCTGGTCTCCTGCACTGCAGGCAGATTCTTTACCGATTGAGCTACAGGGAAGTCCTTTTATTATAAACAGGTATATTTTAATTAATAATTCTATTATCATAACATCACACACATTAGACTGTATAATCATTCCCATTACTTAATGTAACTTAGTCATCCTCAGTTAGTCCTTTGATCTTCTCCTAAAAGTTCCTAGTTCAAGACCCTTTCAGGAATCAATAGAGAATTTAAAGTAAGGGGACCTTATCTATACATTACAGTCATCACTCAGGGACCCAGAATGGGTAAAAGCATGGAAGTAGCCTCCTTGTAGAATGCTGTCTCAATAAGGCTTTGTTCTATGTGGGAATTCCAAATTATAAGTAAGTACTGGTCCAAATGATCAAAGACAGCATCACTGGAATAAAGGGAACAGCCTCTCTCTGCTATTCCTCTTAGTCAAGATCATCTTGTTCTTTGAACATAGTTACAAAAAATAATGGGCTTCCCTGGTGGCCCAGTGGTAAAGAATCCATCTGTAATGCAGGAGACTCGGGTTTGATCCCTGAGTCGGGAAGATCCCCTGGAAAAGGAAATGGCAACTCATTTCAATATTCTTGCCTGGGAAATCCCACGGACAGGGCAGCCTGGCAGGCTATAGTGCATGGGGTTAGAAAAGAAAAGGACATAACTTAGTGACTAAACAACAAAAACCAATAACCAATAAGACTGAACAACAACTAAAACCAATAAGAGCGGGTCATTTCTAGGGCTAGGATCACAAAACAAGTTTCTTCACTCACAAGGCCTTGTTTTACATTAAGTAAATAATGTATAAGTAATGTATAATGTAAATAAAAAATAAGTATTTGTTATTTTTTTTCCTTATCCAAATAGAAAGCCCTGAAAAAATTTTTAAAAGAAGAATGAAGGTAACAGGTTGATAAAAAGCCTTGATCAGTCAGCATCTAATTCCTGCTAGGTCTCTTCCATCTAAATTGTGTATTGACTAATAAGCACTCTTTCCTGTCACTTGCAATGGCTTGCATGCATCACAGAGTTATTTGCAAGTTAATATATATTAAAATCACATATGCCCACACACATTACTTCTGTGTGTCAGGAGACCTCAAGAGATAAAACATCCATCTTCATTTGTGACAGTGTATGCACCCATAGTTCATAAATGGTGATAAATGAATTGTCATGCTGTCCCAATGGTATAATACACTTATCCCCTATTCTTGCCGTATTAATACATGTTCATTTCAGCACCAGTCAAATCTTTAAAATGAGTGATCCAACATCTGCCTCCTATTGGTAACCACAGAAGAATGCTAATTTCACCTCTCAACACCCAGTATAATTTGTTTGGTATGTAAATCAATAGCAGAAGAGAGAAGCCAAAAAAGTAATAATAACAACTTCAACTCATTATGTCTCTCTGATATGCTATGATAAATTGAGATGGAAAATGTTGACTTTGTTTATATTTCAGTGAATCGAGGGGGAGATTGCCCTCAGCAGCTGACCCACCCCCAACTCATGGCCCACCCAAGTGGGGAGGGAGGGTAAAGTGGGGAGAATTGTTCAGGTTGATGAATAGGCCTGTGAACTGTCTTTAAAACGGTCTCTAATTGATGTGTTTATCACTTTCGCATCTGCCTGTATTAAGTGATTATTCATTAATAATTGTCATCCTCGCCTTACTTTATACTGCCAACTTTCCATTTTTCAGAGGCTAATGGTAGTTTGTCACTTAATTCTGCCTATATCTTTTGAAGGAGTATGATCTTCCAGCTATTTTAGCCCTTCCACACCTGCACTTACTGATGGCTGATGAAAGGAGATGCAACCTGAGGTCACTAAATCTTGAGGCTGGGAGGGAACTTAGGTGTCCTGGACTCTACCCTGACCTCTTCACCTCTTTACCTCTCTCTGCCTCCTGTTCCCATGCTCTCAGCCTCCCTCCCTCACACCTTCTTTCTATCCCTCCAAGCTTTTTGGTTTGTTTGGCTGGTAAAATCATATTTAGGATTACAGAAATAAAACAGATGGCTAAAATGAGGACATGCATTAAGAGTGAATCTTGTTAACTAGTTCTCACTAAAAAGATGACACAGCACTAATTAGTTGCTTCCAAATCTGGGGATCACCCACCCTATGGGTATTTAAAAATGTAAAGCACACATCATATATATAAATAAGTTCTATATATATAGGACTTTATATATTGTAGCTATTTTTTTTTTAATTGGTGTCTTTTTTGGTGGGGGCAGAGCCATGCAGCATGCAGGATCTTAGTTCCCCAACCAGGGATTGAATCCAGGGCCCCTGCACTGGGAGTGCAGAGTCATAAGCACTGGAACAACACGGAAGTCCCTATACTGAAGCATTTTAAACTGAACATAGCTCAGTCGGTAAAGAATCTGCCTGCAATGCAGGAGACCCGGGTTCAGTTCCTGGGTCAGGAAGATCCTCTGGAGAAGGAAATGGCAACCCACTCCAGTATTCTTGCCTGGAGAATCCCATGGACAGAGGAGCCTGGCAGGCTGTAGTCTATGGGGACTGCAGTCCATGGAGTTGCAAGAGTCGGACACAACTTAGCAACTGAACCCACCAACCACCAAAAGGAGATAAAATGTGAACAGATAATTCTCTTTTTTTTTCCTTTTCACATATTGGAGACAACAGACCCAGATAAGCCAATCCCTTTCATGAGCATTTCGCAGATCCCGAGTGGTCCAACATATCTCTTTGGAAGAGGTCTTGTGAATAAACACTTGGACATACTCCTTTTGGTCAGAGTTCTGTGAACTCAGCACAGTTTTTGTGTGATCCCTTGTTTCCCTGAGATTTGCATTCTGATGCAATTCTGTTTCAATAAGTTTGGAGCAAAACTTAGAAAACAAGAGTCAAACCTTCTGAAGCTATGTATGCATTAAAAATGAATATTTTCTCAATCACTTCTCCATTTAAGTCTAACAGGTGGCCCTGGGATGCAGCCAGAGCCAACTTGAGGCCTCAGTCAAAAGCAAACAAAGAACACGTGAAGCTCCTCACAGGGGTGGTCTCAGGGACAGCTGTCTGTACAACTCGGCAGAGAAAAGAACACTGGAGGGAAATGCTGAACTGACAAAGTCAGTGATTTATAATCTCTCATTCCCATAAAATGACTCTCGTTATTCTTGGAGCTTAGACTCTGAAGCGAGCTGTAATGGGCCACTGGGCTAAAAATGAAGTGCAGATTTATTTCTATAATCACCACCAGCCAAGCCCTTCCCTGGGAAATAACGAACTTGGCTTCTGAAGTGCTAGGATACCTTTAGAATGCTGGAGATTTATCTTTGGGATTGAGTGCTTGTGTTGCTCTGGGAAATTCTAACTATTTGAGTTGTAGATACCCCAATCAGTGTGCTGGGGAATGTTGGAAAGACAACAGAGAAGTGAGCTCTGCTTCCCTTTCACACTCTGTTCTGAGGAAATTCTTATGCCTAAGAGATGGTAAGTAAATAGCAATTACAAACACATCAAATACTGAGCTGAGACTACCTGATTCAGCCTCTGTCCAGGGGACCAAATGAGTTCAGCTTCAATACAAATTTAAATTCTGAAATTTAATTTGACTCACAATAGGCCTCTACACTGATGGCTCTTGGCTAAGGGTGGTGGAGTCAGCGGGGGTTGGGGAGGGGTGGGCAGGGGAGGTTTGCTGTACTTCCCTTGCTATTCAAAAAAAATCACTGGATACAGAAAGTATTCAAGTATAATTATATAGTTATGAATCTCAAGAGTTAAGGTAAAAGATACATACAGAAAAGTAAAACAAAAACAAATAAATAAAAACCACAAGATCCTTCACGTAATTCTGGCGCAGAGCTCGCTGTATAATATTGCCCTTCCTCTGGCACATGGGTGATCCAACAGCCACTGCCGTTCCCACCAATACCTCTTGGCAGATGTCTTAACTCGTAACTAATTCATTTATTGGTTGCACACTGTTACTTCAGTTGTGTCTGACTCTTTGTGACCCTATGGACTGTAGTCCACCGGGCTCCTTGCTCCATGGGATTCTCCAGGCGAGAATAATGGAGTAAGTAGCCATGCCCTCCTCTAGAGGATTTTCCCAACCCAGGGACTGAATCTGCATCTCTTAAGTCTCCTGCATCAGCATGGAGGTTCTTTACCACTAGCGCCACCTGGGAAGCATACATACAAGTATGCTTTTCCTGGGACTTCTCTGGCTGTCCGGTGGTTAACACTCCATTCTTCCACTGCTAGGGGTGTGGGTTCAATTCCTGGTCGGGGAACTAAGATCCCACATGCCACGAGGCCAAAAAGTAAAAAATAAACAAAAAATAAAACTAAATAAATAAATTGGGCCAAGACATTTTTTAAAAAAGCTAAAAAAATTCCTTTTCCTGACTTTCCTCTGCCTCATCTTTAAGAATCTTCTCAACTCTTAACATTGTACAATAATAAAAGTACTTCAAGCATTTTCTGGAAGTGAAAACTACAAATCTCCATTTGTGAAATTACCATGATGTTCAGAGCATAATCCAAAAAGCAGAGAATTTTAGAGCTGAAAGGTTCTGAAGGAGCATTTATACCAGTCTTTATGGACAAAAACAGTGAAGCCCAGTGGGAATAAATGCATCATGTGAAGTCACTCAAACAATCAATGGTAGACAGGGAATAAAATCTGGTCCTTCTAGCTCTGCCATGATATCGCCTTAAATACTTTAAAGAATTACAGACCCAGAGGAATGACAGTAAAAGAAAGTTATTTCTTTGCTTTGAAAGGGTCAAAGGTCTGAGAAGGTCAGAAACTGCTTCCAACATCTAGAGCCTTAGCCCATAATGAGATAGACTGCCAGTATTTGCTGGAAAACGCCTTATTCTTTCACAGGCCAATTAATTTTTTAATGATTTATGGTGATTCTCAAAGAAAATGCTTTTCCTGCAAGAGGAATTAATATGCTGAACTTAAAATATTTGCACTAATTACTAAAGGTCAAAATGGGATTGTGCAAAGACATTAAACAGAAGGCCCGAGGGAATGGGAATACATTGGACAAATAATGTGAAACTCTAATCAAAATATTGACGAAAGTGCACTTTTTTGCTTATGTGATTACAAACTGGAGCAAGGACATTCTCCCTTAAATCTAGACCACATTTCATGATGAACTGCCAATAGTGACAATAATATCAAAACCCTAAATGGCTCAGAATGTCCATAAGAGAAACTGCAAAGTCAATTACTAACATGGAGGTAAGGCTCTTCCTAATCTGATCCCACCCTGCTCATCTATTGTTTTCTTCTATCCATCCACACTGGCCTTCTTTCACTTTCTCCAAGTCACCACACCTCTAGAACTGCCCGCTTGTGTCTCCTGCCTAGAACACTTCCTCCTCTGACTATCCCACCCACTTCCTTTCATCTCAATAAATCCTACTCATCCTTTAGGTCTCATTAGGTGTCATGCTCTGTGTAGAAAGGTTGCCTCACTCTCCCCAATTCTTCACTCTTTAGTGTATTTAGTGCATGGTATTAGAAGACTCTTCTTTTCACAGCTATTTGTAAGGCCTCCCCAGACAGCCATTTTGCTTTTTTGCATTTCTTTTCCATGGGGATGGTCTTGATCCCTGTCTCCTGTACAATGTCACGAACCTCATTCCATAGTCCATCAGGCACTCTATCTATCAGATCTAGGCCATTAAATCTATTTCTCACTTCCACTGTATAATCATAAGGGATTTGATTTAGGTCATACCTGAATGGTCTAGTGGTTTTCCCTACTTTCTTCAATTTAAGTCTGAATTTGGCAATAAGGAGTTCATGGTCTGAGCCACAGTCAGCTCCTGGTCTTGTTTTTGCTGACTGTATAGAGCTTCTCCATCTTTGGCTGCAAAGAATATAATCAATCTGATTTCGGTGTTGACCATCTGGTGATGTCCATGTATAGAGTCTTCTCTTGTGTTGTTGGAAAAGGGTGTTTGTTATGACCAGTGCATTTTCTTGGCAAAATTCTATTAGTCTTTGCCCTGCTTCATTCTGTATTCCAAGGCCAAATTTGCCTGTTACTCTAGGTATTTCTTGACTTCCTACCTTTGACTGTGTGGATCACAATAAACTGTGGAAAATTCTGAAAGAGATGGGAATACCAGACCACCTGATCTGCCTCTTGAGAAATCTGTATGCAGGTCAGGAAGCAACAGTTAGAACTGGACATGGAACAACAGACTGGTTCCAAATAGGAAAAGGAGTACGTCAAGGCTGTATATTGTCACCCTGTTTATTTAACTTATATGCAGAGTACGTCATGAGAAACGCTGGACTGGAAGAAACACAAGCTGGAATCAAGATTGCCGGGAGAAATATCAATAACCTCAGATATGCAGATGACACCACCCTTATAGCAGAAGGTGAAGAGGAACTCAAAAGCCTCTTGATGAAAGTGAAAGTGGAGAGTAAAAAAGTTGGCTTAAAGCTCAACATTCAGAAAACGAAGATCATGGCATCCGGTGCCATCACTTCATGGGAAATAGATGGGGAAACAGTGGAAACAGTGTCAGACTTTATTTTGGGGGCTCCAAAATCACTGCAGATGGTGACTGAAGCCATGAAATTAAAAGATGCTTACTCCTTGGAAGGAAAGTTATGACCAACCTAGATAGCATATTCAAAAGCAGAGACATTACTTTGCCAACAAAGGTTCGTCTAGTCAAGGCTATGGTTTTTCCTGTGGTCATGTATGGATGTGAGAGTTGGACTATGAAGAAGGCTGAGCGCCGAAGAATTGATGCTTTTGACGTGTGGTGTTGGAGAAGACTCTTGAGAGTCCCTTGGACAGCAAGGAAATCCAACCAGTCCATTCTGAAGGAGATCAGCCCTGGGGATTTCTTTGGAAGGAATGATGCTAAAGCTGAAACTCCAGTACTTTGGCCACCTGATGCGAAGAGTTGACTCATTGGAAAAGACTCTGATGCTGGGAGGGATTGGGGGCAGGAGGAGAAGGGGACGACAGAGGATGAAATGGCTGGATGGCATCACTGATTCGATGGACGTGAGTCTCAGTGAACTCCGGGAGTTGGTGATGGACAGGGAGGCCTGGCGTGCTGCAATTCATGGGGTTGCAAAGAGTCGGACATGACTGAGCGACTGATCTGATCTGATTAGAAGACTCTACACAGACATCACCAGATGGTCAATACTGAAATCAGATTGATTATATTCTTTGCAGCCAAAGATGGAAAAGCTCTATACAGTCAGCAAAAACAAGACCAGGAGCTGACTCTGGCTCAGATCATGAACTCCTTATTGCCAAATTCAGACTTAAATTGAAGAAAGCAGGGGAAACCATGAGACCATTCAGGTATGACCTAAATCAAATTCCTTACAATTATACAGTGAAGTGACAAGTAGATTCAAGGGATTAGATCAGAGAGACAGAGTGCCAAAAGAACTATGGACGGAGGTTCATGACACTGTACAGGAGGCAGGGATCAAGATCATCCCCAGGAAAAAGAAATGCAAAAAGGCAAAATGGTTGTCTGAGGAGGCCTTAGAAATAGCTGAGAAAAGAAGAGAAGCGAAAGGAAAATGAGAAAAGGAAAGATATACCCATTTGAATGCAGAGTTCCAGAGAATAACAAGGAGAGATAAGAAAGCATTCCTCAGTGATCAATGCAAAGAAATAGAGGAAGACAATAGAATAGGAAAGACTAGAGTTCTCTTCACGAAAATTAGAAATACCAAGGGAACATTTAATGCATAGATAGGTACAATAATGGACAGAAATGGTATGGACCTAACAGAAGCAGAAGATATTAAAAAGAGGTGGCAAGAACACAAAGAAGAACTATACAATGAAGATCTTCACAGCTCAGATGATCACAATGGTGTGATCACTTCCCTAGAGCCAGACAGCTTGGAATGTGAAGTCAAGTGGGCCTTAGGAAGCATTACTACGAACAAAGCTAGTGGAGGTGATGGAATTCCAGTTGAACCATTTCAAATCCTAAAAGATGATGCTGTGAAAGTGCTGCAGTCAATATGCCAGCAAATTTGGAAAACTCAGCAGTGGCCACAGGACTGGAAAAGGTCAGTTTTCATTCCAATCGCAAAGAAAGGTAATGCCAAAGAATGCTCAAACTACCGCACAATTGCACCCATCTCACACGCTAGCAAAGTAATGCTCAAAATTCTCCAAGCATCAACAGTATGTGAACATCTATGAACTTACAGATGTTCAAGCTGGATTTAGAACAGGCAGAGGAGCCAGAGATCAAATTGCAACATGTTGGATCATCGAAAAAAAGCAAGAGAGTTCCAGAAAAACATCCTACTTCTGCTTTATTGACTATGCCAAAGCCTCTGACTCTGTGGATCACAATAAACTGTGGGAAATTCTTAAAGAGATAGGAATACCAGACCACTGACCTGCCTCCTGAGAAATCTGTATGCAGGTCATGAAGCAACAGTTAGAACTGGACATGGAACAACAGACTGGTTCCAAATAGGAAAAGGAGTACGTCAAGGCTGTATATTGTCACCCTGTTTATTTAACTTATATGCAGAGTACATCATGAGAAACACTGGGCTAGATGAGGCAAAAGCTGGAGTCAAGATTGCCAGGAGAAATACCAATAACCTGAGATATGCAGATGACACCACCCTTATGGCAGAAAGTGAAGAGGAACTAAAGAGCCTCTTGATGAAAGTGAAAGGGGAGAATGAAGAAGTTGGCTTAAAACTCATTCAGAAAACAACAATCATGGCATCTGGTCCCATCATTTCATGGCAAATAGATGGGGTAACAGTGGAAATAGTGACATACATTATTTTGGGGGCTCCAAAATCACTGCAGATGGTGACTGAAGCCATGAAATTAAAAGACACTTACTCCTTGGAAGAAAAGTTATGACCAACCTAGACAGCATATTAAAAAGCAGAGACATTAATTTGCCAACAAAAGTCCGTCTAGTCAAAGCTATGGGTTTTGCAGTTGTCATGTATGGAGGTGAGGGTTGGACTATAAAGAAAGCTGAGCACCGAAGAATTGATGCTTTTGAACTGTGTGTTGGAAAAGACTCTTGAGAGTCTCTTGGACTGCAAGGAGATCCAACCAGTCAATCCTAAAAGAAATCAGTCCTGAATATTCATTGGAAGGACTGATGCTGAAGCTGTAACTCCAATACTTTGGCCACCTGATGCAAAGAACTAACTCTTTGGAAAAGACCCTGATGCTGGAAAAGATTGAAGGCAGGAGGAGAAGGGGACAACAGAGGATAAGATGGTTGGATGGAATCACCAACTCAATGGACATGAGTTTGAGTAAACTCCAGGAGCTGGTGATGGACAGGGAGGCCTGGCATGCTGCAGTCCATGGAGTTGCAAAGAGTTGGACATGACTGAGTGACTGAACTGAATTAAACTGAACTTAGTGTATTCACACCATTTGTCCTGTGACTTTTCAGTTTCTCCCACTAATGGATGGTGGTGACAATTTAGTCTCTAAGTTGTGTCCAGCTCTTGCAACTCTATGGACTGTACCCACCAAACCCTTCTATCCCTGGCATTTCCCAGGCAAGAAAGGTGAGATGGGTTGCCATTTCCTTCTCCAAGGGATCTTCCCGACCCAGGGATGGAACCCAGGTCCCCTGCATTGCAGGTGGATTCTTTACTGACTGAGCCACCATTTCAGTTTCTTCCACTAATAAGAGATTATTTTCCCACTCCTCAAATCTGGGTTCAGCCATATGACTTTCTTTGACTGACAGACTGAAGCAGAAGTAACAGTGTGCCAGTTATGATCATAACGCTTTAAGAAGTCTCATATATTTCTGCTTGCCTTCTTTGATTCTGCTATAGCATGAGAAGAACATATTTGGACTAGCCGGCTGATCCCAAGAGGAAGATGAGGGATGTATAGAACAGAGTCACCCAGAAAAAGTTCATCAACCAAGCCCAGACTAGATCAGCTGTTCCCCAGGTGACGCATGGACAAATGCACGAGTCAAAAAAAGATCTGCTACTTGTTTAGCCTGGGTGAGCCAACCTAAAGGTACCTGAGAAACGACAAATGATTTCTGTAGTTAAGTCACTAAATTTAGGGCGGTTTGTTACACAGCAATGATATTTTTTCTAATAGCCATTATCAAACTTCATTATAATCCTTGGATTAATTTCCTCTCTCTTGAGGACTGAATTCCAGTACGATTGAAGCTATGCCCATTTGCTCAACACATTATTTCAAGTTTAGTACAGTCTACTGGTATGCAACAGATACCCATTAAATAAGTGGTTGTAAAATCAATTCCTTATTATTGCAAAACAGTTTCTCTTCCATTCTTTAGTCTCTCTGTAGCCCAGACAGAAAACTGCCCACCTATACTTTTCAAAGCTCTTCCACGGTAGACACACCATTTTAACCTGACAACCATCCTGCAAAGTAAATTATGCTTATTTGATCTCATGTTAGACAGAATGATTGAATACAAGCCCCTATTTTGTTCATCTATTATTGTTTATCTCATTGTAATTTTATAGTCAGTACTAAACAGATGGATGAACATTAACAAATAAAGCATATTCTTACATTCGGCATCACAGTCTATGTTCCTCCAAATTTCTTCCCCTGTATAAATTAGATTCAAAGTCAGTCTTTGAATACATGCAAAATCTGTTAGGAATTAAGATCCTGTTCTTACATGAATGGTTATTGGAAACCTGAATATAGTGGTGAAAATTGCACTTAAATAGTCATCAAAGAACTCATCTCATGCACCTGTTTCCACATGGTGCTTTGGAAAAGGGAGAGATGCAGAGAATTTTACAATCTTTTGTTAATCCTTTGTGCCTTTATATCACATCCCAACTCTTCACTTGCATTGAAGGTTCATAATTGTAAAAGTTTGGCATTGTCAAAGGCTCAGCCAAATGAACTATAAGAAAATGGAGCTTTTATTGATTTAGCCCATTTTTTAACTTATTTTTTAATAATTGTGGTAACAGTGTGAGGGTACTTAATATCATTGAACTGTATACACTCATTTAGCCCATCTTTGCTGCTATATGATCTCAAAATCCTTAACCTCTAGGACCTGTAGGACAAAAGAAGCTGACTATGTTTGAAAGGAACCCTACCTGTCTCCACTACAGAGAAATATACTTTCTTCTCATCTACAGTCTTTATGCTCTGCCTCCCATAGGAGAGGGGCGTGGGGAAAAAAAGTATCCTTTGTGTTAGAACATGCCAATCTCTTATTACAACCACCAACACCAGGTGTGAGCTGAAGAAAATCACTAATGCAAGGGGCCTGGGTTTGATCCCTAGTCAGGGAACCACGGAGCTTCCCACGTGGGGCAAGCGGTAAAGAATTCCCCTCCCAATGCAGGAGATGCAGGTTCGATTCCTGGATCAGGAATCTGATCTCATGCAGTAGGAAATGGCAGCCCACTCCAGTATTCTTGCCTCGAAAACTCCATGGACAGAGGAGCCTGGCAGGCTACAGTTGATGGGGTCACAGAGAGAGTCTTGGACATGACTGAGCATTCACACATACACACACACAAACACACACACATACACACACACAGATTCCATATGCTCCAACTAAAGATCCTGCATGCTTCCACTAAGACCCAGCACAGCCAAATAAATAAATATTTTAAAAACAGAAAGAAACTTCCTCCTTGCCTAGGCCCTCATGAATCTTACATGGAAACTGGGAGTAAAAATAACATTATGTCATAGTGTGAGTGTGAGGATTAGACTATATTATGCACATAAGGATTCAGAGATTGGCTTGACCTATTGAAGATGCTTCACAAATATTACTTATTATGATGCAATCTTTTATGCATGGTTGATTCCTGAAGTACAAACAACCCATCAACTTTCCCAACTCTATGTGAGAAGGTGAAAAAAAAAAAAAAAAAACTTGCACTAAAGTGAGATCTGTTTTCCCCTCCCTTCTTAGTCTTGTGCATTCCTGCTTTTTAAAGATACTTTGTAAATACTGCCTCTTCTGTGTCCTTGCCTCACACAGAGCTGGTTTCCTCTTCAAGTCACCTGAGCTCTCCTCCATCACACCACTTGTTACCTGGCACTGGAATAGTCTGTTGATTGGTCTGCCTCTTTACTGGATTTTAACTAGCTTCAGGACAGGGTCCATTATTCCTCTAAATAAGCACTTCTGAGTACTGATCTGGCCCTCCCAATTGCCCAGGATAGTGCCCAGGACCCATAGGTGCTCAGTAAATCTTTAGGGAAGAGAGAATAAACAAAAAGGATACTTGGACAAAAAGAGTGGACATGATGACGGGTCTGGCATCAAAGCAAGCAGTCAGGTTGAAACATCCAAGCAGGAGAGCCACAGTCTTGTGTCCAGGACCTAGAGAAGGGCACAGATCAACACAGGCTCTTGGCAAGCAGGTGACTGGGCATAGTGGTTAGGGCCGCAGGCTCTGGTGCCAGGACCCTACCTGAGCTTGGCTGGAGGCTCCATCCCTCACCAGCTGTGTGGCCTTCAAAGAGTTACTCACTGATGAGCCCATTTCCTCATTTGCCAAGCAAATACCCTGATGCCTTCCTAAGAGTCATGTGAGGCTTAAATGAAATACTAATTGGAACTGTTTGCCTAGCACATAGTTAAGTGCTTAATAAATGTTAACGGCTGCTATTGTTGTTATTATTGTTGTTACTAATGGCTGAAATTATAGGCTTTGTAGTCAGAATTGAATTGAAATCGGTGTTCTAGCTCCTATTCGGAGAAGGCAATGGCACACCACTCCAGTACTCTTGCCTGGAAAATCCCATGGACGGAGGAGCCTGGTAGGCTATAGTCCATGGGGTCGCTAAGAATCGGACAGACTGAGCGACTTCACTTTCACTTTTCACTTTCATGCATTGGAGAAGGAAATGACAACCCACTCCAGTGTTCTTGCCTGGAGAATCCCAGGGACGGGGGAGCCTGTTGGCCTGCCGTCTCTGGGGTCGCACAGAGTCGGACACGACTGAAGTGACTTAGCAGCAGCAGCAGCTCCTATTAGTTTTTGTGACCTTGGGCAAATTAGTTAAATTTTGTAAACCTCAGTTTCCTCATCTATAATGAGGCAATAATACCCGTGTTGGGAAAAGAACAAATAAGAAAGTAGCATCATGATGCCTGGCCCCTATTAAGTTCTCCATAAAGGATCATTACCATTAAGTCAGGAATCCCCACACAGAGTTCAAACAGGGGCAGGGACAAAGTGGAATCCAGATAGCCTGGAGCAGTGTCATGGGATCGGGTCAAGGAAACGGTGTCACAGGTCTACTGAAAGAGGCTTGGTTACCTTCCACCCTGCTGAGTGCACGTGTAACCAGACCTAGGTGATTGTCATATCCCAAGGAGTCAAGACTATGGGGACATGACAGCCTCCCCCACACCTAAGGTTGGGCATCCTTTGCGCTCCCACAGCTCATTATGTTTCCTCTGTCTTGTCTTCAGTTTAGAAGTATTTATGCGGGTATCAACACCATGTCTCATCTCCCTTGGTGCCCCTACAGCCTGGCATAGTAAAGGAATCCAGTAACATTCACTGAGTTAGCAGTGCTGACAGACAGCTAGGTGAGACTCCTTCAAGTCTCAATTCCAAAACTTGGGGTCTATGGCCCTCAATGTATTTCTTCATGTCTATACTCACTTGTATTATTATTTGCTTTAAAAATTTTGGGATTATCTTGGGCCAACTACAAAGTAAACTGGTTTTAAGTCCTCAACTTTAGATTGCATAAAATTTCTGAGGTCCACAAACCTAAGAGAAAAGCCAAACTGTCTTCTCTCTCCTTCCTACCTCCACTCCCTGCTCCCCCAACAAACGTGTCTACAGAATCTCACCAGGTAGAAAATCAACTGTTAAAAATGGCTATTTTGTAAAATAAAGTTTTGTGATCAATTTTCCCAAGGAAGTGGGGGGGAGGGGAGCAAACACGGTGTTTTTTAGTCATTTATGCACACACACACACACCAAGAAAACTTAGCTCCTAATCTTAGTGGAGTTGATCTCTGTGTATTTCAGAAACCCAATTTGCAGCCTGGGAAAGTGATATTTATTTGAAGGAGCTTATTGCCAAAAGTGAATCATAAATCTGCTGGCTGTTGAGACTTCAAGGCAGAAAGAACAGAGGCAATTATTAGTCTGAATGTTCCACTGACAATATGAAATCTTTGTCTTTCAAAGCATTTGTTTAAGTAAGAAAAAGTTTGCCCAGGCTGGAGAACGTTCTATTATGGGAAATGAAACTTCTGAAAGCTCCAAAGCTTATTTATATATTTGCTAGGCTTCTCTCTGCCAACTTTCTTCTCTCCCAGAGCGTCCGTTAATGCTAAGAAAAGCCTCTGAAAAGCACACGTTGTAAGCAGAGAAAAATCTTAATGAATGTAATATATTTGGCAAATCTGTTTTATCTACCAAAGAGATTTCCTTCCTCTCTTCATCACTCATCTCTTTTATTTTTTAATGTTTTTCTCCTTGATTCATCTT